>NW_024412396.1:39538482-39661294 GCF_014898765.1 Herpailurus yagouaroundi | reverse complement strand
AAAATTATTTTAAAAATAAAAACTGTCCCCCAAACTCAATCATTTGACAAACTCAATCATTTGACAAAATTATTTTAAAAATAAAAACTGTCCCCCAAACTCAATCATTTGAACACAGATGTCCATAAAAGTGAAACGCTAGTATGTCACGAAGTGCTATTCCATGTGTCAGCTGAGATGTAATGACAATGTGATCTTCTGAGGAGGACAGCAAAGCCCAGACTGGTCAAGTGGTTAGTATATCTCTCTCCACTGATTTAGGGATGATAAGCAGTCTCCTAGACAGGCTTCAGGTTACTTGAGTTCGTTTTGGAATATGGTCATGGGATCGATGAACTCAATGCTTTTGGCCTCTCTTCCTGATTTTTACACTGAGAGGCAGAGCATGGTGGCTGTGGAAACTGAAAGGATCCCACTGGAAACTGAAGAGTGTGAAAATTGGGACACAATATGCCTTCTTATGAGTTTACAGTTCACATTCTGCCCTGGTTTCTAGACTTTATGGAAGGAAACGCTATGGACCAACTGAGAGAGTGACTCCAACTTCCTCTGTCCCCGAGATCTAGATCTACACTTAAAGATGTGGAGATAATAAAAAGGTTGAAAATTAGGGACAGATAGGAATTTTCTTAACCTAATAAAGCCATCACCAGCAAATACCATACTTAATGGTGAAATGTCAGAGTCATTCTCCTTAAAACCAGGAATGACATGAAGCAGCCAGTTACCGATTCTTCTACTAAAAAATGTTCTGGAGGTACTGACCAGTGTAGAAAGTACAGGAAAAAAAAAAAAAAAGTATGGAAATAAAAGGAAGAAATTAAAAAAAAAAAGTCATTTTTTACAGATGGTGACTGTCCCAAAAGATTATATAGACAAATTATTGGAATTAACAAAACAGTTTAACAAGATGATTGAATATAATATGAATCAAAAATGATCATTTCTAGGCACAAGTGGTAAATAGAAAGTATAATTAGAAAAAGTATTTCAATAGTCTAAAAAATAACATGGAAAAAATAAATGTAACAAAAGATGCTCAATACTAAAGAAAATTATAAATTATTGAATACAACCAAAAGGAGAAACATGCCATATTCAAGAATAGGAGTACTCAATATCAAAAAGATGTTTATTTTCCCCAAATTTATCTATAGATCTGATACTATTCCATTTCTGCAAAGACCTAAAATATCCACAAATAATTGTCAGAGCTGTATCAACTAGGCAGAATATAGTTTGGAAGGTTTTATAAAAATGTGATACTTGAGGGGCGCCTGGGTAGCTCAGTCGATTGAGCGTCCGACTTTGGCCCAGGTCATGATCTCACAGTTCGTGAGTTCGAGCCCCGCGTCAGGCTCTGTGCTGACGGCTCCGGAGCCTGGAGCCTGCTTCGGATTCTGTGTCTCCTTCTCTCTCTGCCCCTCCCCCACTTGTGCTCTGTCTCTATCAAAAACAAATAAAATACATGGGGCGCCTGAGTGGCGCAGTCGGTTAAGCGTCCGACTTCAGCCAGGTCACGATCTCGCAGTCCCTGAGTTCGAGCCCCGCGTCAGGCTCTGGGCTGATGGCTCAGAGCCTGGAGCCTGTTTCCGATTCTGTGTCTCCCTCTCTCTCTGCCCCTCCCCCGTTCATGCTCTGTCTCTCTCTGTCCCAAAAATAAATAAAACGTTGAAAAAAAAAAAAATTAAAAAAAAAAAAACAAAAACAAATAAAATACTTAAAAAAATGTTTGTTTTTTTTTAAATGTGAGATTTGAGCAAAAACTCCAACCCATTTATTGGCTGCTAAAAAAGGAATTCTTTAATAATACTTTACTCTCATTTCAAAGACAAGGTCATTTGTTAAGGAACAGGTTTCAGTGTAATCTCAGAGGCCACATCTTGTATTGCAGAGGAGAGAAACAAACAGAAAGAGGACCTGGAGGAACCCCCCCCCCCAATTCCTAAGAAGAATTTCTGTAAAAGCCTTTCTCAGATTTATGCATGGATCTCAAAGAGCATGAATTCTAATTGCTTTAGAGACCAGGATGTTATTTTAGATAGAAGATAGGGGAAACGATTTCTGACTGAACATGGAAACACGGTTTCAACACAGGATAGAAAGGCAAACACTTCAACGTCTCTGAAAACCGCTAAGTGATTATCTGGAACACGACTTTGCAGCTTTCAATACCTTAATCAGCTCTTTTTCTTTATGGAGGTCCTCATGAAGTTCTGGAAGAGGATCTCTACTTTGTGCCTTTAAAACTTGCAGCCTGCTTTTCAACTCCTTGATTTTCTTTTCACACTGGTCCCAGGTCTATTTGAAAACAGTATTAAAATTGGTAAGTGAAAAAAAAAAATAAATAAAATAAAATTGGTAAGTGCTTTGCTTTTAAGAATGAATCGCAGAAACCAAACAACTCATTTAATCCATTCCATTAAATGTCTTTTTGTAAATCCCACAGAAACCCAGTTCCTTTTCTCAAGAAGACTAGTCTAAAAGCAGACAGAACACCAGTATGGTTCCATACCCCTATTGCAGCTTTATGTGTGGCTGATTTCAACGACTGAGTTGGTTGGCTTTTGCTTCAAAAGATTTCTTCTTCCTTCCCCATATCCTTGATCTAATCTTATTTTTATTTTAGTTTCCGGAAAGTGCACATTTAAAAGGCTACTGTAAGGATTAATTTTTAACACAGTCTTGGGCACACACATCATAAAGCAAAAGCACTCAACCACTTTTCTTGTCTTCTTTCTAATGTCCCTCTGCGCTCGCTCTCTCTCTTTCTGGAAACAGCGTGGCTTTAGTGACCCTTTCATAGTGAAGCTTTGCTCCACATTTCTCACCGCTGCTTTGACTGCAGCCTTCTGCTTAAAGCACTTTACAGTTCATAAAGCATTCTCAACTTCGTTATCTCACTGTAATTATAATAATTTTAGGAGACTGACAGGGTTTCGCATTTTAATTTTTTTTTTTCAACGTTTATTTATTTTTGGGACAGAGAAAGACAGAGCATGAACGGGGGAGGGGCAGAGAGAGAGGGAGACACAGAATCGGAAACAGGCTCCAGGCTCTGAGCCATCAGCCCAGAGCCTGACGCGGGGCTCGAACTCACGGACCGCGAGATCGTGACCTGGCTGAAGTCGGACGCTTAACCGACTGCGCCACCCAGGCGCCCCAGGGTTTCGCATTTTAAAATGAGGCTCAGAGAAAAGTGACTGGCCAAGGATATGTGCTTACAAGCACACCAGTCAAAGGTAGGTCTAAGCCTGCAGTCTGCTTGCCCGCACCCCGTCACCTCTGCGATGCCTTCCTCTCTCTCACAGCATCTCTTTTCCTTTACCCTTATATCACTGAGAAAATAGTTGCCTGCATTTACAAGTTCAGAATGTTTACAATAGATTCACTGGAATAAGTTTCTACTCCCGAGGTTGCTAAAAGTAGACAAACGTAAAGTCAAACATTCCTCAGTACAACTGATACCTAAACACACTTGAGTTGCCCCTATTCTACGGTAACATAGAATTCACATGAGGGGAGGCTGCTTGTCTGCAACATCAACTCTCTGGAACATAACCAAGAAGGAAGTGAAGAGAGAAATGAAACTGAGCCCTTATTTCTCCCCGCAAACCATTAACAAATACATTTACCACCGTGTTTTACAAACAGGGGAAGTGTTCAACAAATATTTGCTAGTTAATGAATTTCACATAGCCCATATACCAAATAAAACTTGGATATTTTATTCATAGGAGAGATGTTCAGGCCCTAACTCAGCACATATTTATTCTTTATTCAAAAACACTAACTCTGGGGGACCCTGGGGGGCTCAGTCGATTAAGCGTCCCACTTCAGTAAGGTCACAATCTCATGGCTTTTGAGTTCCAGCCCCACATCGGGCTCTGTGCTGACAGCTCAGAGCCTGGAGCCTGCTTTGGAGTCTGTGTCTCCCTCTCTCTCCCTGCCCCTCTCCTGCTTGCACTTTGGCTGTCTCTCTTTCAGAAATAAACAAACATTCAAACAAAAAACAAACCATCTCTGATAAGCTTGGTTATCTGGTTTTGGTACACACACAATAGATTAGGAAGTGGGCTATAAGGAGCAGGTATACTCAGAGAAATAAAAATTAAACATAGACCACTTTAAATAATGTTTAGAGAAGAAAATATAAGAAAAATAATAAAAACCACAAAAATATTCGGGCAGTATAGTTGTGTTGGGCCATGGGATCAAAGCAGCTCAGAGTCCTTAAGAATACCTTGATATGTTTTAGTGTAACAAAATAATAATTATTTCCTAATAATGACTCAGAATAAAACATTTTGGTTCTTAAAAATATAATCATAAATTATCTGTGAAACTCTTATACGCACTTCTATGAAAAAGCACATTCTCGGACGACAGAACAAAGAGGAAGTATTACCGTGTTTATTTTCACATACCACACGCAACGTCAGACCATATGTGGAACATTAGTGTTCTGTGCAGAACTTCCATGGAACGTGAACGAGTTTCTTGTTTTGTAAAAGTGAATATAAAATAGAACCTCAAGTATGCATACATTTAACACTGAACTTTCTCAATGTTCGATTATTATTTTGCAACAAATACCTAGTATGATTAGGACTCAAGGTCCCTCGGAAAACTTACAATATTGTGATTTCCTAAAATCGTTCCCATTTTTGCACAGCAAACAAAAATTCTATGTACTGTACCTGAATATCAGGAAAAGTAAACGGTGAGTTTACCTCTATATTGCTCTGCAACTGGGTAATCATCTCTCCTACTTGGAGCTTTGTGTCCTTCCAGTTGTCCTGGAGTTGACTGATTTTCTTGTCAATCAACTCTTTTGTTTCCAGGCTAGCTGTGTTGAGTAACTTTTCCCCAGCTTCTAAGGTGAGTGCATAGGTGATGTGCCGTCTCTGAAAATGAATGTCTTTACTCTAGAAAACCAAAAAACACAAAAAAGTGATTTCCTTAAGCCTTTGCTATCATCCAACTGCGACCGTATGTGTTTGTGAACATTTCCTTCGGAGCTTTTCCTGATGTTAAATTATACATAAATTAGACAGCTCTGATTAGAAAGTGTGCACACGCACACACACACATTCACATCTAAGGTTACGTTTTACACTACTATATACTACACCAAGTAATGTGATCTTAAAATAATTTCCAATGGTTAAGAGACAACATTCTTCGTGTAATGATCAAAGACATAAAGACATAAAAATATATACTTCAAAGACTAAGAGCCTACAAGATAAATAGACCCGAGAGTATTAAGCAAATGATCGGAGTATTAGACCTGAAATTAAGAGCAAATACTCACTACGACCATGGTAGAAGAGTCAGCTTACTCTTAACCCCTGAGAGTCAAATGTGCATATTATGCTACACAGATATAAAAGGAGAGAACAAATAAAAAAGGCAAAATATAAAAAATATACACTTAAACTTATTATGGGCACTTAAACATATGCATCAGCGTATGCCCCAGAGGGACAGCTGTATGACGTTCCATTTAAGTATCGCACAGGTTCTAAAAAAGAGCCTTTTAAAGAGAGTGAAAGTGGGGGAGAGGGGAAGAGGGAGAGGGAAGGAGAGACAGAGAGGGGGAGAGACAGAGAGGGGGAGAGACAAAGAGAGGGGGAGAGAGAGAGGGGGAGAATCTTAAGCAGGCTCCATGCTCAGCACGGAGCCCCACACAGGGCTCGATCCCACAACCCAGGGATCATGACCTGAGCTGAAATCAAGAGTTGGATGCTCAACCAACTGAGCCACCCAGGCGCCTCCAGGCTCTTCTTTAAAGGGACTGAAAATATCTATTTTCACTATAAAAATGAAGTAAACACTTTTAAATTGACTCATACTCCCAAAAACATTTGGTCTCAGGAAAAAAAACAACAACTTAGTTTTCTTTCTTTTTTTTTTTTTTCTGTTCTAAATATGATTTCCTTCATCTTCAAATTTTTCAAGGGAGGCATAATGTAGGCATTTTCTAGAATGGGAACTGATGTTTTAAAAAAAATCAACAGAGTATTGATTTACAAAGGTATTTCTGGGATTACTTGATACAACCCAATACAAAGTAGGAAAGCGGACTGTCCTCTCAGGATCAGACACAAATAAGAGGAACCGTAACTCAGGGAGCATCCTGACACCCCACACTCGTCTTTCCAACGCATAGTATTGCTCGACATGGCCAAAGAGATAGACATCTATAGGCATTTTAGGCTTCTCAAAAGATGTGCTCCTCCTCCAATTTTCCCTGACTTGGTCAACAGCACACTATCCACCAAGATGCTCAAGCCAAAACCCTAGAGTCATCTTGACTTAGATTTTTATTTACCTGCCACATCCAAACGATTAGGAAGTCTTGTAAACTCTATTACAAACACATCCTTTTTCAATCTTCACCATGATCATCCTTTTCTTATCCATCATAACAGCTATCCAAGACTACAGAAATGGCCTTCTAACTGGTTATAGGAGACTGTATTTTTCACAAAATGCCCACAATATTCCTAGTCCTACATGCTCTTCCAGAACCTTGCCATCACTCCCCATCAAGCATTGGGGTCTCTGCCCCCTTCCGTTAATCCTGTGTGAGCATGTGTGATGGCCTTCATTAACAGAGGATGGTAGAAGTGACTTATGTGACTTCTGAGGCTAGGTCTAGAAGGCAGTACAGCGTCTCCCTGGATCTCTTTCTTGGGACGTGCACCTTTGAGTCCACTGAGGAGCCATGTAAGAAGTCTGGCTATAAGAAGCCTTCATGTGGAGAGACCACAGAGCATCATGCTGTCTGAGTCTTTCCCACTTAAGTGCTAGACATGGAAGTGAGGGAGCCCCCACCACCGTCTGACTGAAACTTCCTGGGAGACCCTAAGCAAGAACCACCCAATTGAGCCCTGTTGACCCCGAGTACTTTGAGAGCTAATAATCAATGACGGTTGTTATGCAGCAAGAGATAAGTAATACGCTGGGATTCCTGACTCTCCTTCGGCACCCCTATTATCTATCTTCCCTCAGAGCAGCTGGAGGGTCTTTAAAAAATCCAAATGGTATCAGGGCGTCTGGGTGGCTCAGTAGGTTAAGCATCCAACTCTTGATCTCAGCTCAGGTCTTGATCTCAGGGTCTCGAGTTCAATCCCCGCAACAGGCTCCATGCCGGGCGTGGAGACCGCATTGAAAACAACAACAACAACAACACAAAAACAACACAAATGGCACCATGCTGCCCCTGTTCCAACTGAGGCTTCCGATTACAGGAAGACTATAATCCAGCTACTACATCTCACCTACAAAGCGCTCCTCCCTACTTGCCTCTCAAATTCACTCCCTACCACTGCTGCCTTACTGGTTATACTCCGCTCACACTGGCCTTCTTCCTGTTCCTCTGCCCTGTCAAGTTTGTTCCCATCTTGCAGACTTTGGGGTAAGACATTCCTTCTGTCTGAAAGGTTCTTCTCCAGATTTTTGCATGGCTGGCTCCTTCTCGTCATTCAGGTTTCAGTTTACATGTCATATTCCCAGAGGTCACTCAGTGGAAAGCGGCCACCAGCCCCTTCGTTACTGGTCCTGTTTTAGTTGTCGACATATGCCTTATTGCAATCTGATTATCTTCTTATTTATTGATTTGTCCGACTTCCCACCACCAATCAGATGAATCAGCATTTCCTTGTTTATTAATTTGTCTGCTTGCCTGCCTGAGAGCAAGGCTCTTCTCTTTGCCCATAGCACATGCCCAGCATTTAAAACCGTGCCGGGCACAGAGCAGATATATCCAATTGCTGTCTGATAACTGGATAAATGAATGAAGAGAGTACAGGATTTCAAAAGGGTGGTGTTTCATTTAGCCATGCCTCTACAGTGCAGAGTGGTTCTACAGCTAAACGGAACATGTTTTGGGGACTGCCCACTAACTACTCGAAACCTACGCTCGTTCGGCAACTCTCTGACTGAAAAGTTGGTTGCCCAAGAGCACACTTACCTTGATGAGCATTGAGTGATATGTGGGATTGCCGAGTCACTATACTGTGCACTGAAACTAATACAACACTGCATGTGAACTGGAATTAATACAAACTAATATGACACTGCATGGAACACCGGAATTAATATGAAACAGGAAAAAAAAAAGAGAAAAAAAAAGAGGAAAAAAAATGAGAAAAAAAAGAGGAAAAAAAGAAAAAAAAAGAAAAAAAGAGAAAAAAAAAGAGAAAAAAGAAAAAGAGGAAGAGAAAAAAGAAAAAAAGAGGAAAAAAGAAAAAAGAGAAAAAAAAGAGGAAAATAAAAAGAGGAAAAAAAAAAGAGAAAAAAGAGAGAAGAAAAAAAAAAGAAAACTTGGTTGCCTAAATGAATTTGCCCTTCAAGAGTAAGCAAGAGTTCCACTGTAAATTATGGCACTGGTGGTCAAGTTATTCATCAGTCGGTGCCTTAAAGCTTGGGTGGAAGGAATCTGTCACTGAGACTTGCCCCACTCTACCCACCCATCCCCAACTCCAGCCCTACTCCCGCAGCCTGAGAGAGCCTCGCTATTTCTGGATGAACGGGTAAGATTGGGTTTCGGACGCCACAAGGCCGGGGACAAGGATGAACAGGGTCACGGTGACCCTGGATAGCTGATCCTCCCAGTACAGAGAGCACACCTGAATCGCAATATATTAAAAAAAAAAAAAAACCCACAAAACTTGAGGTGAATGAACACCTTCCCAACGAAGATCGCACTGTAGTCCTCGCGCTGCTACCGTGCCGGCATTACCTTCAGCTCACGGATCAGCCTCCTGGTTTGGGGGAGGCTGTGGCAATCCTGGCTCTTGGCGGCAGACAGCAGGGCGCCGGTGTTGGCGAGGAAGCGGAGCAAATCTTCCGTGGCCGTGGTGAAGTGCCGCCATCGCCCCACCAGCCCATCGATGTGGCTCTTCCTCTGCCGGAGGCTCTGGGCCGCACTCTGCCACCGCTCCTTCAGTTTCGTGAACTTTGAAACAAATTCCAGTCTTGGGAGAAACAAATGGTTAGAGGATCTTGTCACCGACACGTAGAAAAAAGAACTCCCAACGCACCGTAGAAGCTCAGATGTGCTGTTTATATGCATCATTTACAGGGGTGGGGGTTGGGGGGGGGGGAGAAAACCTTTAAAAAAAAAATTTTTTTTTCAACGTTTTTATTTATTTTTGGGACAGAGAGAGACAGAGCATGAACGGGGGAAGGGCAGAGAGAGAGGGAGACACAGAATCGGAAACAGGCTCCAGGCTCTGAGCCATCAGCCCAGAGCCCGACGCGGGGCTCGAACTCACGGACCGCGAGATCGTGACCTGGCTGAAGTCGGACGCTTAACCGACTGCGCCACCCAGGCGCCCCGAGAAAACCTTTTTAAAACGTGTGTACTCTTCAACTTAAAGGTGTTGGGAAATTTAGGGTTGGGGCAGGGGCAGCGTGGGGTTGGCAAAAGGCATTTAGCGGGAGATAGCTGCATGTGACCTGGTATTTTGCCAGCATGGAAAAACTGCATCCTTTAAACAAACGTAAGCTATTTTAACTTGCATTATTCCAAATGCTGTGTGGAAAACTGAATATTGGACCGATGGGAAATGATGAATAGGTACTGTGTAACGTTCTCGATTACTTACTTGCACGCCGTACTTTACAAAATTTCAGCAACAGAGAAGATGCTTTCTGCGACTACTCAACGAGTTCTTTTCCGGATAAATAATAACCCACCACGTGATAAGTAAGCCCTTTTATATGTTATCGGAAAAGCCGTGCTTTGCTGCACGGGTCAAAATCTAGTTTGTCATCCTGGGATGGGGCTGAAGTTATAACTTCAGAGCTAGAAGGAAATGGACTTTATACTTCTTAGCTATGCTCAAAGAAAATTCAGGTATATGGGTGTTAATGGGGAGGAAAAACAATACCAATCAGGACACTTAGAGAAGCATTTCAGAGGCTAGCCCGTCTCAGGGCTCTGTCTGCCATATGTACCAGCTCTGTGAGCAGGTTCATGTCGCCAGGCTGGCGTAAGGGGCTCTTCTCAGCCTGACTGGCACTGCCCAGTGATGCCAACACCGTGTACATAGCAGAGAGAGAAATCCCTTCTTTCACAACTATGTGCTATAGCTACCTGCTGGGAACAGCAGCACTTTAAGAATTATTGTTATTATTTTTTATTTTTTGAGAGAGAGACAGAGAGAGAGAGAGACAGCAAGGGGGATGGGCAGAGGTAGAAGGAGAGCGAGAATCTTAAGCAGTCTCCACACCCAGGTAGAGCCTGACACGGGGCTCAATCTCACGACCGTGAGATCATGACCTGAGCCAAAATCAAGAATTGGACGCTTAACCCACTGAGCACCCAGGCGCCCCCAAAATTATTTTTCAAATAGCAAAATGTCATGAGGCTGCAGACAGAGAGGAAAACACTACAGAAGAATCCTTTGCAGCAAAAACTTAGTTAACTCCACTTGGTGAGTGGGTATTCGCAAAGCACTAATGTAATGTTTGCTAATGCCACCCTTCTATCATACATAGAAGTGCGACTGACATTTCTACGGCCACGTAGCAAGTCCCCATCCTAATAAACAGTCAGAAGACTGGCCTCATGATGGTCTATCAACTGACACGGCTGCAGGTTACCAAAGTGGTCAAGATTCACGTGGAGGGAGGCCAGACCTCACACACACACACACACACACACACACACACACACACACACACACACATCCATCATAAACCCCAGACAGCTTACCTCTTCTCTATTTCTGTGGTGTCCAAGAGTTGTAAGGACTGGGTGACATAAGAATCAGCCACTGTCTGGTTTATAGAAACTTCAGCTTCTAACATCTGCATATGAGTTAAAATAGAAGATATCAGTAGATTCTTTTTATGAACCTGGAGCTTCTATTTCCTATTAAAATCTAAGCTCACAGAGGACATGGGAGACGATGAATTTTCACATTATTTGAGCCTCATTGCAAAAAAGGCTCAACCATCATGTCACCATCACCTATGAATAGAATCTCAGAAGCAAACAGGCATAATAACAAGTACAACTAAAGCCCATATATTGGGCATTTACTATTTGTAAGGCACTGTGTAAAACATGCATTGTCTCACTTATTCCTCAACCTTCAGACTTAAGTACTATTATCACACTAATTTATTTATTTATTTATTTTTTTAATTTTTTTTTTTTCAACGTTTATTTATTTTTGGGACAGAGAGAGACAGAGCATGAATGGGCGAGGGGCAGAGAGAGAGGGAGACACAGAATCGGAAACAGGCTCCAGGCTCTGAGCCATCAGCCCAGAGCCCGACGCGGGGCTCGAACTCACGGACTGCGAGATCGTGACCTGGCTGAAGTCGGACGCTTAACCGACTGCGCCACCCAGGCGCCCCTATCACACTCATTTAAAGATAAGGAAACTAAGACGGAAAGAGGGCTGGTAATTTAATCGAGGTCACTCATTCACGGTTTTTTGTTTTGGTTGTTCAATGAACTTCATTTTCATTGGAGGACCTTAATGTAACGATAAAGACTTAAATCATTTACATTAAAAATTACAGTGACTTAATCATGCACACTTTCAAAATGCAGTATTTGCCTATACCATCAAGAGTATTTCTGAATGCACATCAGTGTAAGCACAGGGAATAACCTCTGTCAAATTATTAAGGCTGCAATTATAATTATGCAATTCAATATTTTAGAGAATTATTCAGTGAATATGCAAAGATGAGTTGAAGTATTTTAGCCTGCTCTTGGTATGTTTGCATCCTATGGAAGCAAAGTTGTGCTAGAAGTTTCCCCTGTTGCAGAAAATCTAGTTCTCTCGTTAATAAAATAGAGCACTAAAACAAAATGTTGAAATTTATGAAATGTGTGAGAGTTTTACAAATAATCAATTGGCAAATGAATCTGCTTAAAGTCCTATATTCGATTGTTAGGGACTGATCGATTTAAATAGACTGCAATGAGTATCTTTCCTTGACTCCTGCCCCAGGGTGAATGTACAAAGCAGCGGAGAGCACAGGTTTACCTCGTATGTTTTCTGCTGTTCCAGGAGAGCTGGGAGGCTGTCAGCCATAGTCACCTTGAGCGTCTCTTCCGTCTTCTCCAGAAGCTGGACCCATTTTTCACAGCAATAAAGAAACTTTTCATTCAATCCTGTTGCCTGAAGCTCACTACAAAGGTTTATACACAGACAAAACAGAACCATAAAACAATGACATTACTGAGCTCAAGTCAATAATTTTAGCTTAACTGAAACAGAATGAAAGAGGTGGGATGCTCTGACCTGCAGCGTTCCAGGGCTGTTGCCGTGGCCCGAATCCACTGTCGGTTCACATTTTGTAACGTCTTTGTGGCTATGTCACTAAGGGGGAGTTTGAGGCTTACTTCATTCAAATGTTCCACATCAGGTGACTGGGCTGTCAGTGCCAGCACATGGTTCTATTAAAAAAATTAAATTTCAGGTTTCTGGAGGCCAATAAGATATCTGGAAGATGAAAAGGACTCAGAGATCCTGCAGACCATCCTTATCTCAAAAATGAGGGAAAACTGGGAACCTCAATAGGTAGATGACTTACCCATGATCAAACAGCCAGTTAGTATTAGACTTGGACCTAAACCCTGGGCTCCCAATCCTGTGGCTTTTCTAGAATAAGTGCACACAGAATAAGTGCACACACGGTCAGCACCACAATGGCCCAGGAAATAGAAAATGATCTCAGATTTTGCCTTTGAGGGAGATGGAAATGAGATAGGAGTTTTGTCTTTTTTTTTT
This sequence comes from Herpailurus yagouaroundi, assembly GCF_014898765.1. Classification (NCBI taxonomy): domain Eukaryota; kingdom Metazoa; phylum Chordata; class Mammalia; order Carnivora; family Felidae; genus Herpailurus; species Herpailurus yagouaroundi. Next base: position 39,648,524 of record NW_024412396.1, on the reverse strand, counting down.
TTTTTTTTTTTTTTTTTTTTTTTACAGGACCCATTTTGGACTTCAAAAGTCCTATGTATTCTGCCAACTTGACCTTCAACAGATCACAAAGCCAATGAAAATTTAGTCCTTAAAATGACCCTAGTAAAGCATGGTCCTTAAACATCTATATTTTGAAAGAACATGAAATCATGTGAAAGAAAACGCATCAAAATTTTATTTTTAAAATATTCCAGGGACAGCATGTAGGTCAATGGTATTTTAAGCAAACATCCTCGACAATATCCGTGCTATCACTACAGAACTCTGCCATCGCAGTCTAGGTCAGGGTCAGCAAACTTTTTCTGTAAAGGGCCAGCTCATGAATAATTTAGCTTTCATGGGCCGTATGATCTCTGTCATAATTATTCACCTCTGCCGCTGCAGCATGAAAATTCCCACAATTAATAAATCAAAGGGCATGACTGTGTGCCAATAACAGTTTACACAAACTGGTGGAAGATGGGATTTGGATAGTGTGCCATAGTTGGCTGACTCTTGATCTAGGTTATGGATATCAGTCCTTAGGAGTTTGTACGACCCAGAATTCTTTAATTCTTCCATTCGTTGTTACTTATACTAAACTTACTAAGGTAATAAAGAAAAAAAATACAGAATTAATGTAATAGGGTATTTTATTTTTGACCTTTAGCGAACCAGAAAAATTCAATTAATCACAACAGCCAATGCCTAGATTATTCTAGTTCACTGAAGCTAATTAGTAAAGACGTCAAAAACTTTTAAATCTACTAAATTTACGGTGGCATATTACTAAAATAGATCTCTATGTTGTCATACTTTTCTAGACCTTATGGAAAATAAGGCAAGAATGAATGGCATATATATGACCATGCTCAAGGGGCACCTGGGTGGCTCAGTCAGTTAAACGTCCACCTCTTGATTTTGGCTCAGGTTGTGATTTCATAGTTTACAGATTCGAGCTCTGCATCAGGCTCTGCATTGGGAGTGTGGAGCCGCCTTGAGATTCTCTCTCTCTCCCTCTCTCTTGGCTCCTGCCCTCTTGCACGCTCTGTCTCTCTCAGAATACATAAACTTCTTTTTTTTTAAATGACCATCCTCAAGAGTGAAGACATCAACAGATTCTGTAACTTAATAGTTATTAGCTTATTTTTTTATCCCATGGTGAGTCTAAGCCCTAAGGAAACACAAACATTGGCAATACCAGGAATAACTCAGGATTTTCTTCTTTTTCTTGATGGTAGAGTTTATCCAAATGCTCTTCTTCATGCGTAATGAGACCTTTTAAAGATTCCAGCCGTTCCCCAAAATCCTTGAACTGCGACAGGACAAACTAGAACAAGAGAGACTTTCATTAGAAATAATTTTCATGTGCATACACAACAAAATGAAACATAGTCTTGGGAGCTGATAAAAGCTCAAGGTGTTTTCGATGCCCAGCAGCTCATTATTATCTTGACTATTCAGAGGTGAATATTCAGAAGACTCCTGGTTTTTTTATTTTGTGCCTCTGGCAAAGCACTGAGCCTTCAGGGATGAATGGATTACCCTCTGGAGGGGGCATATAGAAGAGGGTTAGTGAGCACTCTGCTCCCTCAGTGTTGCTATTGATATTGAAAAGGGACATTGGAGCTCCATGGCCTTTTATGCAGGTTTTTGACAGCTCAGGCACTAAAGGCTTTTCAAAAAATGAATAAAGAATACAACAAATGGCTCTGGTTTAAGCAGCTACTTCTAGGACTCAAGTACCCCACTTGGAGATCCAAATAACTGTGAGATCTGAACAGAATAAGGAATATAATATCCTACTTCTTAAGCCAACATGTTCAATTAAGAAGAGATGCTTGCTTAAGATCTGCCCATTGCTCACTTAATTGAACAGTCACATCAGGGAATCTTTATGTTCAGGGCATCTTGATTGTGTAGTTTCCCCGAGGAGCAGCCCGGAAAGTACTAATAACTAGTACTTCATCAGATATAAGGAATTGAGGGTAGCTTGCAAATGTCCAAGACTACAAGTTGAATGGAAAAAGGACATGAACCTCAAACTCATTAGCTTTCACGAGCAGCATCTTTTCCAAGTAAGAAACCCTCTGGAGGGAGTGCAGTTGTGTAGAGAGGGGCACGTAGGTACTGGACTCTGTGAGCTGTGGAAGTCGATCCAGGAGAGCAGAATTCTGGAGAAAGGCTTCTTTCGTCTTCTGTACGTCATCCTGCAGTTCCTGGAGAAGCAACAGTGATCAGAAAACATTTCCTCCTCGTGTCACAACATAAATTCCTATCTCTGGGACTCCATCAACATCTAGGAGAATTTCTGCCCTAAAATTGTGGGTGTGGCTTTTTGTCATTGTTTATTTCAAAGAGCTGAAAAAGCTAAGCTTTCGTTATATGACGCACATCACTGGCGCTCCTCTGAAACATGTCATTTCCGACCTAAAACTGACAACTAATCAACAGAGTTGGGGCTTCCAATGTGCAGAAACTGAAGACCACCCGGGTAGAGTCCTATGTTTTATGTTTCTAATCATCAAACACTATAACGATCCATTTAGGGCCATTTTAAGAATCAATGCAACTCTGTCCTCTGTCTGAGACTTTATGACATAAACGGATTCATTTGCAGAGACCATAGAACCTCATTAATCAAGCTGATGTTAGGGCTACTCTATAAATGTGGTGTATGCAAAATTTGTTGAAACAACAAATTAGGTAGAAGTTGATCAGAAATACAGATCACATTTGTTGCACTAAGTGGATTCATATTTTTTTATTTGACCTTTGGATTCAGAAGCTACAGAATGTATCTGGTCACCCAGTTTAAAACTAGAGAGTATTCACTTTCTGGGCACTCATTATAATAGGACAAGATTACAGAGGAAATTATACAACACTTAAATATAGTCTAAAAATGATCATACCCATAGAAAAGCCACATTAACATGGCATGAATCCATGATTATTTCTAAAGCAAGGGATTCAACATCTATTATTCTTAGATGATCACACTCAGTTGAGACACTTTTGCCTTTATTTGAGAGACCTTGTATGAGGCTTTTGCTTTAGAGTTTTACCTGCTAAAATGAAAGGGGAAACTTGGAACAAGGACCCTTGACCCAGCTACCTGTTGCCTAGACTTTGCTTCTGAGTCACCACTTGGCCCTCCCAACCCTGCACATCACAGCATGTTCACGTCCTACATGGCCTGCTCATGCACCTGTCCTGACCCACTTCTTTGTCCCTGTGGTCTGTCTAGTCCCTGGGTCATGGCCCTCTCTGTTGGGCTGTCTTGGCCTTCGTTTTCCCAATGGGCTTTGCAACCACCTTTACATCCTGCAGGGCCCGGGTCAGGATCTCTGCCAGGTTGTTTCCAGACATGTTGACGTTTTCGAGCTGTTGGTACTTTGCTTCCTGCTGCTCCAGCCTTGCTGCAGCTTCGGTGTGAGCACTGTTATGGGTCTTCCAGAGCTGCAACAGACTCTGGGCCTTCTGCAACTGCTCTGCAATGTCTTGGTTTACCTGGGTCCACCTGTCAGAACAACATGAACAAAAGGGCCCTCATACCATCCTTCCCTTTGCAGCAAAAGCACACTGCACACATTCTACCAGTAAGTCAAGAGCAGATGGGTTGTTAAGGCACAAATGCCTTTTTTAACTAACGTATCACCATTATATAAACAAAAACAGCAGTCCAAATTAAGATATTTACTTGACTTTATAATTATCAACAAAAACTACCAAATTTGTGATTGGCATGATCTATTGTATTACGAATGTCTGTTAGGCAAAGGTAGAGAAATTGATGAAAACTTCTCCACATGGGAGGGGTTTACATGGGGGGGGGTCTTTAAATGGGCCTTATTTAAATTGAGTTTATGCCAAGTTTATTTTTTAATGATAAAAGCAACATGTTCCTTATATAACAGTCAAATAGAGGAAATTGTTTTTATTCCATATACAGACTGAATAACCTCTCTTTCCCATGTGACTTAAAAATTTCCCATTATTAATAAAAAAATCAGTCTAATTTTATTTGTTAAGTCAGTCTAATTTTAAATGGCTGTACACAACAGGCTTTAAGTGGTCTGTTTTTTAATTACCAAACTCAAGTTTAGTATGGGTATTGAAATAATTTTTAATTTGTGCTTTCAAATCTAATGCTCAGATACAACTTTGTTCCAAAGACCTTTTCCCACATGTCAAGATACTGGTCTTACACTAGATTTCTGAGAGAATTAATTTGGTCAAAGAACAAGAACGTGTAAACATTTTTAAGGTTATAGCTATATATATGGTCAAACTAGCTTTCTGGAAGCATTTTAATATTTACATTTTACCTGAAACACATAAGAATGCTTGTTTCATGATAGCCTTGACTCTGCTAAATAGATGGAAAAGGTGAAAAATGGCACAGTTGCTTTATTTTTATGCATTTCAAAATCTTACCAGAATAATGTTTTTCCTAAACAGTATTTTCCCCAATTATAATAGAACGTGCACTCATCATGAAAGAAAACAAAATCCCACCAACCACGTATGTTTAAATCTATCTATCCCTATATCTGTACCTACATTATACCTCACCTTCCTACCTACCTCCTTGCCTACCTACCTATAAAGAGAAGGTTATAAAAAAACAAAAAACAAAAACACCCCCTGACATCTCATTGATCTATAGATAACTACTGTTAGCATCTTGGTGCTGTCTTCTTCAACCTTTTTCAACAAGCCTTCTGATACGTTCTTGTGGCAACAATTGAACGTGAATGTGTAGCAGCGACAATTGAATCCCTTCAATAGCAAACTGCACCGCCATGTTTTGAGGGTGGGTCCAATACTGTAAATGGCATCACAGACATGTCTATGCTCCTCCTTACTCCCCCTCCTTCCCTTCTTCCAATAAGGACTGGATCATGAGCTGAGGATGTCACTGCAGCGTATGTAAATTTGATGCCTCTTGTTCACAACGCTTGTCCAAAGTGGATTTACCAGAGAGGCTGAATCTACATGGAGGAAGGGTGGAGGACACTGAGGGTAGCTTAATCTCTTCATCGCTGGCTTAAAAATCAAATTCTCTTCAAGCTGAATTTCATATCCCATTCGGCAAAATTAAAGGCTTGCAATTAACCAGGGCCACCCTCCTTAGAAGGAGCTTTCCACCATAAGCAGTTCATCAAAGAATTCCTTCCAATCTCACAAATCACGTCCCCTCAAGAGGGATAATAACATCCCCTTTCTTCCATCTTAGGTTTCCAGTGAAACACATTGTCCTTCTGAGCACCCTGTACTCTGTCTCAGCCTGGGAGTTTGGTATCCATGAGGATCGCACTGGGCAGTTGGTCTATACCCTCTGAAAGCGGCTACCCAGGCTACGAGGGAAGTAATTGCCTTCAGAAAATCAAGTCTTACGTAAACGAGATGCTTCAAAGCAAAAGAACCACAGTAACACAAAACCAGATTATCTCAGATGCCGAAGCTTTACAAAGCTGACGTCGCTTCGCAACTCCAGTGGCGCAATCAGCCCGCGGTACTTATACAAAGCTGATGTCACTTCATTCACCACGTGTACTGAGATAAGGAAATCTATCTCCTCTGTTATCCCATCTGTATCTTAAAGCATACCTGGCATGAGTATTTTGGCATTTCTCTTCGATTATTTCAGCAACCGAGGGGCAGCGATCTTTGAGTTTTCGAATCACCTCCTGCAGTTTCTCCCAGCTTGCTTCACTGCTCTCAGCTTCATCTTGAAGAGACTGAGAAGAACAGAGCAGAAACATTCACTTCAGAATGGCCTGGCCACATCCAAGGGAGGCAGCTGCTTTTCAGCACGTCTGCTACATCACAATAATATTAACGCTCAGGACCTAATAGGACTGGGGAAAATTACTAGAAATGTGAAGAGGAAACCCACTGAGGAGGCATCCTTTCATCTGAGGCTACAACATTAAAAAGTATGCTAACACGGGGAGCCTGGGTGGCTCAGTCGGTTACGCGCCCGACCCTTGATTTTGGCTCAGGTCATGATCTCATGGTTTGCGAGTTTGAGCCTTGCACTGGGCGCTGCGCTGACAGCACGGGGCCTGCTTGGGATTCGCTGTCTCCCCTCTCTCTGCCTCTACCCCCCTCACGCTCTCTCTGTCTCCAAATAAATAAATAAACTTAAAAAAAAAAAAAAAAAAACATGCCAACACACACCCCCCAAAAGACCAAACTTTTAAACTGTGAGATAATATGGACATGAATAATAGAGAAAAATCCAATGTAAACTTTGGAGCCGCTCATCTGGCTCATTTTGGAATTCCATGTCCTCCTTTTGACGCTGCTATTTAAGACGCTGTTTTGCGCTTCTCTGTGGACAGCACAAAGGCAGCTGTGTCCATTTCCGCACCTGCCTCCACCGGAGGTCTTCTGCCAACCAGGCAGCACCGTGCCACGATCTGCTGAATTTACCTGGAGGTTCTGCACCTGGCATCCTAAGGCCTCTAATGACAAAAGCCCAGGCTTGCTGTGCTCCATGCAGTACCAGAATCGGATTGTCATCGTTGCCACCTCGTCATACAGGCTTTCGTAAATCTTCCACTCCTGCAAAACAGACTGCGTGGAGGTCTTGAGCTCGTTGACCTATGTGAAAAGTGCAAAGATATTTAGAAACTCATTGAGAAGAGGCTCCCTCATCATTTTGTTCCCTTCTAAGGATTCTACCATGGTATCTAATTTAGGCATTTCAGCTTGTGAGTATGGGGGAAGGGGCTCCTGGGTGGCTTGATCTCGGCTCAGGTCCTGATCTCAGGGTTTGTTGAGTTCGAGCCATCTATCAGCATAAAGCCTGCTTGGGATTCTGTCTCTCCCTTTCTCTGCCCCTCCCCCCACTCACTCTCTCTTGGTCTCTCTCTCTCTCTTTCAAAATAAATAAACTTAAAAAAGAGAGGGTATTGGGAGAGCTTCAGTGATTAACTGAGGTGGGAAGAGTAGTCAATAAACAAAAAAGATCAGAGAAGACTGAGTTTTAAAACAGGTGAATGAAAACGAGATCTGAAGCCAGAGGGACCAGCAGGGACAGAGTTCAGCCTACTGGGAGACAGCCGAGGGAGGGAATAATGGATGAGGAACAGAATCTGTGAGTACATATTTCAGCAACACCTAATTAGCTTTCTGATCATGGGCAAGTTATTGAACCCTTGAGTCGATTTCCCTACTCACAAAACAGATACAGTAAATAGAAACATAAATAAAATAGTGTCTGTGGAAATATTCTGCAAACTGTAAAGCACTGTAATTGTCAAATTACTGTTACTGGCACCTGAGTCCGCATAAACTGGAGAGGAATGTGCTCAGTCAAAATGATGAGCAAGTGAAAGTAGGAGGAAATGAGATGATCTCAGATACAATTGCGAATATGTAAGTATGTATATTTTTATATGTTGCATAAAGAACATTTACAACTCAACAGTAAAAAGACAAATAACCAAAGGATTAAATTGGGCGAAGGATTAGATATCTACTAAAGAACATCCACAGTCCTTAGAGAAACATAAATCTATATGACAATGAGATGCCATTTCACATCCACTAAGATGTCTATAAATCCAAGTTGGGTAATAATCAGTGTTGGCAAGACTGTGGAAAAACTGGAACGTTCATATATTGCTGGTGGAAACATAAAACCGTACAGCCTCTGTAGAAAACGGTTTGGCAGTTCCACAAAAAGTTAAGTATAGAGTTATCATATGACCCACTAATTCCACTCTTGGGTATATACCCCAGAGAAATGGAAGCATATGCTCATATAAAAATCTGTACACAAATGTTCATAGCAGCAGATTCATAATAGCTTAAAAGTGGAAACAATCCTGGGGCGCCTGGGTGGCTCAGTCAGTTAAGCGTCCGACTTCAGCTCAGGTCATGATCTCGAGGTTCATGAGTTCGAGCCTTGCCTCGGGCTCTGCGCTGATAGCTCAGAGCCTGGAGTCTTTTGGATTCTGTGTCTCCCTCTCTCTCTGCCCCTCCTCCACTCATTCTCATTCTCATTCTCTCTCTCCCTCCCTCAAAAATAGGTAAAACATTAAAAAAAAATTTTTTTTTAAAGTGGAAATAACCCCAATGTCCATCAACGAATAAACTGTGGAATACTATTCATCCATAAAGTTCTGAAACATACTATAATATTGATGTTGGAAACATGCTAAAACAGACAGATAAGACCACGTCGTATAATTCCACGGGTATGAAGTGTCCAGAACAGCACATACATAAGAGATAGCAAGTAGATTAGTGCTTCCAGGGATGAAAGGTAGGGAAGAATGAAAAGTGAGTAATGGGCGTTTCTTTTTGAGTTGACAAAAATGTCCCGGAATTAGAGAGTAGCGATGGTTGTGTATCTCTGTGAATATACTAAAAACCATTGGGTTATACACTCAAAAGGTAAGTTTATGGTATCATCTCAATTTAAAATAAGGATCTGGGTATAAATGGAGTGTGATCAGTATGTTGGCCCAGCTTTGCTTATGATGTGATGTCAAGTTTTGGATGTAACCGTACAGGCCTGTATTCAGGCCCTCTGTTCTCTGCTTAACATCTACAGGGAGCTGCCTCAAACCCTGCCCCAAACAGAGATGGATCAAAAACAACCTGGGATGCCAAAACGTCAGTCTCACACTGGCAACTGCGTAGCCCATATGTCTTTATATGGGCTGAATGGCTCAGAAAAACAATCCACCATTAAGAAAGAATAAAAGACAGTAAGGGAAAAAAGGAGGCAGGACGGGAACTCCTTATAGATGTGCCTTTTTTTTTTCTTTTATTTTTTATATTTTGTTTATTTTTGAGAGAGAGAGAGAGAGAGAATGCAAGCAGGGGAGGGGCAGAGAGAGGGGGAGACACAGAATCCGAAGCAGGCTCCAGGCTTGAAGCCGTCAGCACAGAGCCCAACGCGGGGCTCGAACCCATGAACTGTGAGATCATGACCTGAGCTGAAGTCGGACACTCAACTGACTAAGCCACCCAGGCGCCCCTAGATGTACCTTTTGGAAGCTTGGGGCCTATCTGGGTGGCAGGGGTGATCCTGACACACAGGTGCCTATAGGCACATGGCTGCATAAGGCACTGTCATGGTCCAAGGACTTCATGGCTCCCACATACAAAGTTGGTGCAACTTCTGGTGCACTTAAGGGCAACCCTTCGAATATTACAGCTTCAGGGAAAAGAAATGGCACATGTGGTTTGGGGGAAAGGATAAGAAAACCATTAAGCAAAATTCACTACGCAAGAAACAAGAAGGAACATTTTCAGAATGTTAAAAGTACAATCAGCCAGTAGGGCAGCACTGAGTGCCATATAGGCATTGCTACAAAGGTAGAAAGACGTAGGTATTATCATCCCTATTTCATAGACCAGGAAATTGAGGCTTCACGAGGTTAAGCACCTGCCCTAGGACGGAGATACAAAATGGGGCTGCTAAGATTTTTCTTTAGGCAGAGACTTAAAGCCCTTGTTTTTATTTTTTATTGTTTTGTTTTTGTTTTGTTTTTAAGCCCTTGTTTTTTTTTTTTTGTTTTTTTTTTTTTTAATTTTTTTTTTTCAACGTTTATTTATTTTTGGGACAGAGAGAGACAGAACATGAACGGGGGAGGGGCAGAGAGAGAGGGAGACACAGAATCGGAAACAGGCTCCAGGCTCTGAGCCATCAGCCCAGAGCCCGATGCGGGGCTCGAACTCACGGACTGCGAGATCGTGACCTGGCTGAAGTCGGACGCTTAACCGACTGCGCCACCCAGGCGCCCCTAAGCCCTTGTTTTTAAAGACGAGGCTCTACTAACTCTGGAGAACTTATGGAAGGATGATGTAAGTTGTGTGTTTTCTACATTAAAAAGAAAAAAAAAAAAAAAAAAGCTTTGGAGCACCTGACTGGCTTAGTCGGTACAACATGTGACTCTCATCTTGGGGTCATGAGTTGGAGCCCCAAGTTGGGGCTAGAGATAACTTTAAAAAATAAAAAAAATAAGTAGGTTTATTGAGATATAACTCACAGTCCATACAATTCACCTATTTGAAGTCAAGTCACCAAAATCAGTGTTAGGACATTTGCATCACCATGAAAAGAAACCCCATACCCACTAGCAGTCACTCCTCATTCTTCTCTAACCCTTTCTCAGCCAAAGTCTACCTTTCGTCTTTAAAGAATTTGCCTATTAAGGACATTTCATATAAGTGGAATCATACAACATGTGGTTCTTTGGCAACTGCCTTCTTTCACTTAGCGTGATGTTTTCAAGACCATCAGTGTTGTAACAAGTATCAGTACCTCATTCTTTCTTATGGCTGAATAATATCCCGTTGCACGGAAATACTATCTATCTATCTATCTATCTATCTATCTATCTATCTATCTATCTATCTGAGTAGGCTCCACACCCAGTGTGGTGCCCAATACAGGGCTTGAACTCACAACCCTGAGTTCGAGACCGGAGCTGAGACCAAGAGTTGGACTCTCAAGAGACTGAGCCACACAGGCACCCCTTGATATACCATTTACCTATCCATTTATAAACCGAGGGATGTTGGGATTGTTTCTACTTTTTGGCTATTATGAATCACCCTGCTGTGAACATTATTGTGTAAGTTTTTGGTGTGGACACATGTTCTCCTTTCTCTTGGGTACTTACGAGTAAAGTTGTTGAGTCCTAAGATAACTCTATGTTTAAATATTTTAGGACTTGCCACACTCTTTTCCAAAGCAGCTGCTCCATTTTGCATTCGCTGGCAGTGTATGTATGACAGTTTCAAGGTCTCCATATCCTTGCTAACATTTGTTATTTTCTGCCTTATTATTATCACTACGGAGGTGGGTATGGAGTATTTCATTGAAGTTTTGAATTATATTTCCTTTATTAATGATACTGGGCATCTTTTCATGTACTTATTGACCATTCATACCTTCTTTAGAGAAATATCTATTCAGATCACTTGCTCATGTTTTCCCTTTGGTTATGTCCTTTATATACTGTAGACACAAGCCCCTAAGTATGTAAATATTTTCGTCCATTCTGTGGTTTGTCATTTCACTTTGTTGATGATATCCTTTGAAACACAAAAGTGTTTAGTGTTGATGAAATCCAGTTTTTTCTTGTGCTTTTGTTGTCATATCTAAGAAACTATTGCCTAATCCAGTCAGGAAGATTTCTGCCTCTGTTTTCTTCTAAGAGTTCTGTAGTTTTAGCGTTTACATCTTTGATCCATTTAATTTTTATATACGGTGTGAAGGTGGGGTCTAACTTCATTCTTTTGAATGTGGACATACAGCTGTTCTAGTACCGGTTTTGGAGAAGACTATCCCCCCCGCCTCCCACCCTGGATTTGTCTTGGCATCCTAGTCTAAAAATTAGTTGATTATTGGGGCGCCTGGGTGGCGCAGTCGGTTAAGCGTCCGACTTCAGCCAGGTCACGATCTCACGCTCTGTGAGTTCGAGCCCCGCGTCAGGCTCTGGGCCGATGGCTCAGAGCCTGGAGCCTGTTTCCGATTCTGTGTCTCCCTCTCTCTCTGCCCCTCCCCCGTTCATGCTCTGTCTCTCTCTGTCCCAAAAATAAATAAAAAACGTTGAAAAAAAAATTTTAAAAATTAGTTGATTATAATGTGAGGGTTTATTTCTGGACTCTTAATTCTATTCCATTTATCTAGATGTCTATCTTTTACATTAGTACTATCTGCATGTTTTTACTTGCATTATCTCAATCTTCTCTATCCCAACATTTTTATCATAATTCACTGTGTGGTGGGGTGCTTGGGTGGCTCAGTTGGTTGAGGGTCCAACTTCAGCTCAGGTCATGATCCCATGGTTTGTGAGTTCGAGCCCCTGATTGGGCTCTCTGCTGTCAGCGCCGATCTCGTTTCAGATCCTCTGTCCCCCCTCTCTCTGCACCTCCTTCACTTACACTCTCTCAAAAAATAAATAAACATTAAAAAAAATCACTGTGTTGTGATTATCTATTCAAGTATGTTTTCTCTGGTGGTCTGCGAGCCCTTTGACGGTAGGATCCATTTATTTTCTCGTTTATCTTTGTACTGTTGGCAGTGAACATAGTGACTCACAGAAGATATGTTCAACAAATGACTCACACAAGATATGGTAAGCTCATCTCTATCTTTCCTGCCCGAGTTCTGGGGGAAAAATGAGGCCGAGGGTCACCAATGAATTTCATTTATACAGGTTATTCCCAATTGCCTCTTGGAACAAATAGTCAAAAGTAGATTTTAGTAGATGACAAATAATCCACAATAAGGACTTCTGGGAAATATGGACACACCTACAATTGGCTAGTATTTAGTTTTCTCCCTCCATTTGTGAGGAGCCAACAAGGTTGCAGTATGTAGAGATGCCTGCCTTTTCTCTTTTGCTGCTCTACTCCTGGAAGGGGTAAAGGCAGACTTTAACATATCTTTCCTAAGCTGACCAGACATCTTCCACACTCCTCCTCTTTACTTTCTCTTCACCGCAAACTGTGTTCTCCTCACCTCTGGAATTCTCCATATGCTGACCATGCTTCTAGCTTAATAGAGGTTACAAGAGACGGGATCATTCCCTGCCCAAGGCACCTCCCTGGATGTGCTTTCTCATAGCTGCCCCTGTATATCTGCCCAGGAAACAGTGCCAGATGCTCTGTTGGGGCGGGGGGTGGAGACATTTTTGTCTGTGAGTACGTTAGACAAAACAAAGATAACCAAGTGGATTTCTAGCTTGCCAATGGTGTTGGAATTGGTGGCTACACCTCCATCCGGTGCCAAAAAAAAGGGGGGGGGGGATTTGAAATGCCTTTCTCTATTTCACTTCAGTATTTCTCTAAGCAACTCTTCAGTTTTTGATATGGAGTGAGTTTCCGTGACTAAACACATCAACAAAAAGATGAAAGAAGGCTATATAAGGAGAAATAGTGTACTTCAAATGAAATGAGTTCTAGTACCTGGCTGATAACACTGCTTCTCTTTTGAAATAACCCATCAATTCTGGATGCTGTGTCTTCTAACAATGGCATGGTCCCACTCTCCGAAGTCAGGTAACATTGTCTCAACTCATCAAGGGCCTTGGATTTACTTGCCAGTTGATTTTCTATATCCTGGAAGGGCAAGAGGAAAAAGTTTGCATATGCACAACATTACGGAACAATAAGGTGTAAGTAAGAGACAGGAGTTTGGCCTCTTCGAGTAAAAATGGCATTACAATATGTAATTAAATAACATCACATCAAAGACATTTTAATAATACATTTGATTCCATTTTTGCACTTATTACAGTATGAATTTTTATGATAAGTTTAATTATTACATGTATCTAGATTAAAAAAATTTAATATGTATTTTTGATAGAGAGACAGAGCGCAAGCAGGGGAGGCGCAGAGAGAAGGAGACACACAATCCGAAGCAGGCTCCAGGTCCTGTGCTGTCAGCACAGAGCCCGACGCGGGGCTCGAACCCACAAACCACGAGATCATGACCCGAGCCAAAGTCAGACGCTCAACCGACTGAGCCACCCAGGCACCCCTAGATTTTAGAATAGTCTAGGTAATAAGTCCTCATCATCATGGTACAGTAGAACGAGTCCAGGAGATCTAGTCCCCATGCCATGTCTGTCCCATACTGGCTGTCTCACCTGACATTAAGTCATCAAACCTCCAAGCCTGTATTTTCTCATCTGGAAACTAGCAATGATAGCCCAGGCCGTGGACAGTTTAGAACTCAAGTGAAACCAGGGTGGCCTGTGGGGGGCGGCACGGCACGGACCTGTGGAGCGTAGGCTTCCCGTGAAGGTTACGTTGAATCTAAGGCTGCTGTAAGAATTCTAAATGGAATGGCTAGTGGGTAGTTAGAAGCAGGATATGACCACTTGCACAGATCTCTCATAATGGTGTTGCTGCTCACATCTCATGTCCAGGATGACTAACCTTCTCAGGACAACTGGGGTGTGACCTGACCTTCCCACCCCAGCAGGGAGGAGCCTGTGTCCTCAGGCAGTAGGTCCAGAAGCAGCAAACGTCTGCAGCTACAAGGGCAGCTGAAGTGTCTTCAATAGGCAGTGACACAATCAGGGCAGTACTTACGGAGGATTAATGTATGTGTGGGTGAGACTAAGTGACCTGGCAAATGACAACTGAACAAAAGGGGGCCAGGCCAATATCCTTAAGCTCAACTGTGATTTAGACTGTAGTTCCAAGGGATAACTGGTCCTTTCGGAACATATTACACAGAAGGTAAAAGAAAATCATTTTCCTCTGAAGACGCAGAATGAAATACTAAAACTAATGGAAACCTTAGAGTAATTGCATAAGTATTGGGTGAATTAATAAAAAACTGGGAAACATGAAATAAAAATTCCCTTTGAGCATTTTCTTTGAGGAGCCACATTCAAGTCTTAGGAACAATAACGGAAGATACCTTCTTCTGCTTCTCACACACAAAAAATTGCGTTTTGTAATTTTGTAAAACCCGTGGATGATTATTATCTCCTTTGCATAATGAAGTAAGTACCTGGGGGTCTGGAGGGGTCCCTCGAAAGTGCAGCCACTTGCCCTCCTCCTTGGTGCCGAAGCAGCGACGGAACAGCCTGGCCACGCCGTGTGGACAGGCGCCGTGTGCCTTCTCACCTGACAATCCAGAAGCATCCTGTGCACGGAGATCACACTTCCAGGTTTTTGTAAAGTTTTCAGTCTCTCCTCTTGCGCCTCCATCCAGTTGTTCAAAATCTGTATTTTGTTTTCCGTCTCGGTGATACTTTCCAAAAGTTGTTCTAAATGTTGTATCTTTAAGGTATAAGTAAGAAAATAAAAATTTCTCGTTTTAAACCAGATGCTTTAAAATGTAAATGCCATGATGGTTATTTTTAACAAAATAATTTTGCTTCTTCGCAGATTCATCATACTTAGCACAAGATTTCCCAATAACTTTTGGAATAAAGATTCATATTAGGAAATATGAATTCAGTGTTTGAAAGCTAACCTGCTAAGCAAACTGGCTGTTTTGGAGTTTCATTAACACCTGTACAAATAAAATCATGTTGCTAACATTCAATAACATGTTGAATAACATTCAACTCAAATTCAACGCAATTTTTCATTGCATTATCGATTGATATACATAAAGCTTAAGAAAACTTTCTTTCCCTAGACTTTCTTCATTAGAGTCATTTAAAAATTAAGTTAATATCAAACATATCACAAATAATTTATCAACTTAATAAAACAGTGACCTTTTTTTATTAAAAAATTTTTAAACATTTATTCATTTTTGAGAGACAGAGACAGAGTGCAAGTGGGGGGAGGGGCAGAGGGAGGGAGACACAGAATCCGAAGCAGGCTCCTGGCTCCAAGCTGTCAGCACAGAGCCTGGCGTGGGGCTCAAACCCACAAACTGTGAGATCATGCCCTGTGCCAAAGCCCTGTGCCAACTGAGCCACCCAGGTACCCCAATAATAACTGTTTTTAATGTCTGCAATTCTTGTCATTTCCAATGCTCACAATTTTTATTAGGTTATAATGACTGTATATGTAAAGTTTTTTTGAAAATTTGAAAGGCTGCCCAATCTTTTAAACGAATGGACACAGTATAATTCGATTAATTATTCCTCCATCGGTGGAAATTTAGGCATTTTACATTTTTCACCAGTATAAATAATGGAACACTTTATGTGCATATTTTTCCTTTTCTGAAGGGCTATGTACTTAAGATAAACGTGAGAGGAGACACTGCTGAATTAGGAAACAAGATGATTATTCTAGTTCTTGAAATTTTCTGAATGCTTTCTAAAAGGGGATATAAGCCACGATCTGCATATGAATGTGATAGCTTTGGGCTCTTAGCTCTATCTTACTAAATTTTTCAAATTTAATAAATATATAATGTTACATAATGTTTATTCTGAATGCCTGATAACTGAAGTTGTAATCTTCTCACGTTGGTTTGCTAATTACACATTTTTTCTTTGGTGAACTGTCTGTTCGCGTTCTTTGTCCATTCCTGCACTTGAACCTTAATTGTCTAAATCCATTTGTATGCATTCTCTACACATAAAGAAATCAATCAGGGGCGCCTGGGTGGCGCAGTCGGTTAAGCGTCCGACTTCAGCCAGGTCACGATCTCGCGGTCCGGGAGTTCGAGCCCCGCGTCAGGCTCTGGGCTGATGGCTCGGAGCCTGGAGCCTGTTTCCGATTCTGTGTCTCCCTCTCTCTCTGCCCCTCCCTCGTTCATGCTCTGTCTCTCTCTGTCCCAAAAATAAACGTTGAAAAAAAAAAATTAAAAAAAAAAAAAGAAATCAATCAGTTGTTAACCTCAATTATATATAAATATTAAATATGTCTCTAAGAATAAGTTTTCTTAATATTGTCAGAGTCATGGAATGAAAATCTACCAAAAGACCACATCCATTTTCCTGCCTTTTCATAATCTTTTCACGGCTGTAATAGCTTTGCCACTCTTGAACATTTACTTTCACGGAAAATGTCAAAATCTCCGACCATTTAGTAGTCTCACATAATACTTGGTATCTTCTCAAATAAAATTCCTCCTCTTCACTGGCCTAACTCAATTTCCCACTAGGAAGTCTCAAAGAAATGATAACTCTTTCTTCCTCTCTTGTACGCACCGATTGGAGAATGCCAGAATGTAGGCTTTACAAAAGGGTCATAGCTGAGAGAATTGTTAGTCTTAACCGTAAATTAACCATAGGAATAGCTTTTCACGTTTTTCAGAAAGTGGCATTTTGCAAAGGCCAAAATCATACAAACTGTGACACACGAGCACACCTTTCTATTCAGTGTTCCATGCATCCGGTGCCATTGGCGGTTCATCTCTCCCAGGTGTTCTGCAAACTCTGTTCTCTCATAGCGCTTACTTTCTACATCACAGGTGCTTAACTGAAGTAAGGACTGGTTAACAAAGTCCACTATCCATTGTTTATAGTCCATCTCCATTCTGAACTCCTAAAACAAACATATAAACAAAAGTAAACTACCAAAGCCTGAACGGAAGTAGGTTGAACTGGATCCCGCCACGCTAGGGGGCCCCAAGCTCCCATTCGTTAAAGGCGCACCTGTCTAGAGTTGTAGTCCATCCTCCCCGCCCCCCCCCCAAATCCCACCAAATGTCTGCTTTGAGTAGAGAGTGTTTTGGAGAATTCCACATCCCCACGAACAGAGACTCGTCGCTTTCAAGCAGGCTGAAAAGTCAAAGGCAGCATCGCGTATCATGGCTGCATCATCTCAACCAAACTCAGGACCCAGGGACTGACAAAGGGTTCCCGTGAGCGGCTTCCTGAGAGCCACACTGGAATTCAGAGCCCCCCTGCAGGCTCACGGAAATGAGAGGATGGGAAGTCTCAAGTTAAGACTCCCCCAGAAAACCCAGGACATAGGGGTGCCTGGGTGGCTCAGTCGGTTAAGCGGCCGACTTCGGCTCAGGTCATGATCTCACGGTCCATGAGTTCGAGCCCCGCGTCGGGCTCTGTGCTGAAAGCTCAGAGCCTGGAGCCCGCTTCAGATTCTGTGTCGCCGTCTCTCTGACCCTCCCCTGTTCATGCTCTGTCTCTCCCTGTCTCAAAAATAAATAAAATGTAAAAAAAAAAAAAAAAAAAAAAGAAAACGCAGGACATTAAGGAACTTTGCCAGCTTAGGTAGCTTCTCTGTTCCGTAGCAAGCCTAAAAACACCCAGGGCCAAGCATGTTTCTGTCAAGCTGGATACTTATTAAGCTTATCCTCGTAAGTCCTAACACCCCACTGGAGGCATCAGGGGAAAAACTATGTGGTATATGCTAGGTTACAAGAGTGTAGAAGAATACATGCATGTGGATCCTCCAAAGATTCTACTACTCCCCGAAGTTAGGATGTGCTAGTATATAAAAGTAAACTCCTTGCTAACATCATGCTTCGTGACCAAAGTATTTGTCCTCTGCCTACCAGAAGCTACATCCATCAGCCTGTGAGGTCTTTGAAAGCAAAGACCAGAGACTTCATTGATCTCCTGAGTTCCTAGTGGTGAACACATTACCTGGTACACAATAAATGTTTGTGTGTGGCTTATTAAGTGTGAGTTAAATCTATCTGAAGTCAAATATCACAGAGAAGGCCACATTTATATGTATTTGTAGAAGGGTATCAACTTTTCCTTCTGCATTCTCTTACGCAAAGGACATTGACTTAACACCTGTTGGATGCCAGGTCCTGGGCTAGGTGTGCTGTTTCAGGGAGATGAAGGATTGGCCCTGCTCTCAAGAAGGAGACAGGCAAGGAAGCAAATAATTATCACACCCTGGAGACGCCTAATCCTAGAAAGTGAACTCGACTCGCTGGGAGAGTCAGGAGTAGATTTCCAAATCAGGAGATACTTGAGGAGAGTTTTGAAAGATGAACTAAGAGCATTTCTACGGCCACAAGTGGGGCACTAGAATTCCAGGTTGAAGGTGTAGCATGTACAAAAGCAGAAGCCGGGGTGCCTGGGTGGCTCAGTCGGTTAAGCCTCTGACTTTGGCTCAGGTCATGATCTCACGGTTCGTGAGTTCGAGCCCCGTGTCGGGCTCTGTGCTGACAGCTCAGAGCCTGGAACCTGTTTCAGATTCTGTGTCTCCCTCTCTCTCTCTCTGACCCTCCCCCATTCATGCTCTGTCTCTCTCTGTCTCAAAAATAAATAAATGTTAAAAAAAATTTTTTTCAAAAGCAGAAGCCGGGAGAACACCAGATGCAGCGGGTTCATTCGGGTCAGGCAGAGTCCAGGATCTATATCGGGGAACGAAAAGATGAGGCTGGAGAAGTAAAGAGGGGCCAGGGCAAGTTAAAAGCTTGGATTCTGTCCTGTGGTGACAGGAGCTCCCAAACGAAACGAGGCAGAATAGAAAAAGTATACTAACGTCTGTCTAGAATCATCCAATATCCCATTCCCCACGCCTAGAATCAGTTCTTCTAAAGCGCACCACACTGGTCTCTTTGGTATTTCCCCTCCGACTGACTTGCCTTCTTAGTTAACGAGCAAGCTTGTGGCTCTTTTCGTATAATTACCTTGTACTTCTGAAGAAGGTTTTTAACTTGAGATGCGGAACTCAGAGAATGCTCACAGTCTTCATCTGCGGTCTGATGTTCCACATCGTTCATCCAGCTAATCATTTCTGTGATTGCTTTACGAGATGGCAATTTCTCCATCTGGAGCTGCAAGGACAAAATGATTTCCATTTAATTACCTGCAGTTGACAAAATGAATCGGGGCATCACTAAAGACGGTATCTGGTTTGATAAAAGGTCTTGCTACATAATTATGCAGGTTGCTCACAAAAACAAACCCGGCATTCAAGCTTAGAATAAGTGACCCCAAAACAATGACGATGACCTTCACATAAAGGAACACAGTGATGCAGATAAACTGGGAAATAAAGTAATTAAGCCTGATTTCTCCGGTAAGAAAGATCCCACTGGAGGAGAGTCCAGTAATTAAGACCCATATTCAGTGGTGCCAGAGGAAAATAGATAGTGTCAATGAAAATTATTGAGTCAGAGAAATAATTTTAAAGGAGTTGTGAGCTAACAAGTGAATGCTAATTTAAATGCTGCGTCTTTAAATACCTACCTGGTGAAGTTTTTCTTGAATATCTGGAAGTTGAGTTATGAGCGTTGTCCATTTCTGTTCGAACTGCGCTAAAGAAGCTCTCAGGGTAGCCGTATCGGCTTCTTTCAGGTGAAGAAGCTGATTCCCAGTACTTATAACCGCGGTCTTCAAGGAGGACTTGTCATCTAGTTCCTTTGAAAACTCCTAGAGGAAACAGCGTGAAAATTTAGAAACATTAAAAATTTGCAAACAGCAAAGAATGACTAAGAGTCAGAATAACTGGTTAGAGTCCCGAACTAAGTACATGAACTCAATTCAAACTGCTAATGCTTGCGTGTGTATCTATAGGTGTGTATGTGTGTGCTCACGAGTGCGTGTGTGCACGCGTGCATGCACACACCCACACCCACACTTTTCCTACTAAGTGTCAGGCACTGTTCCAGGCATTAGGTAAATAGTGGGGAACAAAAGAGAAGGAATTCCTGACCCTTGAGTGGCTTATAATCTAATGGATTAATATTTTTTTTAAAAAAGACCAATCAGGGGCACTTGGGTGGCTCAGTGGGTTAAGCGTCTGACCTTGGCTCAGGTCATGATCTCCTGGTTTATGAGTTTGAGCCCCATGACAGGCTCTGGGCTCACAGCTCAGAGCGTGGAGCCAGCTTCAGATTCTGTGTCTCCCTCTCTCTCTCTGCCCCTCCCCTGCTTACACTCCTTCTCACTCTCTCTCTCTCAAAAATAAATAAATATTTTTAAAAATTAAAAAAAAATCAAGTAATAAAATAAAAAAGACCTATCATTTCAACGTTAAGAGAAACAGAACACAAAGTTCCTATTAAATGAACTAAATGCAACTGATTTTTAACTAAAATATTTGAAAACTTTCCTTTGTATTTGTGGGGGTTTTCAAACATATTTTTAAAGAATTACATTTTAATACCAAAGTGGGTGATCATTGCTATAAAATAAGAAAAACAGACAAGAAAAGAATACGGGAAAGGAATTTACGTTAGAAAGTTTTATAAATTTATATTACAGAAGTAATAGTTTCCTTTCTTCAAAAAAAAAAAGCTCAAAACAATAGAACATTTTAGTAGAAATGTCAGTTCTGTATATGACAATTTACAACCATGTATCTATTAACTTTAACATTTATGAATTAATAAGTCTGTTAAGTTTTGGGGGAAAAGCAGGGGAGTTATTTCCTGCATTTAAAAAGCATGCTTCATGTCAGAGAAAGTTTTACTTTTATATATATTTTATAGGTTCAAATAAAAGTCTACTTTATCATTGTTTTATTTTATTTTTAAATATTTACTTTGAGAGGGAGAGAGAGAGAGCATGCACACAGGGGAGAGGCAAAGAGAGAGTAGAGAGAGAGAATCCCAAGCAGGTTCCACTGTCAGCACAGAGCCTGATGCAGGGCTTGAACTCACAAATCATGAGATCACCACCTGAGCTGAAATCAAGAGCTGGATGTTTAACTGACTAAGCCAGCCAGGTGTCCCTATCGTAAATATATAAATGACCGCTATAAACAAATAGCTCTAAGTTTGAAGAATGATATTACCCTAAATTTTATCCCTTATCCACAAATGATTATGGAGACTATCACATTGACCCTGGTCATTTTCCCCTGATATTTATTTCTGGCAATAATTATCTGAGCATATTTTATCATAACTTACAAAAAAACTGTTTATGTTGCTTCTGATTGTATCCAAGTCCTGAGACACATTGAGGGATTGTTCTTTCCAGTAATTCAGAGTTTGCTGAGAAGATTCCAACCACTTGGTTAACTGATCTGAATCTCTGTTATAACTAACAGGAATGAAGTGAGAGAGAAAGAAAATTAGAAACGTACTCTATGGGTGATATGCACCGTTGGCAATTTTTTTCTCATTTTACTTTATGTTTTCCTGTGTTGATCAGCTCTATTATTCAAAAAATCATGATGTTTTAAGAATTATACCCTGTTTTATCCCATGCCCCAAATCTGACACTCCTGGCATTTTGTAGGACTCTGTTATGACTATTCTAGAACAAATGAGCATTTTAAAGTCTAAAACATTTTCTTATTACAGCTACACAAAAATAAACCCATGGTTAAGGACAGCGATTATTTCTGTTCATTAAATGTTGACAGATTTGTTTATAGTAAAAATATAACCAGCATTTGTATAAGTTGCATAACAGTAAACTTATTGGCTAGATTCCAACATATTTACAGGAAACGAAGGAAAATATTGAGCAGAATGCTACCCCTCTTGTAACTCTTAAACTTCTCTAAGACAGGTCCCTAAGAGGCACAGAGGAGGAGATTCAAACGTTCTATGCTCTCTACCTTCCTCAAGGAGTTCAAGATTAGATCCACTAAACAAACAAAATTCTCTGAAGAACTCTGAAGTCTTTTTCAAACTATTCTGTGAGCTAAAATTATTATTTTTTAATTTAAAACCTTTTTAGAGAGTAGGAAAGAGCAACACCGTGGTATAAAGGTC
This sequence comes from Herpailurus yagouaroundi, assembly GCF_014898765.1. NCBI lineage: Eukaryota > Metazoa > Chordata > Mammalia > Carnivora > Felidae > Herpailurus > Herpailurus yagouaroundi. The sequence goes on along the minus strand of NW_024412396.1, from coordinate 39,626,458 downwards.
ACATGTACAATTTCATAACATAATTCTTACTTTTCACTGATTACATGTCATCTTGAGTCTGGCAAACCAACCTCAGAGATCCTAGATCGCATCTGGCCCAGAAGAGGGACCCAAGTGCTTAAATTGTTGACGACAAACCTTACAGTAGAGAGACTGCAGGTAAAATCTGGTCGACTGCAGGATCCTCTGAGGTTTTTGTCCACCTGAAAATCTGACCTCAACCCATCCCTAAGAAAACATACCTGAGCAGATGCTTCAGAAGCGTTTGTAGTCTGTGCAGTTCATGGTCAATTTTTCTGTTTAGGGCCAACCACTGCTCTTCTAGTTTCGCAATCTGGCCCTCTAGTTCAGGACAGCTCACGGAGGCCACCAGCTCTCTGCCTTCATTCAGAGTCTGGTAAAGCCGGGCGTGCTTTTCATCAATGTTTCTTTTTATTTGCTACAAAAAGTCAAGTCACAGAATGAATTATTTAAAAATGAAGCCAGTCCATCTACTGACAAATACTTCAGTAGAGGCTACTGAAGACACAAGAACATAGTCCTAAGCCTCAAGACTCTTGCAGTCTGGCTGAAGAAACGTGATTCACGTTTTATTGATCACCTTTCATGATGAGACTGTCCAACTAATGCATTTCTACGGCACATTTCTTCAGTTCTATAGACTTACACATACCAACAGAAAACAAAATGTCACGGCTTCAGACTTGAGAATTCTCCGCCTACAAGTAAAAAACAAGCTGGCAGTCTACGGGGCACGTTCAACTTGTGGACAGGTTTTGTGTGACCTAAAGATTATTTTGAAAACCAGGATATTTTACATAGAAATCAGGATTTCCTGTGACTCGGAGAAAACCAGAAATCTAGCACCCTGGGTCTACACCTTGATGTGGCACAGATGGCCTGGAATTGGGCAGCCAGGCTTCCTTTAGAAGGGCTTGGTCTCTTTGACATTCTGCCACGACAGTCCCCACCACCCTCCGAACACAGAGCCAGTCAGCGTCCATATTTCTGTTCTCGTCTGGCCCCTGTTAGAACTTTACATTACAAATAGGTTTGAAGGGGATGAGAAAACATTTACCATCCCTTAGACCCGAATAGTAGAAAAAAAACTCATTTCTAGAGTCTTCTAAGTATAAGGATTCAACGGGGAGTAAGGAAGAGGACTTTAGAAGAATAAATTAGTACATCACTAATCCAACTTCATGAAAAGAAAATCTTTAGAACAGCAATACAACGACCCCTTGAAGAGAACTCTGTCTAAAGGCAATTACCTTCCACCACTGGGTTCAGCCACTGACACTTATCCTGACAGCTACTGAAATTTAATCTTCAAAAATAAATTATAATCAAAATATAATTTTTCCAACTAACTTAAACGTTTTAAAAATCACTAAAGAATTCTACTTCCAATGCCCTTTCCACTGCTCTCATTTGTAATCCCCTCTTCTCATCTGAGTCGGCATGGGAAAATGTGCAACATCTGTTTAAAAAAAAACCAAAAAACAGTTCTAGGGGCACCTGGGTGGCTCAGTCAGTTAAGCATCTGACTCTTGATTTCTGCTCAGGTCATGATCTCACAGTTGGTGGGTTGGAGCCCCGCGTCAGGCTCGGTGCTGACAGCTCAGAGCCTGGAGCCTGCTTCGGATGCTGCGTCTCCCTCTCTCTCTGCCCCTCCCCCACTGATGCTCTCTCTTTCAAAGATAAGTAAACATTAAAAAAAAAGCTCTAATTTCCCAAGCCTTCAGTGAAAGACCAAGACACTTCATCTTTAGATTATCCCTGAGAATTTTTTTTTAATGTTTTTTATTTATTTTTGAGACAGAGAGAGACAGAGCATGAGCAGCAGGGGGGAGGGGGCGGGCGGGCAGGGAGAGAGGGAGACACAGAATACAAAGCAGGCTCCAGGCTCTGAGCTGTCAGCACAGAGCCCGACGCGTGGCTCGAACTCACGGACTGCGAGATCATGACCTGAGCTGAAGTCGGACGCCCAACCGACTGAGCCACCCAGGCGCCCCTCCCTGAGAATTTTTAATTACCCCATTTTATACACAGGAGTCAGACTGCAATGGTCACTCAGCACATGAGGTGCCGAGCCAGCATTTAAATGAGGTTTGCTCAACTGCAGAGGCCACACAAATGCTATGTTCCGTGGCCCACAGATGTCCACCGATCAAAATACATGCAAATCTCTCCACGACGCAGAACACGGAGAACGACCTGAGGAAGTCCATAAGTGAGATGGGCTTTACAAGGTATCTTTTTTTTTTTTTTTTTTTTTTGAGAGAGAGAGAGAGAGAGAGAGAGAGAGAAACCGTGTGTGTGTGTGTGTGTGTGTGTGTGTGTGTGTGTGTGTGAGAGAGAGAGAGAGAGAGAGAGAGAGAGAGAGCGAGCACGCGCGCCAGGAAGAGCGGCAGAGGGAGACAGAGAATCCCAAGGGGCTTGATCCCAAGACCCTGGGATCATGACCTGGGCTGAAATCAAGAGTCAGATGCTTGACCGACTGAGCCACCCAGGTGCCTCATATATCTCTCTTTTAGTTTGATGAATTTATTTAAGAGTTTTAGAACAATTATTTCAGTTTTTAAAAATCTCAAATTTAACAGATTCACAGGTTGCACTTTAAGGGACATGATCCCTTGTCCACCTGAGAGAGGTGGGCTAATACAAACAGTTCCTTAACATAATGAGGTTTAAAATGCCGTTTTCAACTGCCTTCTCTTAGCTTTTTGGACGTACTTCTGCATCCCCAGGCTAACAAAGAATTAAGCAGCAGCTTCCCACCCCCAGAAGATTCAGATTTATCTTAGGGGCGCCTGGGTGGCTCAGTCGGTTAAGCGGCTGACTTCAGCTCAGGTCATGATCTCACGGTCCGTGAGTTCGAGCCCCGCGTCGGGCTCTGTGCTGACAGCTTGGAGCCTGGAGCCTGTTTCGGATTCTGTGTCTCCCTCTCTCTCTGACCCTCCCCCGTCCATGCTCTGTCTCTCTCTGTCTCAAAAATAAATAAATGTTAAAAAAAAATTAAAAAAAAAAAGATTCAGATTTATCTTAGAGTTAAGCTCAATTGGACAAGATGGCAAAGAGATCAATTGTACCTCTCTAGGTGTCTAGATAGCAGGACTACAGTGTCCGTGTCTTTGCAAAATGTTCCTTATAGGAGCTTAAATGCTACTGAGGAATGCCAGGGTCCTGCCAAGGATTTCATTTTCCATCCGGTCTATTCAGGCAACAAACCTAGTCTTGAAGTTTCGAAGTTGGCATTTGATAACCACGCCCAGCATCACAACTCAGAGGCTGACAACACATTTGAAAGTTAAAACTAAATATTTCAAGTTTCTGTCGAGAAGACTTAAAACTCGTTTTCTCGTTGGTCATGATCTCAAGGCCACTTGAAAACTATTCTAGGGTTCTATCTTTTCCATGGCATCGAAGTTTGGGACACAGAGACTTGGATGATAACACTAAATGTTACACACAAAACATTTTGTTTGAAGTCTTTTTATAATGCTGGTGGCAGGTGACAGATTATCGCCTGTCTCAGAGGCTATGTCCAAACAGGGCTTCACCGAATTAAGAAAACCACATACAGGTTTAGTGGCCCATGGTTTACAACATTCTTTCTGTACTTTGGCTCATTTCCATATCCGCTGACATCCACTTCCTGAGACGGGTAGGAGAACTAGCGTGATTCCCTACAGTATACAAAGAAACTGAGACTTAGAGACAAAAAGTTGACACGCTTGACAGGTGAGAGCCAGGACTCGTACCCAGCACCTCGATCCCAAGCCTCAAGTATAATGAAAGACTCAAAATCAAATCCACGGGTTCCCTGAATATCAGTCTAATAGTGCATGGTGTGAGGAACAACACTTCAAATTCAAAGTCGAGCAATTTACTCAAAACAAAAGAAAACGCAAAGTGCCACGGACGCTGCCTCTGACGGATTCAACGGCGCAAAATACCTGGTAAAATGAAATCCTTTCCACTAATCTTTCCTCTGTCTCTTCCACCAGACTCACAGAGGGCAACGTAGATACAAGAATTTCCAGATCCTTTTCAAGAGATGCATAGTTTTCATCAAATTCTTCCCATTTCTAGAGAATCAAGAACATAATATCAGTGGGAGCCCTTTTCTAGATTCGTTCCAGCCAATGACAAAATCGATCATATGAAATAAAAATGAACTGAGACCATACGAACTTCAAGCACAGATTCCAGGGGTTTCTGAGAGACATAACCTACTCTTGTAAGAACTCAGGGTCCGATGGAAAACAGTTCCGTTGCCTTTGTGGAGAGGGTTTTGAAAAATCCAGTTGGCATTCGTGTTTTATGCTTGTCTCATCAAACTGAGTAAGGACCAAGATTAAGTGAGAGGGTTACATCTCTCAGCCTGCACCTCTGTGGAGACCTCAGAGTCGGAAGAGAGCCGTTCTCACACTTGGAAAGGAAGGGGCTAACTTTTAAAGCTTTTCTCACCAGAGGCTCCGAGTAGGTTGCTTCTACCCTCTCTGCTCCAACCCCTAGCCCACTGAACATTACCCTGTGATGCTGCTAGAAGCAGAATTCCACTGTTGGAGGAATGTGGGCTTACACTTCATTAGGAGAGTACTATTTCCTTAGGCTGACTCTTGCCTTGTCCCAGTTCTATTTCTATAGAAGCCCACCACTAGGACCTCAGCACGCTACAGAGCTGACTTACGGACACTAAATATCACCTGCTGGAAAAAGAACCACCTTATTGATTCTCTTATCTACCGAAGTAGTGGGTCACGAGGCTGTGAGGGGCACTCTTTGGACTCAGAGGGGGTCTCTTTTTTTAAATACCATGAAATATTACTAGAAATATCAATTTGACAAGGTAACCAGAAAATTGATTTCATTAGCCTAACATAACATGATCACATTACAAAGTTGAAGATTTCTTGCTTTTGGGTTACTTCCTTTAAGTGCTAACATCCACGGTGTGTAAGAAGTTAAAGGTGAGAACTTTCAAACGGAGAAAGAACTTGATGCAAACTTAATTTTCTTCTTGGATTTAAGACTACCAGGAGTCCACTCCAGCAGCAGAACATCCGGACCTGCCCTCTTTGGGGAGCACGGTTTCTGAACCACCGTTTCATCCAAATGACCTCTTTCTGGATCTCAAAGTGCGCTTCCAATTTTGTTTATTTGCACACAAACCTAAAGGTGGAAAGACATGCCATCCCCTCGTTCCCGCGTGCGGAATCTCAGCAACTATTTCATTCCGGGAGAAGCAGTCAGGGCTAGAACAGGCTTCCATCTCCTCAGTGTTAGTTCCCATTTAACTACTGCTTAATGGTAACTCGACACCTCTGGACACCAGCAGGTGGTGGTCCAAGGTCCAGAATTCCAGGGTTAAGCACAACGTTTACATATCTCAAGTACCTGCAATAAACTTTGCAGCTTTATTCCACGTTGGTGTGACTTTTCTTCCAGTAATTTAATTTCTTGTATTTGTTCTGCCCAAAATGTGTCTTTCTTTTGCAGTAAAGAAGGAGGCATTCTGTTGGAGTATGTTTGGATCAACAGCATGTCAGCAACAAGTTTCTGGAAAAAAAGCTGTAAAATGGACAAGACTTGTTATTTATTTATTTCTACATCGTGAAACTTAAAAACTGAGTTACTTCAACTTTTTATACAGGTGTATTTACTTTTATTTATTTTTTTTAATTAAAAAAAATTTTTTTTTAATGTTTGTTTATTTTTGAGAGAGAGACAGACAGAGTGTGAGCTGGGGAGGGGCAGAGAGAGAGGGAGACACAGAACCTGAAGCAGGCTCCAGGCTCTGAGCTGTCAGCACAGAGCCCGACGTGGGGCTCGAACTCACAAACTGTGAGATCATGACCTGAGCCGCAGTCGGACGCTTAGCCCACTGAGCCACCCAGGCACCCCTAAATTTTTTTTCTAACATTTATTTATTTTCAAGAGACAGAGAGAGACAGACTGTGAGTGGGGGAGGGGCAAAGAGAGAGGGAAACAGAGAATCTGAAGCAGGCTCCAGGCTCTGAGCTGTCAGCACAGAGCCCAACATGGGGCTCAAACCCACCAACAGTGAGATCATGTCCTGAGCTGAGGTCGGATGCTTAACTGACTGAGCCACCCAGGCACCCCAGGTGTAGTTGCTTTTAAATCCCAAGACAGCCATGCAGAGTCACACATAAGAGGAAAGAAAAAGAAAATTGACTGTGTAACCATTAGTCTTTAACACTAATGGTATTTTAACAAGTCATAAAGAAAAATCCTCCTAAGTAACATTTTCCATAAAACAGTCCATGTTAAAGGGCAAACAGTGTTAGCCAATTTCAATTTCCAGTGAGATCTTCCTAAATCAGTTACTCTGAGTTTTTAATTTTTTTTTAAATCTTTATTTATTTTTGAGAGAGAGACCACATGTAAGCAAGGGAGGAGCAGAGAGAGAGGGAGATACAGAACCCGAAGCGGGCTCCAGGCTCTGAGCTGTCAGCACAGAGCCTGACATGGGGCTCAAACTCATGAACCATGAGATCACGACCTGAGCCGAAGTCGGACACTTAAAACCGACTGGCCACCCAGGCACCCCCCCCAGTTACTCTAAGTTTTAAGAAACTTTACAAAAAGGTTGATACTGACATGGCTGATTAATTTCAAGACACTAAATTGGATGGATAGATGAGTGAGCCCAAGGAGCCCACACATGGAACAACCAGAGGTTCCTACACTCTGGCTTGATTTTCTACTCAATAACATGGCCAAGTGCAAGGAATTTGTTGACAGGGTCTGTTGGGATCCTGGTATGTAAAAGCTCCCAGAACAACACTTTAAGAACCTTTACACAGGAAGTCTTTAGCTTCACATGGTTCTCCTCCATTTGCATAGTCAGCTGCCCCTTCTAATTGTCTGGAGGAACTTCTTATGCGAATCCTTTCTCCTACTCCCTTGAAAAGGGTATGTAGAAGGTTTATAAAAGCATCCAGCACAAATCCTGACACACTGTAGATATGCATAATATTATTTTTTCCTTTCCCCCTCCAATCTTTATAGAATATTTACCTTTGGATTTCTTAGAACAAGGTCTCCTTATCACATGCCTAGAGTTCAGCTTGTTGGAGGCAGAAATGGTCTTTCCCATTTTTTTTTTTTTTTTGCATCAGTACTTAAATTACTACATGTCTTTAGGTGGTGATCATGAGGCTGTTGTGTAATAAAATGAATGGACAACTAAAAGATTTATTGTAGCATTACACTAGATATACATTTATATATTGAGGTATAGATATTTTTTTGGCCTCAGTTCTCAGGAAAGCCTTCCCTAATCTCCTGAATTCAATTTCCCCTCTTAAATGCTCTGAAAGCATGTGTCTCAATTTTAATTTTAAATTTGTTTGGAATGACTTGCTCATAAATGTCTCTCTTTCAACCAAAAGCTCCGTGAACGTAAGGAACTATATCTGTTTTCCCTCACAATCACATCCTTAGAGGTCAGAATGAATGAATGAACAATGTATATTTCACCAAGGAAGAAAATGGATGCTCTATGGTTAAGTCAGAAAGACTTAAAGTCTATGAAAAGGAAATCTGACCCACGCGTCTTACCTTGTGATTCTGTATTTGAGCCTGTAAGGCATCTTTACTTTTGGGTTGTTTTAAGTGGTCATGAGCAAGCTTTTCCTTTCCAATAGCCATTAGTTCCACCATGCCTTGCAATAAGGCATCTTGCTGGCTCTCAGTGATGAAAGGGCTGCTGAGTTCTGTGTACCGAGCTCTCAAGATTCCCCACATACTGTCAAGCACATCCTGAAAAGAAAGAACGTTTTCATCCAACCACGAAAATAATCCAGATGGAGAACAAAGCTAAACTCTCTTTGGAGAACAAACCTGAACTCTCTTTCTGGAAGAACAAGAAAGTCTCACTCCCTTATAATCATAGTGATTCACTGACCGAATGTTTTCTGCTCACACATACCTCTAATTTGTAAACCTCTTGCAGTAACACGTAAGGTAAACGAAGCCTCTCCCCTTCGTCTCTTAGTTTTGCCACTCGGCTCTCGGAGTTCTGCAGCTCCACTGTATACACATCTGCTTTCTACGGTGAGAGACAATGCAAAAAAGCAAACCCTTTCAGAAGCCAGAGAAGTGCGCATATTCATTGTAAAAGAATGAAACCGTATAGAAAAAATTAAGGGAAAAATGAAAGTCCCACTTCTCCTCCCTCACCTCCAGCTTCTCCCGGAAAATTTGTCCCCAACACGTTTGTAGCACGGACCAGAAGTATATGTGCACATCCTTAAACTTAATGAACGCGCACATCACTCCGTTCTGCAGGCTGCCTCCTTACTTACCAGCTGCTCTGCAAGTCAGTACAAATACCGGACTCCTTGCAAATGGACACACACTGCTTTTCTAAGAGTCTGCTCTTAATGCCTTTTGGGCTATCGAAGCGTTTTTAGTTCAAGCAGTGCTGCTAGGGCCATCCTTGAGTATTTATATACACATTTCTCTATGCCCTTGTCTTCCTTCCTTAGGATAAGTGCAACCCCTATAGCACTATCTGTCCACAGAAGGTCCTCAATTCATACTTGCTGAATAAATGAAGGAAGTGAGCCTACTGTGGGTGGAAGCGCATTCACACGTAAAATTCTGATTTATAGCCAACCGATCCTGAGAAGCTGGACAAATTCTCCTCCCGAGAGAATGGGAGTCTCATTTCCTAATGCTCTCACTGACCCTGCACAAACTTCCATTTTTGCCTGGTTGATAGGTGACCATGGTGTTGTGTCGGTTTAATTTACTCTTCATAAGGTACTACTCATGAGATATTTTTAAAGGTCCACATAAAGAGTTCTCGTTTCTAGGGGCGCCTGGGTGGCGCAGTCGGTTAAGCGTCCGACTTCAGCCAGGTCACGATCTTGCGGTCCGTGAGTTCGAGCCCCGCGTCAGGCTCTGGGCTGATGGCTCAGAGCCTGGAGCCTGTTTCCGATTCTGTGTCTCCCTCTCTCTCTGCCCCTCCCCCGTTCATGCTCTGTCTCTCTCTGTCCCAAAAATAAATAAACGTTGACAAAAAAAAATTAAAAAAAAAAAAAAAAAAAAAGAGTTCTCGTTTCTATTTGTTTACTCTAGCCTTGCCAATGCTCCCAAAGGAAAGTGCTTCAGAAACACAGCTTCTACACAAAACTCTTTGGTCCAAGGTCAGATCAGTGTAATTGTTTTGACTTGATTACCTGAAGCTGTTCATCAATACTCTGGCCACTAATTTCATTCAAAGACTGTTGTAAAGATGTTTTATTCTTAGTAAGTTGATCATACAATCGCTTTATTTCATTCTGTATAGGAAGATAAATGCAACAAACAGTAAGAATCTCATGCGGGCCCCTTTAATACCTTACAAAAAATTTAGCCGTCCTTTAATTTTTATGCTAACAGAAGTTCCACACATATACCAAAATAGAGGAATTGCCTAGCTTTAACAATTATTGACTTGTGACTGGTCATCTCTGCTCTGTGCCCTCCCCTGAGCCTTCTTACCTATATCTAATCTCCTTCCCCTCAGAATATTTTGAAACAAATCACAGATATTTCACCACGGTAAGTTTTGGTATGTGTTTTTATTTTTTATTTTTATTTATTCATTTTTTTTTCAACGTTTTTATTTATTTATGGGACAGACAGAGACAGAGCATGAACGGGGGAGGGGCAGAGAGAGAGGGAGACACAGAATCGGAAACAGGCTCCAGGCTCCGAGCCATCAGCCCAGAGCCTGACGCGGGGCTCGAACTCACGGACTGTGAGATCGTGACCTGGCTGAAGTCGGACGCTTAACCTACTGCGCCACCCAGGCGCCCCACGGTATGTGTTTTTAAAAGATAGATTCCTCCCTTTAGAAACAGTACAAAATTGGGGTGCCTGAGTGGCTCAGTCGGTTAAGCATCCAACTTCAGCTCAGGTCATGATCTCACAGCTTGGGAGTTTGAGCCCCACGTCAGGCTGTGCTGACAGCTCAGAGCCTGGAGCCTGCTTTGGATTCTGTGTCTCCCTCTCTCTCTGCCCCTCCCCTGCAAGCTTTCTGTCTCTCTCTCCCTCTCTCAAAATTAAACAAACGTTAAAAAAAATTTTTTTTAATATTACAAATCAACAACCATTCCCTAGTATCATTAGCTATAGGAAAGGGTTCACATTTCTCTAATTAGCTATAATTTTTCCTTTTGGTTTGTTTGAATTGGAATCTAAATGAGGTCCAACAGGTTGCAAGGGACTAATACAGGTGTTAAGTCTCTTGTGATCTGCAGGCTCCCCAACCATCTCTCTTGTTTATTCCTGGGGTTTTGGGTGGGATGGTGAAAACACAGGTCTTTTACTCTATACAGCTTCCCACGGTCTGGATTTGGCTGACACCCCCCCCACCCCCCCAGTGCTGCAATGCTCTTCTCTTGTGTCTATTTTGCGTGATCAGATTGAGGTTTGACTTTACAGGCAAGACTCCTTCATAAGTGGTGTTGTGTTTCATTTCTTTTTCTCTAGTTAGGAAACTACTAGAATTGTCTGTCTGCTTGCCTCAAGTCTGTCCTCTAATCCACAGTAGTTAACAACCAGGTGAATCTACCTGAAACATACACAGACTGTCCTTCTTTTGCTCAAAAACTTTAATGGTTGGGGCGCGTGGGTGGCTCAGTCGGTTAAGCGATCGACTTCGGCTCATGTTATGATCTCACGGCTTGTGACTTTGATCCCCGCGTCAGGCTCTGTGCTGACAGCTCAGAGCCTGGAGCCTGCTTCGGATTCTGTGTCTCCCTCTGTCTCTCTACCCCTCCCTTGCTCATGCTCTGTCTCTTTCTTCTCAAAAATAAATAAAAACATTTAAAAAATTAAAAAAAAAAAAACTTTAATGGCTCCCTGTTACTGAGAAATCCTCCCCTAGGACAATCATTAATGACTAAAGGTAACACAGGAAAGAAACGGTTCATTAGCCCGATCCAACAAATTCATACCACAACTTTGGGAAGGACCTTGCTTTCAAATGGTCTCCAAACACAGGCACCGAACTAACCTAAAGACCTTCACAGAAAGAACCTCTCACCACTTTCCTTAGCAATTCCTAATCATGACTGCCACCAGGAATAGGAATGAATAGAAATTAGCCAAAGTAGGCTGAGTGCCTAGCCCTGTACCTGATAACTGCGGTTATAGTCGAGGCCAGCTTTTAGGGACTTGCTCCTAGAGGCAGCTGTGGCCTGGGTGTGCTCCAGGTAGACTTGGAGGTTATTAAAACATTCATGGAACAAGTCGGCGTTCTTCCCAGACCAAGTCATGGCTTTCAAAAGATCATCCTTCTTATCACCCATGGCTAAGTAAAGTTTTTTCAACTCAAGAGCCAGTGTCTGCGAAGAGGTGAGAAGGAAAGACACAGTGAATAGACTCTGACTTTAAGAGGCTTCAGCTCTGGCTTAAACAGCGTGACTTTAAGAGGCTTCAGCTCTGGCTTAAACAGCGGGCTGTTGGCAGCAACGGCCAACACATGGGCTTATTGGAAATTCCTTACCTCATAGTGCACCTGCCGAGCACAGACATCCTCTCTGAAGAGCCCAGGTGTCTGCAGCATCTCCTCCACACTGGCAAGGCACTGACTGAGGGTCAGAAATAGTTCAAATAATTTTTTATCCAAATTTATGTATGTTTCTTCTGTCATGTTTTCCTGAAGCAAGAGGAAAAAAGAAAAAAATAAATATTAGGATTCCTTGCCTTCCTGAGCCTCCATTTTCCCTGGTTTTGTTATGGTTTACAATTTACGTTATACTTTTTTATAATTGGTTGTTTTGAACACTTTGTGAATCAGGTAGAAGAATAAACAAATACAATTAAGATGTTAAGTCTGAGAAAAACAAGTTTAAGAAACTCAACGCTTGGTAGTGAGTAACTACTGAAATGGAATTAAAAGGTAAATAACAAGATGAAGGACTTCCTTAGCGGGGCCATCCATGTGGAAGTGTGGTCCCAAGGAAAGCATACTATCCCTCTTCCCACGGCTCCCTGCCTCCCACATCGTAAGGTAGGAGAAAGTGGGTTAATGGAATCAAGTACAGCCTGGAGAAGGAAAAGAAGACATTTGAAAGGGATGATTGGGAAGAGGTACAGTATCTTAAAGATAGATGGTAGGCACGGCATGGTAACTACAGTTAATAAATGCTGTGTTACATATTTGAAAGTTGTCAAGAGAGTAGATCTTACAAGTTCTCATTTCAGGAAAAACATTTTTTGAAAATTGTCAAGAGAGTTGTCAAGAGAGTAGATCTTAAAAGTTCTCATTTCAGGAAAAACATTTTTATAACTGTATGTGGTGATGGATGTTAGATTCATTGTGGTGATCATTTCACAAAATATACAAATATTGAATCATTATGGTGGACACCTGAAGCTAATATGTCAGTTACATCTCAATAAAAAAAAGATATGGATGGGCTGTGGAGTGGGGGTGGAAATTTGAAGTGTTATATATGGGCTGATTGTGAGAATTAAGGCCATCCTTAGATGTACAACTTCAAGGGAGGCACCTAGGGTTGTGTGATTGTGTCCTAGTGAGTTTGGGAGCCACAAGGTCTCCTTATATTTTAGCATAAGCTGTTGGAGCCACCTCTTTTTCTTTACCAATGAACACCCTGAATTCCTGACCAGGCACAAGATATTTATTTATTTATTATTTAAAAAAAAATTTTTTTTTCAACGTTTTTTATTTATTTTTGGGACATAGAGAGACAGAGCATGAACGGGGGAGGGGCAGAGAGAGAGGGAGACACAGAATCGGAAACAGGCTCCAGGCTCCGAGCCATCAGCCCAGAGCCTGACGCGGGGCTCGAACTCACGGACCGCGAGATCGTGACCTGGCTGAAGTCGGACGCTTAACCGACTGCGCCACCCAGGCGCCCCCAGGCACAAGATATTTAGAAGCATGCGAAAGCTAGTAATCACCCCAATTTAGATTCTATTTCCTATGGTCTTCTCTGGTTTATACTTAACATTACCCAGCACACCATTTCAGCATTCAGCTTAGTCAAGGTTGGAAATCTTGTCAATACTCCCCTCCTTCCTTACCCTTCCAATCACAGAGCACCACTGCAGACAGTACTAATCAACAACGATCCTCGTTCCTGCCGATCTTAGACTTGGGTTCAATGATCTTTGTACATGGTGGTCTCGGCAGGTGCTACCACAGTCATCAGAGTCGGCAAGAGATAAACTCTACTTGCAATTCTAGGACCCATTCCACCATGGATTCTACCATTTATTCAATTTAAAAAATGATGGCTAGTTTACAATGTCACGTTTCCCTTCTTTTTTGATATTGCAGTGAGGAAAATATGTAATGTGAAGCTGCTACCTGGGTCTGAAGATTATTTGCTTCTTGACGCAGGTCTTCAAGCTGTGTGGTATATGTTTTCAGTTCTTCAGTTGTTGGGTATCTAAAGTTATACACACTCACACTGGGTAGAATACTCATATCTGTGGCAACCTATATGAAAAAAGAGAAACCTCATTACAATTTGAGATCCTGCTGCTGTTAACGTTAAACAGCAAAAATGCTTTTCCACGTGCTATCTTCCAAGTTACTTTCTTGGTAAATGTTTTTGTCTACCTTGTCACTTGTAAGAAAAAATTAAATTTTAAATATTGTGGAGAGCTTTGAAAGGTCATGAAAAGCTTTACTTAGACACTTGAGGGTCTATTGAGATAACAAAATGAGGCAAGATAAACCATAACTTGAAAATAGAGTAAAATCACTAATGTTTCAATTTGGTAGCAATGCCATTCACGTTATGAGGTTAGCGGTTTCTCTTCCCATTTATTGGTAGACCCCTGGTATAGAGCCAACTCTTAGAATTGTCCCCTCCAGGTACAGACTTACATCTTGATCTGTTATTGGAAAGCTAAATAAGCATTAAAAATTAGCTGTGACTCTAGAAGACAGAAAGGTTCAGAGTTAATTCCCTTTTCAAATTAGAAAACTAATAAATACAAAGAAACAGAGTGGGGTGGTGTCAGATTCTGCCTGGGGAAAAGAACTGATGATGTTCTGCGCATGGAAAGAGAACAATACACGTGTTACAGTGTGTATGACGAGGAGAAACCAAGACTAAAGCCAATGAGTTTAATTCAACATCAATAGGCCAGAAAAGGTTCTCGGCAGAATAGAACAGGAAAGTTCCCACCAGACTAGAGAACTGGGCAACAGGCGGTAACCTTTGCCCAGGCAGGTTGGGTGCAAAGTTAAAGGCAGAAGCTTGATAGCTGTGACCAACAGTGTTAATCTGCTCACGGGCTCCCTGCTCAGAGAGAAATCCAGCAGCAGGTGGCCCAGCATGATTAAGAACTGTGACGGGAGTAAGACAGTGTGTTTGTGGGACACAGGTACCTGGCACACTGTAGATTCCAAATCATCTTGATGAATGAATGACGCTAATATAGCACTGTGTCATTAAAACATTAAACAATTAAAACAGTTAACAATTAAAACATTAAAAAAGTGTTTAAAAAAAACATATTATTCATTCCTTTATTCATTCAACATATTGAAACTGAGACTTCACAATGTTTCAGATACTGTGCCAGGCACTCAAATGTGAACCAGGCAGACATGGTCTTTTCTTCCTATACCACTTAATGGGGGAATACAGACAAATAAACAGGTACTCAGTATCGTAAGAGCTGTGATTAGGGAAGCTCAGAGTGCCACAAAAGCACAAAGGAGTGGCACTTCACGCAGACTTCCAGGGGGGTGAAAAAGGGTCGGCCAGATGAAAAACCCACTTGGCATCTTCGCTTTCTGAAAACCAACGATTTTATTTCCGCCTAACGCGGAACACGTATACGGGTACTTAATGAATGCTTGTTGCATTTTCAAAGACAAATGTGTTTATTTATGATTTACACCGTGTGCGTCACATCCACTGACCTGAGGCTGCACAAGCTGAGGTAGCGGTAGCCCGATCTTTGATGACAGTTCGTGACGTAAATATTGCCACTTATCCCCACTTTGGCCCTGAGTTGACAAGACCGAGTCTGGAGCATCCTTTGCGGGGCTAGATGCCTTAATGCTTTTAAAGGGAAATAAAAGGTGAAAAGAATAATCAACAGATAATTTTGGTTGCATTCGGTAAGAGTTTTAGAAGTGATTTAAGAAGAAATGCTCTGAATTCTCCCAACCATAGCTGAATGTCCAACTCTAAAAATGTCTTACCTCTCAGATGATTTCTGAGTTGTATCTTTATCAGGTTGGCAAAACTGGGGCCGTATTTTCTTAGCATTAAATTCTACGAATTTGATGAAATCTTTCTGTTCCGTTGGTTTTAACTCCGGGACCTATCATTGAATGAGATTCAAATGGTCCAGTCAAAGTTTTCCAATGACAGCCAACGGTTTCTTCTGTTGAGAGCATCTCATTTTGAACCATTTCCTCAATTATTATCTACTATTTCCCTTTCTTGCTTGCTTGTTCCCCTTAACTTTTATTTCTCAAAAACCTACTTCAAGTATTCACACAATGATCAAGTAAATATTACAATATATGCTACACACATGGAAAGTCCCCTAAAATATGCAAAACACGTTTAGAAACAATAGGGAAAGGGGTGTTATGGTTAGAGAGGTAAGTCCCCCTGAAGGTATTTACTTAGTTTGAAATAAGATGCAAATCAATAAAATAGCAAAGTTAGAGTGTCCCCACCTGCAGAAGGCGAAAGCAAGGTGGGTGTTGCAGTAAATGCTTACCACTCACACACACCCTCCAGGAGCAGTTTGGTACTTAGTTCAAAGGGAAATTCCATACGGAAGCCTTTATTCTTATCCTTATATCTGTTAAAGGCTGCAATTACCTGTTGCTGCTGGAAATCTTTTTGTCTGCTGAATTGTGGCCTTTCACTTACAACAGGTTCAAGTTCAGAAAGGTTATCTGGTTGGAGATCATTTTGATGCTCTGAAGGTTTCTTTAGCGTGGCAGAATGCTGCAAAACATTTGATGATGGCAGACTATTTAAAAAATGACTCCCTTTATTTTAGTCCTACTAATGAGACCGCATAATGGGAAAGTTTTATATCAAGTGACTAGGTTTCATTATTTATTACAAGTATATACTATGATTTAAGGTAGTTGTTTCAAAACAACTTCAAAAAACCATTACATTTGATGAAGTGGTCATTTTATTTATTTTTTTAAATGTTTATTTTTGAGAGAGAGACAGAGTGCAAGCAGGGGAGGGGCAGAGAGAGAGGGAGACACAGAATCCGAAGCAGGCTCCAGGCTCTGAGCTGTCAGCACAGAGCCCGACGCGGGGCTTGAACTCACGGGGTGTGAGATCACGACCCAAGCCAAAGTCGGATGCTTGACCGACTGAGCCACCCAGGCGTCCCTGAAGTGGTCACTTAATTTTCTCAGTGTAATTCATCCAATGAATTACTAAAAACTAGGAAATGTATTGCTTCTCTGTTTTAAGAACAAAGTAAAACACACACACACACACCCCGAAAAGAGAAATAGTACTAATGCTTATAAATGCAAATTTCCCATAGGTCCAAAACATTTTTTCAAAAGAGAGGACATATGAGGATGAAAGGGGAACCAGAGTCTGTGTATCTGCAGCCAATCTTATTTCTGTGAATGTAAGTCCGTTGAGTAGGAACCACCATCTCCTAAGTATAGATGCAAATCTCATATAGTAAGGCTCTACTCATAAGACACGCATTTGCATTTATACAGAATGCTTTTAAAAGTCGCGAGAACAGTTCAACTGCATGACACTTCCATCAGTATATGTACTTGCAAATAACAGAACGTATCCTGGAAACAGTTTTTCTATTTCTGATGTCTAACTTTAAGCTGCTCAAAAAAAAATTTTAATCTTCACTACTGGCGCTTCATTTTCCAGTCAAGTGGGGTGACACATTACCTTTAAGCCTTATCTTTCTTTTACGAAGAGGGCCTACACCACACCTCATTAGCAGTGAGAACCATCAAGCCAGTCAAACCAACCCAATCCAGACCAACGCCGTCCCTAACAAGAGCCTAGGTAGGAAAACTGCAGGGCAAAATGGAATCTGTAACACAAGTCAGTACAACCTTCCCTTACAGTTTGAAGGTGCTTCATTCTCTCTTACGTAGTAGAATTTCTTCTGTGGCTGTCTTATCACCTCTGCCGGAATTCCTTCCTGGTGGTTCTATCCGATCATCTACCCACTCACGTCTATACGTGGCCGTGTCTTACCTGGTCTTCATTGTATTTCTCCTGAAGCATGATCTGGACTTTTTCCAAATTGCACTTCACAGTCTTTAGCTTCAAGGAAAGAGCTTCAGCCTCCTGATGAGTGGCCCCACTGTCTCCCGGCCCCCGATCTTTGCAGCTCTCTAGCAGAGACGCAACCTTGTGCTCGATTTCTGTTAGCATGGCCTTGGAAACAAAATCGTTTCATCATTCAAGGTTTTGGTCTTGAACAAGTATTATACTCTACGATGAGTCAGATTCACTCTGTCTACCTACCGTACACAACAAGTCTCGGAAACACAGACTGGAAGGGACCTTGGGCAAACAACAAGGACGATTTCCACATAACTCCCGAGCTTTTGGACAGGGGTGCCACTGAGCCAACCCAACTTGCAGATGTCACTCCCCACAATAATCTAAGTGACTCCATAATCACTTTAGAAAATACAGCTGAATGTATCCAGCACGGCATAGTGGTTAAGAACACAGACCCTGGGGCGCCTGGCTGGCTCAGTTGGAAGAGCTCATGACTCTTGATCTTAAGGGTAGTGAGTTCGAGCCCTGTGGTCGGTGTAGATTACTTAAGTAAACAAATAAACGTAAAAACAAAAAAAACACAGACACTGGAACTAGACTCTGTGAGGTCAGATCCCAGCCCTGCCACTTAGCAGCCGGGTAAACGTGGGCACCTTCCTTTGTACGAGTGTGCCTTCAGTCGTCTGTAAAATGGGGGTAATAACAGAACTTACCTCCTAAGGGTCCCTTGGAGGAGTTAAGAGTTAAAATCCATTCGCTCTGGCCAGTGCTCGACTAGTGTCATCTTCTCCCCACTATCCTAACCTTTTCCTGTTGCAATCCGAGTGTCGAGTAGTAATAATAATAAAAAGACAAAATTTGCACAGAAGCCTTTGAAAGTTCTTTCCCTTGATCTTTGCCTCCTCTTTTTCAAGTCAAATAAACTTCCAAAACATCCGAAGAAGATCACAGAAGAAATAATTTGGAACCTAAAACACTTAGTCATTGATACCGCTGGCCAATTTACACACAGATCTCAAAATAAATCAGCCAGATGAAGTAAGTTTCCCTGTAAGTCAATGTCACTGTATTCCTCCCGACAGATCAAGTTTGCTGTCTCCTGTGGCTCTGGAGCCCACGCGGTCACGTCAACTGACTGGCATACCATATGGCGGCAACATGCAAACTCACATTCTAGCTCCGGGATCACTGGGGCTAAAACTTGGCGTGTGCCTGAGAAGTTGTTCAGCTCTTTGAGAGAAACTTAGGAAAAACTGTCCTTAAAACAGATTTTCAAACAATCTATTCTGATAACTCCTCTATCCAAGCAAACTACTTGTATCCTGTACAGACTCTTGTAAGCATAAACAATATGTAATCACAGATTTTAGAGTGGCTACAAAGAGAATGTACTATAATTTTGTGCTCTTTTCCTCCATTCAGCTCTTTTTTTTTTTTTTTCTTAAAGCGAGAGCGAGAGAATGAGTGGAGCAGAGAGAGAGGGAGAGAGACAGAATCCTCAGCAGGCTCCCAACTGTCGGTGCAGAGCCCGATGCGGGGCTTGAATTCACAAACCACGAGATCATGACCTGAGCTGAAATCAAGAGTCAGATGCTTAACAAACTGAGCCACCCAGGTGCCCCACCATTTAGCTTTTTAAAAATGTTTGAGAGACGGAGAGTGAGTGAGCACGTGCACACGCTAGGATAAGCTGGGGAGGGGCGGGGGGGGGGAAGAGAGAGAGAGAGAGAGAGAGAGAGAGAGAGAGAGAGAGAATCCCACACAGGCTCCAGGCTGTCAGCACAGAGACCAACACGGGGCTCAATCTCACATACCACGGCCAAACCAGGTGGGACACTTTATATGCTGACAGCTGACCCCAAAACATTGAGCCAATCAGACAGAATTATCAGATATTAGCGGATCCAGAGTTTTCCAGGATGACATAATTTTTGCCGGTATAACAGAGAAACAAAACAATAGCTGTTTTGATTCACATGTTTTTAATAATCAAGGCTGAACATTTCTTCTCAAATATTAAATTACCAAATATAATTTGTTCTCGACTTATCCGTTTGTTCCTCTCCTTGGACCTTCTCCCACGGGGAACTTAATGTTTTTTATAGACTACTATAAGGCTTCTTATAGGTTTCAGTATTAAGTTGCACGTGCCATGGTGTTATATAAATGAGCCAAAGATGGCCCCTGCATATCGGTCCCTATGTTGCTTATTTTTTCACAGCAGGCCAGAACCATTAGCTCCAATCCTACTGGCACCAAACTCAAAGCGGGACCCTCCATCTGCCTGCCATGGTTAAGACAAACTCTGGGGCTCTAGAAGACCGTAGCCTCTCTTGCCCCCTGGAACTCTCTGACGTCACCTAGATACACGAGCCCCTCTGGATTCCTTGCTCCCCTGAGTGTCCCTTTGCCCTCCTCCCCTTCCAGGTCGGGGTCCCACTGTCATTCCAAGCCACAGCCTCTAAAAGGGCGCCTGAAGAGAGGGACTTTCCCATCCCTTAAGATCCTGCCCAAATGTTGCCCAAATAAAGCTTGCTGTGTGCTGCTGCCACCTTGTGGTTGTGTCCTTCCCTTAAGCAGCCCCCACATACTTGAGCTCTCTACAAGTGGCCTCGGGAAGGGATTCTCCCGGGTGACCTAGGAATCTGCATGGGCTCTACCCAATTGGCATATCGATCCCAGATGGCTGCAAGTGGCTGGGACTCAACGTCTCCAACACCTCAGGTTCAATTCAGCACAACGCTGCCTGGTGCGGTAGCACCTTTTCCAGACTCCCCCGTGCCTCGTCATCCAGGCCAAGCAGTGGTGCTAGTATTTAAGTGAACCCACCCCATCAAGAGCTGACTTTTGGGGTCATAGGTGGGGAGCTAGCTGCCTGGGGAAGGAGGTCAGCCTGCCCACCTGGGTCCCCCACATGAGGCAGGCGCTGGATGTTGTAAGACTATGGGCCTGAGCGGAGAAAGGAGGAACAAGGTTGGGCTCCCTCCGACCCCAAAACGGGCTCCAGTGGGAGGAGCTCCCTGTGGCCGGGCCAGTGTGATGGGGTACTCTCGGAGGAAGTCCTCATTCCTGGCGTCTGCTATGGCAGACACGTGAGCCAATCAGACATCAGGCCAAAGCTGGTCTCTGCACCCTCAGAGAAGACACCTCAGCCATCGTGACACTCCATTATGCTGCCGTGATGTCATCCTTCTGGCTTCTCTCTGGAGGGATACAGGGATCCCAACCTTCGGGCTGAGTCAGCAGCACTACTCAAAGTGACTAAAGGCAAGTTTATATTCCTGTCTCTTCCCCACGCACCAGCCCCAAGAAAGAGTAGGAGCATTCACAGTAAAATGGCAGCAAAGCCCTTTTACACTGTACGTGCAATCTTGCAAATAACGATATTCGGTTTCATTTCAGATGAATGAAAATTCAAAGAACTTATTATGAAAATAAATAACAGCATTTATTGAGCACTTTTTATATACTTGATACACTAGACACTGGTTCTTGTACCTTATCTCCTTTAACCCTGTCAAAGTCCTAGGAGATAACCTACCCCATGAGAAAAACGAGGTGAAAAGCCAACATGCTCAAGTTCACAGTTAACGTGAGGGGGGGCTGGACTTGGACTGTAGATTCTAGAGCTCTTACCACGACCGTCTCTCCAAATGCCCTGATTATGTAAATCTCCTCAAAGAATTACCCAGAGGACAAAAAGTTGAGGCCAAGACAAACACAGGGGGCAGAGTAACAGGAAGAGACACACTGCTGCTTTAAAGGAAATTCACCCATTCTTGGCAGGTGATTGGTGAAGAGGCAGGCCACCAACTCCGGCCCATCGGCCTTACCTGGCACCCTACCAGCTGCTGTTCCACCAACTGCTGCATGTCCGCGTTTAATGTTTCCGGCTCGAATGCCACGTTGGCTTGGTGCAGCCACAGCTCCAGCTCGGCCACCTGGGTCTTGCAAGCATGGAGGATGTCTGCAGGCTTCAGCCCGGGTTTCTCCACCGTGGCCTCCAAGTCCCCGTGCTCGTCAGAAAAGCCCAGAGCTGCGGCCTTGAGAGGACGTGTGGCGCCCTAAGATAAACCCAAGGATAATCCAGCAGTGAAAAGCCACGGAGTCCAAAGTTTTCAGGGCTGAACTCGCAAGAACCTGTGAACTTCCAGCATTTCCCCAGTTAAAAGAAAACAAATAAGGGCAGAAGAAATAAGAAAGAGAAAAGAGAAATGCACCTCCACGCTCATGGCAACAATCACGTGACCCGATGCCCCAGGTTTCCAAGGAGCTGATCTGCATGTACACAGGTAGTGTTCCCAGGCACGGAGGACGCAAATGGGCTCGCAGTTCATTAAACAGCAAGTGGGCCCCAGGAGACAGGTGAGTGTGAGGGGAGAGGGTGTGCATGTGGGTGTGCGTGTCTGAAACTTTTCAGCGAATTGGCCAGCGTTTGAATTTGTGTGACACATGATTAAGCAATGCTTACATTGCTGTGAGCTCTGATCTAACAGAAAAAAAGGGCTCTTGACACATGGGCTGGGATACAAGGTTACGTTAGAGTAGGTTAGAAATATTTTAGCGCTTCCCCTCCCCCCCAACATACATGCTACTACTCCTCTAAATTTCTCCCGATTAAAAGTAGCTTGAGTCAAATAAAGAGCTTCGGTGGGGTAATCTGGACATTTTTCTCCTATCCTTCAGAGAGAATACCTGAAAAATTTTCACCATCTAGATACTCAAATATTATTAAGGACTAGATGCTTCTAGTAAAAGACAGCATGATGTAGGACATGTTCTGTTTACAGAGAATACCTGGGTTGCTTATCAGTCCAAAAGAAAAATGTCTTCCAGATACCAAGTCCAGGCATTCTATTAATAATATATTAGATATTTTCAATTTGGAAGTAAAAGATGATCTGATACAGAGACATATTTGCTTCCAACATCCTTTTCCAGAATATTGGAAGATTCTATCGACCGTTCTAGAGAAATGCCTCTAGGGATAAGGATCGGTGTTTTGCGCTAAAATTATTGATCTCAATAAATATTTTATCAATTACGATTATGCTGAAATATGAAGTTTTCTATATAAGACTCTGCTAACATTAGCATCTAATAAGGCACAATTCTGGCCGCAAATTTCTAATGGGGATTGTTCACAAGTGTATACCCTCCTTCAACTCAAATGCACATTTCCCAGTGTCTGTAGAATTTTATTTATTTATTTATTTATTTATTTATTTATTTATTTATTTATTTTGTAGAATTTTATTTAAACAGAGAGCTTTCAGTACAACAGAAGTAAACAAAATAGGCAGGTGGTAACAAAAACATGCAGGGTGTGAAAATACCCCTTTTTCACACACATGGGGAGTATCAGGAAAGCTGGCTTAGCAGAAGTTGTACTTGTTCCCCTTGAACATTAACTTCACGTATGTTTGCTCTTTTCTGCCAAAACGCACTTTCTCCCTTGCCTTCATCAGTATTTTTTTTTTTTTTTTTCAGGAATCCCCTTCTTAAGGAGGTCTTCCCTTGCCCTGTGATTCTCGGCAGAGTCGGGTCTACACTTGGATTCGGCTGGTTTCAATTTTCTTTTTGAATTCTGGTTTTTTTAAGTGTTTATTTTGAGAGAGAGCGAGCAGGGGAGGGACAGCGAGAGAGAGACAGAGAGAGAGAGAGAGAGAGAGAGAGAGACAGAGAGACAGACAGACAGAGAATCCCAAGTGGGCTCCACGCTGTCAGTGCGCAGCCCCACGCGGGGCTTGAACTCACGAACCATGAGATCATGACCTGACACTTAACCCACTGAGCCACCCAGGTGCCCTTTAATTGATTTCTTTTAAAAAGCAACACCTGTGTGATTGTATGGCCAGACACCCAATTGCTAGTCATCTGATTGTTCTCTAGTTTTCAGGTATTGCTATAATTTAGAGGCAAAGCTTTTAGGATCCTCTTTTTTTTTTTTTTGTCACCTGAGGTAACAATCAGTAATATTAATTAATTAGTCTGTAATAACAGATTTACCATCCACCTTCTTTATTTATTCAAAAACATGATCGGAGCACCTAATCGTATACCACACACATTTTTTAATGGCAATATTGAATTTCTTTGCTTTTTCACTCACTGAATTAATCAGAAAACAAGGAAGCTGGATCACTAATCTGGGTTTTATTTGCTAGTTATTTAAAACCGAAAAGAATCCAAAGGTGAATGGGAGAAAAAAAGAACATTTGCAACCATAGAAACCGCAATAGCTAAAGGTGGCCTGGGAAACCTGCCAGTAACCAGTTCACCCACCTCTTTTCATAGTCAAAGAAACCCAAGTTCGTTTACCGCTTAAGCAATTCACACACCTCCCTTTTCACCACATTGCTTCTCAGAAGCTCAGGCCCAGACATAAGTTATTCGCCTGAGGTCACAAGGCTCTGCTGTCTTTTAGCCTAGAGTCTACAGTTTTTTCCACAATCACACCCCTGCTGAATATCTTCTCTAAATGATAGCCCCAAATTCTAAAAGCAGAAGTGATTTAAGTGGGTATTTTATGACTGTACATTTTGAGGGGCTAAAAAGTATTACCACCATTTCTTGTTAAAGAGAATCATGGCATTTCTACCACAAAATTGTAAATTAAACTACCTAACTCTCTTTTGGGCTCTAGGGCCAGACCCCCATGCTAAGTGTGATACACAGATCCTCTCATTATCGCCCACCACAAGCCCTCATTATTTCCAGTGTACGGATGAGGAAATTGAGGCACAGAGAGGTGATTCAGATTGCCTGTGGTCACCCAACAAGTAAGCAGAAGCAGGATTCAATCCCTGATTTCCATTATGCCTTGGGGTTTCCAAGTCCACATTCTTCTCGTGACCTTGCCAATGCTCTCGTATCTAATTTGCCTCTCAGTTAGTGAATGTCCTACTGCTTGGTTTCCGCAGCAACAGGATTCCGTTAAAACGCAGGTGAATTTTCTGGCGGTGGCTGTATGTCATGCCAAAATACCAACCCTTTAAATTTACCCCTTAATATTTTACAGTCAATTATACAAACGCCCGTAAGTCCAGGCCCCACCCCCCCCCCCCACGAGCACCACAACACACACACACACACACACACACACACACGTTCTGAAAGGCAGGATTGCCTGGCTCAAGTGCAATACCCAAGTGCACCTGCACGAACACCAGCCATGCCGCTGGGATGGCATGGTGGCAGTGTATTCTGAGGCCAAACCTACCCGGGTTTCACGTCTTTCAGTACTAAACGTTCAAATTAGGAAGGCAGTTGGGAATAGCCTAGGTTTGACTCCTCACTCCTCCATTCACCAGCTGTACCTCCACTCTTTAAATTTTGATTCCCTCATTTGTAAACTTATGGTAGCTACTAATCTACCGTATTTAATCTGAGGAATAAGCAGCAAGCCTAAATGCTTCTTATGGGATAGGCAGTTAATCAATATTAGCTCCCCTCCACCTCTGGGGCCCTCACCAGTTATGTCGACAGAAGAAAGAAATAGTTGTTAGTGGAAAGGCTTGTTCATCCTGACAAATAGGTAGCAAGCAGTAAATGATTCGTGGCTCTGTGCCGTGCTTACTTTCGATGTCAACATCGATGGCAAACCTTCCAGTTCGCCAGCTTCACGGCACACGTGAAAATGTTAAAGTTCACAAAGAACTCTTGGCTCGATACACCAAATATTGCAGAACACAGAAAGCTGGTCATCCCTGGGTGCTCGTCCAGGTGCCTGAGTAGTTTGCTTGTTACCCACAGGGACTTACCTCTTCTGTTTGGTTGGGACTCAGGGAAAATTCTGGGCCTTGCTCAGCGTTTACGGAGTCTGGCACAAGAACTTGTGCCATAGCATTCTCACATGGGCTTATTTTCTCAGTAGCCTCCTGTAAAGAAAAGAACCAGAGGTCCAGAAAATTTCCTGCCCTTGCTGCCAGGTGAGTTACTTTTCCTGCGCTAGCTCATTTTACATTCTCGCATGGTTGCAGAAGTGTCCAGAAAAGTCAAGCACATGTAGAGAAACGTTTATTCGTTAGGAAAAAAAACAAAAAAACCAAAACAAAAAAACCCCCCAAAACCCAACTTCCTCAAGTTTGTCTTTACTTGAAAGATTTAAATTTTCCAAAGCTCCCTAGCAAATGGGGAGCATATAAGGAAATCTACAGAATTCTGTATTTAAGTGGATTAATATGAGAACTAAAATTAAATGAAATTATATGGTAAAGGCATTTCAAATAATAGGGGAAAAGATCAATTTACTAAATTTGGGAACTACTCAGGTATTTCACAAAAAAAATAACTGAATCCTTGTCTTCTAATAATGGATTCTAATTGTATCTAAATTTAAATGTAAAAGTTATACTCTAAGAATTCTTGAAAAAAAAAAAAGAGTGAATCTTTTCTAATCTAGGAGTGGGGAAGGACTTTGAAAGCATGAAAATAAAAGGAAACACTCCTGGTATTAGCAGCCTAAGAAATAAAATAATAGTATTACCACAAAAAGCATCATAACCGAAGTTAAAAATAAAACAACAAACTGGATAACAGCTTACAATGTGTTAATATCCTTAATATATTAGTTACTCTTATAAGTCAGTACGGAAAACATCAACCCTTTTGTAGAGAAAAAAGTCAAATGGCATGAACAAGCAGTTCAGAAAAGAAGAATACAAAAGTCAATAAACACTTAGTCAACCTTCTTAGAATATAAATGTAATTTAGACCACTGGAGAAGTTTGGCTAAAGTTGAAAATATCCAATATCAGCTTGAGGTCAAGAAAGAGGCATTTCCATGTACTCCTGGCAGGAATAAAATTGATACAGTCTTCCTAGAGGGCAGTTCAAGAATATGGGTTATATTTTAAATGGATATATACTCCGATCCAGCACTCCCATTTATTAGGTTAACCAAGGTTAAACAATGGAAAAATAGGATATATACACAAACAGTTAACATCACGTGGTGGGAAAGGTGTGGCTGTTCTAATCGACCAATCTTGCTCGTTCTACTTACAAGTTGCATGATCTTAGACAAGACAACTGGAACTCTGAGCCTTTACTTTATCTTTAAAGTGGGAATATAACCTACCTCACTCATGCATGATGACACATATAAAGCATCTAGCAGTTCCTAACAAAACATTACTTTTCGGCTTCTTGTACTGAAAACGATCGCTGCTATTAGAAAGGTAACAACCAAGAACTAAAGGGAAAGCTTAGATAAATTGGAAAGGGAGGACAGGATCATGAAGAATCTGGGATGCCAGGCTAAGAAGAATGCATTTTAGTAAATAATCAGAATCCATGCAAGATTTCAGCATAGCAGTAATAGTTTTAGGAAAAGTCACCAGTGACTATTGTAGAAGATGTATATTTTATTTTAGGAAAAATAACTAGAGGCAGTAAACCCAAATAGAAGGCTACTCCAACAAAAGTCCAGGGCAGAAGTCACAATTGCCTGGAATAGGATGATGGCAACATCAGGGGAGGAGAAGAATGTAAAGATTGAATGGACATCACCTGGCCACTGATTAGATATGAAAGTGAGGTATCTAAGAGGACTCTGAAGTTTGTCTTAGACTCTGAGGGAACAGTGGTGCTATAAACAGACGTCGAAAAATTAGGAGGAACTAGTTTTGAAGGAAACTTGACAAAATGGGTTTGAGATGAAAGAAAATACATGCAAAAAGAGAAATCCATCAGGAAGGTAGAAATGTAAACCAGAATTAAAGGAAAGGTCAAGACAAGAGATTTGATGGGATCACTGGCAGAGGGAGGACCAAACCTGTGGGAGGAGATAAAACTGCCCTGAGGGAAAGAGAAGGAAGAGAACAGAACCCTGGATGGGGCAAGTGAAAGGGATGGGGGAGGGGCTGCAGGTAGGTGAGACAAGAAAGTGCAGAATTAAGAAAGTCAAAGGGTCCCTCATTTCAGGAAGAGATGTTGCTACTGTCTAATGCTGGAGAGATCAATAAAGATGAGGACAAACAAAAGGGCACTAAACTGATGTTCCAGAAGGTCAATGGCAGTTTGAATAGAGCCAGGGGCAAAAACTTGATTACAAAAGGGGCCAAAGGTGAGGAGGCCAAGTAAAGATTTTGAGAGGTGAATGAGAAGCAGCACAGTAATTGACTGACCCGGAAGCAGGATCAAGAAAGTCAATGCATTAAAGTACCACGCTGAGCCCAGTACAGGACAGAAACACGTAAAACATGACGTTCTTGCCAATCACCAGACCGTGTCAGGTGTACGCATAAAAATGTGGTAAGTCATAAGTGAGGTTCAGCATGCTATCAGAATGAAGGGAGACAGCAGAGGTTTTTGGAGGAAGTCAAAGTTGAGACGGCCTTTGTGGATGAGGAGGAAGTCTACCTCCTGGGGAGGGGGAGACCAAATACTTCTCAGACTGAAAGGGAAGGAACCAGTCAAGAGGCAGAGACTAGAGCTACAGGTCTAGGCAGAACCCTGTGTGGAGGTGTCACGAAACAAGTGGCCTAGGGGCTAGGGCAGAGGGTAGCCCTGGACAGGAGACGGGAACAGGAGGCATTATGGATCACAATGATGCTGGGATGTTTCAGGCACAAGGGGAAAACATCACTTTCACGTTAATTTCTGATGATTTTCTAAGTTGAGGGCATTTGCCCTCTAGTTTGAGAGGTTGGAGAAGATTTAGAAGGTCATAGAGCAAAACAGACATGAATACGCGTTATGCACTACTCTGTTCAAAAAGAGGATTATGGGGAGACCCCTAGCCACAATGACTTCCAAAAGAGAGGCGTGTTAGATGCTTTGAAACACTACAGTGAACCTTTTGAAGGGGGGCTCCTTTGAGTTATCTGTTTTGTTAGTCTCAATTCTCACATATGGAGTGCTCAGAAAATACTCTCCTGTTATCACCAAGCACCCAATAGAACTGCAAATAATAAGCAAGTACTTGGCTGTTTTTGAATTTATGAAGACATAATGGTGAGAAACTTAAAAAAATTCAGCCCAGACAGCTTCCCTCCCTAAGCAATGTTTCAAACAAGAAATTCTTCGGACTTACTTCCCTTACTATCCCTGCCAGCTCCCAACCACCGAGTGTATTCTACTCAAAACTACCTGAATGATCGTTCCAGAGGACGAGGATGCTCTGTCTTCCTCCATGTCCTGGTCGTGCTTGCAGAGTAAAGACCAAGATCCGGAAGATCGCTCTGCCGTCTTCTCTCCATTCTAACACAGTAACCAACTGATTAGCAAAGAAGTAATTTCCTACCATCCTAAGAGCATCCTACTCCTCTCTCACAAAAACTCAGTTCACCAGGCAGTATGACTGTAGCCCTTAATTCCCCCTCTCCCTCCATTTGTCATCTCCTTCTCTGGCTAACTAAATCGTAGGGGTCCAAATGGGCTTGCTCTTCCCGAAGCCTAAAAAATACTCTGAAAAGTTGGAAGGCAGCTCACAGCACTCAAAAAAGGATCTTTAGAACCGTGCTTTAGGAATTTAATCTGCTTTGGTAAATGTAACCTTAAACGCCATCTTTAAAATAACAGCCTGATAAACGTGTATTCTTGCTACTGTCAGAGACAGACAATGGTTATGGTAAATAGATCAGCTCAGAGGCAAACGCAGGTCTTAAATTAGAACCACGCTGCCTCCACTCTCCTCTCGCCCCGGAGCCTCCTCGGTTCTCACAATTGCCTCTGCCGTGGGGGGACATAATCAGATTACGAAGTTGTCTGATGGACTGAGCTGCAGTAAGCCTGTACTCTCCCTTGCCCTATCTACTCGGTTCCAGTGGCCTCGTCTTTAGGAAAGCAGGTGGTTCTGTGTGACAATGGTTCTGTGTAATTCCTAGCGATTACACGTGAGATAGAGAGACGATAAATTGGTGCAATTTTCTTCTCTTCCGCATAAGAGCCACTATAACTTTTGTCTTTAGGGTATGAAATGGAAATTGATACCAGGTAAGACAATTGTAAATTGTCT
Source organism: Herpailurus yagouaroundi (assembly GCF_014898765.1). Lineage (NCBI taxonomy): Eukaryota > Metazoa > Chordata > Mammalia > Carnivora > Felidae > Herpailurus > Herpailurus yagouaroundi. Next base: position 39,597,223 of record NW_024412396.1, on the reverse strand, counting down.
CATTCAATCAGCTCTAATGAAGCGGTAAGGATCAGTAGAAGCGTAAGTTGCTAACGCAACTCTTCATATCCTTGGCAATGCTGTCTCAGACGAAAAAAGAAACCTGGAAGAATAAAGTTCTAAAGAGCACACTAGAAGCGCCCACCAGACAACATACTCTCACAATTTCAGAGAATGTACTCGGAAGTCAGGATATGACCGAGAACTTCATTTTCTCCCATATGCCAACAAGTGTGTGTGGTTTACATTTATCCCACTCAGGCATGAAGTAGATTCAGATGCACTTAACATTAATAATGTAAGAGAACAGCTTCAATCACCCTTATCAAACATCAGCATTCAATTTAAAAATCCTTGTGTTCCTATTCATTGTAAGCTCTTCCCATTGACCTTCTTTTAGAGATTTCGGTTCTAACGAAACTTGATGAGAAAATCAGGTTCCTTACTTCACTTTTCAGGGAGCTCTCTTCCGCCTCTTCCTTGAGCGCCGGCAGGAAAGACATGGAACTTTTGTTCAACTGAAAGGCACAGCACAAATACTTGCAGCCAGGTTGCGGTTCAACATCATCAGGATCCTGGCCTGGCTGTGCTTTTATGCAGCTAATTTTTTACTCGCTTGATTCAAGATGCCCACCCACCCAAGCAGCCTCCGGGTGAAGCAACTTTCAGCTAATCCCGCCACGTATCATGACTCGGTCAAATCTTTGATCATTTTCACCTGCATTGCCCTCTCTGGCCCCTCATCCATCAGTTGAGAACGTGATCCCCTGGTGTGGACTCAGGGGGCTTAGAGTGGTGCTGGATCCATTTCTGAGTTTGCACTGGGCTGATTGGTGAGGACAAAGACACTTCACGGGCGACTCCCACCCACCTGCCCGTGGAATTTCATACACACCTCCTTCAGTAACTCAGGCATAAAAATTCCGGGTTGAGTCCAGAACAGACACACCCCAAGGGTTTATATTCCCTAGAGACCAATCTCAGGCACAGTATCTCCACTTTAAAAAATTCCTGTAGGCCATCGACATAGATGCCACAGGTTTTTCAGCTGAAAAAATAACCCCAATTTAATACTCTCGTGAAAAAGCGGGAGCAGCATTAGCCTAAAGTCTTACCCACCTTCCACTCAGAGCCCTCCCTCTCAGCCACTCCTTCCTCTTCTGAGGTTCCGGTTGATGGCATTTCTTGTTCTAATTCTTGCTGGTCCCGCTGTAAATGCTGGTGAAGGTTTAGTATGGCAGCCTTCAGGTCCACCAACAGGTCCTCTTTCTTCTGGTTCAAACTCAGAATCTGCTGTTCCATACCTTCAATTTCTCCCTGTGCAGAGAGAGAGTTTGCATTGCATTGGGCGGTCTGAGGCCTGTGCATGCCCCCGGGAGCTGTGTCGCTCGATAGAAGGCAGGACGAGTTTCCTCTGCTGTTTGGCAGGCAGCACCAGGAACGAGTGTCTGCCTGGGCACAGGTCCTCCCCATCCTGGCAGCGTTTCCAAGTGACCTGGTGAGCACTTATGAGCTCACTTATAGGATGACTTAGGCTCACCTGACACTTGGTCTATCAATTCTCTGGGAGGAGGGTCAAGCCAAGGCTCAGAGATTTGTAACAAGCTTCGTGGGGGGCCTGGCATATGCAGTCACCGATCTAGTGGCAACAGGACTGACTACCCGAATTCACAGGCTCAGGGCCTGGGAAGCTTCTCAGGAGATCTGTAAGCAGACTAACATTCAGGAACCACTGAGAGAAAACAGGGTGAGAAATCTCAGGCTTCCGTCATTGCTTCCGAAGCGTTCTTTCGTATTACAGAATTCATTTACTTTTCCCTCACAAAGTTTCCTACCAAATGGGAATAAACAAGCAAATAAAGGTAGTGTGAAGTGTCACTTACCATGGGAATGATGGACAGATGATTTCAAGCTTTATAACGTGACTTTAAAAATTTGTACGATTGGGGGCCCCTGCCTGGCTCAGTTGGCTAAGCGTCTGACTTCGGCTCAGGTCGTGATCTCGCGGTTTGTGAGTTTGAGCCCCACACGGGGCTCTCTGCTGTCAGTACAGAGCCTGCTTCGGATCCTCTGTCCCCCACCTCTCTCTGTCCCTTCCCTGCTCTCGCATATGTGCTCTGTCTCTCTCTCAAAAATGAATAAACAAAAAAAACTTTTAAAATTTCTTGTATGATTGATGTGTGGGAATAAAATGTCTTGTATGTGGGTAGAAGTACAGTTTGTCCGTCTAAGACAAATATAGAATATCAGAATCGTAGATTTGGAGGAGAGAGCAGGTGTCTGATCTAGCATCCTCCTCTCTAGCACCCCTGAAAGGCATCATTCCATCTCTGCATGAGCCTTGCAGCGAACGCTGCATCAGAAAGACAACCTGCTCCTTATCAGCAAAGCCTCACGTATTGGAGTTCTGTTCCTAACACAGTCCTTAAACTCCTATTCGTTTGTTTCCTCCTTCCTCCTTTCTTTCCATCTATCGATCCATCCATCCTACACACATTCATAGAATTACTTTTTTTTTTTTTACAGAGAAACTTACTATGTCTCCAAGTATAAGTGAGGGTTCTGAAGTCCAGAGAGGTGATTTTTCCAGGGCTGCAGCTAGCCAGTGACAGAGCACAGACCTGGACTTCCTGACATCCCACCTCCATGGTCTCCTGCTCCTGCCTACATTTGGACACCAATAACCCTCGTCTGTCTGAAGTTAAACTTCTTGTGATTGCTTTGGGAAACGATAACTGAATTAAAAAGGAGTTGGCAGTGCTGTGTGCGTGTGTCCATTTTCAATAAACACTAAACTTCAGAGGTATAATGCCTCCCAGCAGACATAATACTATAGCCATTGGAAGAACCCTAAGTGAAAAAAAAAGAACAGTCTGCATACCACAATTATGGATGCGCAGTAGGGCACAGAGCAGCCATTCTCAAAGTGGCATCTGCAGACTGCTGGGGGTTCACATTCTATGAGGTCAAGGTCATTTTCAAAATAATACTAAAACGTTATTTGCCCTTTTCACTCTGTTGACATTTTTCACTATATGCTACGACAAAAGCGGTGGTGGGTACAACCACTGACACTTTATACGGATCAAGGCAGGGACATCAACTATATGAGTTACTAGATTATTCACTCTCATGTGCTTAACTGTAAAAAACAAAGAAAAAGCCAGTTCACTTAAGAATACCCTAGAGAAAGAACATGCATTTCTAATATCCTGTGGGACACAACAGAAAGCACGCATAAAGCTCTTTCCCTGTGTGCCCAAGTATGATGGCTGAGAAAAAGCTCTGTGTGATTATTTACATTTTGCGCTGAACTACATTTTCATACAACGCTATTTTTACTTGGAAAAAAACAGCTACTAAGCTATACATATATATAAATACTAACAGATTTTTCTGAAGAGATAAATGTTAATATTAATAAATGTGAATTTTTAACACTGACTACTGAAATGTGGACATATTTGGAGTATCTATGTAACTAGCAAAACGGTATTTTTTTTTTTAATTTTTTTTAACGTTTATTTATTTTTAAGACAGAGAGAGACAGAGCAGAGCATGAATGGGGGAGGGTCAGAGAGAGGGAGACACAGAATCCGAAACAGGCTCCAGGCTCTGAGCTGTCAGCACAGAGCCCGACGCGGGGCTCGAACTCACGGACCGCGAGATCATGACCTGAGCCGAAGTCGGCCGCTTAACCGACTGAGCCACCCAGGCGCCCCAAAACGGTATTTTTCTAATGATCAAGCATGACGTCATAAAGCCATGCATGGCTGGGAGATCCATTCAAAGTACAAAGAGACCAAAGGATCTTAATATAAGAGTGTGAAAAGTTCATTGACAGGACTTGGGATTCCATTTAGCAGCAAACCTGTGAGTAACTTCTACTTGTTGGAGCTTAGTGTAGTTTCAAAGAATGTTCACAATTATTCAGAAGGGTTATGAAAACATTCCTTTCTTTTCAAGTACATGTTGTTGAGAGGTTGGACTGTTTTTACACACTTCAAACTAAACTACACACCTCAACAGATGGAATGTAGAAGCGATGAGAATCTAGCTGTCTTCTACCAAGGCAGACATTTCAGAGATTTGCAAAAATGTAAAACAACGTCACTCTTCTCATTACGTTTTCTTTTGGAAAATGTGATTTATTCCACAAAAGATACGTTATTTCTATCAGTATGTACTAGGTTTGTTATTGTCATTTAAAAAAAATTTTTTTCAACGTTTATTTATTTTTGGGACAGACACAGAGCATGAACGGGGGAGGGGCAGAGAGAGAGGGAGACACAGAATCCGAAACAGGCTCCAGGCTCTGAGCCATCAGCCCAGAGCCCGACGCGGGGCTCGAACTCACGGACCGCGAGATCGTGACCTGGCTGAAGTCGGACGCTTAACTGACTGCGCCACCCGGGCGCCCCGTTATTGTCATTTTAAAATAAACTAAATTATTCTTACATTTCTGAGTTTTCATTTCTTTCTATCTCAGTAGAGATGATTCATATAAACAAAAGCTCGCTGGGGCCTTAAAATTTTTTAACGTAATGGGAAATCGGACATATTTACAATACTGAGTCTTTACTGTTGAGTCCACCTTACTGAGTCCAACACCTAATAGGTGTGTGAGTCACCTTGGACCCCTCCGTAAGTCACTTGCCTTAGGTCTCACAGCTAGCAAGTGTTGCAACGTGGCTTTGAATACCATAGCGATCGCCTGCCCAAACCAACCTGATGGTAGGATAGAAGCAGCTCTTTAAAATCCTTGGCATACCATCAGGATGTTTTTTATAGAAGCATTAATTCGAAAACAAAGACTGAGAAAAAAAAATCTCTAGCGATAGAGGGTTAACCTACACACCACTGTAACTGGGCCCCACAGGATACTGTTAATTGTGACACATGGAAATGCTAGTTAGTGTATGAAACTCTTCATTACAACAGTGGTCAGGGTCTTTACCTGTGAAGCCCAGCCTGCCCACACTGCCTGCCCCCTATCTCAGAAAGCTAGACGTAAAGTCAGGTTGCCCAAATTTCCTGTGTTCCATCAGCTTCTTCAGTAGCAGAGCAAATTCAGACCCCAATGCACCTATTTTATGAAATAGGAACGTATAAAGTCAATGCATACATAATATACCTTCAACCGGAAGAGAGAAGTAGGAAATACACCGGACCATCACGAAGGCTTCTAGACACCGATGGCTTAGTAAGTGATCATTGAAGGAACAGCAGGGCAAATAAAATAAAGAAACATACCTGTACCTGTGGCAGGTTGGCAGTTTGGTCTGGTGATATATATTCATGGGAGAACTCGGCTGAATAATTATTTAAGATCTGCTTCAAATTTTCTATTTCCTCGTTGCATTCATTAGTCTGTTTTATGACTATCTATAAAATAACCCCCCCAAAAGAAGAATCTTTGTCATAACCTAAGGACTAGATTAATGGGTTACTTCCAATGTCCAACCCCACCACAAGTTTCAATTAGTGACAGCAAATACAAACCCATATAGATTGCAATAGAAAATGGTAGCCTAAATACAGAGAGGGATGTTTGTAAAGCTGGCACCTGACTTTCTTGCTCTACTAGATGCCAGGACACCTTGGGCAGTGCTTGGAGTACAAGCATAATAAGACACACCTTTGCTCTTAGTATTTCCAGTCTAGTGGGCTTATTCTGGGAAGCATTTTTTATGGCATGTTAACATCCAAGTGCCAAGTTCTATGAAATTACTGCTATGTCATAACATGCTATTTTAATGCACACTCCATGTGATGCTTTCTATACTAGAAGGGTGATATTACTGATTCAGAGTGGAAAGGGCATCTGAAAGATGATGAATTTTCCCATTCCCGTCATATCCTCACCTGGTATCCCTTGGGGATCTGTGATGTATGTTTTATGAGTAAGAGGTACAGGGTTCAAGAGCAGTCTGAGTTTGCAGGAAAAGGCAAAATTAACCAGAACAATACACTGAATCTAGTGTTAAGGAAGTAGTGAAGCTCACACCTATTTGTGTACTAAATTGTATGATCAAAGTATGACGGAAAGACAAAGTATAGATGTTTCCTTGGTATGCTACACAATGAAGCAAATGCCTTTTAAAACTGCAAAGTTTCGGGCCAACACAAAATTCTTCCTTGTAGGGCACCTGGGTGGCTCAGTAGATTGGGTGGCTGACTTCAGCTCAGGTCGTGATCTCACAGCTCAAGAGTTCGACCACGCGTCGGGCTCTGTGCTGACAGCTCGGAGCCTGGAGCCTGCTTTGGATTCTGGGTCTCCCTGTCTCTCTGCCCCTCCCCCGCTCACATTCTGTCTGTCTCTCAAAAATAAACATTAAAAAAAAACCTTTCTGAAAATTTTCTTTGTATTTTCTTTAATATTTAACCATAATTTTGGCTGTGAGCTGGAAATAAATAACTACGTTCGTTGCACACACCTGTTACCCCACCCTCGATAATGAGCTTCATCCTATTACCCACCCCACCCCCCAAATAATTTGTCTTGTTTTCCACGGTGAGGGCACTTAAAATATCCAAAGTAGGACTTGAAAGAGATGTACCAGATTCTAATGATTTTCATCACCAGTGTCTTACTTAATTTTGAAATATATGAGATGACACTTGATTTCCACGAGCACAATAACGTGGAAAATTTTAGCAGCACAGTCTGATACCTTACTTGGCACAAAATATAATTTCCTCTTCTATTTTCCCCTTCTCATCCTGTGAAGAAACCCCTTAAAAGTATAGTTACAACTGTTATTTTCTTTTCCTGACCAGGAAACCAACAAAGCACAAAAAAAGCTTAAAAATAATAGATCAAACTGTCTATTTCTTTCTGTTCTCTTCTCTTTATCATATCAAAAAGGAGTACACAGAGTGCCAGATCTTTTTTTCTCCCTGTGGGTGCTAGACATCAGCTGATGAGCCAGGACAGAGAGATTTTATGAGCTAAGACTCAAACCAGAGATTACAGTATTCTCCAATCTTAGGGGAACACAGAGTAGGCCAGCTAAATGGCAATGAAATTGAAGCGGGAGAAAGAGACAGCAGCTTTCTCCCTACAATCAGGTGGTGGTCAGGAAGGAGGGAAAATAACCTTTTCTCCTACCCCAACCTATCTAATCAGGAAAAGCAGGTGGAGGGGGGGAGGGTGTGGGATCTGCCAACAGTGTTGAAAAGTCTGTGGGATTTAAGGCTGTTTCAGCAACTTTCTCTTCTTGTGAAAGTGGTTGTTAACTTAGAAATGCAAATCAAAGAAAAATGTAATTTCTATCTAATAACGACTCCTGACTTGAGCCTGGAGATCAGTCAAAACATAAGAATTAACCCTCTGGGGAGATGCTGAAAGATGTCATCATTTAAAAGGAAGAGACCTGGGCGCCTGGGTGGCGCAGTCGGTTAAGCGTCCGACTTCAGCCAGGTCACGATCTCACGGTCCGTGAGTTCGAGCCCCGCGTCAGGCTCTGGGCTGATGGCTCGGAGCCTGGAGCCTGTTTCCGATTCTGTGTCTCCCTCTCTCTCTGCCCCTCCCCCATTCATGCTCTGTCTCTCTCTGTCCCAAAAATAAATAAAACGTTGAAAAAAAAATAAATAAATAAAAGGAAGAGACCTTGATATGAAGAACAAATGATACCAGGAGTCTAGAAACACAGATTTTTGTCCTGTTTGTACACAAATGAATCTGGACACGAGTTAACTCGGTGGTCCTTCAGCAAGTGATCTAATAAGCTTCTGACTCCTGTCTCCTTATATATAAAAATACAGGTGGCAAAGTGCCCCTTCTATCTGTATCCCATGTTTGAATAGAAAGTAAGATGATTAATGGGAAAGTGACCAAGAGTATAAAGAGATTATTATGGTGCTGGTTACTGTAAGGGTCTCACGAGGTTTGCAAATACACTGCTCAGGTTTAAACCTTTCTCCACAGCATTTACCCACGTGTGTTTTCAATAACTGCAGGACAGAATTAAACCGATCATAGTTATGCTTTAATGCCTTCAACTAAAGAAGAATAAGAACTGGGGAAATCACCTTAGCCTCATTTAAGCAGTAAGACACTCTCCTTTATCCAATATCACATCCTGGATAACAATACCAGAAGAGACCAAAAAGAATCAACAGAGGCAGCATCTTGTGGTCACGGGAATCTCACCAACCCAAACATTAAAATTGAAAAGAAAACCAGCTTTTGCTGAACATTTTCAGCCAATAAAGTTGGCTATTATCACACACTGCTCACCTTTAATAACTCATTTTGTTCCTGAGTCACATTTTCCAACAATTTTACATCTTGTAAAAGCTGATTCGTCCGCTGAAACACAGGGAGAGGCTTCATTCCTGTCTGGGGCAACCTCAGTTCTACTTGGTAAGACACTATTTCAGCAATGGTTTTCTTCATGGGACGTATGTTTTCAAGTATGACCTTAATTGTATCAGAGAAGCATGGTACGTAAATGAAAAGAAATGGCCACTGCTGAATCTGTTCAAAATTAAAATACTGTATGATTTAGTCTTTAATCTATAGTTTTTATTTTTTTTAAGTTTTTTATTTTTATTTTATTTTTTTATTTTTTAGAGAGAGAGAGAGAGAGAACAAGCTGGGATGGGGGCAGAGAGAGAGGAAGAGAGAGAATCACAAGCTCTGAATCACTGATGTGCAGAGCCTGATGTGGGGCTCGAACCCACAGACCGTGGGATCATGACCTGAGTTGAAATCAAGAGTCTGATGCTTAACCAAACGAGCCACCCAGATGCCCCTAAATTGTGATTTTTAAAGCATTTCCTTGGGGGGTGCCTGGGTGGCTTGGTCGGTTAAGTGTCCGACTTTGGCTCAGGTCATGATCTCAAGGTCCGTGAGTTCGAGCCCTGCGTCAGGCTCTGTGCTGACAGCTCAGAGCCTGGAGCCTGTTTCAGATTCTGTGTCTCCCTCTCTCTGACCCTCCCCCATTCATGCTCTGTCTCTCTCTGTATCAAAAATAAATAAACGTTAAAAAAAAAAAAAAAAAAGCATTTCCTTGGCTCAGGCTGAAAAGAACTCTTAGATCACTTGTGCCCCAATAGTGAAAGGTCTCTGGAAAGAATGCCTGGGGCAAGGGTAAACCCGCAGCACCAAGTTCTGCGTTTGGAGCACCCTTGCCTTCCTTCTCTCCCTCCCTGACTCTCTGAAGAACTGTTGCTTTGCTTTGTGCCACCAGGCAGTGAGCTGTGCAAGGGCAGTTTCTGCCTCTTTCTGCCTCTTACTCACTTTCATAGCAATTGCACGTAGCATGGGGCTTCCCACAGCGCAGGCCCTCAAAAGGTGCTTATTGAGTTGTCCTGCCAAATTCCCTAAGTCCCAAAAGTATAATTATATTTCGCTTCAATGACATCGGTTCCATAAAAACCCGGACTTACATAATCTATAAATGCGAGGAGATTGTTCCCTTTACTAAGAACTTCCTATCTATCACTGTCTTTAACCGTCACAACAACCCTGGGAGGTAGGTATCAGAACCGCCATTTCACAATAAGGAAACTGGGTTCACAGAAGTTAGAAGACCCCGGGGAGGTCAGGCTATAAGAGGTAGGGCTGGGAGTTGAAGCCAGGCCTGCCTGATTCCCAAGCACACGCTGCTGACTGCTAGGCGGAGAGGAAATCCGTGTCTGTGTGCTGTTTAATATGCCCCGGGTCCTATGCTAGAGGCTCTGTATCCACTGTAATCATCCAAGTACCTTCGCCACAATACCGATGCGCAGTAGGAGAATTCCAGAAATGTTAACTAATTGCTGAAAGTCACACAGCCTGTAAGCAGTGTAGTTGGGTCTAAAACCCAGTTCTCCCGACTTCGAGGCTAAAACCCTTGAACTATTAAACACCGGGATTTGACTTGATGGTAAAACTTCCAAACTTTGAAGTTTTCAGAAGAAATTCAGGGAAAAATAACCAATAGAAAAGTTCTTTTTATACAGATAATACTGTATGATTTAAAACATGATATGTGTCATTCATATCTAGTTTTCAACTTTATTTTGCTATTACTCTGGCAGGATTAAGTACTTTTTAGTCAGATCACATTATTATATATTTTAAAACATAATAAATAATAGGGGCACCTGGGTGGCTCCGTCGGTTAAGCATCCGACTTCGGCTTGGGTCATGATGTCACGGCTCATGAGTTCAAGCCCTGTGTCAGGCTCTGTGCTGACAGCGCAAATCCTGTGTCCCTCTCTCGCTCTGCCCCTCTCCCACTCATGCTCATTATTCTCTTTCTCTCTCTCTCTCTCTCTCTCTCAAGAATAAAACTTAAAAAAAATAATAAACATGTTTAAAGCATAAACATAGTAAGTATTATGAGAGAATATTTCTAATAATGATCCATGCATACTTACCTCCCCATGCTTAAGATGTTCTTCAGGCGAAAAATCAAATATTTCTTTGGATAAGAGGATAGCTTTGATTTTTGAAACCTTTTTGTCCATTGATTTTACTTCAGTTTCAATAGCAACCACATCCTAGAATTTCAGAAACAAGAAAACATTCATGTAGTATATGTTGTATGTTAATAACCTATAAAACACAATTTATTGCCTCGTATTCTGTTCTCCAATTTAGGCAAAAATGTTTGCCACGTACTCCTCTTAAAAATTAACCAAGTGAGAGGCACCTGGCTGTTTCAGCTGGAAGAGCACGCAACTCTTGATCTCAGGGTTGTGAGTTTGAGCCCCACATGGGGTGTAGAGATTACTTAAACAAATAAAACTAAAAAAAATTAAAAATAAAAATAAAAAAAATAACCAAGTGTATCTTCAACAAATGATGTTGAAGATACTGGACAGCTACATGCAAAGAATGAAACTGGACCACTTTCTTTTTTATTTTTTTTTTTATTTTAGAGAGTGAGAACAGCAAGGGAGAGGCAGAAGAGGAGAAGGAGGAGGGGAGAGAATCCTAAGCAGAATCCATGCTGTAAGTGCAGCCAATGTGCGGCTCGATCTCCCAAACCATGAAATGATGAGCTGAGCCGAAATCAAGAATCAAGAGTTGGACGCTTAATCGGCTGAGCCACTCAGGCGCCCTGAAACTGAATCACTTTCTTACACCATACACAAAAATAAATTCAAAACACATTAAAGACCTAAATATGAGACCTGAAACCATAAAAGTCCTAGACGAGAACATAGGCAGCAACCACTTTGGCATCAGCCTTTACAATATCTTTCTAGATATGACTCCTAAGGCAAGGGAAACAAAAGCAAAAATAAACTATTGCATCTATGTCAAAATAAAAAGCTTCTGCATAGCAAAAGAAACAATCAACAAAACTAAAAGACAACCTATCGAATGGGAGAAGATACTGGCAAATGACATATCCAATACAAGATTAGTACTGAAAATTACAACTCAACACACACAAAAACCAATAATCCAATTTAAAAATGGGCAGGGGTGGTGCCTGGGTGGCTGAGCTCGTTAAGCAGCAACTCTTGATTTTGGCTCAGGTCCTGATCCCATGGTTCATGAGTTTGAGCTCCCGCTGTCAGCTCTGAACCTGCTTAGGATCCTCTTGCCCCTCCACTCTCTGCCCCTCCCCCCGTGTGTGTGCATGCACACATGCTCTCACTCTCTTAAAAAATAAATTATTTATTATAAAAAAACAAAAAAATATTTAAAATAAAATAAAAATGGGCAGAGGATGTGAACAGCCATTTCTCCAAAGAAGGCATCCAGATGGCCAACAGACACATGAAAAGATGCTCAACATCACTCATCATCAGGGAAATACAAATCCAAACCACAAAGAGATATCACCTCACACCTGTCAGAATGGCTGAAATAAAAAACACAAGACACAACAAGTGTTGGTGAGGCTGTGGAGAGAAAAGAATCCTTGTGCAAACCGGTGGGAATGCAAACTGGTGCAGCCGCTGTGGAAAACCGTAGAGGTTCCTCAAAAAATTAAAAATAGAATTACCATATGATCCTGTAATTCCATTACCAGTAACAAATACAAAGACACGAATTTAAAAGATATAGCACTCCTATATCTTTATTTACATTATTTACAATAGCCAAATTATGGAAACAACCCAAGTGCCCATGGATAGATGAATGCATAAAGATGTGGTACATATACAATGGAGTATTACTCAACCATTAAAAAGAATGAAGACTTGCCATTGGCAACCACATGGATGGATCACACAATGCCAAGTGAAATCAGCCAGTCAGAGAAAGAAAATACCATATGAACAAGGTATGGTACAAAACAAATGAACAAGGAAAAAGAGACAAACCAAGAAACAGCCTCTTAAGTATAGAGAACAAACTGATGGTTACCAGAGAAAAGGTGGAAAGAGGGATAGGTGAAATATGTGATAGAGATTTAGAGTATACTCATTGTGATGGACACTGAGGAATGTACAGAACTGCTGAATCACTATATTGTACACCTGAAACTAATATGACACTATATGTTAACTGTATTAGAATTAAAAAAAAAAAAAAAAGCCTAACAAAGTGTATGTAGATGTTAACTGCTTTCAATAAAAAAGTCATTCCTTTATTAGCATACCACACTACAAAGCACTGCTTATACCTTGCTGAGTTAAAACTCCTCATAAGGCCAACTTTCAATTTCTTAAACTATGAGAACAAAAGTATTATGCATTTGAAGAAATTTTATTAAGTTTATTTTTTTAGTACTCTCTATGGTCAATGTGGGGCTCAAACTCATGACCCCAAAATCAAGAGTTGCACACATTTCTGACTGAGCCAGCCAGGCACCCATGAATCAATTAAAAAAAAAAAATTTTTTTTAATGTTTATTTATTTCTGAGACAGAGCATGAGTCAGGGAGGGGCAGAGAGAGAGGGAGACACAGAATCCGAAGCAGGCTCTAGGCTCTGAGCTGTCAGCACAGAGCCCGACGTGGGGCTCGAACTCACAAACCATGGAGATCATGACCTGAGCCGAAGTCGGTCGGTCACTCAACCGGCTGAGCCACCCAGGCGCCCCTTCAATTTTTAATTCTCAATATCTATGAACTCTTTAGATTTATCTTTGGAATGTGTTTAAACACTTGAATACAAGTGGGTCTACAATTTAAAAATTTCTACCACTTCAAGTAAAATGACAAAGTCACCCTTGGAAAACGAACACAAAAGAAGCTGGAAAAATTGACAGGATTTTCTTGCCAATCCCCTAATGAACTATTGTCATGCAGAGTCACCAAATTAACTTTATAACATACTCATATTAATTTAAACAAACAGATCATTTGTCTGGTGGTTATTCTCTCATCAGTGTCAACCTCTAGGACTTGGCCAAGAACCTAGAACAGTGAAAAGGCTGCAGCACATGTAATAAACCTACATATGGAAGAACACGTGATACATAAAACCATAAATGCATGAGTACATGCTACAAACCCTACATATTGAAATCCACTTGCACTGCAAGAAGGCCTTTAGACCTTTACTTAAAGAGAGCTAAATGCAGACACACTGTAACAACCAAAAGGTACAGCTCATAATGAAGGGGATAGGCAACTACACGGGAATAGACTGAGGGTTTCAGGGGCACCTCAGTGGTTCAGTTGGTCCAACTCTTGATTTCAGCTCAGGTCACGATCTCATGGTTTATGAGCTCGAGCCCCGGCGATGGGCTCTGCGTTCATAGCCAGGAGCCTGTTAGGGATTGTCTGTCTCCCTCTCTCTCTGCCCCTCCCCTGCTTGGGTGCACGCACGTACATGCACTCTCTCGCTCTCTCTTAAAAATAAATAGAACTTAAAAAGTAAAAACGAAATAGACTGAGGGTTTCAAATTAAAACAGTCTGGAGCCATTTAATATCAGATAAGCGTAACTTTACAAGCAAATGAAGTAATGAATACAGCAACTTCCTAGTGATATCTTCAAGTTACAAAGAAAAGTTAAATTATATTGAAATTATTTTTTGCATCTTATATTGAAAAGGGTATAAGAAAATAAACCCTATCTCTTAGGGTAATTTCTATCAAAAGTTATAGAAGCATTTAAAAACCTTGGAATAAGCTTCAATAACCAAGAATGTTTAGCAATCATTATCCTGAAGTTACATAAGTGTGGCATAGGCAATGTAACAGAAACAAAAAGTAAATAATTAATTGTACCTGCCTTTGCTATATGACTTGATTCTTAAATAAATGCCTCACACGTTTCAAGCTGAAATAAATGAAATTATTTCAAAATCTGGTGGCTGCCATACAGCAGCCCCTCAGCAAATATTTGTTATTGGTCAATGAAGACTTGGGAGGTTATCTGTTCAAGTCCCACTTTGCTAATTTGTGTGTTTATATCAACAATCATCGTCTCTCTGACAAAGAGAAAACAGTGAGCTTACTTGATGAGGATTCTTTCCTTTAAATAGACCACTTCTGGACCAAAAATGGGGATATGCACTACACAATAAAAGTTGCAAATTAAAGTAAAATTGGGGCCCCTGGGTGGCTCAGTCAGTTAAGCATCCAACTCTTTTTTTTTTTTTTTTTTAAATTTTTTTTTTTCAACGTTTATTTATTTTTGGGACAGAGAGAGACAGAGCATGAACGGGGGAGGGGCAGAGAGAGAGGGAGACACAGAATCGGAAACAGGCTCCAGGCTCTGAGCCATCAGCCCAGAGCCCGACGCGGGGCTCGAACTCACGGACCGCGAGATCGTGACCTGGCTGAAGTCGGACGCTTAACCGACTGCGCCACCCAGGCGCCCCAAGCATCCAACTCTTGATTTTGGCTCAGGTCCTGATCTCACTGTTGGTGAATTCAAGCCCTAAGTCGGGCTCTGTGCTGACAGCGTGGAGCCTGCTTGGGATTCTCTGTCTCCCTCTTTCTCTGCCCCTGCCCCACTCACACACTCTCTCTCAAAATAAATAAACTTAAAAAAATTAAAGTAAAATACAATTCAAGAAATAAGAACATAAGTGAAATATGTACCAGATCAGTATGTCTTCATATAGTTAAGAGTTGATTAGTGGTATAACTCTAATTTACTAAATGAAATATAAATTAAAAATAAGAAATCACATCTTTGTAGTGTCAACTTACATCAGCCATCCGTTGAATCTGTGGAAGGCTCTCCATGATTTTTTGTTGTAAAGCTGCCACTTGACGACTTAACTCTTGTACAGATTGTGCTAAATCATCAGTTTCAAAAATTATTGACAAGTCTTCTAGATCCGTGAACACTGAATGTAAAAGATTGTGTTTCTGTTCTGAATCTTCCAAAGCCATCTACACAATGGAAAACAAGGAAAAAAGAGAGAGAACATCAAGATACTAAAAGAGGTTGATTAATAACGAAATTGGAGAAAATTTTCTAACTGTATATAGTGTGGCACATTAACTAGACTTACTGTGGTGATCATTTTGCAATACATGCAAATATCAAATCATTTCACTGCACGCCTGAAACTCTTATAATGTGTGTCAATTGCACTTTAGTAAGAAAATTTTAAATCCGAGAATTTTAAAACTGCCTCAGCATTTCAAACTCCTATTCATTTCATTTCATAATAAGACACTGGGGGTGGTTCAGTCAGTTAAGCATCGGACTCTTGATTTGGGCTCAGGTCATGATCTCAAGGTTGTGAGATCAGGCTCCACACTGGGCATGGAGCCTGCTTGAGATATTCTCTCTCTCTGTCTCTCTCTCTCGCCCGCCCTCCCTCCCTCTGCCCTTCTCCTGCTCACACTCTTGCTCTCAAAAAAAACCCCACTTTAATCATAATAAAATACTAAACACTATATTGTTAACAGCATTGGGTGACTTTGGAGTGTCTACCCCATTTTGGTGGGCTCCCAGCAGCTATTATATACCATGCAACCCTGCTCCTCCAGCCATCAGTAAAAGAACCAGGAACACCTGACCTGCGGTCCATCCCTATGTCATCTGAAATCCGGGCCAAGAAAGCCATTCAGGCTCTCTCTAATTGGCTGGACTTGTAACTTTGGGAATGTGAATTCGAGAGAAAGAGGTACATGAAGTGAGGATTGGGAATGAAGAGGCAATCCTGTGGCTTGTCAGTCCTGGTGCCGATGTCCTCGCGTGGCCTTACCACATGATGCCACCGACTTCCATGAGGCATCCCTACGGTTTGAGTTGACCTGAATAACCTGACACCAAAGGGACTCTATCTGATAAAACCAAATGAAAGAGAAAAACATCCATTTTTACAGTTTCGTAGACATTCCTCCTTATAATTTTTTTCTTTCTTCTTTTAACAATGATAATGTATTAACTAACTTTCAAACTTAAGATTTCAAGATATCTCAGCCACCAACTGGAAATGTTTAACCTAGCGTAGTCTTCAGGTGATTCCATAAAACATAATATGGTATGAGAAAGAACATTTACTTAATTCAATTAGAATTCTGGTCTCTAAAATTTTTTAGGTTATTCAGAATTTTATGTTGTCCTTATTTGAAATCCTAGAAGGAGAAAACTTTATGGAAAACAAAATTTAAAACCAATGCTTTTTGGTTTTTTTTTTTAACCAATAATACCATTTTACAATAGCATCAAAAATATAAAATACTTAGGGATAAATTCAACAATTTACATGTAAGACCTATACACTAAAGATTATGAAACACCACTGAGAGAAATTAAAAAGGACCAAAATAAAGAGATCTGTCATGTTGCTGGATTGGACAGTCAATACGGTTAAGATGTCAATTCTCGCCAAACTGATCTACAGATTTAATGCAATCCACTCAAAATTCCAACAGTCCTCTGTATATTGACAAGCTGATGCCAAAACTTACGCTGAATTGCAAAAGACCCAGATTAGTCAAAAGAAACTTGAAAAAGAACTAGTTGTAGAAATTATGTTACCTGATTTCAAGACTTACTATACGGCTATAGTAATCCAGACTGGGTCACATCAGTGAAAGAACAGACACATAGATCAGTAGAAAGAAACAGAGAGTCTAGAAATAGACCCACATCTACAACATGGCAACTGATTTTAAATAAGGCACCAAAGTATTTCATTGGTGAGTCTTTTCACCAAAGGGTGTGGGAACACTCAGATATCCCCACAGAAAAAAAGTGAACCTTCATACAACGTACAAAAACAAACTTGAAATGGATTGAGGACCTAAAAGTAAGAATTAAAACTATACAGGGGCGCCTGGGTGGCTCAGTCGGTTAAGCCACCGACTTCAGCTCAGGTCACGATCTCACGATTTGTGAGTTCGAGCCCCATGTTGGGCTCTGCGCTGACAACTCAGAGCCTGAAGCCTGCTTCCGATTCTGTGTCTCCCTCTCTCTCTCTGCCTGCTCCCTGCTCACACTCTGTCTCTCTCTCAAAAATAAATAAACATTAAAAAAATAAAAATAAAAAAGAATTAAAACTATACAATTTCTAGAAGAAAAGACAGGAGACCATCGTAGCCCTGGGTTAGGTAAAGATTTCTTACATACAACACAAAAGGACAACCCATGAAAGAAAAATATTAAAAATTGGATTCCATCAAATTACCAACATATGCTCTCTGAAAGACAATATTGGGAGAATGAAAAGCCACAGACTGAGAGAATATGTGTAAATCATATATGTGTTAAAGGACTGCTTTTAAAACATTCTATAAATAATACTTACAATTCAATAATAGAAAGACAACCCAATTAAAAACTTCAATAGACATTTCACAAAGGAAGCATACAAATTACAAACACATAAATGTTCAAATAAATTATTAGTCATAAAGAAAGGCCATTTATTTTTTTTAATTAATTAATTTTTTTAACGCTTATTTATTTTTGAGACAGAGAGAGACACAGCATGAACAGGGGAGGGTCAGAGAGAGAGGGAGACACAGAATTGGAAGCAGGCTCCAGGCTCTGAGCTGTCAGCACAGAGCCCGACGCGGGGCTCGAACTCAAGGACCGTGAGATCATGACCTGAGCCGAAGTCAGACGCTTAACCGACTGAGCCACCCAGGCGCCCCAAGAAAGGCCATTTAAACCACAATGAGATACCACTACACGTCACTGGAATGGCTAAAATTTACAAAATGTTATCAAGTGCAGGTGAGAATATGGAGCCATTAGAACTCATATGGCCAGTTGGACTGAAAAATGGGAGTTTAGCCATTTTGGAAAACAATGTGACCATTTCTTATCCATTTAAAGACCTACCATAAAAGCCAACAATCATACTCCTAGGCATCTACCAAATGAAATGAAATGAAGACATACATCCACACAAAGATTTGTATAGGACCATTCACAGCTCTGCTTACAGTAGCCTGTAAGACCCCCTGATCCCCACCTCCTGATACTCAGGCCCTTATAATCAACTCCTTTGAAATGTAGGTTGGGCTTACTAATTTACTTGCTGATTTACTACTGGCTCTACTGATTCCTTACTGAGATGTCACTTCCAAGATTAGGTTATAAAAAGACTGTTTCTGTCTTGGGGGCTCTCTTTTTTAGATCGTTCATGGTGAGGAAAGTCAGCTACCAGGCCATGAGGCGGTTTTGTGGGGGGGGGGGGCACAGGTCTGTATATAGAAATAGATCTTCTGAGGCCTGCCAATAGCCAAGTGAATGACCTTGGAAGTGCATCCTGTCTTCTCCCTCACCCACAGCGAGGCGTGACTGCATTCTTACAAGAGACCTTGAGCCAGAGGCACTCAGCTAAGTCGCGCCTGAATTCCCGACCCACAGAAACTGAGATAATAAAGGTCTGTTGTTTTAAGCTGCTAACCTAGCACAGTCCAAAACTTGAAATAAGCCAATGTCCATTAACTGGTGAAGGGATAAACATGCTGCATATTTCCACGAATGGAACACTACTCAACAATCAAAAGAATGATCTATAAACATTAACAATCTGGATGAATCTTGAAAACATTACACCAAGTAAGTCAGGTAAAAAAGGCTGTATACTATACGATTCTCTTACAGGACATTGTGGAAAGAGGCAGAGGAAACTCTGAGGTGATGGAGATGTGCTTTATATTGACGGTGGTGGTGGTTGTTACACAATTGTATCCCTTTATCAAAACTCATCAGTTGCACACTTAAAATAGACGTATCTGGGGGCACCTGGCTGGCTCAGTTGGTAGAGCATGCAACTCTTTGTAATGTCATGTCATGTCATGTCATGTCATGTCATGTCAAATGTAATCTTATTCTATTCTATTTCAGAGAGAGAGAGAGAGAGAGAGAGCACATATAAGCAGGGCAGAGGGGCAAAGGGAGAGAGAGAATTCTGAAGCAGGCTCTACATTCAATTCAAAGGCCAAGGTAGGGCTTGATCCCATGCCCCTGGGATCATAACCTGAGCCACCAAGGCGCCCCAGTAGAGCATGCAACTCTTGACTGTGGGGTCATGAGTTCAAGCCCCACGTTGGGCGTGGAGCTTATTAAAAAACACATGGGGGGGCGCCTGGGTGGCTCAGTCGGTTAAGCATCCGACTTCGGCTCAGGTCACGATCTCGCGGTCCGTGAGTTCGAGCCCCGCGTCGGGCTCTGGGCTGACAGCTCAGAGCCTGGAGCCTGTTTCAGATTCTGTGTCTTCCTCTCTCTGACCCTCCCCCGTTCATGCTCTGTCTCTCTCTGTCTCAAAAATAAATAAACGTTAAAAAATTTAAAAAAAATTAAAAAAAAAAACCACATAGGGGCGCCTAGGTGGCTCAGTTGGTTAAGCATCTGACCCTTGATTTCAGCTCAGGTCATGATCTTATGGGTTCATGAGTTCAAGCTTTGCATCAGGCTCTGTGCAGACACTACAGAGCCAGCTTGGGACTCTCTCTCTCCCTCTCTCTACTGCTCCCCTGCGCTCTCTCTCAAAAATAAAATAAACAGTAAAAAAAAAAAAAAATGCACATATTATGTGTGTATTTTACTATATGTAAATTATACCTCAATGAAATTGAGTAAAAAAACAATTTGTCTATTTTTACAAAGAAAATTTATGTTTCAATAATTCTTAACTACAACAGCAGTATTTCTGGAATCATCTTTGGGTTACAAAAAGATTTTAACAAATACAATCCAGGTAGAAGCTTAGTTGGGAGTTTTGATACTTCTTCAAGAGACATTTTTAAATATCAATGCCTGGTAATGTTAAAAAAGTAGAAAAGGGTATCTTAAAAGTAGAACAACTATTTTCAAAATAGGGACAAAATGGGATATTCACATATGCCTAGTTGTTTGAGACTTACTTCCCGTTGGAGGATTTATGAGGATACCTTCTACAGTAAATCAGCCTTCTCTTGTGCCTACTTCCTCTGGCTCAGAAAGTAGAGTTAGACTAAGTTCTAGTTCATACACTAAGGCCAGCAAATTAGAATGTCCTCATGACTGAGATTCTTTCACACGTCACATTTGGGTCAGTAGAAGACAGCAAAATTAGAGATGCTTTTGCCTGAACTCACTCTTGTAAATTTGTTTTAAACTCGTAACAAGCATTTGAGGAAAAGAGTATCATTCCTCTCTTCTGTCTTTGCAAACTCCTTGCAACTGGTGGAAAATACAGGCAATTTAAAATAAAAGACGACAGGGGCACCTGGGTGGCTCAGTTAAGCATCCAGCTTTGGCTCAGGTCATGATCTCGTGGTCTGTGGGTTTGAGCCCCGCATCAGGCTCTGTGCTGACAGCTCAGAGCCTGGAGCCTGCTTCGGATTCTGTGTCTCCCTCTCTCTCTGCCCCTCCCCTGCTCACATTCTCTCTCTCAAAAATGAATAAACATTAAAGAAAATTTTTTTAAATAAAAGAGGACAGGGGTGCCCGGGTGGCTCAGTTGGTTAAGCGTCCAACTCTTGATCTCAGCTCAGGTCATGATCTCATGGTTTGTGAGACGGAGCCCCACACTGGGCTCTACGTTGACAGTGTAGAGTATGCTTGGGATTCTCTCTCCCTCTCCTCTGCCTCTCTCTCAAAATAAATAAATAAATAAAACATTTTATAAGCAAAGAAATTTCATTAATAAAATAAAATAAAGGACAGGCTACAGGGATGTGGAAAGCCAACCCGAGAGCTGGGGGCAGAAATCACAGGCAAGGGGAAGAAAAGAAACAAATGGGTGAAAGGCAGCATCATTACAACTGTTACCATGGGGGGAAATGTGCCAACAAATCTCAAACATCTGGGAGGTATAAAGTAAGCTGTCTCCTTGGGAATACACGGTGCTAGTCTAAAGATATAAAGGAGCTGGGTCAACGTTGAGGTCTGATTACTCGAAGAACTGTTGTAGAATAAACCTTTTCCTAAGAGATTCCTTCTTGTGGTTTAAATAATATGAGAGAAGAAAATATGTCTTCACAATAAAACTTAAGCCAATACTTGGCATCTGGAAGATCTCTTGCAGTCATGGCTCTGGGTAGGAAAATACTCTCATTTGTTTTGTCTTTGTAAGCTAGCATGGAGACATCAGGCACCAAAATGGACAGGGCATTTGGCAACATGGCATGCTTGAACTAGAAGGAACTACGGACTCGTTTTGTAATGCTGTGCAACTAATTACCACAAACTTCGCAGCTTAAAATAAAACAAATTGATTATCTCGTAGTTTTCATGGCTCCAGAGTACAGGCATAGCTTAGGAAGGTCCTTGGCTATTACAAGGCCATCACAAGCCTACTATTAAGGTGCCATCTGGAGCACAGTTTCTCTTCCAAGTTCATTTAGGTTGTTGGGAGAATTCAGCCAGTTTTCCTGCTGGCTGTTGGCTGGGGGGTCACGCTCTGCTTCTAAAGGCTGCCCAAGGGTCCTAGCCCCACGGGCCTCTCCTAATATCACAGCTCACTTCATCAAGCCAGCTGGAGAATCTCTCTAGTCTGCTATTAGGGAGTCTTATAATCTATAAACATGATTAATCATGTATTCATGGGATTGACTATCCCATTACCTTAGCCATATACTATAACCTAGTTAATAGAGTGGCTATCTCATCACACACTCTCATATTCCTGCCCACACTCAAGGAGAGGGGGTTATATAGGTTGTGTTTACCAGGGGCAGGAATATTGGGAGCCTTCTTAGAATTCTATTGACCAAAACCATCCCTATTCACTGCAACACCCTCACTTCACAGATGGGGGGAAACCAAGGCCCATGGAGGAAAACGATAAATTATCCGAAAAGCCATATAGGAGTTATCAGGACAGAAAGAACTAGACCCTGGCCTCCAAAATCCCTGTCTAGAGCCTGCCACTGTCCCAACCTTCCTTCTGCCATTTGGCGTGACTGAAGATAAGGTTGTTCTTCAGGAGAACAGGGGGGCAGCACCACGAAGGGGAGCTATACCACTCGTCATTGTGTGGCTTCCATACGTAGGAAGAAATGAAAGAACACTTACCTGAAGGGTGCTAGCGTGCTGACTCAGCATCTTTGAAGAGTCATAGTCAGCAGGATTAGCCAGCAAACGGCTGGTATTTTCTGTCCAAGCCTCAGTACTCTTCAAAAGGTCATGATATGCCTCCATCTTAAGTATGGCCTGTGAAAGAAAGGCACGAGCAAATAGTCTGACTCCTTCCACTTGAGTCAAGTGATTCTTCAATGGAGAATTTGTTACCGTAAATCAGGCCCTGCAGGGTTCCACTCCCTGTGGCTGGGGCAACTCGCCCACCCCCTCCAGGTTTTCACATTTCTAACTTTTAAGACTAACCCCGACCATAGGTAGAAAGGATTTAAGAAGTTGTACCCTAATGCTATGGGTCTCAGGAACAGTTCCCAGTTAGCCTTGCAACTAGTCTGGTTCCCATTTTATGCTTCATTCTGAAAACTGGATTTGTATTTTGTCTTCCCATACAGGGCCTTGTCTTAGTATATCCCAGTTCCTCGGGGACTAGGCTCCTGCCTCGTTCTTGCTAGATTACATGTACAACTCACCCACCACGACCCCTATTTGGAAGGGAGGGAGAAAGTGTCTTGTTCCTGAATGGCATTCTTTCTTGTTGCTGGCTCCCTGCAGGGACTCTTGAGATTGTTTGTTGGAAATGCCCATTGCCTATTGGGAAACCCAACGCTCTCCTGGACTCCTGCTGCGGTCCGACTTTGGGACACCTGCTTCTGCTTGCCCAGTCAGACTTCCTGCTGATGACAGCAGTTAAATCTGTCCTCCCGGCGCCCACCTGACCCTATCATCTGGCTCTAGCTTCAGAACCCGAAACTGGCAATTCAAGGGAAAATGGCTGCCTCAGACTATATATTTTAGTTTTGTTTTAAAGCCCTTTCAATACAAGCTAAGCGTAGTTATCACGTGTTACTGTCATACCTTATTTAACTGTGAGGTTCTAGATTCTGCTCTCTGCGACACTTGCTGATACTGCTGGAAAGGAATCATCAAGTTATCCATCCATTCTTGAGCCTGTCCTGGATCCTGTTCAACAATGTCCTGCACTTCAGAATCCAGCTCATTTAGCTGGGAATGCCAGAGATCTAGCTCGTCCCACATTTTCTGGAGAAGGAAATCATGAGTCACTTTGAATGCAGAGGTCCTGGTTCATTGTGTTAATTCCTAGTCTTTGCACTGTATTTGCACCTGTAAGTGCTACCAAAACAACATCACAGGCACACTTATTCACTTATGCCCCCAAACCACTTGTGACCTAAATTGAAAAACACCATTTCTGAGGTCTCTTAGTCTACCTATATTTGTTTCACGAACAGAATTGGCTGTAAGGGAACAGAAAGACCTAGACATTTCCAGAGACAAATGACACCGAACAAGGTCAATATAACCTTAGTCTTTCAAGAGTGATGAGGTAACATTATGTTTAAAAGGGGCTTCAGTTAATCACACACAGACACACACACACACACACACACACACACGCACGCATCCTCACGCGCGCCTGTGTGTGTGTATTTAATCTAGAAGACAATTTTTTAAAATTTTATTTTAGAGAGAGTGAGTGTGTGCGATTGGGGGAGGGGAGCACAGGGAGAGACAGAATCTCAAGCAGGCTCCACACTCAGTGAGGAGCCCGACATGGGGCTCAATCCCACTTCCCTGGGATCATGACCTGAACGGAAATCAGAGTTGGACGCTCAACCGACTGAGTCATACAGGTCCCCCAAGAAGACGATTTTTACTAAGTGTAAAAACAAAGCTAACAGAAAATATCTGTTTTGGTTTAGGATTAATGCAGTGGCAGAAAATTCTAGCAAATAGACTGGATTCAAGCCTGACCTTGTATTGTCAATGGAATTCTCAAAGGTAAAATATTTAATTTGTACTTAATATTTGCTTAAGAACCCAACTTTTAGAAATGGGAAAAGTAGGGGCGCCTGGGTGGCGCAGTCGGTTGGGTGTCCGACTTCAGCCAGGTCACGATCTCGCGGTCCGTGAGTTCGAGCCCCGCGTCGGGCTCTGGGCTGATGGCTCGGAGCCTGGAGCCTGTTTCCGATTCTGTGTCTCCCTCTCTCTCTCTGCCCCTCCCTCGTTCATGCTCTGTCTCTCTCTGTCCCAAAAATAAATTAAAACGTTGAAAAAAAAAATTAAAAAAAAAAAAAAAGAAAAAAAGAAATGGGAAAAGTAGACTGGTTAACTTAGCTTCCTCTACTTATTAAGGGTCAAGATTTTGTCCAAAGGTGAGCCATATTTTGACCTATTTTTAAAAGTCTCCATTCATATTAGAGTAATTCCTTAAAACATAGATTAGAATAAGAATGCTTTTCCACATGCAGGAGTTTACTCGGGGAATTAAGTGGTAGAAAATCATGCTTATGTACAGTTTTACCTAAGACTTTATTTCCCAAGATATTTTACAAGGCAAATAAATTTGGGATTTCTATTTTCCTGCTTCGCCTTGTAGTCTAAAGAAAAGTTGTTAATTCCACTCAAATCCTATTGAAATATATTTTTTAATCAAATAAGTTTCAGAAATATTCCATATCATATTCCCCATGTTAATTCACGTTAGAAAACAAAAACTCCGACAATTGCTCATAGAAACATGCTAGCTTTAAAAAAAAAAATTAATATTTATAATGTTTCTTATATCAGTCTTTCCAGGATAAGGTCCTTACTCTCCTTTACTTGTGAAAAGGCTAGTTCACAATCACAGGCTCTCAGGGGTTCAGGCATATTCCCACCATGGAAAAACTGAGAACGATTCTTAAATGCAATCTTCTCTACCAACCCTCTGCAGGTGACATGCAGTAAGGGGGCCCTATAGGCTCTGGGTGAGCATCTCTGTGCTTCAGATTCATCCAAAGAGCACACCCTGATGACTGAGGAACATGAGGAATGCTAAATGCTGAAGGAAATTAAAGGACAGATATTACCTTTTGAATCTCCTGAGCTTTCTCGATATTTTTGCTTTTCTGCTGCAACATCTTTTCCACATTGTGAAGCCCTTTGTTAATCTCGTCTATTTTTCTACTCATCGTATATGATGGTGAACTTTTCAAAACTTCACTGCTAATCTGTTATAACGAGAGAAAGATACGTTTGGCTTACAGATGTGCTCCATACTCTATTCACAGGTCCAGGTGATAGAAGAGATAGGTACACTGTTACGTGATTTTACTTACAAAAATCCTGTAAAGGCTAGGGGGGACATCCCAAACCATTATTAGCTAATACATTAATGAGAGGGTAGACTAGCAGACTAGGAAGTAGGAGCTGTGCTGACCTGACCTTTTAAGTCCAATCTAAAAAAAGGAGAAGAAAATCAATCAACAAGAATTTGTTGCAATCTACAGATTGTACTACAGGTCTGTGCTGAGTTGGGCAAAGCTACTGAGTGTACGATCTGAGACAGAGCCCAATGGAGCAAAGGATATGAAAAAATCCAAGGGAGGTGAATAATTTATTACACAGTCTCTCATTTTAGGACAAAGACCTCTGCATAGGACTGCTCTCAATAAAACCCAGCTTATTCTCAAGCTGATTTAAAAATAATGTAATTCTCACCATAATATTCATTTGGGTGAAATAACCCTCTAAAACTCACTATTTCTTGAGGAGGCACAAAGCCCAGTTTTTCTCTGCGTGAATGTTTATAGTGTATGTTTTCACAGCAATCTGAAATCTAGTAGCTGAACAGTGTAACTTTTTTTATCTGAATGATTTTCTTAAGAAAATAACTTGGGCTAGGAAAGATAACAAATGAATGTGGAATGTGTCATTTTTCAAATACCTGATTAGTTACTGTTCTTGGTTTTTTGGTTGGTTTTTTTGGTTTGTTTTAGGCCATGTTGTTGATAAGGCTTTCTCCCAGCAGCCACTAAATAACCAAATAATACTTTATGCTTCTGTATAATCCTTTAACCCTTTTAAAAACAACTATATCTGTATAACTATTACGACTAAAACCTTCCAATGCAGATGGTACACAGAGAGAAACTAAACACAGGTTAAATGACTTGCTTATGGTTACACATCAGGGGAGAACGTGAACTTGTCCTGAGAAGCCCCAAGTCACTCTGGAGTCCCAGGCTCTTTTTCACATTTCAGGATGTTGATACTCTTGTAAGATGTTTTTATTCCACAGACCATAATGCAGTTGAGATTTTTAGGGGAAAAATTTAACCCTATGTTAGTTTTTAAACTGCTGTAATAGCTATTTATTGCTATGTAACAATTTTTCTGATATTCGGGACAGTTATTCTCTTGA
This sequence comes from Herpailurus yagouaroundi, assembly GCF_014898765.1. NCBI lineage: Eukaryota > Metazoa > Chordata > Mammalia > Carnivora > Felidae > Herpailurus > Herpailurus yagouaroundi. Next base: position 39,570,631 of record NW_024412396.1, on the reverse strand, counting down.
CCAAAAGGCATATAACTTAGGTACGTTAGGAGAGACCAAGATTTAGGAAAAGTCAGCAGCCCTTCAAATTATACAGTATGGTTCTGAGTCTGCCTGGATCCTTCACACACCAAACAAGCAAAATCAGTTGCAGTCTGTTACAAATATACAAGTTACAGCTGACACTCTCAACCCTAGATTTAAGAGTGATTCTGATTATTTATTTTGTTGGGGATTTTCACATGAAAAGAAGAAAAGATTTTCACATGAAGTATTCACAGAAACAAATTTAGTTGCTCTCAAAACACTATTTTCTTAAAATAAATCAATAGTGCTTGCTTCTTGAGAAGGTATCTCATGGAAGTATCTCATTTTCTGCTGTGTTAAATCAACAACATTTGTCATAAATGTATATTAGGAGTATATATGTTTTTTCACGGGTCAGATTTTCCTAAGAAAACCGCCAAAGAAGTTACCTGGTTTGAAATGTGATTTCCTTGTGTATGTGCTTGATATCTATTTTATTAAGTTAGGGGTATTCCAGATTTCAAAAAAGAACACAAAAATCTTTCTGTGGATGCCGGACCAAACAGATTTTTGTTCTGCGGGATGGATGTAGGCTGCCTTTCTAGGATCTAATAAATCTGTCTTGCTAACGTCTTGGGTCTCCAGTACTAGGAAACATTTCCCACTTGTTCTTCTAACTTTCAGATTCATCCATTCGGGGATGAAGATTTGCTCAGATGTGTTTGGTGAGGACACCATGTCTTAGATGCTATTCCTGGTGAGTTGTGAAATTCGTATTCTAATTGCCCTTGGTAGCAATTTTAAAACACTCACAGGGAGGGAATACATTTTACAGCAAAGTATTATTCATGTCCAAAATTTTAAAGTGATTCTCCGTTAAAAAAAAAAAAAAAAGCCAAGTAAAAGCTAACGGACAATTCTATTTTTAAATGCAAGAGAAGAAAAAAAACTAAACATCCTGACAACTAAAAATAAACACATTGTCTAATTCCGTTATCTGTCACTTATTTAGAGCAATTTCACCTCAGTATTCAATACACAAAATTATCACTTATCTAAACCCTATAAAAACAGTCATAGTTGAAATCAGGGCAAATGAAAATGTGACATTACGTCGTCTTTTCTTTATATCTCTTCAACTCGTAAATAATAACACTAGTACAAACATTATTATTACCTTCTCGTCTATGTCTTCTAATGCTTTTCTGCATTCTTCCACCTGGGATTCAATCTCTGCAGGGACTAGGGTATACATTTCAGAATACTTGATTCGCAGTTTTTCCATAATATTCTCAAAAGTCAGCTTCCCTTTCTTAAAAATGCTTTGAAGCTCCTAAAAACATCAAGAGAGTTTCAAATACTCACAGGACAGGGAAAAAGTGTAACTCTCAAAGTAAAAGCAGCTTCCCAGCACATCCTTATGATTTAAATGAGCACACTTTGCATGACAAAGCCTCACTACTGATACAAGCCGATTAAGCCGGAGAGATACTCTGCTTGGTCAGATGATGCTTTCTGACCATTTGTCAGTTTGTAAGAATTAAACTTGATATCTCTTCATGGTGTCAAACCATTGTCCTAACAAGACATTACAACATCTCCTGCTTCTAAAATACCTCTAGGATCTGACTGTATCTCACTTGCAGTCTTGATCTAGAAAGCCACAAGTAGCAAAAAAGTTTCAAAGAAGTTTTTTTTGTTGTTGTTGTTATTAACTTGTTGCCATTTCTGCTTCTTCCTACATTATCATCACAATGATTCAAGGCCACTAAAAGCCCTACGCTTGAAGCAAAAGTGTCTGCTTTCATGTAATTAGACAGCCCAGCAGAGCTCAACTTCTTTCAAAAGGGAGGGTTCCAGTTCCCTGCAAAGAATGTGGGCTTTAAAAGATAAAAGAAACCTGAACAAATAGTCTATTGGTGGTGGCCTAGAAACAAAATCTGATCTACGTTCTCCTGCACTAATTATAAAGGAGAAACTCATTTGTTTGGGAAAGTCTCCCAAAGATCCAGTGGAAAAATCCTTCTTGACTTTACTGTGGCTTTTGGGGGGTTTGTTTTGTTTTTACAGTAACTGTTCAGTAGCATTATTTGTGTTAATAGGTTGAGTCACCGCACTGAAGAATGATTACAATTTTGAATGACTCCGTGATGTGTCACTGTTTTCCTTTTCTTTACCCTCAGCAGAGAACAAATCCAGAGGCAGAAAGTTAGAGAACAACGCCATTCAGACAAAGGTGGGGTTTGAAGTACAGTGCCGTCCGGTTTTATCTAGACCTAGTCAGAGAATATAGAGCTACACTTGGATGGGTTCTCCATGAAGACTGAGGGAGAGTAAATTCCCTCTATCAACACTGAGCAATGGTTAACAACCACACGTGATTTTTGAGTAAACTTCCAAATGTCTGTTTCGCTTGTTACCATTGGACTGGAGTCATTCTAAAAGACATGAGGTCCCAAATGACACGGGGGCGTGTGCACAGCCCTTAGGATACTGTGATTTAAGAGAGACAGTTCGTCTTCAGCCCTGGTTCCTGAGCAGTTTCTAAGGCCCTTGGGATTTCTGGGATAGGAGTAAAGGAGTGCGTTTTGTTATTCATAACAAGCCCTTTTCAGCTATACCTGAGCATATGCTACTGAATGACTTCTGGGGGCTCCCCCAGATAGATTCTCGATGGGGGGCGGGGCTGGTTGCCAGAGGAACCAATCAAGTGAACTTCCAGCCCCATTTCCCAACCCCCTAGGGTGGGGCCAGGTGCTAGAGATTGAGTTAATCATCAATGGCCAGCGATTTAACCAATCGTGCCTGCATAATGGGACCACCATAAAAAACCCTAATCGATGAGGTCTGGAGAGTCTGGAGTTGGTGCTGGGAGAGCGGCACACTCAGAGAGGGCTTGGAGGCTCTTCGCCCTTACCTCGGTCTATGCATCTCTTATCGATGGATCCGGAGTTGCATCCTTTGTAACAAACCAGTAATAGTAAAGTGCTTTCCTGACTTCTGCAAGCCATTCTAGTAAATCATTAACCCCGAGGAAGCGGTCGTGGGAACCCCTGATTGATAGCCAGTCTGTCAGAAGTACAGGAGGGCCAGAACTTGTGATTAGCATCTGAAGTGGAGGGCAGTCTTGTGGGAGTGAGCCTTTAATCTGCGAGGTCTGTGCTAACTCCTGCTAGTTAATGTTAGAATTGAATTGAATTGAATTGAATTGAATTGAATTGAATTGAATTGAATCATTGCTTTCCAGAGACTTGGGGAAGAAACTCCACACACTTGGTATCAAAAGTGTTGTGAGTAAATACAGTGGCACCTATATCAGAGGTAAGTAGTACATCCTACTAAAGGCAGTAGTCTAACACCCTACTCAATAAATGCTCTGAGACCCCTGTTCACCAAACACGCCTGAAAAGGGGTTGAAGCAGGGCTGCTTGGTCCAGACCGGCCTACCTCCCTGCTCTCTACTGTGATAGGAAAAGACAAGATTCAGTAGGCCGAGAGGGAAAGGTTAGGACCCGAGGTCCCAGGGTGGGGGAAAATGCACATTTTGGAACAATGCTGGGAGTGTCTGACCACAGCAAACCCCCTGGGGCATAAGGTTCCTCTTGAGAATGTAACAGGTACCACCTATTCCCCTCCCCCTAGGGTTTCCCTCAGGAATTTGACAAAAGACCTAACTGAAAGTAAGTAGTAGACCTATAAACCATTTGACCCACAAGAAATGATATGGCCAGAGATCTCCCCTCATACAATGGAATTGGGCCAATCAGGAATGGACAACCCAAGCACCTAGAGCATCAAGCCAATAAGGACAGACACTGAGAAGGAACAAGGGGAAGAAAAGAGGGGAGAGTCCAGAACGTTATAAAACAAAGGCCCTCGCCTACAGTTGGGAGCATTCACCTTCAAATGCCCCTTCTCTGTAAAGAGAGCTTTTATACTATTCTTACTTTCTAATCTTATACCCTAATAAACTTTTGCCTGCTGTTCGTTCTGTGTCCACCTCTTCGTTCTTCAAAGCGGCGAGACGATGAATCCCAGGTATTGAGGTGAAAAATCCTGCAACGCTTCTCTGCACTCCAACCACACTGATCTTCCCCTGGGGTTTGGCCCCACCATGCCACAGGGCCTTTGCCGGTGCTTTCCTCTCTCCTGGGCCACTCCCTCCACTCCAGTCACAGAGTTACCCCTGCCCCAAGGAATTTGCATTCGAGACTGCAGACCTGTATCAGCCACATTCACTGGTTCCTCACTTCATTCCTCACTCACCTCGAACTGTTCTGCCTTTTCTGGGTGGTCGTGTAATTCCATATTTTGGAAAGAAGTTGCGGTCTGTTGAAATAAATTCTTCAAAGTACTTATTTCTTTTGTGAAGGAATGTCTTTCTTGGGTTTCATTCTCCACCAATTCCTTATTTTCTTGAGCTTTCTGAAAAAGCCTAACATAACATCAAAATAAAATTGTTCTTATCCTGCTGTCTTGTGAAATAATTTTTATTTCAACAATTAACACAATGTCAGCATAGTTCGCAAAAGAAGATTATTTTTCCTGAGAGAAAAGTACCAATTTTCAGTGGTTTATATACTACATATACAAACATATACCAAATTCTATCACTCAGTCAAAAGCCTCTCCTAACTTTCACCTCAAAATATCCTCTTTTTGGGGTTCCTGGGTGGTTCAGTTGGTTAAGCATCTGATTCTGGATTTAGGCTCAGGTCGTGGTCTCACAGTTTGTGAGTTTGAGCCCCGCATCAGGCTCTGCGCTGACAGTGCGGAGCCTGTTTGGGATTCTCTCTCTCTGTCTCTCTCTGCCCCTCCCCCGCTCCTGCTCTTATTTCTCTCTCTCTAAGTCAATAAACTTTAAAAAAAAAATCCTCTTTTCACACTTTACATTCCAACTGCTGTCTCCATCTGACTTTTCTCCACATGATCTGTCAGTTCAACTGAATATGACTTAAGAGGTGAGAATGGAGTCATGCATGGGTGGGCTCTTGGGGACAGATGACCCCATTTGCTGTGGATGTAACTACCATATTAGTAGAGGAATTTAAGAGGGTACAGTCTTTCCTGAGAGCTATTTGGTAAGTACTTCCAGCCATAAACATATTATATCCTCTGACCCACTGATTCTGCTTCTTGGTGTCTTTCTCAAAGAATTAATCACAGATGCAGAGACTCTGGCCTAAGAATATTCACTACAGTGGTTTCTTTTTAATGTTTACTTATTTTTCAGAGAGAGAGAGAGAGACAGAGACAGAGACAGAGCACAAGCAAGGGAGGGGCAGAGAGAGAGAGGGAGACACAGAATTTGAACCAGGCTCCAGGCTCTGAGTTGTCAGCATAGAGCCCGACGCGGGGCTCGAGCTCGGAATGGCAAGATCATGACCTGAGCCGAAGTCGGACGCTTAACCGACTGAGCCACCCAGGAGCCCCCTCACGACCATGTTTTTATAAAAGTGAAAACCATGTATAACTTAAAGATTCTATAATAGGAGTTTGGTTAAATAAAATATGGTATATTCACATGGTGAAATATTACATAATTATGTTTTAAGGAACATTTAATGGCATAGGAAAACTAACATGATATGCTGATAAATGATTTAGCACACAACGAAACAATATAGTACTATCATAATTTGTTTAAAAATAGAATTATAACAAAAAAAAGGTAAGTGATTGGCAGTGATTGTTGTTGAATGATAAAATTAAAGAGGGAGGTTATATTAACCTTTATAATTTTCCACATTCCCCGAACCGCCTATAATGAATATGTGTTACAAAAATAGGAAAAAAAAAAAAAAAAAAAAAACCAATCATGAGTAAAAAAATTCAACGGCTATTCATCCTCAATAATACTGGGATACAGAATATGGACTGGTTTTCATCATTGTTACTGATCTTTTCCATCCGCACCCCCCCTTCTTTGAGTATAGTTGACACGCAATGTTACATTAGTTTCAGGTGTACAACTTAGTGATTTGACAGGTTTATACATTATACTACACTCATCCCAACTATCCTGTTACATCACTGTTACAATATTGACTACATTCCTTATGCTCTGCTTTTTATTCCCAGACTTACCGATTCCATAACTAAAGGCCTGTACCTCCCACTCCCCTTCACTCATTTTGCCCAGCCCCCACCCACCTCCCCTCTGGTTCTGCTTTGTGTTCATTTATACTTTTTTTTTTTTTAAGATTCCATTTATGAGTGGAATCACATTTGTCTTTCTCAGTATTTGTCTTTCTCAGGCTGACTTATTTCACTTAGCATAATACCCTCTAGGTCCATCCATGTTGTCTCAAATGGCCCAATCTCATCCTTCTTTAAGGCTGTGTAATATTCTCTTGCACACATATACCACATTTTCCTTATCTATTCGTCTACTGACGGACACTTAGGTTGCTTCCACGTCTTGGCTACTGTAAATAATGCTGCAATAAACATAGAGGTGCATGTATCTTTTAGAGATAGTGTTTTCATTTTCCCTGGGTAGATACTTAATAGTGGAGTTACTGGATCCTGGGGTAATTCTATTTTGAATCTTCTGAAGAACCGTCGTAATAGTTTCCACAGTGGATATACATTGCCAACACTGTATACTTTTCTGTGTTAACGCAATTCCATCATACCATTTGTCATTATTCTATATTTTTATATTTTCAATAGCCAATATTCTCTAAATTTTAAGCCTGAGTCAGCAAGCACGTTGTCTTAATAGTTTTTCATAAGACTTACTTGTTGCATCGTTCTTGCATCGATGTAATCTCTTGAAATGCTGGACCAGTTTCTACAGCCTGTAAGCTTTGGGGAGCATTCTGGATACTTCTTAGGCGCTGAAGAAGTAAGGTCAGTAATAGCTGCTGCTTCTCCACATTTTCTTGGTAACGGCATAAACAGTCTAGCAGCTCACAGAGCTCCTCTGTGGTGGCCGCCTCTTTTGTTTTAGAAATTTCAGGGAGATCTTCTTGAAGGTTATCTAAAATAATTGCTTCTCGTTCAATCTAATTCAATAAACAAAAAAAAAAAAAAAAGAGAGAGAGAGAGAGAACTAAAATAACTAAACTGTACTTGGATCGCCTCAGGAGCTGAAGCATACCTTGGGAACCATAATTTTTGTGCACTGGCCCTTCAAAGGGTTCCTGATGCCATATCCTCACTCGAAGTAGCATCCGTCTTCCTATAGCTGGGAATATTATTCCTCTGCTTTTGGAATCCCATAGCTCCCAGCGATAGATCATGTAGATATGTGATTACTATGAAATACTGCTATTGTGAGCTGAAGGAAACACTGCTGAGTATTTTCATAAATAATTTTTCTCTGTTTCAGATTTCCATTGCACAAAGCAGTTATCTCTTCTGAAACACCTATAAGGCAGTTCGAATGAGCTTCACCAAATTGCAACTACTAAGAGGTTGGGTGACTGCTGGATAATTTTTCTACAGGTGACTTTTCTTTCACATCCCATTCCTACATGCCCAAAAAAGTAAGTCTGGTACTTCCTCATGCCCCTAACACCCATGCCAAAGGGAAAGCAGTCATGACTAATCATGTACTTATCCACATGGCTATGTGCAGAACCCAGAACTATATAACCTAATACATCACATGTCTGCAAAATGGAGTCCCGTCATCCTTGAACTCAGAATGAAGACACAGAAAATCAGATCCCTCCATGCACCTCTTCAGACCCTGTGGTCCTCGCCTCAGCTGTACCCCACAGTCACCACATTCTGCCCCAGCAGTATTGTTAACTCTCCCGCCCTGACATTCAAACTCAAGTCAGGCACCTTGCAATCTGGACAGTACAGAGTAGCACTCTGGTCAACTACCTTTCTGATAGCACGCTCCCTGAAATGATAAACGAGAACCTGCCAAAGGGTCGAACGAACGTAAAGCCTGTGAGAATTTAGCAATTCCAGCATAAATTAAGTTTCCAGGGGGCACCTGGGTGGCGCAGTCGGTTAAGCGTCCGACTTCAGCCAGGTCACGATCTCGTGGTCCGGGAGTTCGAGCCCCGCGTCAGGCTCTGGGCTGATGGCTCAGAGCCTGGAGCCTGTTTCCGATTCTGTGTCTCCCTCTCTCTCTGCCCCTCCCCCGTTCATGCTCTGTCTCTCTCTGTCCCAAAAATAAATAAAACGTTGAAAAAAAAATTTTTTTTTTAAAAATATACAATTAAACAGAGTTTTAAGTTTTTGAAAATCTGCTTATACAAAACCTTTATCCCATACAGATACGGGATTATCGTAATGTCTTAAAAAAAGAAATTCATTCTGTCACACACAAAAGCACCAACCATGCCAATAGAACCTTGCGTGTACAAGTGTTTAGATGATACAATTTTTATTGAATGGATACAAGCTATTTTAGGTTTTCATTTTTATTTTGAGAAAGAGAGTGAACACAGTGGGGGAGGGGCAGGGAGCGAGGGAGAGAGAGAATCCCAAGCAGGCTCTGTACTGTCAGCGGACAGCCCAGTTAGGGGCTTGATCCCACAAACCGTGAGATCATGACCTGAGCCAAAAATCAAGAGTCAGACACTTAACCGACTGAGCCACCCCGGTGCCCCTGGATACAAGCAATTTTAAAATCCTACATCAATTTGGTGTGCGTAAATATCATTTAAGCTGATGGTTTTGTGGTTAAATACCAGAGTGTAAGTTTGAAACATTTTTTTAACGTTTACTTATTTATTTTGAGAGAGTGAGGGCACGAGCAGAGGAGAGGCAGAGAGACAGGGGGAAAGAGAGAGAATCCCCAACAGGCTCTGCATGGTCAGCATGGTGCCCAAGGTAGGGCTTGATCTCACGAAGCATGAGATCACAGCCTGGGCCAAAATCCAGAGTCGGACACTTGACCAATTGAGTCACCCAGGTGCCCCTAACCAGAGCGTAAGTTTGAATCCTCTTCTACCATTCACTCGTGAATTTGGGCAAGTTACTCCATCTGACTGTGTCTCACTTTCCTCGTCTACAAAATGAGGATAAAATAAAAGTAATTACCTCATAGGATTCTTGTGAGGGTAAATGATAATACATATAACGTGCTTAGAACTGTGCCCAACACACGCTCCGTACCAGCCCATCATGTGTTGGAGTGGTTGTTCCTATTACTACATGAGGGCATATTTTGTTTGTGATGCTCTGAAAAACACATTCTGCCAGCAAATATTGTCAAATGCTTCGATGAATAATTACAAAGCTCTAAGTGAATGGGGTCTGAATTAATACAATATAATTGCAAATGGGCGCACAGCGATAGAAAGACAATGTAGTAAAATAGAAAGAGTAAAAGCTCAGGATTACCCTAGACCTGGGTTTGAATAAGAGCTGTCGCTCAAGAAATGTTTACTAACTGCCCACTAAATGCAAGGCCCCGGTCAGATTCTAAAGTGACAGCAGTGAGCGCAACAGCTGTGGCCCCAGTCCCGCAGCCCCAGCTCCATCGCCACCTGGGAGGTCTCGTGTCATCAGAAATCTCTCGGCGCCTCCGTATCCCCATCAACGACATCGCAATAATATTTAACTCTGGAGAGCAACGCAAGGATTTGGTGGCACACAGCCTCCTGTAGGAACCCAAGAAACAGTGCCAGTACGGACGGGAAAGATGGGGGCTAGCAGCTCGGCTAAAAAGTGAAATTTACAAAGTTTCTTAGAGTTGTAACATTCAAGAGTCTATGTACTAACCACACCCTACCAGCACTACCAAAATATTATTCATTTCCAGAATATCAAGTATTTAGGGGCGGCTGGGTGGCTCAGTCGGTTAAGGGTCCGACTTCAGCTCAGGTCATGATCTGGAGGTCTGTGAGTTCAGGCCCTGTGTCCGACTCTGGGCTGACAGCTCAGAGCTTGGAGCCTGCTTCGGATTCTGTGTGTCCCTCTCTCTCTCTCTGCCCCTCCCCGACTTGTCCTCTCTCTCTCTCAAAAAATAAACATTGAAAAAATTAAAAAAAGAAAAAAGAATATCAAGTATTTTTCTTTTTTCTTTTCTTTATATTATTTTATTATTCGGCAGTAAGGTAGGTATCTTGGATGACTCATTTAAGGAAGTTCACTTAATCCACCTTGACGAAGCCTATATCCTCTCCACACGGACGGAAACACTGGTGGCAATTATTTACTAGGCAATTATTACTGAGGCCATTATTTCTGGATCAGACTGTGCCAGTTTGAGCAGACAGGGCAAGAATGAAGACCCTGGCCAAATTTTCTCCCATGGCTTCAGAAGAGCTGCTGGTGACCTATAGTGCTCTCTCGGATACAATGAGGCAAAAGGCAGGAAGATCAAGTTTTAAGCAGGAAAATATGCCAGTGCTAAACATTTCTATCCCAAATCAAGTACTGATTCATTATATTTCTCTCTTAAGTAAAGTTAGCAGGAATTTTGACATGAATAAGAGAGAAAGGTTTTCATTTAATGTTCTGATTTGTACTTCATTTATACCTGATAGATTAAGGAACACCCGAAGATAATTTTATACTATTTTTAAATTTCCTTTCTAAATATATGTGATGGCCTAAATCCTGAATCATGCTTAAATTAACATCTGTGATTGATATATATTATGGAGGGCTTTTTTTTTTTTTTTTTTAGTTTATTTATTTATTTTGAGAGAGAAAGAGAGAGAAGGCAAGCAGGGAAGGGGCAGAGAGAGAGAGGGAAAGAGAGAGAATCCCAAGCAAGCTCTGTGCTGTCATCGTGGAGCCGTACATGAGGCTCAATTCCGTGACCCCAAGATCATGACCTGAGCCAAAATCAAGAGTCAGACGTTTAACTGAGCCATCCTGGCACCCCTATTATGGAGATTTTCTTTAAGAGCGTTTTCAGAAAGAGTGTCATACATATTTTTAAGTCCATACTTTAACCATTAGAATTAATTTCCATAGCTAATAAACAGTTAAATTCAAAATTAGTTGGTTATTGTGAATATCACCTAATTCTAACCTTTGGTGTTGTGTAGAGACAATTTTTTTTTTTTTTTGAGAGAGAGAGACTGTGAGAGAGCAAGCATGAGCAGGGGAGGGACAGAGAGAGAGAGAGAGAAGGAAAAAGAGCGAGGGATAGAGAGAGAATCTCAAGTAGTCTCCCTGTCCAGCAGTGAGCTGAAGCAGGATTCGATCTCACAACCCTAAGATCATCATCTGAGCCAAAAACAAGCATCAGATGCTTAACCGACTCAGCCACCCAGGCACGCCAAGACAGTTATCTTTAAGAGGGGTTAACTTATAGGTACAATAAAGATTTTAAAGCTCAAACGAGCAAATACTTATTTATAAGTATTACCTGATGCCAAAAACATTGGTACTTTTAAGAAAAGAATTTGAACCATTTCTTGGAGATGATTTTACTAGGACCTGACCTCTATGAACATTTATGTGCTACGTGCCTGTGGTATGAACAAAGGGTACCGGTTGAGGACTTGTTTTATATAAAAACAAACTGCCAAGTAGCACAACAATGTAGATGACAATTGTTAGGAAACTGGTTATAATGTTGAAAATGAAGCACTTACTTCTTCACTGACAAATTTCCACTCCCGCTTTAGTTCTTCACACCAAATCTCCCACTCTTTGGCAGCCTCTAGCAAACTCAACCATTTGTCCCACAGAGCTGACGTGGTTCTGAGCAGACACATGTCGTCGCTGTCTGTGCACATGGGTCTTATGTGTCTGTGGACCCGGCGTAGTTTCATTAACTCTTCTTTGGTTGATGTAAGATTTGACCCCAAGGCCTTAGGAAAGAAAAGGAAGAGGAGGAATATAATGTCTATTGATCTTTCTGAAACTTATGAACTTCTTACAATCTTGAGGAATTGATTCTCAATCATCCCCAAGTGTTATCTGATCTATTTGTTGGTCCTTTTGGAAGCCAACTTAAGACAGATTAGAACTGCCTTAAGTATTACTGGGTTGCACACGAATTTGGAACTATGGTGACAAAAAGAAAGTGTTTTGAAAGGTAGATTTCTTAAAAGATCATTGTTATTTTAATGTTAGTCTCATATTTTACTAGGTAGTTAATCTGAACAATACTTATCAACCACCAATGTATTATTTCGGGTTTTTGTATATGTATTTGTTTGTTTGTTGATATGTGGTAGGTATTAAGCACAGATGACTCAAAATGCTTTCATTCAAATCCTAATAACGTAATACCATAGCTTTTAACAGATGAAAAGAAACAAAAACAAAAATTGCACAGTAATAATAAGAAGTAGCCAGAGTTTAGACTTGACGATAGTTGCATTAAATTCTCTGTCATTGATCCAGCAACATCCAACAAAATAACAAGAAAGGTAAAGCTTCAGAAAGAATGATCACTAAGAACAATCTGCTACGAGTTTGCTACAGTCCTGTGAATCCAACCCATGAAATCTCTCAGAACCACTGTTTCATGGTTCCCCGCGGCTTTTGGTTTGGGGTGTTTTGAGTGTTCAATTCAGGTGGGAGATTTCTGTGGGTCATAACAGAGCCACATTCCCTGCTGCCACCACGTGTTCTTCCTGCCAATTTTCTGCATCAAATCTTACTGGAGATTTGCAAATACTATTACCTTGCTCTGTTCCAAGCGCTCTAAAGCTTCCTTGTAAGACACCGGCAACGGGAACACGGACTGCCCAAGAACTGTCTCCATTTGACCGAGGTGAGTGCAAATTTTCTCTTTAATTTTCCTATAGCATTTGTAATTCTCGAGACACCTATAAAGCACCGTTAGGAAAAAAGAAAGGATATTAAATTTTATTTAGTATAATATATTCTGGATTACCCAGAATGAATTCTGAACACTTAATAAAAAACAGAATGTAATTCTCTTTTTCTTATTCAGCGTATTACACCAAATTTTTATTGATTACCTCTTCTTCACAGGGACCTGCATAAGACTTTTAATGCAAACTTGAACAGGCAGATAAGACTTTCCTCAAAACACATAAATTGTAAAACTGCACTCTCAAACACTGCAAATGAGATATAAATTGGTACAATTTTTAAAAACCACTCAGTCTTAAAAATGCTCATATCTTTTGAGCCATTAATCCAACTTCTGCAATTTATCTTAAGGAACTAATCCTCACAGTAGGAATTTATTCTAAACCTGATAAAACCTTTTACACACTAAAATCTTTTTACTTATTAAACTGTTAATTAAAATAGCAGGGGTGCCTGGGTGGCTCAGTCAGTTAAGCGCACAACTCTTGATTTCCCCTCAGGTCATGATCTCAGGGTGGTAAGACTGAGCCCCACATCGGGCTCCGTGCTGAGTGTGGAGCCTGCTTAAGATTCTCTCTCTCCTTCTCTCTCTGCCCCTCCCCTACTCACAAGCATGCTCTCAAAACCAAATAAATAATTAAAAAATTAAAAATGTCAAAAATTGGAACATACCTTATACGTAACAAAAGATATAGCTAAGTAAATTACAACCATCCATTTTGTAAAATATTTAATAGCAAATACAATTACTTTTGTGAAGTTTTGTTACAATAAGGAAAAGAGCACATGTTTTAAAGTAAAGGATAAGCAGCATCTTTTTATGTAGGGTAGTGTTCTGATGTATTAAAAAACTATGAATACAGTTAGGTGTCTAAAATTGATACAGTCTCAGTCTCTCACTGAAAACAATGAAAACTTTAGTATCAAATACATATTTTAAAAATTATTAAAATATAATAATGAACTAGAAAGGAAGTAAGAAATATTCAGAGGCTCCCAAACTATATGGACGTGGAAATACAGAGAAACAAGCTGAGCTTTAGGGACAAAGACTTTGAGGGCATTTGCTGAGTTTCAGTTTTATTAACCTTTTCCTGGAACGCTGAGGGGACAGAGGATAAAGCCTCAACCCAGGATAGGTTTTAAATAGGAAACTTTCTCTGTCAAGATATTTATAATATATATAACCACAAAGGACCAGCCTGCAAAATATAGCATACATCTCTACAAAGTAATAAGAAAAAGTATGGGCAACTCAATAAAAATTGGGCAATGGCTTGGACAGGCATCTTTCCGAAGATGAAATATGAATGACCAAGAAATATTCAATAAAGGGGCTCAAACACGTTAATATAATAGAGATGCAAATTAAAACCATAATGAAATACCACTTTTCATCCATCAGACTGGCAAAACTTAAATCTCCCAACATCGAGTACTGGCGAAGATACGAAACAGTTGGAATAGACTATGTTGTCGAAATACTAGTCTGAGTAGAAGTAGGTAAAATTATTTGGAATTTAAAATGTGAGGTGTGCCTACCTTTTGACTCAACACCAGAATCGTCAGTAACTATTCAAGTGAACCTCTCGCATTTAAAAATGTTCCTATTGGCACTAGTTGTGAAGGCAAAGAGTAGAAAAACTCAAATGTCTGTCAATAGCTAGGTAACTGAATTTTGCTATAGACAAGAACATGAATAAACTTCAGCATCAAAATGATGAGTTTGAAAAAAATGAGGTGACAGAGGAACACACATATATGAAAATGAAGCATAAACACATAGAAAAAAAATATTTTAAAAAGGAAAGAAAGTGGTAAATAAAATATTGGGGATAATGATTAATTCTGAGGAGAAGAAAGGACCGCACAAGAGAATTCAAAAGTCATGATGTTTACCTTTGAACCTTTAGGGACAAAGCTGTTTAATTTTATTATTATCCTTTATATCATATGCAGACTTTTATAAGCATTCTGTTGTATGTATTCAACATTAAATAAGGAAAAAGGTAAAATAAATACAATAAAATATTTGCTATGGTTTTCTATAGATAGTGATTTGAAAAGAAAATTTTTTTAACGTTTATTCATTCTTGAGAGACAGAGAGACAGAGCATGAGCAGGGGAGGGGCAGAGAGAGAGGGAATCCAAAGCAGGCCCCAAGCTCCGAGCTGTCAGCACAGAGCCGGATGCCGGGCTCGAACCATGAACCGTTAGATCAGGACCTCAGCCGAAGTCGGACACCCAACAGACTGAGCCACCCAGGCGCCCCATGCAGGTAGTGATTTTTAAAGTTTTCCATATTTTCCAAATTATTCCCAATTGGTAAATGTTAACTATAAAGAAAAATAAACCTTAATTTTGTTCTTAAAGCATTACCTTTAGAAAGAAGTACCTACCCTTCTATTTCAGCCTCCTTTATTTTGGCTGCCTCCCTCACGGCTGAGTCCTTCAAAACTAACCCATGTATAGTACACTGGAGTTGTTGTTTGGCTTCAGGGCTGGATACAATCCCCAATTTCTCAGTAAGGTCCTGGATGTCTGCTATTGTGGACTGCAACTCCTCTTGTTTCCAGTGAGATATCTCCAGCGATTCTTCCGGATCAGCAAGGTCTATTCTATGGGATGCAATAATGGCTTCACGGGCAGCAAGGATCCCCATCGCCCTAGTGACTGCCTCGTTATAGCGTGTCATACTTTCATAAGCATCATTCAAGACATCCTGGTGAACAGGAGATGAAACACTGTGACAAAGCTGGCAAACTCTGGGGATTTTTATCATTCTTGAATTTTTATAGTGCATTCATAATATGTCTGGGTCTTACAAGGGTTAGTGTCTCCTACTTAGTTTGGCAACATTATGCTAGCACATAAAGACCAATAACTTTCTGTTTGCATAAAGAAAAACTGCTTCCAGATTTGCTAAATCTACTCTAAATTCAAAAATACATCTCAGGCATCATGTCTAATGATACGCATTCCTGTTCTAGAACTCTTATATTAGACTATGAACTAAATAAAGCAATCGCATATATTTAATGTGTATAGCTTTAACCAATATTTGTTGGGGGCATAAAAAGAAAACACACCCTCGCCAAGATTTCTTGTGTTTTCAAATAAATGGCTCTGCCACAAATTTTAGTTTTGAACACATCACTTAACGTATCCAGACCATAGTCTTCTTGCTGAAATAACAAATAGTTGATGTAAATAACTTTAAAGGTCCCTTCCTGTCCAGCTCTAATCCTATTATTTTAGAGATTTATGTCATTGTTCCTGGAAACTGTATTAAAATCAAATAAAGAAGTACTGAATTTACTCAACATTTGTTAAGTATCAATTTAAACATATTAGGATTCACAGTATGACCTTACATTTCTATAGCGTTTATACCTATCAAATATTGAAATATTATCTAATAACTCTTTAAATTAGTGAAGGGAGTTCATTTCCCCATTCTATAAGTTTAATGTGACAATTCTGAAAACACAGTGAAAGGCATTATATTAAGTACAAGTGTTCCAGCAATGCCTAAGCTATCTCTCCTAATTATTGTGGAAAAGGAGGCAGTATGTTGGACTCATTCTACAACACCAGAGGTCAGCAAACTTTTCTTGTAGAGGGCCAGACTAAATATTTTAGGCTTTGCCCGCCATCTGGACTATCACAACTACTCAACACTGCTGGTGTAGCAGGAAAGCAGCCATAGACATTCTCTAAAGAAATGAGCATGGTCATGATACAATAAAACTTTATTTACAAAATCAGGCACCATGGGCAGATTTGGCCCATGAACCTTCATTTGATGACCCAAGCTCTAAAATCAGACAGACCTTGACTCGAATCCTGTTCTGTTCCTGATGCAGGAGCCTGAGAAAACTGTTGATGTTCTTGAACTTAAATTTCCTTATTTTGAAATAGAGCTAATGATAGCACCCCCCCTCACAGAGTTGCTATGAGGATTAAAAACACAGTTATTCAGCACAGTTCCCAGACACCGTAAGTTCTAAATGGATGCGGAGTTATTATTTTATGTTATTTTCTCTACACTTTATTTCTTCCACTATGCCTCACTATTTCTAAAAACACAAACAAACCAAAACCAAACTCTGTCTGAACTCAACAGGGGTTGCCAGGGGTACAGAAGTAAAGGCTTCACATCCCTCTTTCCTGTCTATAAAGCACTGTATTTAGATGTCAATTGAGGTGGGATTGTAAACTGGTCCACCGCAAGTTTCTTTTAAATGGCTATTCTATGGCGAATGTTCATGTAGAACCTATAACTGCTTAAGAAGCACAGATATTACCTAGAGTAAAAGCTAAAACCATGCAATAAAAAGAAATGCATTAACCACCTAATTGAAAAAAAAACCTACTGTGCGCAAATCAAGGCTTGTAGCAAGCTGCATGTGAAGATCTTCAATGTCACGTAATTTTGCCTCCACATCATTAGCTCCAGAAGAATTTTCTTCTCTTTGCTTCTCAATGATGGTCACAGCTTTCACGCTATCCATTTCTGCCTGAACTTGCTCTTGAAATGCTTCACAATTATCCTTCTCATTTTGAATATGTTCAATGTCCAAATTTATAAGCAAAGGCTGCTCTAACTGAGATTTTATCTGCTTCAAAACATGTAAGGAATTTTCCAGTTTGTCCTGAAAATTCTGTTCATTCACTTCTTTGGGTTGGGATTTTAGTATGCTGTTTTGGAGAACCTTGCGTAACTTGTCATTTTCTTCTGCATACAGCTTTATCCGCGGCATTTCTTTCTCTTTGAAGGTGTCATCAAAGGCCTTACTTTCATTCAATTTCTTTAGTATCTCTTGACACAAGCACATGGCTTTCTCAATTCTCCGATTCAAAATCTGAGCATCAAGCAAACTGCTTTCTGGTGAGGTCTGGGGCATTTCTAGCACTGCTTCGGCTCTTTTCTTAATTTGCAAGTCCATAGCCCTCAATTTACTTAGTGATGCCTGATATCTGCCACGCTCTGCCACATGGTCTGCCAACTGCTTAATTTTTTCCTCGAGTTCCTTTTCTTTCTCAACTACTTGGGTGTGTAATTGGTCAAGTTGGGAACCATCCCAGCTTAGTCCTATATACTCAAACACTTCTTTGAGTTTCCGTACCTGTAGGATACTAGACTGAATACCAGTGAGTCGGTCTTTAAGGCCACAGAGCTCCTTTTCAACATCTTGATTTATTTCTTGATTTAGCAGCAGTTCGTTGTGCCGTATATGGTCAACCTCCTTCTGAAGCACAGATGTTTTTTCATGAAATTCTCTGTAAAAATGGATCTTGCGTTCCACTTCATTACATTTACTTTGAATGAATCTTTGCGTTCTATGGGCTCTAGTCTTAAGGTTTTTCAACTGGTCATCCAGAAATAATCTTTCGAACACATTTAGATCCTTACAGATGTTTGTTTGTTCCTGAAGGTGGGTCAAGATCACACTCTCCGCTTCTTGCAATTCCTTCTGAGAACTCATCAAAGTGACACGCTCATGTTCTAGTTCAGTTTCTGTGGAGGCTGTTTTCATCTTGGGATTTATCAGTGCTTCATTTTCCTGAAGTGAAAGTTGAACCTTCTCTATTACGGCAAAAAATCTGCTCCTTTCTTCCAATTTAAATTCTAATTGCTGTGATCTTTCCGTTGACTTTAAAACTAGCATTTGGTACTGATTCTGTAAGTCCTGTAGGAGGTGATTTAAATCATTGCTCTCATCTGCTGGAAGATTAGGAGTATTATCTTTGACCTCTTCAACCAAGGACTCCACAGCTTGGTGCTTATCCAGAATGCCATCATGTGTCATCTTGCACTTTCTGATTTGTGAAAGAATGTCATCTGGGAGAAGGCAAATGGTAGGAGCGAGTTCACCTAGCAGATTCTTGACCCACAGGATAATCTCTCTCATCCTGGTCCTTGTTTCACACATCTTGATCTGATTTTCCACCTCTGTGTTTAATGGCTCCGAGGCTTCCAATCGCTTCTGCAAATTATTCATTGCATCTTCCAAAGTGTTCTTTTCTTTTTCTCCCCAAATCCTCTCCATCTGAAATTCAGCTTGCCCCTTCAAAGCCAAAAATCTCTGCTTGATAGTCAGGAGTTCAGTGGCCAAGGCAACTGTGCCTGGGCTCCCCTCCTGTTCTTCTGAAGAGTTCAGCCCGAACTGCTGCTGTTGCTGCAGAGAAACGTCAAGGTCTTGGATCTTACGCATGAAAAGTATAAATTCATCATTTTCTGCTACTTGCTGAGAATACTTCTTTCGAGCCAACTGTTCTACTTGTTCGCAACTACGTGCAAGTTGCCGGATCTGGCTTTCCGAAACCTTCTTATCCATGTCAGTCACACACTTTGATAAATTTTCCCATTCCATTTTCATCTTGCTTAAAGAATCTTTCTCTTTTTCTATCGATGCCAGGTAGTTTTTAATTTTGTCCAGATAGGCTGCACTGTCCAGTGGTCCCCTAGAGAAAGAAAAAAAATGGAGCTTATTAATACACATCAACACGAGGTTAGAGTTCATGAAAAGAAATTAATTCTGCTCTGAATTCACAGAAGAGAAGATTAGGTTGTCTATAAAAGCATTCTGTCTTTAAAATCAAAATCAGGACCTTGTTTAGTGTGGCTTTCAGTTAGTGTGCAACAATACAGAAAACTCACCTATAAAATAAGTATCGTAAAAATGCAGAACCACAGGAAGGGAGTGAAGAGGGAAGGGAACGATACATATGCAAAAGGACTTGGTAACTGTAAAGTACTCGCACAAAGGTGAGTCTAAGCCTAAGAAATTATCACAATGTCCAACCACTTCGTTACCATTTTACCGACAATAATGAATAAGAAAGTATAATCAGTCTCGTCTTTTGAATATAAAATTGTTTCCTCAAAGGGATATCACTGAAAGTACACCCCATTTAGGCAAAAGTACAAAATCAAACTTTTTACTTTAAAAAAAAATTTTTTTTTAAGTTATTCCTACAGCCAATGTGAGGCTTGAACTCATAACCCCGAGATCAACAGTTGTTTGCTCCACTGACTGACTCAGCCAGGTGCCCGCCTCAACCTTTTTAATAATGACAAGGTATTTACACAGTAAGACTGTATCTACAAACCATTTGCTATTATCTTCCGAGCCAAAAAGAGTATATATATGTGAAAAGAAATCATTAGAATGGATATGTATTCAGTAGGTTCCGAACTATTTCAACCAATCATGCTGATACTGAACAAGTGTATACCTAGAATATTTCTCTCCACCCCCATAGTTCAGAATAAAGTCTTGACAAGAGTGAATTCCATAAAATTTAAATCCATTTGGAAGATACTTATAGTGTCAATTAATTGTTTAAGAAATTAATTTGTAAAACATAATTTAATTATAAAATTAATATAAATAATATAAAATTTACTGCATGAAACAACAGTTTTCTTCAATGGCTTCCGTATGTAATTAATTTCCATATTGTACTGTCAAAATCATAATATCGTCTCATAGTATAAACTCTTAAAACCCTGGGCTTGTCCAAGGTAGTGCAGCCTATCTGTGCTTGAATAAAAAGAATGCAAGACCTAAATTGTTTCTTTTTTTTTTTTAATGTTTATTTTTGAGTGAGTGAGAGAGAGAGAGAGAGAGAGAGAGAGAGAGAGAGAGAGAGAGAGAGAATGAGCGGGGGAAGAGCAGAGTCAGAGGGAGACACAGAATCCCAAGCAGGCTCCAGGCTCTGAGCTGTCAGCACTGAGCCCCATGCGGGACCTGAACCCACCAACTGTGAAATCACGAACTGAGCCGAAGTCGGACCCTTAACTGACTGAGCCACCCAGGTGCCCCGAGTCCTAAATTCTTATACTTACACTTTTAGACTTTCCTTTTCTGTCAACAAGGCTTTCACTGAGGATTCAATGGCAGCAAGGCGATCCTGAAAATCCTTAAGGAAACAATATTGGCTTTCTTTATTTTTCTTCAAAGTAATAAGTGCCTGAAGCAGATTGTCCAAATAGTTCACTGAATACCCTGCGTTGTGAAGAACCAAGGCACTTGTATCTGCTTTATTGAGATACTCAGTTTGTTCCAGTGGTTCAATGGCTGATTTCTTTGCGTCCAACTGGGCATATAATTCCTAAAAACAAGTCATGGAAATCAGTAAATATAAATTCAGTCCCTCACTCATTCATTAATTTCCTTCCTTCCAGTAACATTATATCCCAAGAATATGTTTTAAAAATTTCATTTGCATACAGAGAAACTAAGGTGCTGAAAGATTGAAAGACTTTTTTTTCCCACTGGAATCATGTTAAAATCTAGACTGAAATTGACAGTTGTCTTAGCATTTAATAGCAATTAGATCTTCCTATTGTGTTAAAAGGTTCTGTAGTGTCTAAAGGAAGATTTCTCTCTTTTTGTTCCAGGTTGTTCTACATTTGCAGACACTCTGTTTATATACATCCTTTATATATGATACTTTTTTTTTTTTTAATTCACATACATCACCCTTCTTTCCTGTTTGAAATACATGTTTACAGTCATGTAAACTTAGCTAAAATTGTAGGGGTCATTTTTTTTTTTTTTTTAAACATGGCCATGTATTGGATTTTTAGACTATATACCTATAAGTACATAAATATATAAACATAGCTAGGTAAACACCGCTGTAAAAAAAACAAAGAAGTACCCCGTAATGTTGATAATTAGGAAAAATAAAAGAAATTTATCAGAATCTGAAGAATACATACAACTAAGAACAGAAGTGAGAAGTCAGAATCTCCAAATAGTGTTACTGAATAAGTTTTTAGGAACTTCGTGAAAAAGACTAATGCTCATTAAACTCTTCCACTTTTTAAATGGAAAGATTTATACAACTTTACTGATTAGTACATAATTATATAGTTACCAAATTGATCATCAGGCAAAGGTTAAATAAGACTTTTCATTCTGTACAAGCAAGTTTCTGGTAATTAAAATATATTGTATTGCACTGGATAAATGATGCAATCATGTTGTCAATGTTTTTCTTGTTTCCATACCTCTATCTCCTTTAATTGTTCATTTCTTAACACGACATCTAATTCTAAAGGTTGATTTTGCAGCTCATTGACTTTATGCTCATCGTCAGTGTTTTTCATGCTTTCTTGAACATTGAGAGAAAGTTGTTTTGACAAAACCATTTCCACAGCTGAATTCTGAAAACATAAAAAGATTAATTGCCGAATGGCCTACCTTCCAAATAAATAATTTTTCCTTTTCTTGGTGAAAACATTCTAGTTCCTTCTATTTACTCAGATTAACGGCTTTCAAAAAGTACATTTGGGGCACTATCAAAGATGATTTTCTTCATGCAATATTTAATGCCGACATCGATATCCCAAGGAAAAAGTTTTTTGAAAAGATAGGATAGGATCTATAATTACATCACAAGGCAAAATCTAGTCTTAAAGAAAACAGATACGGAAAAAACAAAAATTCTAAAATCTATACTTAGTATTCACTGTGATGCCAGAGGGCAGGACAAGTAACAGGCATTCAGTGTTACCTATGGGTAGCTGAACATGGTAAGTGGATAGATGGCAGGAACACCCAGATTGCATGATATTAACAACGGATTATGGCTTAAACAAATGAATAGTAAGAATTCCAACCTGGGTAAGGCAGAACGGGTTATACAGGTAGTAATTTGAAAGCTGTACCAACTGGATTTTCTCATAGGATTCACAGAGATGGCATCTGCATTCATTTATTTGTTCTTTTCACAAATATTTGTTGAGTATTTACGCGTACCAGGTACCATGACCGTCATTTTAAGAGATTTCCATTATTTTGCTAGGGTATTAGTTTTTATTTTCAGGTTACTTTATAAATGAAGTTCCATTTGATTGTGCCGTATACTTTCACGTCAGTAAGGTCTGCATTAGTAAGTCTGTGAAGAGAATGTGTCCACATCCCCCAACAAGGTAGAAATTGTTATTGTAAAAGTACCGCCTAGATAGCAATATAAAATGTTAAGCGAAAGGGAAACTGGGTAAGAGATCTACGAAACCTTTCTGTACCCTCTCTGCAACATTTCCATCAATGTAAGACGGTTGTAAAGTTAAAAGATTATTTAAATAAAACAGATGCTTTATGTGTCCGGAGCTTCACCAAAACTAACTGGTAAGAAAATTCAGCTGACCAGGGTGACTGGTTTTGATTAGTTGGCACTTAGCACCAGTTACTTCTTTCAAGAGGCTAACAAATGATTACAATGATTCCGAAAACTTCCTCCATTCCCAACAATTTATTCATGCAAACTATAGTTAAAAACCTACAGGGAAGACAGCATCTCAGGAGGAAAGATTCAGGAAGGCTACGAGAGGGAAAGAGAAAGGTGCCATACCACAGGTTCCATCAGCCCACGGGTACTCCTTGCCGTGAGCCACAACCACGGGAGGTGGACGCCTGCCTCCCGCCTGTTACTCCCACAAGTCCACCCAGAACAAGAGCGTCTGAGGTAAAGGCTGAGATATTAGACCCTAGGAAAACTTTACGTCTTATTAACCATCTACTAAGAATTCAGAGCTCTTGGTCTGTCTTACCTCATAAACCAGTGACTTGAGGACTAGAAACAATCAGCCATTTGTAATCTATCTTTGGTGGCCAGAGAGAGCATTCTGAAAAACCTGAAATCACCCCTAAACACCATTTGTCTACTAACCCCAAAAGCCATGTTTTGACCTTGGCAGAACATCCAACGGAATCCCTCAAATGAACGTTTCATTTAACGTGAATGAAATTTAAAAGGTAACATTCTCTTGCTCATGCCCAGAGAGGTTGGAACACAGACTCAAGGTCCTGATTGGCTCATGGGAAGATTCTTTTGGAATCAGTCATCTCTGCTCATCACCCTTTACTGTTTTTTTATTTTGATCTGGCAGGCTCACTTGAACAACTTTCTTTTAAATAGAAGATATTTCAAACATAGTTAGAAGAACAAAATATGACCTACAGTCATTAATCGTGATACAGATATAAGTAATGTAATCTTCCATACCACAAATACAATCAAATATAATTGAAAGCCCAGTCCTCATCCTTCTTTCATCTCTTCCTTCCCAGAGGTAACCACTATTTTGAAATATACACATACATTTTCAAAAGTATGTATTTATTTAAGTCATCTCTCTGTCCAACGTGGGGCTCTAACTCATGACCCTGAGATCAAGAGTCACGTGCTCTATGAACGGAGCCAACCAGGCATCCACACACACACATTTTTACACTTTTATTATATATGTCATTCATACAGTATTGTCTTATGTATTTTAATTCCTATAAAACTGGAATTATGTATTATCATTTTATGGCTTTTCCATTCAACAGTATGCTTGGGGATGTATTCATGGTGACAGAAAAATCTAATACAGTCATTTTACCTTTTATACTGTTCTACTGTCTGCATGAACATGACTTATTTATCTGTCAGGCTACTGTGAACATAATATTGTTTCCAGTTTTTCTTATTACAGATATATTGCTCTGACACACACTTTTGTGTCAGTCTTCTTGCACATTTGTGTGACTTTCTTTGGGATGTTTTCCTAGGACTAAAATTACTCCTTTTAAGTAATAGATAGCTATTGATTTGTTCTCCAAACTGAATTATAGTTTTGATTCCCACCAGCATGGTAAAAGAATTCGTATTTTCCCTAATCCTCTCTGATATTTGATGCTAACAGACTTTACTTTCTGCCAATATAATGCATGTGAAATTGATATCATTATTGTTTTAATGGATTTCTCTGACGGCTAATAAGACAGAGCTACTCTCTGGGCACCCCAGTGGTTCAGTCGGTCGAGTGTCCAACCGACTGGAGTTTGAGCCCTGCATTCATTCTGTGCGGACAGCTCAGATCCTGCTTCGGATCCTCTGTCTCCCTCTCTCTCTGCTCCTCCCCTACTTGCTCTCTCTCTCTCTCTCTCTCTCTCTCAAAACTAAATATACATTAAAAAAAAAAAAAAAGACTAATCTACTCTCCTAGAAGAAAACATGAGCAGTAAGCTCTTTGACATCAGTCTTAGCAATATTTTATTGGATTAGTCTTCTGAGGCAAAGGCAAAAACACTAAAATAAACAAATGGGACTACATCAAACTAAAAGGCTTTTGCACAGGGGCACCTGAGTGGCTCAGTCAGTCGAACAGGTCATGATCTCGAGGTTTGTGCGAGCTTGAGTCCCACGTCAGACGCTGTGCTGGCAGCTCAGAGCCTGGAGCCTGCTTCAGAGTCTGTGTCTCCTCCTCTCTCTGTCCCTCCCCTGCTCATGCTCTGTCTCTCTCTGTCTCTCAATAATAAATAAACATGACAAAAAATAATAAAATAAAATAATTAAAAAATAAAAGGCTTTTGCACAGCGAATGAAACCACCAACAAAGCAAAAAGGTAACCTACTAAAAGGAAGAAGATATTTGCAAGTCGTACACTCGTTAATGGGTTAACAGCCAAAATATACAATTTATTAAAAAAAAAAAAACAATCTGATTAAAAAAAATGGGCAGAGGACATGAACGCACATTTTTGTCCAAAGAAGACAGCCAGGAGGCCAACAGGCACATGAAAGATGCTCAACGTCACTTACCACCAGGGAAATGCAAATCAAAACCACAATGAGATACCACCTCACACCTGTCAGACCGGCTATTACTAAAAAGGCAAAACATTACAAGTGTTGGTGAGAACGTGGAGAAAAGGGAACCCTCAAAAGCTACTGAGAGGAATGTAAGTTGGTTCACTCACTATGGAAAACATTATGAAGATTCTTCAAAAAATTTAAAGTAAATGTATCATATGTTCCAGCGATCCCACTTCTGGGTATTTATCTGAAGAGAACAAAAACACAAATTTGAAGAGCTATGTGTAGCCTTAGGCTCGCTACAGCATAATTTACAACAGCCAAGATGTGGGAGCTGCTTAAGTGTCCCTCAGCAGATACATGGATAAAGAAAGCGTAGTGTACCTATGTACACTCAGGAGGAGTATCGCTCAGTCATAAAGAAGAATAAAATCTTTATAAAAGCTTCCTAAAGATAAGCATCCATCATCACCACTAGAGACAAAATGAAAGGCATATCAACACGGTCTCAGGGGCTGCCTCCTTCTGTTAGCATGACGTCCACAATGTTAACATGACCCGTAAGGCACTTGTGACTCAGCCAGCCTTGCCTACCTCTCAGGCCTCACCTGTGTCGCTCTACTCTTTCCTCCACCCTCTCGTTCATCCTTTCTAACTCCTCATGCTCTCTCTCCCGTCACAAGAGGAAATTCTACTTCCTCTTTCAAAAATGCTCCCAACATCCAGCCCTGAGCTCTGTTAATTCCAAGCCACCCTTCGGGTCTCAGTTCAAATGTTGTTTCCTTACGCAAGCTCTGACTACAGTTCGAGTCAGAATCCTTTATTATAGACGATCATGGAAATGGGTTCCTCCATTTAGTTCCTGTAATTAGGCTCTCATTAGTTACTTGATGGATGTGTGTCTCCTCCTCTAGACTAGAAGCTCAATGAGAAGAGAGACTATGTCTATTTTTGTTCACCTCTGAACCCTCACTGTCTGCTCAATAAATTTTGACTGAGTG
This sequence comes from Herpailurus yagouaroundi, assembly GCF_014898765.1. NCBI lineage: Eukaryota > Metazoa > Chordata > Mammalia > Carnivora > Felidae > Herpailurus > Herpailurus yagouaroundi. Next base: position 39,544,304 of record NW_024412396.1, on the reverse strand, counting down.
GACGTAGAGACGAATTAATATTAGACAAAAAATAAGAGTTTTGTTTAGTCTTTGCTTGTTAAGATGAACCATCTGTGGATTATACAGCAGATTACACAGAAATTGAGGATCCGCCGATCTAGGTCTGCCAATCTAGCTGTCGTTGATCTGCTATCTGCTAGGAATGACAGAAACAGGATTTGGTGGGTTTACCGAGAGTAGAGAAAGTTCAAAATAGGCACAAGAACACAGTAAGGGGTCCACTGAGGTCAGACAGCACATTAGCATATTAGACCTCAATTAACAACCCACATAACACAGTCAATAAAATGGTGGGGTAAGCCACCAAGCATCAGGCTGGGTAGAGGACAGCTGTGTTCTAGTCCCAGCGCTGCCAGAATACGAATTTGGCCAATTAACATCTCTCACTTCCCTCACCTAAAACACACGAGTTAGGCTGGAGAGTTTCTAAGGTCCCTCAGCCTAAGATTTCAGGACTTCAGAACATGCTCTCAAACACATGCTGCTCAGAGATGTCAACACCACGTACCCTATGTAGGTTACTTGGTGTCCTGTAAAGGAACAAATCTTAGGTTATAAAAAATACCTCTAGAGTAAGAAGCAAGATTTACATACGGGCCAAAAAGAGGCAAAGTAATACGCTTTGAAGACAGAGCCGGCATATAGCCCAACTATGTGTTCCATTTCAAAATTTTTTTTTACTGTGTTATCAGGATAAACAATACCCCAAATAGACATCATTTACCCCAGGATTGAAAACTGTTTATCCAGTGAGTGGTTTTCCTTCTCACTCTAGTACGGACTCCACTGTATTTCTGGGGGCTCACCCACAGCGGGATACCTTTGTCTGTATCTGTGACCATCTACTTTCCAGAATTTCTCTGGATGCTTCTTAAACACTGAAATTATAAAAGCTCAGAAATTTTTGAAAAGAACAAAAAACCAACTCAGACATACTGACAATTATACCTAATGACAAGGAATTTAAAGAAGTAATTATAGACAAAAAGTTTTTTGAGGGAGCAATTATGTCATGCAGGTTGACATGTGGAAGGGAGAGGGGCAGGGAAGAACACTTAATACCAGTTAATATGCAATGTTACTTTATGAGTTTTTAGAATAATAACAAACCCAGAATGTATTACTTTCCTGTTTTTCCTCTTTATCATTTCCCTTTATGGACATCTAAAATCTTAAAAGATTAGTCAGTCTTCACTTTTTATCATACCCTGATTTGTTACTTTACTTCACCTACATGGGGCGGAGTGGGGGGGGGATGGAAGGCAGTTTTGCCTTTTCATATTCAAAAACTCTTAGAAATTCATCTCTATAAAAATATCCAGTAAGATATTTGAAAAAAAAAATATTTTTTTTCAACGTTTATTTATATTTGGGACAGAGAGAGACAGAGCATGAACGGGGGAGGGGCAGAGAGAGAGGGAGACACAGAATCGGAAACAGGCTCCAGGCTCTGAGCCATCAGCCCAGAGCCCGACGCGGGGCTCGAACTCACGGACCGCAAGATCGTGACCTGGCTGAAGTCGGACGCTTAACCGACTGCACCACCCAGGCGCCCCTTCCAGTAAGATATTTGATCATAAGCACCCCTACCCTTCAGTCTGTATAATTTCTCTTGCCTCCAGCTTTGCCTTAATATTTTAACTTTTTTTCGATGTTTATTTTTGAGAGAGAGACAGAGCGTGAGTGGGGGAGGCACAGAGAGAGAGGGAGACACAGAATCTGAAGCAGGCTCCAGGCTCTGAGCTGTCAGCACAGAGCCCGATGGGGGGCTCGAACTCACAACCTTTGAAATCATGACCTGAGCCGAAGTCAGACGCTTAAGCGACTGAGCCACTCAGGCGCCCCAATTAATATTTTTAGATATTAAAGAAAAAGTCAGCCAAAGGTCCAGATCTAAGTTATCCTCTAAATTTCACCTAAAATGAAATTCTTAGCAATGCATGCGGTAATGGCAATTTTTGAAAAGTGCAATCATACTTTCAACAAAACTCTAAGATCACATGAAATTTACTAAAGAAAAAAGTAGAAAATAAAAACTTCCTAAAAATTCTTCTGGAGACGATTTTAAATAATCTGATAAAAGCCCTTCCAAATTCCAAAAAGGCACGTGAAGTGAGCATTAATTAGATATTTAATTAGTGTTATATTTTAAGCTGTGACAACTGTATGCCCATATTCTAGCAGAATGACTAGTACAAAAGAGGCCTCAATGGACGTTTTTAATGAATTAAGTGTTTGTTTTCACTACCACAAGAGTTTCTGATTAATTACATTTATAATTCAGTAAATTGTGCTTTTATGTGCTCTATGCACTCAGTATATAGAGATTCCTGCTTAAGTAATTTACCCTCATCTTATATGTGTCTATACATGTTTTGATCACTTTTACTAGCTGTTCAATGTTAAAATTGTTCTGGGTCTTACATAGTCTAATGTTACACAGAAAAAAGTAAATACAGCCAGTACTTAGAGTGGAGAAAATAAGAAGCACACATTCAGAGGGGGAAAAAAAAAAAAGATTCATGTTACAAAAGAGTAAAAAGTAATCATGATAAAATATTACTAGAGAATTAAAACCAGTTTCCTCTATCCTAGACCTGTGAAAATTATTTGAAAACTTAAGTACCTCTATAATGGTTTTAACTGTAAAAATAGCTTATCTTGGGGAGCCTGGGTGACTCAGTCAGGTAAGCGTCTGACTTCAGCTCAGGTCATGACCTCTTGGTTTGCAAGTTCGAGTCCCGCATGGGGCTCTCTGCTGTCAGCACAGAGCCCTCTTTGGATCTTCTGTCCTCTCTCTCTGCCCCTCCCTCACTTGCTCATGTGCACACACTCTCTCTCTCTCCCTCTCTGTCTCTCTCTCTTTCAAAAATAAATAAACATTAAAAAAATAGCTTATTTCCTCCTTCACAAACACATGAATCTTCTGACCATATGCAAGACATCACAAATAAAAATTTATAATATATTTGTCTTACATGATTCAATGGAAAAAAATCTTAATGAAGCATCATAAATTATAAATAACTCATCATTCAAGATTAAGTAAAAGCTTAATAAACTATAAAAGTTCTGATTATTGGATTATGATCTTTAGTTTTCAATACTCTACTGAATTTTGGCTGCTCACAGCCAAAATGGGTCTGAGAAGCTAATTTTATTTTTAAGATTTTTTTCAACGTTTATTTATTTTTGGGACAGAGAGAGACAGAGCATGAATGGGGGAGGGGCAGAGAGAGAGGGAGACACAGAATCGGAAACAGGCTCCAGGCTCTGAGCCATCAGCCCAGAGCCCGACGCGGGGCTCGAACTCCCGGACCGGGAGATCGTGACCTGGCTGAAGTCGGACGCTTAACCGACTGCGCCACCCAGGCGCCCCTGAGAAGCTAATTTTAAAAGTTATTAAGCAATTCCCTTTAGCAACATCATGCATTAGGATAGAAAACACTCAGCTATATATATTTTTTTACTTATCTACTGCTCTTTAAATACCGTTAAGAGTTTCTTTTATACATACAACTCAAGAGTCGCATGCACGGGCCCTTCATTCTTTAAGACATTTTTCTTAACCGTGTCTGACATGACAAGTGGGATTTAGGAAGTCCTCCTCATGGCCAGAGAGATGCTCTATTGGCATTTAACCTTGTTTTACACATTTCTAGAGATTGCTCTCTGGTTCCTATAATCTTCCATGCATTTCTGTTTTAAGAAGACAACAGAAGGGGCGCCTGGGTGGCTCTGTTGGTTAATAGTCCGACTTTGGCTCAGGTCGTGACCTCACGGCTCGTGAGTTCGAGCCCTGCGTTGGGCTCTGTGCTGACCGCGTACAGCCTGGAGCCTGCTTCAGATTCTATGTCTCCCTTTCTCTCTGCCCTCTCCCCCATTCACTCTCTGTCTTTGGTCTCTCAAAAATAAATAAACGTTAAAAAAAAAAATTTAAGAAGACAACAGAAGCGTACGCTCTTTTCATCGCTGTTGATCGCGTACTCCGTAAAAAGCCGATGAGGACTCAAGCCTGAATGGTCTGATCTTTGCTATGGTCCCACTGGACCCTGGATTGTGAGAGGCTGCCTAACAGGAAGACGCTTTCAAATACAGTATACTGGATGGTTCTTTGTGCCTTTTCCATTTCAATCTCTAACCTATGAGAAAGAACTTTAAGAGCCACAGGAAAATGTACCCATTTGGTTTAGAAAGAAAACAAAACAACATTCTTCTTTCTTCTCCCCCGGGGAAATTAGGAGGCTGAATGTTGATGTTCTCACACCAAACGATCTGACAACATTTAAAAATGCATTTGCAGTAGAGGGTTAACAAGAGAAGAAAAAGAAAGGAACCTATCCTTTCAAACAGTCTCTGATTTCATTATAAAATCAACCAAAAAAAAAAAAAAAAGGGGGCTCTTGGATTTTTTTTTTCCCTCAGAAAATGGGTAGAACACATTTTCTTTTCTTTTGCCTTTTCTAATTTGCCTTTGTGCTCTTGACCCAAGAAACGGTATCTGATTACATATCAGAGAGAATAATCAACCCAAGTTGATGACTGACATTTTAACAGACTAAACAGTAATATTGCACCACTGAAATCCTGAACAGTTTTCTAAGGGCTCTTTTTACAAGTGGGCATCATAAATAGCCAGCACATTGAGGGTTTAATTATGAAATCAGAAGGCTTGATTCACTACCCTCTTTTCAGAGCCCAACACCTCTTCTTTCTCAGACGCGATATCTTAGAGAGGCAATCACAAGCCCTTACCTTGTTTATTTCCCAATCTTGCTCCAATTTTTCCAGTACAGCTGAGTCCTGAGTGGACTCCCGCACATCACAAGTGACCTCCTCCTCTCTGCCTGGCAGACTAAACTTTTCTTTCTGTTCTGTTGAGCGTTTTGATTGGAGAATGCTATGAAGACAATTTTCTGTCTCCTGCTTAGCAGATTCAAGTCGGTTTTCCAAATCCTTTTGTTTACACTTAAGTGATTTTATATCATCTTTAATAATCTTCTGTCCCACTGAAGATGTATTTTTCTTGATGGATTTTGCTAAAGCTAAAATCTTCTCCAATGTGCCATCTTGTAAACTGAGTCTATTCTCTAGTTCCTGTAAGTGGAGAAAAGATGATCACACAAAGTATTTCCATTGTCACAGGAGTTCATTGACTTTTGGAAATCACAGAGTATTCTTCTCCAGCGGTGCAAAGTATAATAAATTTACCAATTCATATCACGAAGAAAAACTTTGGGCAAGATTTAAACCACTGTAGCAGCCCAGATCAAAACCTCCAACAGACTGTATAAGATACTAAAAGTCTATAAGAAGTAACAAAGAAAATTTCGTAACACAGTTCCCAGAACGTTGGAGGCAGTCAACATATATTTGTTAAGTATGTATTTTGTTCAAGATACAGCCTTTTTACACAAAATACTAAATAATAAGGGCTTACTTTGTGCAAAGCATTGAAAAAAATAGAAGAATCATTTAGAATGTGCCCACGTGAATCTAGTGTTAATATTTAAAATTCAGAGCAAAACTTTAATCAATCTATCCAATGCAATATCTTAGATATAGCAGGAACCCAAATAATATTTACTAAATGCATGAACAAATCAGGCTAATTTGAGAACTCAAGACTCAAATGGAATTTGAGGTACTATAGCAGTTACTGATGTTACTATTGAAATAGAGTTAAGACTTAAAGTTGCTACGTGAACTAGATAGTATTTATTAGTCACTATCCTAATAGACTACACAGTATTTACTCATTCATTCATTTATTCATTCATTCATTCAACCAGCCTATCATG
>NW_024412396.1:39460619-39538472 GCF_014898765.1 Herpailurus yagouaroundi | reverse complement strand
ATTCATTCATTCATTCAACCAGCCTATCATGGTAGGCTTTTTAAAAATTGTCCTTTATGTTTTAAGTAATGTCTACACTCAATGTGGGGCTCGAACTCACAACCCTGAGATCAAGAGTTGCACACTCTACCAACCAAGCCAGCCAGGCGCCCCTATCATGATAGGTTTTGAAGTTGCATAGATGAGTAAAATTCAGTCCCATCAGGTTCCTATAATCTAGTGAGAGACACAGAAGTAAACAGACAATTGTATTAGAATGTGAAAAGATCTATGCTAACAAATACACACAGGTCCAGATTGCATTTTAGAAAGATCTGGCGCGGCCAAGGGGATGTTGCAATAGAGAGGGTGACAAGTGCAGGCAGAGAGCCCACCCACAAGTCGAATGCAGGGGTCTGTTTGCTGAGGGTCTGCCCTAAGGAGGCAATAACGGGGGTCTTGGGGAAGTAACAAACTTTACAGATATTCCAGAGATGAAAGAGACAACATTTGGTGTCTGACTAGATTGAGGGATCTGGGAAAGCGTGGATAACCAGGATTCTGACTTGAACCTTGGAGAGATGGGAGAAATATTCACAGTCAGAGAATACGGAAGAAAAAGCAGGCCTATTGGTTGGGAGCTGGGAGACAGAGAAAGGAAAGTTGCTGCGTTATTTTCTGGACCTGCTGAACCACAGATAACTGCACGATATCCCAGTGGAGTTTGTCCACTGGGGTCAGAAGACCTGAATTGTAGCCCCTACTCTGTCATTTAACCTGATGACCCTGGAAGTCCCTCATCTCTCCAGAACCCAGCTTATCACGTGTAAAGTGTGGGGTCTGAACTTGATGGCCTCTGAGATTCCTTCTGTCTGTATCAGAGGTTCTATGTTAATTTTGTAGCAGGAGCCTGACATATATTTGTTAAGTATGACATATATTTGTTAAAAAGGGAAGCAGCCCTGTCACACTATCAGGCCATGGAGGAGAAGGCTTGTGTGATTCCCAGATCCCTGAAAGAAAGAGATGAGGAATTCCGACACTCAGGCCACCAGCGCTGTTCTGAGACTCACCCCATGAAATCTCCAGTTAAGGAGCTGTTAAAGAAAGAGCCGCTTTACTTTGTTTTCTTCTAGAAGTCACCTCGCAGGCCTGCTTGTTGGCAAAGCAGAGAGTGAGAATCCAAGGAACATGTTTTGAGGACGTGGGTAAAGCACGTGTGATCCTCACTGTATGAGGCTAGGTGCTGTTGGACTTTGGGAGGGGATTTTGGAAGCCTTACATCTGGAGACTGCTCTAATTTACAGTGTGAGTATATAGGTTAATAAGGCACAAATTCTGTAACTCCCATCTGCCCCTGATAAAGAATGCGAAACTGAAGCATTTCCCTCCTGGTCTTGCTGCATACTACGCATCCTTTGACTAGTCAGTATCTGCTGGGGTCACATGCGGGCTCTAAAACAAAGATCTCCGGGAGGTACAGACTGGTCACGGGTGGAACTGTCTCTGAGGCTCCAGAGTGCGGGGAAATGTTTAAGTCAAATTATAAATGGATTTGGTCACTAAAGAAGAACATCCCGGGGGCGCCTGGGTGGCTCAGTCAATTGAGCATCCGACTTCGGCTTAAGTCATAATCTCGCAACTTGTGAGTTTGAGCCCCGCATTGGGCTCTGTGCTGATGGCTCGGAGCCTGGAGCCTGCTTCGGATTCTGTGTCTCCTTCTCTCTCTGCCCCTCCCCCGCTTGTGCTCTGTCTTTCTCTATCAAAAATAAACAAAATATTAAAAAAAAAAAAAAAAAAAAGAAGAACATCCCCATTTTCTATGACTGGCCAGAACTTTAATTTATTACTTTTAATTATCTGAATAACAACTGGATTTCTGACCAAAGACACTGATTTGTTCATCGTAATTAATATTGATTTTGTTTTCATGTCCATCGTGTCTGGACACTGTTTAATACCTGCAGTGTCTGCAGTTTTTCCTCAGTTGCTATTTGATCCAAAGGCTTATCAGAAAAACTGGCAAGTTCCTTGGAGAGATTGTCCAATGTAGTATTCAGGTCTGCGACGCAAACCTGGTATGAGTGGTGTTCTTGAACGTGACCTTCCAATTTTTGCACGGAACCCTAAAAATAAAACCACTGACAATTCACCAATTATGTCTCTGAATTTCCTCCCTCAGAAAATAATTAAATTGTTCATACACACTTGCTTTATGAAGTTTCATCTGGAAACAGCAATAGGGCCATATAAATTGTCCAGAGTTCTTAAGTAAAGTTTTAGTATTTGAGATATTTCCATGTAAAATCTCCTCCTCCCCACCCCCCACAAATGGCTTATTGAAATCACATGCTTCGTGGCCTTCCTTTCATTCCTAAGGACAATTTACTTCTCAAGAGGTTTACAAAATGTAAAGGCTTCAAATTATATCATCAAATCACAAACATCCATAATAAAGCAGCTCCCTTAATTATCCTTCTTAGTAAAATCAAATACCCACAGTTGTAAATGAGACTATATGAGATCAGCCTAACCTCAGATTCCTTTCCTAAGAATTCAAGTCCAACATTGTGTCTTAGGAAAAAGGAATCCTAACTCGAGAACAAACTCATCTTCAGGTCTGCTTCCTGGAATAAAAAAATAAGGCGGCCACACCTCATCAGAAAAGTAGCAATTATTAAACTAAATAATTTATAGCCAAGTAGGTATCTCTTTACCCCTGCACACGTCCTGCAATCTGTATAAGCAAGACTTCTTACCCACATAATCCTTATATTGATCTAACTTCCCATATGCAAAGAATTACACACAATTCTCTTACGAGAATACATTCCCTTGTGACAAGCTGACATTTATCTCTTAACTCTTTTACTGCAGACCACTCAAGGGAGGGAAACTGATAAGGTTTATACAGAATAATGAATACATAGCTGACCTTAAACAACATGAATTTGAACTATATGGATCCACTTATCACAGAGCTTGTACAGTACTGTAAATGTATTTCCTCTTATGATTTTCTTAATAACATTTTCTTTTCCCTAACTTACTATAAGTAATATATGTTTTAGGTAGTATATAATATACATGTCATATATTAATATAGATATATAATACATATACAAAATATGTGTTAATCAGCTGTTTATGTTATCTGTAAGGCTTCCTGTCAACAGTAGGCTATTAGCAGTTAAGTTTGGCGGGAGTAAAAAGTTATACGCAAATATTCAACTGTGGGGGGGGGGCTCAGCATCCCTAGCCCCCCACTTTGTTCATGGGTCACCTGTACACTATTCCAATGAATAGATGATGGATGAATGGACGGATAGGTGGATGCATGGATAACTTCAACACCATCACCTTCAGAGAGATACTTAAATCTTAACCCTTCTGGCCCTTGAAAATAGGAACTTGGATGAGAAAAAAATAACATAATAATCAAATAATGGCCACTGGATTTCTCTAGCAAAACTGACTGGATTGAGCTCTCTACCCTTACAGAGTCAGTATTTGTATCTAAAAAGGATAAATTAAATGTTAAAAGTTTTTGGGGCGCCTGGGTGGCGCAGTCGGTTAAGCGTCCGACTTCAGCCAGGTCACGATCTTGCGGTCCGTGAGTTCGAGCCCCGCGTCCGGCTCTGGGCTGATGGCTCGGAGCCTGGAGCCTGTTTCCGATTCTGTGTCTCCCTCTCTCTCTGCCCCTCCCCCGTTCATGCTCTGTCTCTCTCTGTCCCAAAAATAATAAACGTTAAAAAAAAAAAAAGTTTTTGATTTACCAGAAGAACAAAAAATGGTTCCATATACAAATATGACATACTTGTGCATAATTATGACAATCATTAAAAAACTTATTTTGACCATTTCACCTGTAGTTGCTGTAGAAGACTTTCGTGTAGATGCTTTATCTCCAGCCAAGGCTCTTCACTGAAGTTGGGATTTTTAGTGCATTCTAAGAGGTAACTTCCTTGAGATTTTAACTCTTTTAGCAAGGATGTCAAATCTTGCGCTTTCTGGAGGAATTTCTTATAAATTTTTAACTGAGCTTTCTTCTCCTGCAAACCGTGTTGCAGAGCAAAGCCGACTTCTTGTTTCTTTTTCAGTTCTGTGAGCATTAATCTCAGATCCTCCTTACTTTGCAAATACTTCTCTCCTTCTAGTAGAAGCTTTTCTTGATGGCTAAGTTGTACAAAATATTTTAGAAATGACACTTAGGAAATTGGAATGCTTTTTGCATATTATAGTATAACATACATTACAATAAAAAGCATTAAAATAACACTAATATAAATTATTCCCAATGACTCTTTTGGCAATATAGCATTCCAAATAGCACTAAGGTTAGCTCAGAAACCAAATCAGAAATTATTTGCAGCATTCCTAAAAAAATAGATTTTTGTCACATAATTTGACCTGAGAACAAACACTTAATAATTTAGATTCTAAACCATTCCAGTTTTTGCAGCCGCTCTGGAAAACAGTGTGGAGGTTCCTCAAAAAATTAAAAATGGACCTACCCTATGACCCAGCAATAGCACTGCTAGGAATTTACCCAAGGGATACAGGAGTACTGATGCATAGGGGCACTTGTACCCCAATGGTGATAGCAGCACTCTCAACAATAGCCAAATTATGGAAAGAGCCTAAATGTCCATCAACTGATGAATGGATAAAGAAATTGTGGTTTATACACACAATGGAGTACTACGTGGCAATGAGAAAAAATGAAATATGGCCTTTTGTAGCAACGTGGATGGAACTGGAGAGTGTGATGCTAAGTGAAATAAGCCATACAGAGAAAGACAGATACCATATGGTTTCACTCTTACGTGGATCCTGAGAAACTTAACAGAAACCCATGGGGGAGGGGAAGGAAAAAAAAAAAAAAGAGGTTAGAGTGGGAGAGAGCCAAAGCATAAGAGACTCTTAAAACCTGAGAACAAACTGAGGGCTGATGGGGGGTGGGAAGGAGGGGAGGGGAGGGTGGGTGACGGGTATTGAAGAGGGGATCTTTTGGGATGAGCACTGGGTGTTGTATGGAAACCAATTTGACAATAAATTTCATATATTAAAAAAAGAAATAAACCATTCCAGTTTTTATTGTGCTTAAATATAATTTTGTTATATATTTTTTGCTCATATAAGTGAAACAAATAATCATTCAGTATATTAACCAACTAACTAGTTTATGCTTAAATTTAGTTTTGATCTGCTTGTCTTCCTAGAAAAGATCTAAAATTCACATCTCCACTAAAGAGTAAACATATTATTTAACATGTGATATGAATTAAGAATTTTCATCAGAATTACATCCACTGAATTCGGACATTTATAATGTTTTCACACTTAAGACTCTCTTGGAATATATATATTTAAAGGCATAATTATTCTACAGTAATACCATGCTGACTCTGAAATTGTCTGGGGGAAGGGGGTTTTGGTAAGAAGCAGAGCGTTGAAAGTAGAATGGGAGACAATGCTAATTTGTTACCGAGAGCTCCATGGGTTGATGAACCAGCCAAAGTAAACACTGTCACAGAGTTATGACAGCATGTGCTTCCTATCTGATCCCGAGAACTCTTCATCTTCATTTCTGCCTCTGACATTGTGAATGCCCCTGACATTACTGCCTTTCTCTCCAACACATATTATATCCAAACCCAGGAGGCAGACAAAACATACTTGTTATGGCTTCACCGGGCAATGAAAAGGCGTGAAAGTGAAGGCATGTCCTTTACCTTAGATACGTGTTGGCTAAATGGAGTGTGTTGTCCCACTGGTTCTTGATATCAGTAAGGGTCTTTGGAGCCAATGGAGCCTTGCTGCTCTCAGCCTGACTCATGATGGTCTGTATTTTAGCGTCCCCTTCAGGCTTTAGTAAAATGATTTCCTGAAGTAAATAAAGATCTTAGAATCTCATTTGCATTACTTAGAGGAAGTACATATGATACCTTTTTATTTATAAGCATTCTATGTAGATTCCAATTGCAGAGTAGATTTCAGAAATACCTTTTCATTTTTTACGTTGCCCAAAAGATAATGATACCTCCTTACATTATACAGAATCGGTTCTCCGTAAGTATTTGTCAGATTGCTCTTGCTGCATTCCTGCTCTCCTCTTGATTTTCAACTGCCTTCAAATAAGTTATATGCCCAAAAGACCCTGGAAAATCCTTCTTTCTATCCACTCAATTATTTAAGGAAACAACCTGAACAAGACATTTTTATACACCCAAAATGAGACTTAGGGCTTCCCACAGGAAAAAGCAGTGCCCCATGTCAACTCTTGTCTCTCCACTACAACATAATTCATTCCCATTACCTGGTCTTCTCTTTCCCTCCTTTGCTCTAACAATCATCTTCCTCCCTTCTTGGAAATACTACTCCAGATTCACCTCCCCTGGAAAATCTTTCACGTACAATCCCAAATGATTCCAATTACTTCAGTAAGCCTTACCAACTCTTACAGCTCACTATTCGGAACCATTTCTCCCTGTAATAATGCTTCGATTGTGATTTCAATCCTTCTGGGTTCCTTTTAAGCCATGGGCTCCTGTCCCCTGCATTTGTAACTACCAAAGCCTATTGAATCTCTCCTTAGATAAAAAGTGGGCTTAGAGGAGCTTGGGAGTTCCTTGCCCTCTGCAACCCCCTCGGAATGTCATAACCTTTATAAACTACGCAATGTACTCGATATCTAATAACCTTTTGAACCATACATATCTGCTCTGAAGAAGAGTTCCTCTCCAGCCCCGCCTTGACATTGCGGATATGTGTTTGTACTGACATAAATTCTTTTTATATCCTAGCAAACTCCCACCTGCCACAGCTCCATACGTACTGCCCTTAGAAAGAGAGAATACACCTTCTCTCTTCTGTCTGCCTTAAAATAATTTTAGATCCATCACAGCTCTTCTCTCTTGTAAGCTCAGTCATCTGAATGCCCTCAGCCATTCCACAGTAATCCTATTTTCCATTAAGAAACAAATCTTTGCAGTTTTCCTGTAAATCTTTTAAAAATTAGAGTTCATTCTGACCTCTGAAATTTAGTTTCCACAGTTATACCTTTATTTTTTGGATTCTTTCCTCAAGCGGCATTTTGCCTTCAGATGAATTCAAAACCATAAGGGACTCTTTAATCCCTGCTATCCAATGAATTACATCATGTGCAAGATCATTAAAGCTCTGGTCCTCTGTAGGAGGTAACTTATCCTCTTCATCAATTTCACATAATTGTCTCAAAAATGTCTGGTATCTATCAATCAAATGTGTTGATTCCATTATTATTTCTTCTTCTTCAGTAAGCCCATATTCCTTCAAAGAATTGTTCAGCTGGGCCATAGATTCAAATTGTTCCCTGAAAATTCCAAACATCATCGAAAGTTTAGAGGAGCCACAATACCATGTAAGAAACCATGTTGGCAGAAAATATATTCATACAGGATTAGCTATACCTTTTTCTAGCTACAGCTTCGCAAAATAGCTCAGTTTTCTCTCCTGGTTTTTCCAGTTCTTTCCATTTCTCTTCTTGACTGGTCAACCATGTGCTCAGATTTCTGTGGTCATCCTGGAGACTAACAGAAGATTACATACGTTAGAATATAAAATAAGCAAAAAAGTGTTTCTATGAAGAGAAGGTTGGCATGGATTTTGTAAACCAATCAGGCTTTTACTACATTTTTTTTTATTCTTTGGTGAAGAATTAATTCGCAACATTAAAATCTGAACAACAATAGCCTGTATTATAGAATTCTATAGGGGAGTCTGGGTGGCTCAGTCGGTTGAACGTCCGACTTCGGCTCAGGTCATGATCTCGTGGTCCATGAGTTCAAGCCCCGCGCCGGGCTCTGGGCTGACAGCTCAGCGCCTGGAGCCTGTTTCGGATTCTGTGTCTCCCTCCCTCTCTGACCCTCTCCCGTTCATGCTCTGTCTCTGTCTCAAAAATAAATAAATGTTAAAAAAATATATATAGTAGGATTCTATAAAGCAACGAGCTACGCAAACATATCACAAAGAACAGGAAACAAAACATTTTTTGGACTCTCCCCTGAACTACTGCCATATTAGATAATTTGAAGAATTCTCTCAACTTCTATCTTCATAGGGTCAAACTTAGATTTGAAAACGTATATTTTATTTGTGAAATTTGTGTGTATTGTACATCCCCATGCTAGCTGTACTGATGCACAAAACGTGTAAAGAGATCATTAGAAACATGTTATTTAGCTATCATCTTTACTTCCTACCTTAGTAGCTGTTGCAAGCAGGCATTCAGCTCCTTTGTTCGTGCCTGGCAAATGGACTCCATTTTTTCTAATTCAATTTCTTGATTTATAATCCAACTGTGAAGCTCCTTAACATGTGCTTTGGGCAGATGCTTCTTCACATGACTTAGTACAGTTCCCACCTGCTGTGTTTTACTGCCTCTTCCTTCAAGAGTTAAGAAATCCTTAAGGAAGACAGAAAGTCAGTGATGCTCTACTGGCAAGCTGAAGTGTGGTCTCTACCCCCCCGTAGCACTTTTCCAAGCTGGTACGTAGACATGTCACCTTTCTAACATCCTATACGAAAGAAAAGCTACGGAGATATGGCTAGCGCCAATGGCAAATGACCAAAAGATAATTTACATTAGTTGTCGAATGTGTGTCTGCATCTGACTTGCTGGATATGACATCAAGCAAAATAATGCTTGCTCATGAAAGTCAGTAGGAGTAAGACTGGGGAAGCTGCATTTTTCTTTCCCGACTCTGCTCAGCTTCTAAATACTTGCTCCCCTCGGGTAATCAACATGTAAAACTACACAGACTATTCTCTATTTAACTCTGTCCAAATAAGAATTTTATTTCAATGTTTGTGTTTCAAGGTTTGAGCATCATTTGTTAAGGCCATGCGACAGACAAAGTTAAAGGCAACAACAACGACAAAAAAGTCAGGACTTAAACTAAAAAAGAAGAAAGGCAATTCTACCAATAAAGAACAGTATCAGCAAAGTAAAGAATCAAACAAGAAATACTTAGTGCCACTCATAAGCTTGAGAGCATGACTCATCATCAAACTACAGTACTAGACAGTCTTCAGTCAGAGAAAGACAAATATCATACGATTTCACTCATATGTGGAATTTAAGACACAAAACAGATGCACATAAAGGAAGGGAAGGAAAAATAATATAAAAACAGGGAGTTAAACCATAAGAGACTCTTAAATACAGAGAACAAACTGAAGGTTGCTGGAGGGGTGTTGTGTGGGGGGATGGGCTAAATGGGTGGTGGGCCATCAAGGAGGACACTTGTTGGGATGAGCACAGGGTGTTATAAGTTAAGTGATGAATCACTAAATCCTACTCCTGAAATCATTATTATACCATATGTTAGTTAACTTGGATTTAAATTAAAAGAATAAAAATAAATAAAATCATACAAATAGTGCTTAAAAAACAAAAGGCTAACCCTCCCTAAAAGTACTAGACAATCTAGCCTAAAGTGATGAAGATTTAAGGTGCCATATGCATTTTAAATGCTTGCTTGCACATTACCTTTTATTCCAAGCTGCCCTCCACTACCCTCCGACCAGCTACATGAAAGTCCAAATGAGACTGTTAAAATAAATGTTACTCAGAAAAAACTTAACAGAAAGTCAAGAGACCTCTCTCAAGAAAGTAAAGAGACTTTGGGGCTCCTGGGTGGCTCAGTTGGTTAAGCGTTCGACTCTTGATTTGGGCTCATGATCTTGCGGTTTGTGAGTTTGAGTGCGGCATTGGGCTTTGAGCTGACAGTGGGAAGCCTACTTGAGAGTCTGAGTCTCTCTCTCTCTCTCCCAACCCCAAAATAAATAAGTAAATACAAAAAAAAAAAAAAAGGAAAACCAACACTTAAAAAACAAAAGGAAAAGTAAAGGGACATCCTAGTCCACATTAGGCAAAGCCTTTATTTTGTATGAAATATGATTTTACCAAAACCGGATTCACCAGTACACCCTGTTAAACAGCATCTTAGAACAGGTGTGAAAACAGAAATTGCTTAAGTGCCTTGCACCCTGACCCCGTAAATATGGAGTTTCAAAAATTTGGGAAAAAGTCGGTTATTTGGAAACATTATCTCTATGTAGAGAAATGAGCAAGTCAAAGTAATTATTATTTTATCTAGTTAAATACAGTTCTATGCCTCTAGTATGTTAGCTTTGATAAATTTTGATTAAAATTTACATATATCTTACAGAAAGTTTTTGCAGCTTTTGCTCCACACTCTTTTTTGTTTCTGATGATTCAAAACACTCCTTAAGGTTCATTTTAATGTTGCCAAACCAGTCATTAAAGTTCTTGCACTGATCTGTAGGAAAAAACAAAAGAAGCTATATCCATTCAAGGAAGACTTTAGACCCCTTGTTAAAGTGAGAGGCTTTGAAACTCGCTTCACATAACATGGGTACAACAAGTCATTGTGTAAGGTAGTAATAAGTTGAAGCCCAATTTTGAGGTTAATAGATTTCTCAAAAGTAATTATGGTATATTTTCTATACCCGACCTCCTTTCCAATCACACAGTACCCCCACAGACACTCGTAGGGACAGCATGCTCACAGGCACATCACCAGACTCACTCACCACAGTGAGCAGGTCGAATGTGAGGATGTTGGTGACCTTCCTTCATGAAATAAAGATTTGGGACTTGAAAGAAATAGATGTCATATGATAGGCGTATAGATCAGTGAGTGTTTCCCCCAAAAGATTTATGTGAGTAAATCCTAAATAAATAAGTACATAAATAAATCCTTTTCCTTAAATAGAATCTCTGCAACCATCTCTCAGTGAAGTTTAGATAAGCCTTCATGTTCGCAATATTTATTCATACTTCAAGATTCCCAGAAAAAACAGTAATGCGCTCACCATTCAATAACTCACTATTCAATAACTTACCATTCAATAACTTAGAAAAGTGATCTTGCAAAACACTTTTTTTGGTATTAAATAAATCACTGACACTTTCATATTGCTTTTTTAATTCAGAGAGTTCAGGAGTCAGACAACCTATTTGATTCTCCAGTAACATCATACTGTGCTTTTGCTGTAGGATTTGCTGTTGTATCTCCTAAATACATAAACAAACAACCATTAAATGTCAAAATGCGTTCAATTTATACATAGTAGAATAGATCTCCATTGTTTTTGTAAAAATCTAGATGATTTTTCTATTGAGTGGATTCGCTTTATCTTAGCCGGTAAATGTATACTGCAACACAAATTAACATCAAATAATTACTGCCCTCGAAGCAATTCAACTAAATAAACACAAATCGTTTTTCGGAGGTTTTTCCCCCAACTTTCATTTTTTTGAATAGTTACTACTTTTCATTAACTTCAAGAGGCCAAAGTCATCAGAAATAAGCGTGAAAATAAATCTGAACCACAGAAGACAAGCAGCTGGGACATACCTCTAGTTTAGTAAAGATCTCTAAGCTGTCAGAAGGAGACAGGGCTTTTAACAGGGACTCAGTCATTCCGATCTGAGTCTTGGCTTGGTCGAGATCCTCCCTTAGCTCAGCTGTATGGCCACTGAGCGCAGAGCAGGTGGATTCTCCTGTTAAATGCATTTTTACATTTTCTATCTTGTTTAAAACAGAGGACTCCATGACCTGAAATCATGATATATATGAAGTCAAATTAACAAATTTATTTCACTAGATTTTAAGACAACTGCATTGCTAGAGAATGAGTTGAGATGTTGAATTAATTCCTCATTGTTCTACATCACTGATACAATTTAAATTGTTTCAAAAAGAATAACATGAAAAACTGAGATTGACATTCTGTCTTTGTTCTAAAAAACTAATTTGTGGGCTGGGGGGGGGGGGGGGTTGGGGGGGGGGCGGGAATGTGCCTGGATGGCTCAGTCGGTTAAGTGTCTGACTCTTGATTTCGGCTCAGGTCATGATCTCACGGTTCATGAGTTCAAGCCCCAAGTGGGGATACACTCTCCCTCACTCTGCCCCTCCCTCGCTTGCTCTCTGTCTCTCAAATAAATAAATGAACTTTAAAAATAAACTAATTTGAAAATCCTAACCCCCCCCCAAAGCAAGTTTTATCTAGCATAACAATTGAGGTACCATCTCATGGCACTCATTTGAAAATGTATGAAAACATACAGAAAAATTGGGACGCCTGGATGACTCAGTAGGTTGAGCGTCTGACTTCGGCTCAGGTCATGATCTCACGGTTTGTAGTTCGGGTCCCACGTCAGGCTCTGTGCTGACGGCTCAGAGACTGGAACCTGCTTCCGATTCTATGTCTCCCTCTCTCTCTGCCCCTCCCCTGCTCATGCTCTGTCTCACTCTCTCTCTCTCAAAAATAAATAAACATTTAAAAAACTACAGAAAAGTAAATAGCCAGCATTTATTGAGCATTTATTATGTACACAACAGCATTGTGGTAAGCACTTGATGGACAAAATTCAGGCTTTAGAGTGTTAACTAACTTGACTTGCCCAAGATCATAAAGCTAGCTGATGACAGAGCTGGGACCTCACCCAGAAAGTCTGACTCCAGAGCTCATACTCAGCCACCATATGCTCTACCTAAATAAATATTGTAACAAATCTCTTCACACAACAGAAAATCACACTTTGGTCCATCTCCCTGCTTCCTCCATCTAGCCATTAATAAACATAGAATCACACGAGTCATATTCTCCTTCTTATGGCCAAAGGACACTCAAGAGGAAACCCTTTCCTTCAAACAGAAGCATGACAACATCTCCAGCTCCACACAAGAGGCCTGGAAGTAAGTTAATAAAACAATAAAAAAATATATACTTACTCTAAACAAACATAATGAACTATGCCAAGTATTAAAAATTCAGTTGGACTTAATATAGGAATTGAATAAAGATGAACTAAATAATGATCCTAATTTTAATTATTTAAAAAAATTTTTTTAATGTTTATTTGTTTTTGAGAGAGAGAGACAGAGAGACAGAGTGCAAGTGGGGGAGGGGCAGAGACAAAGGAGACACAGGATCTGAAGCAGCTCCAGGCTCTGAGCGGTCAGCACACAGCCCAACCCAGGGCTTGAACCCACAAGCCATTAGATCATGACCTGAGCCGAAGTTGGACGCTTAACTGACTGAGCCACCCAGGCGCCCCCTAATTTTACTTTAGGTTTAAGATTTAGAATTCTGGTTTATGGACATTAGTTACTTCAGAGTGCTTTGATTGCAACTGTTAAATAAAAATTC
Organism: Herpailurus yagouaroundi; assembly: GCF_014898765.1. Taxonomy (NCBI): domain Eukaryota; kingdom Metazoa; phylum Chordata; class Mammalia; order Carnivora; family Felidae; genus Herpailurus; species Herpailurus yagouaroundi. The sequence continues at coordinate 39,525,269 of NW_024412396.1, read as the reverse complement.
TCTTACCTGCAATTCAAGAGGCGTTTCGCTGCTTTGAAGGAGAAACTGTATTTTAGCCACTCTTTTAGAAAACTCTGAAGATTTTTGTTCGTGGACTTGTAACTCTTCCTAAAACATAATATTAGTAGATAATACCTTTTTATCTTATACCTTATTTTCTGGTACTCATGATTATGATTATTAATATATAGAAACCGAGAGAAACTTTGGATTTCCCCAAATCCCTTGTTTATTGAATGAGTCCTGGGAGTCACAAACCCAAGTGGCTTTATGAGTCAGGAAAATGTTATAATTGAGCAAAGCATTCCAGCTAGAAGACGACAGAGAGGGGCCAGGCTTGTGCTATATCAGAATGCAGTGCCTGCATCACATGTCATACATCTGTACACACAAACTGTGCCCGCATGTGCACGTGCACATGTGCAAGCACTACACACACACACACACACACACACACACACACACACACACTGTTGGCAGAATTTGGCTCACAGGCTGGTAGTTTACAGTCCTTAACTTCAAAGTTTTAAACAACCTGCATTTCAAGGCATTTTTAAGGAACTTGTTCATTTACACCTAGAAAATCATAATTTCTATCATCATATACACAGGAAACTCGTAAATCTCTACACTTTCTGGAAACCTTTTCCAAGTGTATAAAAGTGGATATGTGAATTTAAGAATGAATAAAATAACAAAGATTTGAGGGAAAAAAATGAGACGGGAAGCATTAGACCTGGCATATTGTAAAGGCTTCATGTGCACATACATACATTTTTCTGTTACATTGGACCACATATAATTGCCAATATTTGAATGTTTTCTGATCTACAAAGGTAGAGATTTTATATGATCCAAATGAATAATATATAAACAATTAGAAAAAATTCTTCCTAGTGTTAAAATAGACAAATTCTTTCCAAATGGCAAAACCTGAGATTACTGTTTTTTAAAAACTAAAAAACTAGCCTTTTTTGAAGACAGATACCATATGTTTTCACTCTTAATGTGGATTCTCAGAAACTTAACAGAAGACCATGGGGGAGGGGAAGAAAAAAAAAAAAAGGCTAGAGAAGGAGGGAGCCAAAACATAAGAGACTCCTAAAAACTGACAACAAACTGAGGGTTGATGGGGGGTGGGAGGGAGGGGTGGGTGGGTGATGGGTGTTGAGGAGGGCACCTGTTGGGATGAGCCCTGGGTGTTATAGGGAAACCAATTTGACAATAAATTTCATAAAAAAAAAAAAAAAAAGAAGAAGAAGCTCTATAAAGATTCTGATACTCGGTCTGGTATTTTTTTCTAATCTTTCGGAGGGAGAGACTGCTTGATTCAAATTATGAAGGTTCATAATCATGATCTAGATCAGGGGTTAATAGTCTAAGGGCTGGTAGTCTGTTTTTATAAATAAAGTTTTATGGGAACCCAGTTACTTTCAAGCATTTATGTACCGTCTATGACTGAGTGCTTTTATGCTACAACAGCAGCATTAATCAATTGTGACAACTGTGACCAAATGATCTACAAGCTTAAAATATTTACAATTTGGCCCCTTAAAAAAAAATCTGCCAACCCCTGAGACAGGGGTTCCCACTTGGGAACAATTATGCATTTGGTGGGGTGTCTTCCAGGAGTTATTAATGTTGCTTATACCATACAATGCTTCTGATAGCCTGGTGAATCCTGTGGACCCTTTGCATAATAATATTTTATTATTTATTTATTTACTTATTTATTTTTGAATGCATAATAATATTTTAAAAACAAAAGATAAATTATGTAGAAATATAAAGGAAAACAATTATATTGACTTACAGTTATCAAAGTATTAAAAATAACTTGTGCTATAGTAATATGTATGTTTCTATATTAATACCTTAAATAATAAGATCTAGCAGTGAGTCTACTAACGGCCATAATTTCGAAGTAGTGAAAAGGGTAACAGTTACAACTAGATAATGACCCCCAAATACCTGTGACTTTCTTGATAACAAAGTCACATACAACGTTCATCCTGCTATGTTTGTTGACTATATTCATAACTGAAACACATTATATTTTGGTTAGATGCAAGGTAAAGATGCAATTTTCCCCATATAAGGTCATTTTATCCACTAACCACTCGGGTGTCTGTGAACCCCAGATTAATAATACCTGCTAACATCTTCCTACATATCAAAGGAAACAAGAGAATTCCGGTCCCACTCAAGGGATAATGAAAGAAATAAAACATTTCTTGGTGATTTCTCTATGCTGCTTCAAGAAAGCAAGCTCAATATTCAATGCCAACTGTGTACAAAAAGAGCATACATCTTATCTGTTCAATTACCTTCAGCTTTTCTCTTTCTTCTTCAGTCAGTTGATGTAATTCCACTTTTCGAAGGACCTTTTCAGTCCACTCATCAATGACATTTTTTAAGTTAAAAAGCTTGTCCCATAAAGCTAGAGCTCGACCAAGATTTTCATAGTAGTCTTCGGTTTTTTCATTTATCTGCCATAATTAAAAAACAGAAATAACACATTTAGTGGTATAAAAAAAAAAGTATGAAAACCATTGTTTCAGTCACACATTATTTTAAAATAAAAATTTGCCTTTGCTTGTTGAATAATTTGCTTTATTTATCAACAACAAAAAAAATGTGCTTTAACACATAACATAGTTCTTTCTTCCACAAAAAAAAAAAAAAAACCAACTTTGCTGCCACTTACAGGCAACTGAAAGCGATCGTCTTCCTAATTTCTAACACGCAATAAATTAAAGGTGTTTTTAAAAACTCAGATGAAAATATAACACAAATTCTTAATTTGTAATTCATAACAATATAAGTATTACTCAACCAAAACTGTATTAAATACATAGTTGAGCATGAATATCCTGCATGAATGGTTAATATATTAACTACTTTATTTTAGGTAAGTTGTGTATGTGCTTTTATATCTGCGTGTATAGACCCATTTGTTAGTAGGGTCTAACTCTGCAGGTAAAATTAATAATTCTAAGTCATAAATTTTATATTATTTGAACATTTTTACAATGAACCCTTTTGAACTTTGTAATTAGATAAAAATACTAAAGATACAACAGAGAAGATCGATTTGTTATCAAAGAGGATAGTTAATGAATTAAATTGTCACTCACATCAAGCCATCTATCCACAATAATATTAGCTTCTTTCTCAAAAGGAGGCTCTTCAAAACTTCTCATTTTATTGAGATGAAATTGTAGGTTTCTACAGACCTGGTTAATCTTGTCTACAACTTCTAAATGTTCATTAAATTCTTCTTTGACAATTTCAATCTGTAAAAAAAGTTAGGTTAACACATTTTTGATAGATTTACATGGAAAAATTAGTAAGAACCAAAATTCTATTATTGGCTATTCAGCTTAAAAACAATATAGGGACACCTGGTGGCTCAGTTGGTTAAACATTGGACTCCTGGTTTTGGCTCATGGCAGAATCTCTTGCAGTTTGTGAGTTTGAGCCCTGCATTGGGCTCTGTGCTGACAATGCAGAGGCTACTTAGGATTCTCTCTCCCCCTCTCTCTCTGCCTCTCCTCCCCTCACCTCAAATAGATAAATAAACTTAAAAAAAAAAAATCCACAACATCATAACAGAGGATACTCCGTATTAATACTTTATATTAATACTTTAATATGTACTTTTAATAATTTAATATGTACTTTAATAACAAAGTACATATTAAAGTATTTATCTTTTCTAAAGCAGGCTGTTATTTTCCCACTTTCTCAATAAAAAGTTTTTAGAATCCTAACCATCTCATTTACCAGCCACCCTACACCAAAATTTCTTCCCACGCTGCATGATGAAATAATTGTAACAATCTAAAGCCATGTTTCCTGTCCAGGTGAAATAACAGTCTACAAAAAAACAAAACAGAACAAAAACCTTCATTCAATAGTATAAAAAAAGGCAGTTCCTAGATTCCTCTAACAGTAATCATCTGTGGAAGTTGAAGAACCATGCTCATCTGAATAAAACAGAACTCTAATATATCTTTACTACATCATTTCTCGCTTTCTTTCTTTATTTGAGAGAGAGAGAAAGAGAGAGAACAAGCCGGGGAGGGTCAGAGAGAAGAAGAGAAAGAATCCCAAACAGTCTCTGCAACATCAGTACAGAGCCCGAGGTGGGGGCTTGAACCCATGAATTGTCAGATCATGACATGAGCCGAGATCAAGAGTTGGACACCTAACTGATTGAGCCACCCAGGTGCCCCCCAATATCATTTTTTTCAATATATGAAATTTATTGTCAAATTGGTTTCCATACAACACCCAGTGCTCATCCCAAAAGGTGCCCTCCTCAATACCCATCACCCACCTTCCCCTCCCTCCCACCCCCCATCAGCCCTCAGTTTGTTCTCAGGTTTTAAGAGTCTCTTATGCTTTGGCTCTCTCCCACTCTAACCTCTTTTTTTTTTTTTCTCCTTCCCCTCCCCCATGGGTTTCTGTTAAGTTTCTCAGGATCCACATAAGAGTGAAACCATATGGTATCTGTCTTTCTCTGTATGGCTTATTTCACTTAGCATCACACTCTCCAGTTCCATCCACTTTGCTACGAAGGGCCATATTTCATTCTTTCTCATTGCCACGTAGTACTCCATTGTGTGTATAAACCACAATTTCTTTATCCATTCATCAGTTGATGGACATTTAGGCTCTTTCCATAATTTGGCTATTGTTGAGAGTGCTGCTATCACCATTGGGGTACAAGTGCCCCTATGCATCAGTACTCCTGTATCCCTTGGGTAAATTCCTAGCAGTGCTACTGCTGGTCATAGGGTAGGTCTATTTTTAATTTTTTGAGGAACCTCCAACACTGTTTTCCAGAGTGGCTGCACCAATTTGCATTCCCACCAACAGTGCGAGAGGGTTCCCGTTTCTCCAGCATCTATAGTCTCCTGATTTGTTCATTTTGGCCACTCTGACTGGCGTGAGGTGATATCTGAGTGTGGTTCTGATTTGTATTTCCCTGATGAGGAGCAACGTTGAGCATCTTTTCATGTGCCTGTTGGCCATCCGGACGTCTTCTTTAGAGAAGTGTCTATTCATGTTTTCTGCCCATTTCTTCACTGGATTATTTGTTTTTCGGGTGTGGAGTTTGGTGAGCTCTTTATAGATTTTGGATACTAGCCCTTTGTCCGATATGTCATTTGCAAATATCTTTTCCCATTCCGTTGGTTGCCTTTTAGTTTTGTTGGTTGTTTCCTTTGCTGTGCAGAAGCTTTTTATCTTCATGAGGTCCCAATAGTTCATTTTTGCTTTTAATTCCCTTGCCTTTGGGGATGTGTCAAGTAAGAAATTACTGTGGCTGAGGTCAGAGAGGTCTTTTCTTGCTTTCTCCTCTAGGGTTTTGATGGTTTCCTGTCTCACATTCAGGTCCTCTATCCATTTTGAGTTTATTTTTGTGAATGGTGTGAGAAAGTGGTCTAGTTTCCACCTTCTGTATGTTTCTGTCCAGTTCTCCCAGCACCATTTGTTAACCCCCCAATATCATTTCTAACATGGAAGGTAAAATACTGTATTATCAAAAGGCCAATGGTCTTAAACTACAAAATAAAATTTGAGTGTTGATGAATGTAATGTTTCACTCAGCTTTCCAGTCTTACCTGAGCATTTTTAACAACAATATAAAATTTGAAAATAGATTTCTCATAGGCAAACACCTAAAAAAGTATACACTGCAGGGGACTTCCATTTCTGGAAATATGGAGTAGACATAATTTTCCCTATTCTTCCCATTAAGTACAACTAAAATCCCTGGATATCATATAAGAAACAAACTTAGTAAGAATGAAAAGTGGAGAGTTCAAGAAGTGGAGAGTTCAAGACCAGCTCCTGAACACCAATTTGGTGGTAAGTTCCCTGAATTTTCTTTTTCCCTTAGACAGATAGATAGATAGATAAAATTTATATGGCATGCTGAACAAACTAGAAGACCTAAAACATTTGAAAAAGAAGAAGAAAGTAGGAAGAATCGGTCTACCTGATTTTAAGACTTATCATAGAGGTACAGTAATAAAGATAATGTGGTCTTGGCAAAGAGATAGACACATAGATCAATGGAAAAGAACAGTGAACTGGAAGGGGACCCAAAGAGTTTGCCCAACTGATTTCTGACAAAGTGCAAAAGCAATTCAATGGAGGAAAGAGAGCCTTTTCAATATATGGCACTGGAGCAACTAGACATCTATAGACCTAAGTCTCATACCTTATATAGAAACTTACTCTAAATGGATGACGGGCTTAAGTGTAAATCATAACACTATAAAACTTCTAGGAAAAAAAATATGAGAAAATCTTCAGGATCTTGAGCTACACGAAGACTCTTAGATTTTAACACCAAAAGTACAATGCATGAAAGCAGAAAACGATAAATAGTACTTTACTGAAATGAAAACCTTTTGCTTTGCAAAAGACCCTGTTATGAGGATGAAAAGACAAGCTCTAGTTTAGGAGAAAGTATTTGCAAATCGCCTAACAAAGGGTTAGTATCTAGAACAGAAGAAGAATGCTCAAAACGCAACAGTAACAAAACAAAACAAATCTAATTAGTGTAAATAAGCAAAAGATATGAAGAGATAATTCCCCCAAGATGACATACAAGATGGCCAACAAGCACGAGAAAAGATTATCAATACCATTAGCAATTAGGAAGATGCAAATTAAAACCATAATGTGATACCACTACATACCTATCAGCATGAGTTAAAAAAAAAAAAAATTGAGACAGCATCTAATGCTGGCAACGATGCAGAGAAACTGGATCATTCCACAATGCTGGTGGGAGTAGTTGGGCAGTTTCTCTAAAAACTAAATACACGATTAACATACAGGCCAGCAACTGCACTCCTACACAGTTAACCCTGAGAAATAAAAACTTACATTCACATAAAGACCCCTATATGAATGTGTTTATAGCAGCTTTACTTGCAATAGCCCGAAATTATAAACAACCCAGATGCCCTTCAGCGGCGAGTAATGGAACAAACTGTGGTTACATCCATACCATGGAAAACTACACAGCAAGAAAAGGGAACAAACTACCAACACATGCAAGAATCTGAGTGAATCTCCAGAGAATTATGCTGAGTGTGAAATAGCCAATTCCCAAGTTACATACTGTATGTGTATGTACAGGAGGAAAAAGGGTAGGGCTATAAAAGGACAGCATGAGGGATCCTCGTGGTGATGGAAGCATTCTTGATCTTGACTGTATCAATGGCAGTGTCCTGACTGCAATATTGTACTACGTCGTTTTATAAGATTTAACATTGGGGAAACTTACAGTAAAGGGTACTCAGGATTTCTCTGTATAATTTCTTACAACCGCATGTGAATCTATAATTATCTCAAAATAAAAATTTAATTAAAATAATAAAAACTGAGGAGTATTACTCAGCGATCAAAAAGAATGAAATCTTGCCATTTGCAACTACGTGGATGGAACTAGAGGGTATTATGCTAAGGGAAATTAGAGAAAGACAAATATCATATGACTTCACTCATATGAGGACTTGAAGATAGAAAACAGACGAACATAAGGGAAGGGAAGCAAAAAGAATATAAAAACAGGGAGGGGGACGAAACATAAGAGAGTCTTAAATATGGAGAACAAACACAGGGTTACTGGAGGGGTTGTGGGGGGGGGGGGAAGGGCTAAATGGGCAAGGGGCATTAAGGTATCTACTCCTGAAATCATTGTTGCACTATTTGCTAACTAACTTGGATGTAAATTATAAAAAATAAATAAATTATAGAAAGAAAAAGAAAGATAAAATAATAATAATAATAACTGAATAAAAATTCTAAACTAGAAAATAAATTACTTGGGGGGGGGGGTTTCTGTCTCCTGACTGGATGCTGAATGATACATCTTCAAAGCTGATTGCAAACTCCAGTGTTTTTCCTCCTGGCACAAGCCTCTGCAATGGGCATAATACATTTTTGTTCAATCAAATGGAAAAAGAATTTGTTCAATTATATGGCGTAATTTTCAATACATTCAAAGACCTCTGTTGTTACATTGACATATGCCGCCACCGGGTGAAGAAAAAAGAAAAAGCAGGAGAGGGTATCTTTAGCACTGACAGGGACTGTGGGTTTTGTTCCACAATACACTGAAAGGGTAGAATAAAGGAAAGTAGGCTCACTCTGTCTTTTCCCAAACTTGAATGGTCCCCTGACATTCTAGCCCTTAGTCTTCCTCTTGCACTTCTGTCTTTCATTAAAGAGAGTGGAAATCTGGCCCCATATCCTAGATAAACATCCAGGTTTCTATGGTTTGAAAGACAAAAGTTCTCAGTGATATCATATTTCAGCCACTGGTGCAAAGCATCACACTACAAATACATACTACAGAAATGGATTGTTTCTGAAGACGGTATGTAATTCACCACAAAATATAATTTTACATCACAAAGTAACGTATTATTCCAGCAAATATGTAAACTGCTCATATGCCAGACACCATACGAAAAGATTCTCAATATAATAATAAATGCTTAGACTCTTATATATTTCATAAAGGGAATTCGTGATTTTATTAATTTTTAAAATGCCTTTGTGGGGGCGCCTGGGTGGCGCAGTCGGTTAAGCGTCCGACTTCAGCCAGGTCACGATCTCGCGGTCTGGGAGTTCGAGCCCCGCGTCGGGCTCTGGGCTGATGGCTCAGAGCCTGGAGCCTGTTTCCGATTCTGTGTCTCCCTCTCTCTCTGCCCCTCCCCCGTTCATGCTCTGTCTCTCTCTGTCCCAAAAATAAATAAACGTTGAAAAAAAAAAATTAAAAAAAAAAAATGCCTTTGTGACCAAACCTCTACAGATGAGAAAGGGGGAAGAGACAACGCAAAGTTAATTTTTATTTCCGCCATATATGTATTTCAAACATTTACAGAGAAGGCAATATTATGATGATTGAAACATGACTTTGTAGTCACACAGCTCTGGGATTAAATCATGATTATGCCATTTATCAGCCATATAATCTTGGGAAAGTCACTTAACCTCTATCCTCACTTTTTGCCTTGGTTACAGAGGAAGATGCTAATCTGTCCAAATTCCAAGACATAAATTAGACGTTACTGGTAAGCAGGATCAGCGTGCCTGAGAAATACAATATGTGGATATGGTTCTTTTTTCTGCTTCTTATCATTTAACAGGTAAGATCCTTGAGACCAGCATTATGAACCTATCTTCACATAAGATGAAGAACCCAGGTCCCTGTATCCATATCTGAGCTACTCTGTGATAAGATTCTAAGACTTGGATTTCGATCTGGAGGAGAAAAAGGCCTTGTAAGCATTTAGGCTGGCCTGATGCTTGAACCACATCTTCCCAGAGAACCTGCTGGGGTATTGGGCACTCACGCAACTTATAATAAAGCAATACCATTTGTTCTTATTTTTTGAGTATGTATCTCCTTTGACAATCCCACAAGAAATCAGGAAAACTGACAGGGCAGGGTGAGGAATTCCTTTGTTCTTCATTCTTAACACCGTGTTAATAACATTACAAACCCTACAGTTACTTCTAAAATTCTCTAAACCTTGGTTTTCTCATCAATATAACAGGGTTAATACTTAACCCTTGAAGGATTATTTGGGAATGAAACCATACAATAATGTGTGAAGAACTTGGCACATGATGGCCAAGCCATCAATGGTCGAAGCTTTTACTATCATCACCGTTATCATTTTTAGTAGTGGTAGCAGTGTTACTTAAAACCTCAAAGCCACAGGGCGCCTGGGTGGCGCAGTCGGTTAAGCGTCCGACTTCAGCCAGGTCACGATCTTGCGGTCCGTGAGTTCGAGCCCCGCGTCGGGCTCTGGGCTGATGGCTCAGAGCCTGGAGCCTGTTTCCGATTCTGTGTCTCCCTCTCTCTCTGCCCCTCCCCCGTTCATGCTCTGTCTCTCTCTGTCCCAAAAATAAATAAACGTTGGGGGAAAAAAAAACAAAACCTCAAAGCCACATGATACTCTTATTTGCAAATAAAACCAATTTTGCTGGATTTCCAGCTTCTGAGGCAAGTCAGTCATTGGAGTGGAGGGGGTTATGGTTTGGCCAGTGAAGAAAGAAGGAAATTAGTACATTTTAAAGTGCTGCAAGGAATGTCTTTGGTATTAAGAATCTTCCATATTTAAGATTAATCCTATAAGTAAAATATTTGGTCAAATGGGAGGCGTATTTTCAAGGATCTTGAATAATACTGTCAAAATGTTTTCCAAAAGAGTAGTGTCAATATGCTCTCTGACCAGCAACATAAAGAGCAGACATCTCATTGACTATCAAAAGGCCAACAGAGGTATTTTGGAGTAGCTTTGGTTTCCTTTGACTACTCATGAGGTTCAACTATGTCTCTTTTTTTTCACAATTGCCAATTTGTTTCCTGTGTACAAATATCCACTTGGATCTCAGTGGTTTACTCACTAATTTCTAAGAGTTCTCTGTACGTTACTGTAAACCTTACTCTCTCATATTTATGAAAACTCTTTTCCACCCTACAGCATTATTTAAAATAATAAAAAGTTAAACTTTATTATACTAGCTTCCATTTATGAGGACGTGTTTAAATGAACTATATTATTACTATATATTTTGCATATGTGAAATCATATGCACAGGAATAATTTATTAAAAGTCCTCATTCTTTGATCTATCCATGGTTAAAATTGCTGTTGCTCTGTCCTTATCCATACCAGCCTATTTTCATAATAAACTTTGTTGTGACAGGCAAAACAAAGTTAGAAGTTAAAAAATGAAATAAAATTGCTGTTGAAATAAGAAACTATGAATTTTTATGTTAGTTAATAAGAAACCATAGAGGCTGTTGTTCTAAACCCCATAGTGATGGTATTTGGAGGTGGGTCCTTTGGCAGGGCATGAGGTCATGAGGGTGAAGCCCTCATACATAGAATTAGTGCCCTTATAAAAGAGACCCTAGAGAGTTCTCTTGCCCTTTCCTCCATCTAAGGACACAGCAAGAAGACAGCCATCTATGAACCAGGAAGCAAGGCCCCACCAGACCCCAAATCTGCAGGGACCTTGCTTTTGTACTTCTCAACTTCCAGAACTGTGAGAAATAAATTTCTGTTGTTTATTTTTTTATTAAAAAATTTTTTTTAATGTTTATTTATTTTTGAGAAAGACAGAGAGACAGACTGCAAGCTGGGGAGGGGCAGAGAGATGGAGACACAGAATCTGAAGCAGGCTCCAGGCTCTGAGCCGTCAGCACAGAGCCTGACGCGGGGCTCGAACTCATGAACCATGAGATCATGACCTGAGCTGAAGTCAGACGCTTGACCAACTGAGCTACCCAGGCACCCCAAATTATTGTTGTTTATAAGCCATCCAACGTATGGTATTTTTTTTTCATTACAGCCTGAAGAGAGTAGGACAGAAATTGGTACAGAGCAGTGGGGTACTGCTGTAATAAATACCAAAAAATGTAGAAGAGGCTTTAGAACTGGGTTATGGGTAGAGGCTGGAAGACTTTTGAGAAGTCTGCTAGAAAAAGCCAGTATTGCCCTGAAATGATGGTTAAGGGCGATTCTGGTGAGGGCTCAGAAAGAAAAGAGGAGAGCTGAGAGAAAGTCTCAATCTTCTTACAGAATAACTAAGTAATGATGAACAGAATGTAGATACTAAAGGAATGTAGACACTAAAGGAATGTAGATACTAAAGGCCATTTCGATGAGGTTGCAGACAGAAATGAGGAACATGATGTTGGATCTGGAGAAAAGGAGATACTTGTTATCAAGTGGCAAAGAACTGGACTGAACTGTGTTTGTGTTCTTGTGTTTTTGTGGAAGGTAGAACGAGCTAGCAATGAAATTGAATATTTAGCTGAAGTTATGTCTTTGGCAAAGTGCTGAAGATGTGACCTGGCTCCTCCTTGACTGCTTACAGCAAAAGGTAAGAAAACATAAATGATTCAAAGATGGAATTGCTAAGTAAAAGGGAAGCAAGACTGAAAAATCTGGAAAATTCTCAGTCTATCCATATTCATACCATATTGCCAAAAAATGAGAACACTAACACAATGGCCAAAAGACCCTTTCATAAGGAGATTGGTATAGACCAGCCATCTCAACAGAAGGCACGCATTAGTCTTCAAGACAGGAGAAGAATGACCCAAAAGTGACTCAGAGACCATCAAGCTGCCCCTCCCATCATAGGCCCAGAGCAAACTGGCCCAGGGAACAACATGGCTGCCTCTGCCCAGCATTCAAAGGATGGGGTCAACCTGGCAGATCCACAAGTATGGCACCCCAGCCCAACAGTGCTTCTGGGTGATGAAGTAAGTTTTATTCATCAGATAAATAACTTATCCAGAAAGTACAGTTCACAGTTATAGGTGGCAGGAGGAATGCTCATATACCCGAGAAGAGAGAGTGTTCACAGCCATACACAGGGTGGGTCATTAGGACTAACGCTCATTTAGGTGCTGAAGTCCTAGGCACTTTACAGTTGCTACTTCACCTGATCAGGAAAGGAAAGACTTTCTATTGGTAATGGGATTCCACTTAACGAGACAAAGGCAGGGATTCCAGAACTGAGGAGGATTAGCACAAATCAAGAATAGTTGCAAGTCAAGAGAGACTAGATATTTGTTCAGTATACAAGGTAGGGACTCAGGATCTGTGAATAAGGCAGATTTTGATCCTGACACAGTAGTACACGTTGGGAAACTGGCATCAGGGCCATAGCAGAAGAGTAGCTATGTAAATTGGGACACAAGGTTGAGGTCAATCTTGTAAGGCTGGTCATGTTGAATTTACTGGGAATGAAGAAAACCCACAGCTCTTTAAATCCCCTGGGATGATGACAGGATCCTTCTAGATCCCAAGACCACCAAAACCCAAAGCTACCTCTGCTGGATGGAAGCAGACAGGTTGCTTCTGAGCACTGTCTGCTCATGGTTTTGGTGGCCTTCCTCATTTAAATCTCATAGGAAACCAGTTACACAGTCACATATTGTACAACTGGTGTCCAAACAAGGCTCTCTGTGATTGATCAGTTCCAAGAAACTGAGTCTGAGAAAGCGAGTCTCAGACGAAGGCTATTCCTCATCTATAGCTCTGGTCATGTGTCTGCACCCTGCACCTTCGGCTTCAGGGATAAGAGTTCTAGATAAAGACTAAATTGTCTGCAGGCATCTGGTTGATTCTCTCTCATCAAACCATAAAGCTGCTAGGAAAAGCAACTTCCTGGTGTGCAGTCACATCGTGTAGCAGGCAGTGTCCTTCAACGATTCCATTCTTCTGCCATTCTGGTTGATAACCACATAAAATCGCAGAAAATAATGACACCTAGTGTCCAAAAGTGTTACTCTTCTTCGAATATGCTGTGATTGCTTAGGCTATGAATACAGATGGAACAACATGGACATACACTCACACACCTTTACAGAAAGCCAATAAATAAAAACATAATTATTCCTTTGTCTGCTAATAACAGAGGGGTTTTCCCACTACCTTCATTCTCTCAAGCCTAAAATGAAGCCTCAGTTTCCTTTTGGATAGAAGGTCAATGCAAAGACTGTCGAAACTGTACAGAGGCAGGAGCAGGGGTGACCCCAGACTCCAGCAGAACCACACCAACAGTATCAAGAACCAAACAGAAGCAACCTAGCGTTAACGAGGGGACTGGGTTTTTTTCAAGCCCTAGTAATAAATTTAGTAAGGTCTTAGATATCTAGTAAAACGGTCACCGTTCTTGTAAGCCGAGTTTCAAAAATGACTCCATTTATAATATCCTCTTTATTGTTGAGGCCACGGTGTAGAGTTCCCTTTGGAATCTGGACTCACCTCTGCTATCCTTTTCTTCAGGTTCTCTTTTCCCATGTAGGAAGCCTGAAGGGAGATGACATTCTCTTCTTTTTGAATCAAAGTTGTCAAGACACTTTTAAAATTCTGATACTGTTTTAAGAGCTCCAAGACTCTTTCACATTGGTCAAGGCTATGGAAAAAAAAAAAAGAAGAAAAAAGTAAAACAGGTAAATCTCTAAGAATAGGGAAACCATTCTCTCTCTTTGTAAGTATCCTACAATAACGACTAATACGTTACAGAAGGATTTTTCCTCTTGACATGGCTCCGCATATTGTTTTACCAATTTAACCTAAGAATGGTGGCATACATACTTCTCTGGCAAAGGGATGGTCTAAAAAAAGCACTGGATTATGATTCTCACTACTTCAATAGCAAAAAAGAAAAAAAAAAAAATTACCAGATGTAGCTCTAGGAAGAAACACAGGATTCATAATCTTAAGGAATCGGCATCTCAGTTTCATCATTAACCAAACTATATCTTGGAAAACAGGGCCTCCCTAGCACTATTCTTGGAGATTGTTTCCATACTAATTCAGCAAGTCACAGTTTGTTTATGTCTATTTGCTCATTCTAGAGTTAGCCCTTTGAAAAAAGTAAAGTAATACAAATAATGAAGCAGTTAGGAGACCTGATTTCTAGTTACGGCTGGCACTAATCAGTCATGTGACTTTAAGCTCTTTGGCCCTCAATTTCTTTCCTGTACAAAATCAAAGGGTACAGTAGATTGAATACCACAGACAGGCTTTATCTTAACTTCTGTACATTCAGGTTCCAGTAGAAAACAGGAGGTGCCCTCAGACAGAGTTCTGTGTAAAAGGACCACTGATGCGGGCAGAGTTCAGGGAAACTTTCAGGGAGCCGAGACACGAACTAGAGAAAAACAGATACACCACTCGGCCTCAGGGGAAAGGGGGAAGTGCCCTGAGCCAGAGAGGAGGCTGCCAGTAGAGGCTGCCAGAACCACCTGCTGGAAAGGGAGGGGGTGAAGATCGCCTTGACCTCTCTCTCTCTCTGCTTGTCTTCAAATCTCCTGCTAGTAACTTCCTGTCCTAACTGGACCCCTTGGCTTGGCTGGTACAGTCAGCTAGGGATCAGCCCTCCTGACCACTTCTACCTCCAGACAGAGAGTTAGGGAAAGAAGGCATGGATGGAGAACATTCAGCAGAATCACCAACCGGTGTGATTAAGTTAAGGATTAACTTAAAATAGGAATATCACCATGAATTATCTGTGTGGGTGCAATATCATCACAAGGCCCCTTATAAGAGGGTGACAGGAGGGTCAGAGTGACAACAGAAAAAGAAATGAGAGGAGGGGAGAAAGAGCCAGATTAAGATTTGAAGAGACCACATGGCTAGCTTTAAAGATGAAGAAGGGTGGCTCAGTTGGTTGAGCGTCCAACTTTGGCTCAGGTCATGATCTCACAATTCGCGAGTCTGAGCCCCACGTCAGGCTTGCTGCTATCAGCACAGAGCCCACTTCGGATTCTTTCCCTGCCGTCTCTGTGCCTCCCCACCTTGCATGCTCTCTCTCTCAAAAATTAACATTTAGAAAGAAAAAAAAAAAAAGAGGGAGGAAGGGGACATACGGCAAGGAAAGTAGTAGGAGTCAGGAGGCCTCTAGAAGGCAAGGAAACGGATTCTGTCCTAGAGCCTCCAAGAAAGGAAGGCAGCTTGATTTCAGAATTTCCAGCCTCCAGACTGTAAGATAAATTTGTGTTGTTTTTAAGCCACTAAACTGCTGGTAACTAGTTACAGACCAGCAATAGAAAACGAATACAGGTAGAGAAATAATAATAATAATAATAAATACACTGGTTATTTGTTATTCCTCTTAGATAAACCTCTTAAATTCATTGGGCAATATAATCTAGGATTCCAGATCTTGCCCCAGACATTGGTCTCATGAGCTTCCAGTATGAAATGCTTACGCTTGTTCCTCCGTTAGGTCCATGGGGATGTGTTTTTAACATAGTTCAAAAAGTTGATTGTGCTACACACACTTTTTCAGATTTGGGAGGGATTTTTTTCCTTACCATTCAGTGACCGAAGCTTTTGTATTCTCCCACAAAAGTGCCGTATTTTGGCACTGTTGATTCAGCGATTTTTCTCGGCCGTCTCTGAACTGCGGAAGAGAATTGACCATTTCTTGCAAGCATTTCTTCTCTTCTTCATATTCATCTAGATCCTTATCCAGTTTCATTAGTGCTTTTTTCCTTGATTACGAAAGAGAAAAGTTTGATAACCGATGACTGGCCACTCTGATTCAACACAAATAAGGGCAATTTGGGGGAGGCACTCTCACTGTAATTTGCCCTCAAACTATTATGCCAAAATTACACACTCTTATTAGAGAGTTCGCAGGCTCTTTGCATTTCCAGAATACTAATTCGGTATTTTAAACATAATAAATATACAAAACCATAAGCAGTGACATTTTTCTGTGGTGAACACACTTGTAAAGAAGGTAGATATGCACCTGAGAGAAACCAGACAAAGAATATGAGTGGGTGCGAACGGGAAAGAGAGTGTGACATGGAGAAAGGACAAGAGACAGGTGAACGTGCCCTGCAAGCTCCTAAGGAAGAGCAGAGGAAGCCGAGGAGAAAGGAACGTGCAAGGAAATGTTGCATTTCTACCTTGTGTACAAAAAGCTCTTCCCCATCAAAAAGGATTCATTTGACCTAAGGGTTTTAATCTGCAAACTAACCCTGGAAGGGTTACCTCCATTCACCCAGGTCTAAATTGCTTTTCTCAGGTACTCACTTCTCTACCTCCTTTCTTCCAATTCTCTCTGGAATCCACTCCCATAAGGATTTCACTCTCCACCCGCTCCTCCAAAACTGCTTGCCAAGATCTTGGGTAACCTCCATGTTGCTAAACCCATGTTCCATTCTCAACCTTTGCTTCCTTCACGGGTCAGCAGCATTTGACACAGCTGACCACTTCTCCTTGTTGAAAGGTCTTCTCACTTGACCCCAGGACTCTCTTGATTTCCCTTCTCCTATACTGGCCACTCTTTCTTGGTTTCGTTCCCTGGTTCCTCCTCATCTCCCTGATCTCTTAACATGGAGTGCCTGGAGTAAACAGCTTGGACCTCTTCCCTTGTCTGTCTGACCTCCCTCCGCGGGCAATGTCACCCATCTCACGACTCTACACGGCATTCTAAATGCTCAGCCCCCTCTCCTGACTCCATCTGTCGTTAAGAGTCTTGTTGATATTCGTATTTGAACATCAAATAAGTATTTTGAACCTATCATTTCTAAAACTGAGCACACTTGATCAGTACCTGATAAACGTCATTCTTTCTCATCTCAGTTAATGGTAACTCCATTCTTCTAGTTGCTCAAGTCAAAGCTTGGAATCATTCTCAACTCCAATCTTTCTTATAAGCTATGTATGATGTGTACATATAACCTATATAACTGTGGACTCTATCTTAAGAATTTATCCAGAATCTTAGCCCTTTTTGCCACCTCACCACTGGTCCATGCTACCATCATCCCTCACCTGGATCACTACCATAGGTGAACCTAGACTTCCTGTATCTTCCCTTGACTCTTACACCGTTCTCAACACATGGGCCAGAGAGAGCCTGTTACAGTGAAAACCAAATCATTTCCATTTGCTCGGACCCCTCCAATGACTTCCCATGTTACTCAAAGAAAAAGCCAAAGCTGTCTCATGGCCCACAGGTTACCTGAGCTAAGCCCCATCCCACCCGTTCTGATCCCCTTTCATACTTCTTCCCCTCACTGTTGACTTTCCCAACTCCTTGCCTCTCCTCAAACATGCCAGGCTCATTCTCACACCTACTGCTCCCTCGGCCTGGAAGGCTCTTCCTCCCAGGAGTCACCGGGCCAGCTCTCTCATCCATCCCATCTGACTCAAAAGTTACTTTCTCAGTAAAACTCTTGATGACCCTTTTTGAATTATAACCCCCTCCTCCGTCCTTGTTCGATTTTTCTTCATAGCTTTTATCACTATCAAACATATTGAATATCTTACTCCTCTCACTAGATAAGACTCCATCAGGAACAAGAGCTTTTGTCTTTTGTGCTAACTCCTCTATCCGCAGTACCTAAAATAGTACCCGGCACACAACACGTATTTGTTGTATTGGTAGCTAAATTAAAAATTAAAGCAATTTGGGGCGCCTGGGTGGCTCAGTCGGTTGAGCGTCCGACTTCGGCTCAGGTCATGATCTCGCGGCTCGTGGGTTCGAGCCCCGCGTCGGGCTCTGTGCTGACAGCTCAGAGCCTGGAGCCTGTTTCGGGTTCTGTGTCTCCCTCTGTCTCTCTGACCCTCCCCCGTTCATCCTCTGTCTCTCTCTGTCTCAAAAGTAAATAAACGTTAAAAAAAAAATTAAAAAAAAAATTAAAGCAATTTACTGTTTATCGATGTATAGTTTTTCATGTATAAATTAACATGGAACTTATTTATTACTTATTATTTATGAATAAAGAATAAATATTTATTAACAATAAATAACACATTAGTAATTAGTTCAACACCTCACTAAGAACTGGGCAGTAGGAATAAAAGTCTCATTGAGACCGTTAGCACAGGACAGTTTCAGAGGGAAGAGCTTGGTCAACTGAAGAGTCTCAAGAGAGCACTGAGCCTGAGGGACTTGGTGGGCAGAGGAGACAGGATGTGGGAAAGATTTAGAAAGGGGCGGAGACTGCCACAGAGGTAACTTGCTAGCATTATCACTTGCGGGACCTGGAGGCTGGTTCTGAACACGAGAGTTAAAATCACGGCACTCGTACAAAGCCTGCCTGCCTCAGTTTACCAGGCAATTCTGCTCAGTCTCCAGAATCAAAACTAACCTTGGCTGACCTCTTGCATCCAGTCCCATGCCGTCCCACTCTGTCCCCATCCCCATCCTGCTGGGAGGAGAGCAGGAGACCAAATAATTCAGCAACAAGTAGAGACACAGTATAGCATGCGTATCCTTTACCACTTCTTTCTTTCTTTAGTACCCCGTGTGTGGAGTTTTTTAGGTCTTCTCTCCTCATGAGAACCCCGTAATAAAGACCAGAGCGCTAAAGGGACTTTGAAGGAACTCAAGTACTTTACATGCATCTTATTTCATTACTCCTTTGTCCATGAAATGTACACTTTAGGGAGAAAAAAAATCATATAACATTTTGTAAAGGCACACTGTCAACAAAAGGGAAGCTTGTTTGAAGTGCCTACAGAAAAGCATGCTGAACACTGAACAGAGCAGGATGGAACAGAAGTAGAAAGACACAGAAAGAATTTCTTTCACCTAAGACATACTGAAAGTACAGAGGAGTATCATCCCGCATGGGGACATCGACAGACATGAGACTTACCGTTGTTTCACAGCTGGAGCAGTGGGATCCTTAAGACTGATTTTACTGATTTGATTGCACACATCTTGAATATTTTTCAGGAGTTCATTATTTTTGAAAGTACAAATCTCTAGTAACTTCTCTTCAGTGAACTCCTCCTGCACGCCATAGCCATGTGTCTCAAATAACTTTTTGGACAAAGCATCAACAAGTTTTTCACAGGTGTCGTCACCCCGTTCAGCATCTTTAAAGCTTATACCAAGCATCTTCAAACGTTCATCCAAATGTCTGGCCTTGTCCTTCATCAGATTGGTTTCTCCTTCTTTATTTTCTATTGTCAAAGTGTTTTCTGGTACCACCTGTGTATCTGAGGCTGACAGGTCTGTAACAAGCTCAAAAGGGAGTTCAGCTGTTTTCAGAGAAGCCAAAAAGTCCTCCAGAGCTTTGAGGGCATCTTTACAACTCTGTACCTTGTGGTTCGTTTCATCAAGTTGTGTTCTGTGTTTCAGTATAATATTCTTTGTTGCATGGAGATCCAGTGGGTGTAATTCTTTCAATGCAAAGTCGCCCCACTGTTCCAAATTATTACATATTTCAATCTGTTTTATGATGGAATCTTGGATATTCTAAAATAAAGTAAGAAATGCCGAAAAGACTGAGGCAGAGAAAAAGAGAGACTGCCCATCAGCAATGCACCTAAACTCCCAATGACTAGATTGCATCTGGGAAACCACTTCCCGGGTCTGCCAAGTCGGACAGCGTCCACAGAAGGAAACATTTTAATCACAAACAATCAGAGCCCATCTGTTTCATTATCTGATAACCTTTCTGATGTTTCAATCCCCAAAAGAAAACAAGTATATAAATCTATGGCTCCAGTGAAAATAGAGATTAAACTGTGGCGACATCTGTTTATAATCTGAAACATCAAACTTAAATATTTTTTATTTCAAATGAGACCTGGAATAAGTAAACTGTAGAAAATGCACATGAGTCTAATACAATACTTAGGATTTCAGTCATTGGAGAAGATATTCATAAGCAGACCTTCATTTTGAATTCAAAGAAAATACCTAATTACTAACTTCACTGTACCTATTTTCAAATTTGTGAGGAATAAAGAGATGAGAAATAAATCAGTCTAAATTATTGAAGACTTTCTGCCATTACTTATCGTCTAACTATATACTATTGACGTATAATTAAACATCTCTGAAGAACTGATTTATTCTATGAGTGCCTGGGAAAACTTATATTTACCCTCAGGTTTTGATAAATGCCATCAGCATCAATGAGATGAAATTCTTGAATGGCCATTTCATGGAGGAGCAGGTCTGAGCCACAGAGGAGAAGTGATTCCTTCTCCACAGGTAACACAATCTTCAGCGCAGTCTCCAAAGATTCCATTCTGGGTGAAAAATAAACCCAGACATAATGGAAAAAGGCACCATAAATGTAGTCTATAAAACATATTAATGCCATTGTTTAACTACAAACAAAAAATAATTACCCAATAAGAATACATACAATGATATGTGCAGATTATCACATTAAAACCCAAACCCAGGAAAAACAACAAAAAACACACAAAAAAACCCAAATCCAGCGATCCAAAATGCCAAAGAATGAGTTGTTTGCTATATCCACATATTCATAATAGCTTAACAGAAACCACACTGAATGGAAAATTGTTGTAAAACATACTGAGCCTTTCCTAACCTTTTGAAGTGCAAAATGGTGAATGTAATTTAACTTTGCCTTGGATGACAAAGAAATGTCATTATAAACACTAATTATTTTATTAGTGAAAATATAACAATTCAAAGAAATGGGCTCTACTAATGTGGGAATGAAATGTGTGACCTTTGACGAATAACATATGACTGTGAGCCTCAGTTTTCTCCTATGTAAAGTGGGGATATGTCCTGGGGAAACACATCCTGTGTATAGGGGGTAATAACAGCACTCTCACTTTGGAAATGGGAAAATCAAGATTCAGAGAAGTTATGTGACATGGCCAAATTCATGCCCAAGGGCAGATCAGGGGGAAGAGCACGGCCTTTGGAACTCAACAGAGTGCAAATTCCACCTAAATGTCTGGCCAGTGGGGAGGCTTGGTTAGGTTATGTAACCTCCCTGAGTATCAGTTTCCTCATCAGTAAAATGGCCCTCAAGTTAGCAACCAAATAAAATACTTAATATAGTACTAGCCTAGCTTAAAATAGCATTAAAATTTCATAAATTTAGTAAATGCAGCATTAACAGATCTCACAATTATACCTGGTATTAAGAGTCATCTGAAACTCTCTTTCTTTTTCTTTTAATCTGTCTCTTGCCTCGCGTATAAAGGGCTTCTTTACGTCACTCTCAAGCTCTTCTAACCTCAGTGAAGTGATTTCAAACTCCTTCCAGCAGGAATCAGTTTCATTTTCTAAGACCTAGATGAAACACATAAAGTAATCTATCAACTAGGGGGTTAACAGGCACGATTATTTTGTTCTAACAAAATGAGGCATTCGCCAACTATGAACACGAAGTTTCATATGAAAATACACTAAAATTATTTTTATATCTAATTTCATTAATGAAATTAATTAATTAATTTTAATTTTAAATAAGTCTTACAAATATTTTTCAACCATCTACGAGTAAAGTATCCTTCAGGGAACAATGATCTTAACTGTGCTCTCAGTTAGAAGACCCATTCAGTGAAGTCAAGGGAGTCAACAATGAAGGAACCCACACTTCCTTCCCATAAGTCAGTGCAGAGAATACAATTCAGAAAGATAAGATACATGTAGGGTCGCCTGGGTGGCTGAGGCGGTTAAGCATTGGACTCTTGATTTCGGCTCAGGTCATGATTTCATGGGATCAAGTCCCTACTCAAGATTCTCTCTCTCTCTCTCTCTCTCTGCCTCTCCCCCACTTATGATCTCTCTCTCTCAAAACAAATAAACTTAAAAAAAGGAAAGATACATGTAATATAAGAACACATATTCTAGTTCCTCTAGATAATAAATCTTTGTTTCTCCCTAAACTAAAAACTAGAGTGAATTAAACTGTTTCTATCAAATAAGAAGCGAATGAAATTATAATTTATAATTAAACATGTAAAAATTCTATTCTATTCCAGCTCCTTACCTTGTTAGGTTTTTTTTTTTTTTTTTAAGGCACTACCACACAATTTTACTGAGTGCTGATCATTATAATTTGTTCACTTTCCCCAAGGATTAGTATAGCTTTTATGACCAACTCATTATTCAGTTACTGGAGTAAGGTCTCAAGACAGTTTCTTAATTGTGATGAAAACGTGCTAAATCACTTGAACAACAGAGATTTTAACATATTCATTCTGCTTACTCAGATGGAAAATAGAGAAAAGCCAGATGGTAGAGTGTGACTCAGAAACTGGCATTATAAAAGGAAGATAACTATAAAATATGGGAGGGCGCTGTAGGCTCTCCCATGGCCCTTTTCTCCACCTGATGGGTTTTCTGTGAGGGTTCGTTCTAATGTACGTCCAAGTATACAACAGTGTTGCCCTGCATTGCACAGATCGTCTTCAAAGTAAGGAAGATCTTCATTGGTAGGGCCTACAACTTGTGTGCCCAACATTAGACAGTTTTTTTCTCTGTAGCTCCTGAGCCAAATGCAATACTTCTTCTGATGGCTCTCCACAAGAGTATCCATCAGAGTGAAAGATCCTTCCACTGCCTGCCCCTTTGTTATTGCCCAACATGAGACACACAAGGTGACAATTTGTCAGGATGACTGGTTTTTCACGTATTGTTAATTTTATAGCCGCACAGTTGGGCTGTTGGGTGAAACTGCCTTCAAACATAGTGCTTGGACCAATTCTTTTGAAGTCCTCATTCCTATCCTATACACAACCCAAAACTCTGCAAGCCACCGTATCTGGAGTACCAAATCAGAGCAGGAGCAATAAATTAGGACCCTGAACCAAAGTCTTTCCTGGGTTTGGTACTTGAAGGCAAATCACTTTCTAGAATAGAATGACATTGGAAATGTAATCCAACAAAGAGAGTTCTTTGGAAACATCTAGCGTACGTGACCTCAGCAAAGGTAGTGAATTCTATACTCACGGTGGTATTGTTTTCTAATAAAACATAAAACTCCTCTAATAATATTTTTAGTAATTACCTGTAGATCTGTCAGTTTAACCTGAAGACAAGCACTACTCCCTACTACGTCACTGGAGAAATCAGAAATAATTCTGAATTTGTTGTTTTGCAGGCACAGCTCAAGATTTTCTCTGTGTGTATCATACCTGGGGAAAAATTAAATGCGATGCTACTTTAATAAGAAGACAGTTTTTTTTTTTTAAATTACTGTCAATTATACATGAGGAAATCTCAGGAATTTCTGCTTAAGTTACTGGACTACATGCAAAAATTATGACTAATGGGTTATACACATGTATTAAAGTATAACATGTTTGTATTAATGAAAGATTTTGGGTGGATCTTCCAGTTATTTAAAAGTTACCTCTCTTGTAAACTACGGACAGATACATCGTGACCCTTCTCATACTTCTCCAAAACGCTTTCTTCCTGTTGAGGCTTTAACTCGGATTCCAGGCTAAAATTCTTAATTGATCCCATTGCCTAAGCAAATATGCAAAATAGCAAACATAATATCTTCAATATACTTAATTGCCTGGAAAAGATAAACATTTTATAGTACAAAGGGATATCACTAATTCTTTATACCCTCACCCAGGAGATAATAAAATTTATTTGAAGCTTCTCAGGTCAGAGAAAGGCCTTCCCCTAGGACAGAAGAGATTTATTACACAGAGTCTCACCTTCTAATCGGTATATCAGCACAGAAAAGGTGTTCTCCCAGCCCCTAAACCCCTAAATACTGTCTCTGCCTACGACTGCATAGCCATAGTCAAAAGCCTTCGGAAGCCTAGCGTGCAGGCCAGACCTCTGATTTCAAATACACCTGGTTCCTTCCCCACAGCTTCAGACTAGCAGGCTGGGCTATGACCCACAGTCCATGGCCACTTACCTAAAATTCAAGAATTCAGAAAATTCAATCCCCAAGGGGAGCAAACGACAACGTACTGAGAAAAAGGCAAATAATAAGTGAACTAGCTCATCTCCATGCAGCTGAGGCATCCGTACAGATGAAACTCAACCTCTCGTACCCCTGAATAGGAACGTGCACAGACTACGTGTAATCGTAATGTCTGCAAATGATCTCTTTCTGAAAGAGCTATTGTATCCTCAGGAGAAGAAAACGTTACGCTCGCTATAGCTTTGGTTCACTGTGTTATAATTCTCTGAAAGGGAGTCTTTCTTGCATTACTTCCTCAGCTGATGAAAATAATGAGATAATTAAAGCTAGCAATTAATGAGAAGTGGATTGTTGTGCGCTTGGCTTTTTTCACTGGGTTTACTTCTAAAATACATTATCCGCATGTGACACCTGTTCAGCTGATGGCTGATTATCTGAGTTTGCAGATGGCACCTCGCTGTGGGCATTCCTTCCTCCATTCTCAGATGTGCTCATGGGCTCCCTAGGAAGGAATCAAAATTGCACGTTAAAACAGAGGCAGAAACAGGAAGTCTAAAAGAGAATAAATAACACTCCTTGTCATTCGATCTTGCAAGGGGCTTTCTCTTGCTTTCCCCTGATGTGTAGTTAATCTTATGAAGCACTCACTTGTTTTTCGACACGCCTCCCACCGCGGGCTGCAGCGCCCCATGAATCTCGGAAGCACATTTCCGAAGTCTTTCTATCTTCTGTTCATAATCTTTGAGGGCCCTCCTCACTTCTTGTTGACTCTTCTGTGAAGTCAGCTCTTCACACAGCTCCCGCAGGACGTCCATGTGGTGATGGAGCTGGTACAGACCGCCTTCCTCAGAAAAGCAGGCCTGATTGAGGAAATAAAGCAGGCAATGTGTTTCAAAGGAGTTTGCGTGATTAGTCCGTAAGGATTAGAAACTAACAGATGTGTGTGACTTTAACAACATAATCTTTTATAGGCCATCCGCTGTGCGCCTGGTGTGGTAATGGGCACTGGAGAAACAAAGATGAGGAAGTCAGCCTGAAAGGGATTCACCACAGTCTAGTAATGCAGTGAATGAAACCAGAATATGTCACCCCAAAATATGCCTCCTTTTTTTTAAAGTCATCTCTACACCCAACGTGGGACTCAAACTCACGACCTCGAGATCAAGAGGCACACGCTCTACTGAGCCAGCCAGACGCCGCCAAAAATATGCCTCTTTGGTGCGAAAATTATTTTGAGCTAAAGGCAATTAAGAAGCAGCAAACACAGAAAAAGCTCCCTGCTTTCTGCCTACAGGCAGGAAATAAAGTCTCTTTATTTATTTATTTTAAAAAAAAAAAATTTTTTTTTTCAACATTTATTTATTTTTGGGACAGAGAGAGACAGAGCATGAATGGGGGAGGGGCAGAGAGAGAGGGAGACACAGAATCAGAAACAGGCTCCAGGCTCCGAGCCATCAGCCCAGAGCCCGACACGGGGCTCGAACTCACGGACCGCGAGATCGTGACCTGGCTGAAGTCGGATGCTTAACCGACTGCGCCACCCAGGAGCCCCTAAAGTCTCTTTTTATTAGCGATAGACTCTCATCAGCCCAGAGACAGTACCGGAGAAATCTGCAAACAAACCTTGTTAAACTAACCCTTATCTTTGCCTTGCCAATTCTTCACAAATGTATGGCTTCGTTGTCTACAAGGTATAAAAAAAATTCCTTCTCTGGTCATTTCTTTGGGTCTTTACTCTTGTGAAGGCTCCCACGTGCATGTAAAAATTCAATAAAATATGTACGCTTTTCTCCTGTTCATCTGCCTTTGTCGGTTTCATTTTCAGGGACCCTCAGGAGTCAAAAAAATAATAATTTTTTTTCCTCCCCTCCAGTGGTCATACAAATAATGTGCGCATAGTGTGACAAGTGTTATGACAGGGTCACTGCCTGCCTTAAGGACTCCAAGAAAACCCACTCCACATGTGGGAGCCATCTGAGGGAGATGCGGCCAGAACAAGTCCGACTGCTCCGAGTCAGAGCCGAGAGAGGTCACTCCTACCAGAAGGAACAGCCAAGGGGAAGAAAGCTCCAGATGTTCTGAAAGAACAGCAGTCTAGTGTGGCTGGAGGGCACAGCGCGGGAGAAGGGACGCTGAAGTCACGTCTTGAGGCCAGACTGTGGACCACCTGCGTGGTGTTCTAAGGGGCTTAGAGATATTCTGGGAGTAACAGTGAGGCAGTGACATAGGATTTGTGGTTCAAAGGGGTCTCTCCGTTGATGGGTCTGGAAGATGATGTGGCCATCATCGCATGGGGAAAATGCCCCAGGTCAAGGGCAATGGCAACACCGCGGAAAAGAAGGAGAGGAAGCAGGTGTCCTGGAGAGTAACCCATGAGGCCTGGCAACTGACTCCATCACAGCTGAGCAGGAAGGAAAGGGGATGGGGAGGAGGGGAGTTCTCAGGCTGCAGTGGCTTCATGACCAACAGATACAAAAGGGAGCAAAGTTTGAGGGAAGATATTATGGGCTAGTGTTGGACACGCTGAACTGGAGGTTTCTGAAGAACACTGGGACATGTACCACTCAGAAACAGAATCTGGACCTCAGAGGAAAGGACTCAGGTGGTGATAAAGATTTAGGCACTATCACTGCAGAGAGGGTTTTATCATTAAAGCCGCAAAGGGCAGAAAACCCCCTAGGGCAGGCATGAAACCAGCCCAAAATGGAGACTCTCAAAACTAAAACATTCAGATAACACAAGGGAAACAGAGAAATTTGTGGGGCCCCTGCCTGGCTCAGTTGGTAGACTGTGCGACTGTTGATCTCGGGTCATGAGTTCCAGCCCCACGTTGGGTATAAAGATTACTTTAAAAACGAGAGAGAAATTTGTGAATGACGCTAAAAAGAAGTTCCCCACTCCCCAAAAAATAATCAAATAAAGAAAAGCAAGAGAGGTTGATATTGGGAGAGCCACGGCAGTAAACAGTTTAAAGGAAAGAAGAAGAGTCAATACTGTCAAATAAATAGAAACAATCATATAGGATGGGGGCCGGATGGAGCATGAGATTTGCCCCAGATGCTTATATCCTGATTTGCTATCTTTTCCAAAAGCAGCACTTCTGAGGACACCGTGTCCCCTCAAAATCAACTGTGGGTACTTAAGCAACAGGTGACACATTTGCAACCACAGTCTCAAGGGACAGGGGCCACTGAGCCATGGCAAGGGAAATCATGAAATAATAACTTGACGCTGAATTTTTCTCATGTCCCAAAAGCAAGAAACACAGGCTGCAGTTAGAACTCGAACCACGTAAGGGATAATCCCCAGGAAACGGACAAGAGGACTGACGTAATTTTCAGAGCAGGTTTAATCCGAGGTGAAGGACACACACAACCATGTAAGAGAAACTCCAAAATGATGACAACATATAAATGGAAAACAGGTGGTTTACCTCATGTTCCTTGATGAGACCCTTGGTCCTTCCTCTGCGAATTAGTTTCTTTTCTTTATTTATTTGTTTTTCAAGTTTTGAAATACTGTCACTGAGTTTTCCTTTTTCAATGTCTATTTTCAGTTGTTGAATATACAAAGACATCTCATGATGAAGAGACTGCAAAAAAAAAAAAAAAAAAAAAAAAAAAAGCCCACAAAGGCACATGTATTAGCTAACTATGGGAAAAGAATACATTGAAAAGATTTTCATCAAAAACCCAATAAGAATATTTGTAGTAACACAGGGTCGAAAGAGAGTTTAAACGACATTCTGATTCATCTTTATGTCACTGGGAAGGATGTTTTAAAGTATACCAGACCCAGAAACATATTTTCTTTTTCTTTCTAACAACTAAAACCATGTATTAGCTGTGAAAGATACCATTAAGAGAATGGAAAAGACAAGGCTGGAGACTAGAGAAAACATATACAAAACACATTCCAAGCCTATGGAGAAATAACACGGAACTAAAATGTATGTCCTGGATGGGACTCTGAAATAGAAAAAAAATGAGAGGAGGGAAACACGGTGGAAACATGCATAAAGTATAAACGTAAGGAAATAACGTACCATCGTTGGGCCATTAAGTGTGACAAAGATACCGTATTAATGTAAGATGATAATAATAAGGGATAATAATACTGGGCATGGGGTACACTGGAACTCTCTGTACTATCTTTGTAATAATTCAGTAAATCTAAAATTGCTCTAAAATTATAAATAAATAAATAAATAAATAAATAAATAAATAAATAAAATTGTTCTAAAATTTAGAAATTTATTTAACTTTTCATTTAATTTATTTATTTTAAATAAACGTCTATTTAAAAGCATGTTTTAAGGGGCGCCTGGGTGGCTCCGTCAGGTGAGCATCCAACTCTTGGATTTCAGCTCAGGTCATGATCCCAGGGTCATGGGATCGAGCCCCACATCAGCCTCCACATTGGATGTGGAGCCTGCTTGAGATTCTCTCTCTCTCCCTCTGACCCTCTCCCCCACTCACACGCTCTCTCTCTCTAAAATAAAAAAAAAAAAAGTTAAATAAAATACGTTTTAAGTGCCTTTAACAGTAGACATTCAATTATATTACCTTATTCTCTCTCTCCAGACACACACGCTGAATACAAATCACCGCTTATTGAACACAATCTCTGTGGTGGGGCTTTAGATAAATCCTTGCGATAATCCTGCCAAGTGGTTGCACACATCCCCATTTTAACAGATACGTTCCTAGAGGGTGAAACAACTTACCCAAGGTCACAGCTGCTGAATCGAGGTCTGTCTGCCATCAAAGTCTATGCCTATTTCACTAGGAAACTCTACATGTGCATATGTGTCTATATGTTGTCTCAGTCAGGATCCAACTAGGGACCCAGGAAACATTAAATATTTAACTCAGAGGGAATTAAATGCAGGGAACTAGTTACACACGAGATGAAAGATCAGAAAAGCCAAAGGGAGGACAGTAAGGCAATCCAGAGATGAACACTGGCAGAAGGCTGCTATACTGCTGGGCTGGAGGCTTCAGAGGAGCCCAGACAGAAGGGTCATCAGAATCTGGAGCCATGGAACCCACAGCCACCAAAGACACTGTCCAAGAGAGGGACTTTGGACTCTCCCCTTTCCCCCCTCCAATCACCCGCTAATCTCCAAGCCGTGTTGTCATTGGCTGAACACAGAACCTGACTGGGCCCTGGGAAACTCACAGGATCAGCCCCCACTGTGATACCAAGTACATGGGGGATGGCCAGGAATGACTGATGACAAATGGGCCCAGGGTCAGATCTACAAGCAGAATCCCAGATACATGTGCATGTTCTTACCTCCCACTTGGCACAGACACGTCCACTCTCTTCTTCCAAAGACAGCTTTACACCCTCAGTTACATCATTTTTCAGTTCCTCAACAGCTTTCAAATACTTGACCAGACTTTTAGAATTTAGAATTATTAGTGCTTCCTAAAAAAGAGAACGTAAATGAGAACATGAAAGCCTCATTCTAGGGGTGCCTGGCTGGCTCAGTCAGCGGAGGGTGCGACTCTCGGGTCTTGGGGTTCTGCGTTTGGGCCCCCCACGTTGGGTATACAGATTGCTTAAAAAATAAAATCTTTAAAAAAAAAAAAGTCTCATTCTACTGCCAAGTCCTCAAAGCTAATTTTGGTAGGTCTTTTGGGGGCAGAACTGGGAAAAGACTTTTTGGGGACTATGAAGATTTAGGGGAGACTTTTTGTAAAGTAAGGTTGATATCCCTTTTGCATCTCTTGAATAACTTTGAAAAGAACTGCAAAATATTTATTAATCAAATGTAGTTAGACATTTGAGCACCAGATAAAGACTTGCTTAGGATATTCAAAAGGACTTTTGTTACCCCTCTGATAAATCATTGAAAGGATTATTGTGCAGGGGAATGAGCCACTGGCACTGTTTCCTCTAAAGTTCCTAAGTACTAGTGAATAGAGGACCATCCTTCATTAACAATACAATACGAAGAATATACTAGCATGTATTAGAGATTAGTGTTGTAAGAAGACACAATTTATAGTAGGATTAATAGGCCAATATTTAATATTGTGCATAAGCATTTTTAGGCTGCAACAAGTCAACATTACCTTATCATCAACTTCAAAGTTTTGCCCAGGGCCAACCACACTGGCAGTCCTGCCCCAGAGAGGGAGTAGCAGTGGACAGAGACGCGTCTGCTCCTTATCTCATGCTTACCTGCTCTTATAGACCTGGCAA
This sequence comes from Herpailurus yagouaroundi, assembly GCF_014898765.1. Lineage (NCBI taxonomy): Eukaryota > Metazoa > Chordata > Mammalia > Carnivora > Felidae > Herpailurus > Herpailurus yagouaroundi. The sequence continues at coordinate 39,494,845 of NW_024412396.1, read as the reverse complement.
TTACCTGGCAGAAACCTAGTTTAATTAATTAGGAAATGACAGAACACAGAATAGTTTGGTGCTTGTGAAAGAGACAGAAAACCTACAGGAGACAGAAGACAAAAGTAACTTTAGGGAATAAGGCACTTAAGCACAGTGGGAATTCATTCATGCGCTCACGACATATTTATTATGGGCCTACTGTGGAAAAGGTACAAGGCTGAGCCCCAGGGCCTTCCTCCAAGCCTCTGTGAGGATTGCTGGATTTATTACCTGGGGAGACTCTCTAACCCTACATGCTGGCAGATGGCTCCCACCTCATGGGCCCCTGGAGTCCCAGGGGTCTCAGGGCAGGACGTGGCAGGGCAGAGATCTTGCTTCTACCATGAAAATGGCTCTACTTTACTAAATGCCAGAGATAAAAGGGGGGAAGTCTGTGGCCTCAGATTCCAAAACATAGACCCTCAGCGGGAGGAAAATGGCGCCAGACTGACCCCTCTAACCCCTCTCTCTGGGAGAGAAGGGGCCTTGAGCCTCCGTTTTGTCTCTTCCTTCTCTCTTTCCTGAGCTGACCATATCAGCACCAGGAAATCCAGCCTGGTGATTATTCATAAGAACCACTGACTCTTTAAGGTCAGTTCAGCACTCTCAGCAACCTAGGAATACAAGCGACAATAAAAGGCCGAGGGAGGGGCGCCTGGGTGGCTCAGTCGGTTGAGCATCCGACTTCACTCAGGTCACTATCTCACGGTCCGTGAGTTCGAGCCCCGCATCAGGCTCTGTGCTGACAGCTCAGAGCCTGGAGCCTGCTTCAGATTCTGTGTCTCCCTCTCTCTCTGGCCCTCCCCCCGTTCATGCTCTGTCTCTCTCTGTCTCAAAAATAAACGAATGTTAAAAAAAAAAATTAAAAAAAAAGGCCGAGGGAACTGGTCAAAGATGGTGGCTAGCAACATGCAAACAGAAATCGATCACGCAGGGGAGGTCTTTGGGGTCCTGGGAAAAGCAGTGTTGAGACGGCTGATAACAAGGCCGTGGTCGGGTTCACAATCCAGAAAGCCAGATGAGGACTGAGGCCCAGAAAAGAGAAGGAGGCCATGATGAGAATAAATAGGCTCCTTCTTCTAGAAGAGTGGGGCGGTCCCCCCAGAAGTCTAGCTCATGTTAAATGTCCAATAAGTGTGTGAAATATTGAATAAAGGAACGAAAGGACACATATCACTCTACCTCTCCAATGTGTCCAATGGTAGAGACCTTATCGTACTTTTACTTCATAGACCCCCCAAGTGCCTCCCATCATGTTAATTAATAATGACTCTCGGGTTTGCACACATCTTGAGTCGTCTATCAAACCGGCAAAAGCAACCTGAAACTATCGCCACACAAAACAACATCACTGGATCTTTACCCATAAAATCACATATAACTTCTATCAAAGCATTTTAATGACAAAAGTGTGATTTTATATTCAGGGAACTTTACCTATTCCAAGGGCCTTCATGTGCCTTTTTTTAATTTAACGTCTCACAACAAATTTGGCAGCTGGAATTATGATGCCCATTTTACTAATTTAAAAAGCAAGAAAAATTAAACTCATGCTGAATATCGTACAATCAGTTGTGCTCGTGACACTATACCACTGAGTCCATTCGGCAGACCTATACTAAAGTTTAAATTGAAAAAATTCCTCACATTCATGTATATTTTTAATAGTTTCTGGGAACAACATATAAAACTGGGAAATTCTTTAAAGTTACAGTAACTTTGTGCATGATTACAGTGACAGAATTATCTCGATTTCACATGAGGTAGGTAGCTGATAATAAATAGCCTACATTTGGGGGTGCCTGGGTGGCTCAGTGGGTTAAGTGTCCGACTTTGGCCCAGGTCATGATCTCATGGTCTGTGGGTTTGAGCCCCGCGTCAGGCTCTGTGCTGACAGCTCAGAGCTTGGAGCCTGCTTCAGATTCTGTGTCTCCCTCTCTCTCTGCACTTGCCCTACTCATGTCTCTGTCTCTTAAAAATGAATAAATGTTAAAAAAAAAAAAAGAAGAGCCTACATTTGACGGTTGAGAGTCCCACCTTGTATTTTGAAATTAGTCCACTCCGGCTCTCTCTTTGTCCAAGTAATTGCTCAGCCCTTGTCATGTATGATTCAAGTTCCCTCTGCGACTCCTCCACTTTCAGCCTGACATCCAGATCTGGGGAAGCATCAGCTGAGTTTTTCAACACGGAAACTAATTTCACCATACTGATCTGCAAAGACAAAAAATTCTCAACAGCTGGCCCAGCTTTTCGGTAAGTCACAAATTAACAAATACAGTCTTTGAGGAGTGACTCTAATTTTCCCACTAGACATAAGAATCTCCTACTTATTATGTTGATATTTTTCAATGTGCTCTAAATTGTTAAAATATACACATAAAACACAAAAGTAATATTTTATAAAACGTTTCCAACTTAGAGGGCAATCCCTCCCTCTCTTCCCCATCCTCCTACTGACCACTCAGTTTTAAAGACTGGATTCACTTAATAGGAAATATTAAAGAGAGACCTGAACTTTCTCTTTAGCTTCTTGAATCTTTGTCTGAAGCCCAACTGTGAGAACATGTTGAAGGGACTCCTGGCTGGAAATATTCTGCACATCCATTTGTAAGGTATCTTCAATTCTAGACACAAGCTCTTCATACATAGAGCCTTTGGCAATAAGATGCTATGAAAACAAAGTGAGACCACAATAAATATTCAGGTTATATGTTAAACATTAACCTTAATCTGGTCAGGAAATCATGAAAAGTTAATTATTATTAATCCAAAGCGAGGTACATTTGTACTCTAAAAATGTTATTTTTAAACTTCATTAAAAAATTTTTATGTCAGGGGCGCCTGGGTGGTGCAGTCGGTTAAGCGGCTGACTTCAGCCGGGTCACGATCTCGCGGTCCGTGAGTTTGAGCCCCGCGTCAGGCTCTGGGCTGATGGCTCGGAGCCTGGAGCCTGTTTCCAATTCTGTGTCTCCCTCTCTCTCTGCCCCTCCCCCGTTCATGCTCTGTCTCTCTCTGTCTCAAAAATAAATAAACGTTAAAATAAAAAATTTTTATGTTAGTACAATGAGATTCTGAGAAACATAGTCTGTCATAGATTCTTTACACAGTAAGCACTTCAATAAAATAAAGCCTAGAAGTAATACAATGCCAGTAGTCAAATAAGTTGAGAGAGTAGTAATAAATCTTAAAGTGAAGTTGTTCTCTTTTTTTTTAAATGTTTATTTATTTTGAGAGAGAGAGGGGGAGAGAGCACAAGCATGTGCACACACGCAAGGGCAGGGACTGGCAGACAGAGAAGGAGACACAGAATCCAAAGCAGGTTCCAAAGCTGTCAAAGCAGAATCCAAAGCTGTCAGCACAGAGCCCGATGCAGGACTCGAACTCAAGAACTGCGAGATCATAACCTGAGCTGAAGTCGGACGCCCAACCGACTGAGCCACGCAGGCACCCCAAAATGAAGTTGTTCTAAGTCAAATCGGTTGGAAGGAGATTCACTAAATGTTATTGGAGAAAAATGGCTATTGGAAAAGAAATTTATAACCATGCTTTATACAACACACTAAAAATAAATTTCAGTGGATCAGAAAGTTACATATAAAATAGAAAACTACAAAAAGAAATTATCCATGAAAAGTGATCTACCCTCTGGGTGTGAAGGGGCCTTTTTAGGGATAAGAGCAGGAACATCAATATAAAAATCTTCCATGTAAAATAAAATAAACAACTTAAAAGTCAACAACTTGGTAAAAATATTTGCCACACAAATGAAAATGCATCGTGATTCAAAGAGCTCATAAATTCAATAAGAAAAGTACTAAGGTCCTTGGGGAGCTTGGGTGGCTCAGTTCGTTAAGTGTCCGACTTCGGCTCAGGTCATGATCTCGCAGTGAGTGAGTTCGAGCCCTGCGTCGGGCTCTGTGCTGACAGCTCAGAGCCTGGGGCCTGTTTCAGATTCGGTGTCTCCCTCTCTTTCTGCCCCTCCCCTGCTCATGCTCTGTCTCTCTCTGTCTCAAAAATAAATAAACGTTAAAAAAAAAAAAGGGGAAAGCAAAGAAAAGTACTAAGGTCCCGAAGAAAATTCAGAAAACGCAAGAACAGATAATTCACAAAAACAAATGGCCGATAAATACATGAAAGACAGTTCAACCTTACATGTAATTAAATAAGTACAAATTAAAATAATAATGAGGTACCACTTTTCAGTTATCAAATCAGCACAAAAAATTTTAATTACAACTCAAGGGTAGCAAAAGTATGATAAAATAGAAGTTCCACTGCTTGATATTAACTATATAAATGTTGACTGTATTTATCTTAGAGCAGTGGAATCATCGTGCTCTTACTCTTTATGCTTTTGTACATTATTTAAATGTTCTACAGTTAGCACATTCATTTATATTTTCATTTTTTTCTCTTTTAAATTATAAAAGTAACAATATTTGGTTACTTGGTTTACATGTATGAGGCATCTGGAAATGTGCCAAGACTGGGGCCTAATGCACGATCAAGATAACAGTTAGTTATTTGTATATCCTTACACACAGTTTTCTATGGATATAAACCCATTTACTATAAAAAAGCAATTGTTTTAAAAAAAGACTAAAAAAAAAAAATCACATCACTGGTACTGTTCACCAATTTGCATTTCTTACTTCACCATGTATCTTGCTCTAATAAAGATCTACTTAATTCCTTGTTAATATAAGTATATCCTTATATAAGCATATTTGTATTTTCATTGTTTATAAGAGGGATCATTGCCATCGTTTTGAAATATTTTTAAAATATTGAATTTCTCCTTCCTACTCATTTCTTTCATCAAACGAATTCCAGATACAGCAAATAAATAAACATAAAAATAAAACAAAAGTAAAAAGTGCTGGCAGATGGCACAGGTACGTTTACACAATATTTTCAAAATGATAAAAAATGCGATTCGTACAAACCATGAAAATACAAAATGTTACCTATACACCTTTCAGAAATCTGGATTTCAAAGAATTACGTGAATATCCCTTCATTCCAGGAACTTTCCATCTTGTTGTAATTTATGACATGCTCCGTAAGTTTTATAGCTGAGCTGGAACTCAGTAAAAACCTCAGTCGTAACTCCTTCCCCAGGAGAACCGAATGATATTAAAACACACTCTTGCCTCAGTGCTTTTCAATGAGTCAACTGCCCGAGAATAAAGACAGAAAGGTTTTAACAACATCCGTCACCCTCCCTGCATCAACGGGTGAGCTTTCAAAGCATAAATTGTATAATCTCTTATACTCTCGCTGAACTGACCTACCTATCTGACACATCCTGACTCATCTCCTCATTGCTCTCTGAAACCAGAGAATATTTTAATCTCCATTAGGTGGCTGGGAAAATCAGTTCAGGAATTGAGACTTGTAAGGTATCATTAGTGGTCTCCTAATCTATCCTCTGTCCTCAGGCAAAATCTCAGCAAATGATCCAGGAATGACAGTCCATGCAATTTTTACAACACTCAGCAAAGAAAGTTCAAACAGCAGTCTTATTACTATTTACCCTAAAACCTTGTATTTGTCTTAGTACATAAGTCCACAACCACGAAAGCTATGTTCTTAATACTTTTGCACTCCTACCTGCAAAGATTCTTCCACTGAGGCGTCTACCCCCTCATGACATCTCAAAAGCTCCAGAAGAGATTCAGTTTCTGCCTCCCAGATTTCCACTTGTTCAATCAGTTTTTCAACATCTTCAGCCACTTTGAGTTGCCCTGTGAATTCATTTTCTTTTTCATGTCCTTCCCCAGCCTACAACATTCAAAATTACCGCTAAGAAAATGGCAACATCACTTATAAAATACTTTTTTAAGTGTATTTATTTTGAGAGACAGAGAGCACAAATGGGTGAGGGGCCGAGAGAGAGGGAGAGAGAGGATCCCAAGCAGGTTCAGCAGTCAGTGCAGAGCCTCGACATGGGGCTCCAACTCATGAAACTGTGAGATCGTGACTTGAGCTGAAACCAAGAGTCAGACCCTCAACTGACGTGAGCCACCCAGGCACCCCTAAAATAATTTTCAATTAGAAAAAGTTATATCTCTTTTCTTCCTGAAGACTGCTAATGCAACATACTTTAGTAACTTAAAACCTACTTTTTGGATAATGATAATCACACTCTATGATCGCATTTATCACTTTAAAAAGTAAAAAATTTGTCATGTTTTCTTTTTTTCTTTCTTTCTTTCTTTTTTTTTTTTTTTTTTTTGAGAGAGAGAGAGAGAGAGGGCAAGCACAAGCAGGGGAAAGGTGCAGAGGAGGGAGAGAGAGAGGGAAAGAGAGAGAGAATCTTAAGCAGGCTCCATGCTCAGCACAGAGCCCAATGGGGGGTTGATCCCACCACCTGGGATCATGACCTGAGCCCAAAGTGAGAGTTGGATGCTTAAATGACTGAGCCACCCAGGTGCCCTTCACATTATGTTTTCTTAATGAGGGTATCATTCCTATCATTTAGTTATTATCATCTTCATTTTATAGATAAGAAGATTAAAGCTTAGAAAATTAGGGTAGTAACTCCATAGATACATTTCTAAAACTCATGTACAACTTTAGTAAATACAACTATGAGTGACAGTAGTCATGAAACATCACCAAGAAGAGACTCAGAACCCAATTTCAACAAAATTAAGCCTTTTCCCATCGATAACCTCTCAATATCCTATAGGTTATGCTATAGCTCTGCATGACAGGTGCATCCTTAAAGCTGTTGTTAATCAGATATCTTAAATGTACTAGAGAAATATAGTGTTCCACATCCTTCTCCTCTATAAACGTATTGCACAACTTCAGATCTTTCAAGACTTTGATCAGGTCTCCTTACGGTGCCAACCACTAGCACTCCATCCCAGCAACTGGCCAAAGTCAGTCCAAACTTAATTTAAGTGAAATTGGATATGTTATTATTCGGAAGGAGGCACATTTCCAAAATCACTGGTATTATCTTACATGTGTATAAACTCTTTGTTCCTTTTCCATAGTCTTCCCTATAATCTAAAATCGTCCTCTAAACAACAAAGCAAGAAATAAAGATTATATTGTCCCCTACTGTACAGAAAGGAAGTAAGACATGGGCCAGGGGCTAGACCAAAGCTAGACAATCCCTGAGCAAGAGGCAGAAGTCATCTGAAGAAAATATCAACTCAGTGTCCATAGCTCAGAAGTCATGACGGCTTCTGCACGTCTGCGGAATTCCTGAGTGAGGGAGAGACACAGACTTGAATGCTGAAGCCTCCTTCATGAGGGATTCACTTAAGCATTCTTGTGGAAAATGACCACATTTTAAGTGTTATCCAGGGGTGCCTGGGTGGCTCAGTCAGTTAAGCGTCCGACTTCGGCTCAGGTCATGATCTCGCGGTCCGTGAGTTCGAGCCCCACGTCAGGCTCTGTGCTGACAGCTCAGAGCCTGGAACCTGTTTCAGATTCTGTGTCTCCCTCTCTCTCTGACCCTCCCCCGTTCATGCTCTGTCTCTCTCTGTCTCAAAAATAAATAAACGTTAAAAAAAATTTTTTTAAGTGTTATCCAAAAATCACATTTACCACTGTTTCAACAATATAGGTTTAACAAAAGAAAAATAGCCACGGTATAGCTATATACAAGTGAAATACATAAAGTATGACTATTTTACCTTTACATGCTGATTATGGCTTTCAGGAAGTTCTATTGACATATCCATTGAAAAATCAACAGTTGGTTTTTCTTCTTCACGTAGCTGAGTATTTTCATAATTGTCAAAAATGGGCTGATTCTGTTTTTTTCTAAGTGGCAGTTTCATTTCCTATAAAAATTGTCATAAAACTTACAGTCTATTTTAAAAAATTACTTATTGACTTATTTTGAGAGATAGAGAGTGAGGAGAGCGGGGAAGGGGCAGAAAGAGAGGGAGAGGATTCCAAGCAGGCTCCTCACTGTCAGCACAAGGCACTATGCGGGCCTTGAGCTCACGAGCCGTGAGATCGTGACCTGAGCCAAAATCAAGAGTCAGTTACTCAACCAACTGAGCCACCGAGGTACCCTGAAGCCCGTATTTTTATGTGAAGATACATTGTTACTAACAATAACTGGACATAATATATTCAACATATTTTGGGGATTTATCACACAATAACAATGTTATAAAGTAGGAGCATTTCCCCCAAAAACAAACAAACAAAAAAACCCTCAGTCTAAAATTATTAAAAATAAGAAATAGAATAGTTTAAGTTCAAAAATTATTTATTAAAGGTCTGCTTTTATAAGGCGGCATGCTAAATAAAAAGCCATATAAAGTTCCGTGTATGTTCTTAAGGAGGTTGAAATCTGTATGCAAAAATGCTTATGTTGTTCTATAATGGTAAATGAATTTCAGCTACAAAACTGTATTATTACATGTCCACACAAATTCTTGTCCATAAGGGATGACTGACTTAGTCAGTTAAGCGTCCGACTCTTGATTTCAGCTTGGGCCATGATTCTCACGATTCGTGAGTTGGAGCCCCGTGTGGAGCTCTGCACTGACAGTGTGGAGCCTGCTTGGGATTCTCTCTCCTTCTCTCTCTGCCCCTCCCCTGCTTGCTTTCTATTTCTCTCTCTTTCGCTCTCAAAATAAATAAACATTTAAAAAAAAAAACCAAAAAACTTGGACATAAATGTTCACAGCAACACTATTCATAATAGTCAAAAGGGTGGAAAGAAGCCAATGTGCATAAACTGATCAATCAATAAATGAAATGCTGGGTATCCATACAATAGACTATTATTTGCCATAAGAAGTAAATGAAGTACTGACACGTTACAACACAGACGAACCTTGAAAACATTATGTTAAGTTTAAAAGGCGAGAAACAAAAGACCAGATACTATTTGATTCCATCTGTGTGAAATATCCAGAACAGGCAAATCTACAGAGGCATAAAGTAGATCAGTGGCCACTGGGGAGGCTGGGAGAGAGTATAGAGTGACTGCTAATGGAGTCAGAGTTTCTTTAGGAGATGACAAAAATGTTCTAGAATTTATGATGGTGGTGGCTGCACGACTCTGAATATACTAAATATACTAAGTTATACACTTTCAATGAGTGAATTGTATGGTATGGGAATTATATCTCAATGAAGCGGTTACCAAAAAACAAAAACAAAAACACTTACAAGTTGAGTTTTTGTAATAAATTTTCTCCATCTTTTATTCAGCCTTCTCAGTTCTTTAGAAATAGATGATCCAACTTCATCATTACTGACTTGAATTAGGAAATTTCCCACTTCATTTAAAGTAGTATGTTCTACACTCCACTGGGATATTGTCTCAAAGGGAATCTACACAACATAGAAGCAACACATTTTAATGACACAACACTTGTCTTTCTGTTATGCGTAATAGATTTTTACCAAGTGATTCTAAGCAAAAGTGAGTATGAGGTTCTTGCAGACACTCTGACCCTCCCCTCAGAGGATTCCCCATCCCTGCTGGACTAGCTCTTCATCCCTAATCACTAACTGCCAGGCACCAGCTGTCATTGCTCTTGGTCCTGAACTTTAAGGAAGCAGCTGATGTTCCGCCTTTCTAAGTGGCTAATGAGCTTAGAGCAAAGGCTCTCAAACATTTATCGGTTCATGGTGCCCTTAATGTTTCGGTAATTTTTTTCATAAATTCCCTATGCCAGGAGATTCATCTAACGGTTCTCATTTTCAAGTAGTCGGGTCCAAACCACTTGGTAGTTATTTGCTGTATGGTGTCCCACAGGCTGATGTTGCTGTGTCCCTCAAAATTTAAATTATCTTTAAAGTCCTCTGGAAGCTCAGGGCACCTCAGCACAGAGTTTGGGAAGTGCAAGGCTTATAGTGTTTTTTTTTTTTCCTCATTTATGTGAATCTTAATAAAATATCTTTAATGGATGAAGCCAGCGAGTATTATGATAAGCAAAATAACTCAGAGGAAGACAAATACCATATGATTTCACTCATATGTGGAATGTAAGAAACAGAACAGACGAGCAAAGGGGGGAAAAAAGGAAAGAGAGAGGCAAACAAGAAACAGACTATTAACCAGAGAACAAACTGATGATTACCAGAGGGGAGGTGGATGGGGGATGGGTAAAATAGATGATGGGGATTCAGAAATGCCCTTGTGATGAGCACTGGATGTTGCATGAAAAGTGTTGAATCACTTTATTGTACATCTGACACTACTATTATACTGTAGGTTAACTACTAGAATTAAAATCAGAATTAAAAAAAAGGTTTTTAAACACAGAAGAATAATTGAAAGCCAAAGATTTGAATTTTTATCACTATAGGTGACAGGGAGAATGACTCACCAACCCCTCAAATATTCTTTACGTGCTCCTACACTTATCACAAATTTTACTTTCATATAAACAGCCCATTTTCAGCTGAGGAACTTTAGTGTCTATTTGGAAAATGTTTCATCTGAGACTTTTCATCAAAATTATTTTCAAGCAGAAAACCATTTGCAACAGAGGAAAAGAAATGAAAGAAAGAAAAACTATCCCAGAGAAGAATCATAAAACAGATTATGACATGACTAGCAAGTGAAAACACTGATGAATTACGTTGAAATTTCTTCCACACCTCTCCACATAAGTCTAAGGTATTCTGAATTTCCTTCCTCTGGAAATACAGGAAGATTTTAGAGCTGAAAGGTATTCACCCAAATGGAAAAATAAAACTTTTTAAAATATCAAGTTATTTTAAATGTGTCTATAAGCTATTGAATATTCCAAGCCTTTTCTTTTCCTTCCAAAGAACTTAAGCAATATATCGTTCAAAAGCTACTGTGTGTGTGTGTGTGTGTGTGTGTGTGTGTGTGTGTGTGTGTGTGTAAAACCTACAATGAGGAGAAAACTTCCTTTTGGCAATTGTATTAGAAAGAAACTAAACTCTTTCCAATACTTTGAAGAATATTTCCAAGAGTCATGTTCACTCTTCCCTGGCCTCTCATTTTTGGATTGAAAACAAGGATCTCCAAACAAGACGAAAAAAAAAAGAGAAGAAAATTGAGGAGGTAACATTAGACTGAAAATACCTCTTTAATCTGTTCCTTCTTTGTCTCCTCAAAACAAGCCTTTAGTAAGCGAAGTTTTTCCAGATAAGTAGCCCAACATGTCAAAACTTTCTGAAGAGTGGACTTGACATTATATACATTTTTTCTATACATACAAATATCATATTCCACTGCCATATATTGTTTGCTAATATCCTGATATTCTCCATCTATAATGTTAACAAAACAAAAAAGTAATCTTAGAAAACAGTTTTTATTAATAAAATAATACCAAGAAAAATATTTGCATATTAATTGTCAATGGTCAAGTAAATATGTACTGTGATAATATTAAAAGTGAACGCAAGAATTTTCCAAAGAAAACACATGTTAAACCAATTCCTAAAACGTTAAGGTATAAAGAAAGTGAAACAGATAAAATGCTATTTTTTTTAATGTTTGTTTATTTTTGAGACAGAAAGAGAGAGGACAAGCAGAGGAGGGGCAGAGAGAGAGAGGGAGACACAGAATCCAAAGCGGGCTCCAGGCTCTGAGCCATCAGCACAGAGCCCGACACAGAGCTCAAACCCACAACCTGCAAGATCATAACCTGAGCCGAAGTCAGACACACAACCGACTGAGCCACCCAGGTACCCACGTGCTATTTTTAAGTGATCATTTCATCAAAAAGTAACTGTATAGTTTTACCTAAATTCTTATGTATTTCTTCACACTTTTGCAAGGAAGTTTCAAGTTGAGCTAGGAACTCTTTTTCTTCAATAAATTTCTGGGGGGGGGGAAGGAAAAAAATATATTGACAGCTTTTTACCATTAAAAATGTGTCAAGAAATCCAGAGAGAAACATAAATATTGATGAAGCACTCGGGCCCTAAAATTTCATTAAGGCTTTACTACTATATATTTGGGTAGAAAAGAAGAGTAGTTCATGAAGAAAGTCGGTTAACATCTAGGAAACAGAAGTATGAACACTATGTAGGTATGAGACCTAACAAAGTTCATCATTGCCGTGATATGGTTCCACAACGGTTTTTCTCCTGTGGGAAAAGGTAAGTTACATATATCATTTTCAAAAGCTCCTACTTCACATATTTATTAATATTGCATAATTTATGCCAGTTTCTCTTTTTTCACAACTTTTATTAATATTGAATAATTTTTATTAGATATATGAGAGTATGTTGTCAATAGATAACATCCATCCCACAAAAACATCTGAGTAACTACCATTAGTCAAATTATGATGTGTCCTAAGCAAGCAAATTCTGCTGTTGAAAAATACAGTTAATTAAAAGCTCGTATTTACTGTATACTTATTAAATTCCAATGGTATGATTACTTAAATGGAAAAATGAAAAATCAAAGTAGGAAATACATTCAAAACCTAGTCAAATTGAGAATGATGTCTCCTATTCAAGAATGTACGGTGTTTAAATCATAAATTATTAAATAAATCTGTCTTGATTGTGTTGTTCAATTTTTGCACTGAAATTTACAATCTTGGATTTTTCTTTTTTGCCACTCATTCCAAAAAAAGGGAAACAGAAAGAATGATATTAATTCCTAACTGTAGAAATGACATTTCTAGGATGCTTTTAATTTACAAAAGAACATATTTATATTTAAATCATTTGCAACATTTTTTCCCATTAATTTCAAGAGCCAACCCCTTTCTCCAAAAATAAGCCCCAAGACAAAATGTACTGTCTTTCCCACTCTTACAACTCGAAAGGCTAAGATTAAAATGTTCTAAAAAAAAAATTACTTTTTGAATGAAACCATGAATCTGAGTGGGAAAAATTCTTAAACAAGACATCCAGTAAGTGAATGCTGAAATTTTTAATAACCTGAAACTTTTTGTAACTATTATGTTAATTAGCCTGGTTAACAGAGTCTTCCCTGTTGTGGTAAATAATGTGGTTTTCTCTTTCTTACTCCTCCCAATGTCTGTTATTTGGCTACCTAAAATTCTGTTCTCTAGGTAATTTTAAGCTAATGAAAACTACCAAGAAAACTCATCTCAAAACCTGGAAAGGTAAAGGGAAACTGTCTTAAGGAAAAATGCAAACTTAGCACCCAGACATGGAGAACGGTGGTCAAAGACACAAAATAAAACAGCTTACATGCCACTCTTCCAGCAACAATTCCACAGATTCTTTGTTCCCATATTTGACGTTCCAAACATCCAATTTTGATTTTACTTCATCTAGCAGACCAAGAACTGTGCACTTATAGTAATGAAATTCTAGAAGTGGAATGAATTTTTCCCCTGAAATGTTGTTGATTCTGGAAAATATTTCAGGTTTTAGAATTTAACTTCATATTACTGCCCAAATGCGAGATAATCTGTTTGGCATTTCTAAAAATATTGGGCCTTTGGCTTTTTATTTTAAACACATGGAACTCAGATGTCTCCTCAAATTTTTTTTTTCTTTTAAAGTAAGATGTACTACCCCCAACGTGGGGCTTGAACTCACAATCCTGAGATCAGGAGTCACATTGCTCTACCAACTGAACCAGCCAGGTGCCCCCCAATTTTTTTTTTAACAGAGTAAAACAAATATTGTGGCTAAGAATAAAACAACTATTTCTGAGAGGAAAACACCTTAGAACATTATCTGAAGAAACTATTCCCCTGTAGAAAAAAAATCCTATACTAAATGTTAATCTCCAAAATATTTTACTAAGTTTGTAAACTTTTGTATACCCGAATGCAACTATAATTTCAACATTTACATATTAAAACAGCTTTCATTATTATTTCAAATAATAAAACCCTCTTATTATCATTGTAATAAGTTGTGCATGAATAATGAGAAAAGAGAGGATGAGGTGGACAACAATCAGTTAAATAATCTCTGTATTTACAGTATTTTAGAGCTTACGAAGTACTTTCAGATACCTCCTCCTGTCTCACCCAGTATCCTTGTGAGACACGAACAGGGTGGCTATCATTATTCTGTATTTACAAATGAGGATGCATGCTCCAAAAGACAGTAACTTGGCCAAAACTCAGATACGGAGCTCGGTTTCTGACTCCATTTCTAGAACTTACCCCACCACCATATCCTACCATCCAATGAAAAAGGACGTATGTTAGTATGATGTGATGTTACTATTACAAAAAATGTGAAGGTACTGTGAATCAAGATTTAAAGAATCCTTGTCAGAAGTTTTCTAAAAATCTATACTTTTCTGGTCCGTATAGCATCCTATTAGTGCTCAAACACGAGTGGTATCGGCAGTGGTGAAATGGTAGTGTTACAAACCGTGCTTTCATTTCCTCCAATTTCTTAGGTGATACCAGTGGCAAATTTTTTTCATCTCTATTTTCAAACGCCAGAAGAGTATGCGAATGACAATCAAATTTATCCATCAGATTCTGAAAAGAAATTTAGCATGACATCAACCAGACTTTTTGCCAAACACTGTAACTGGGGGTTCGTTAATCTCATTTGCTCTGCGTATGAGCTGCATCTTTTGTCCAAAAACTCATAAAGCCCTTACTTTTTTTCACTAAAGCTTCGCCAATGCGTAATTTCATCATAAATGCTTTACACTGGAACATTTTACAGAGAGACAGACTGTAGTTTCTTTGGTAAAAGCATTATCCAAACCTTTTGTTTTGGGATTTATTTGTAATTCCTTTGTGAGTTCGCATGCCATAAATGTCGTCTACCAAATTCCTTCATACCATTTTGATGAGAACCCACTCTCTCACATTTTACGCCAGTCTCTTTCCTCCTTTTTGGTCAGGCTTTACGGTTGCTTTAGAACTGACTGGACTCTATTCTTATTGTTTCCACCTTGAACTAGCACAATGCCCATAAGGAAGTGAAAGTATCTTCTGGCTCCCCAAAATCCCCAAGGGAATCATTCCAAACCACCCTCAAAGAGGCACTGTATTTCCTTCCCTTCTCTCTAGGACAACGTCTTCCTCAAGAAGAAGTCCCTAACAAAGCACAGATTTTCCCATGTTTCTTTGTTATTTTCCAACCTTGATTAAAGTCATTTTCTCTTGTATTAGAGCCACGGCTTCACAGTAATCCTGGGAAGCTGGCAAATCTTCATCGATAAGCTCCTCTACCTCCTGGAGCCAGGCTTCGATTTGATGCAGCGGTGAGGGCAAGGCATCATTCAGCTCCCTTTTCCACACATTAATCTGAAAAAACAAACATCAGCGCTTCACTAAACATTCTTCTGAAGTTTATTTCTTTGCACGCAGTTTGTTTAATACTTCAAAGTTTCTCTGATCCATTAGTCAGGGAAGTCTTTCTCAAATGGGCAAACTTCTCAGTTCTGTACATTTGCTTACCTGCTGATAGAGAAGATCATTTGTTTAAGAGCAATAGAAGGGGGCACACGAGGGGTGTCTGGGTGGCTCAGCTGGTTAAGCATCTGAGTCTTGATTTCCTCTCAGGTCATGATCTCACAGTTCATAGGTTTGAGTCCCGTGTGCTGACAGCCTGCTTGGGTTTCTCTCTCTCTCTCTCTCTCTCTCTCTCTCTCTCTCTGACCCCCCCCAAAATATGTAAATGCACTTAAAAAATAGATATAAAAGGGAGCACAAGGATAAAAATGAATATTTTGATAAATCCATAATCAGTTATGAGAGGGAAATTAGAACTATTTAAAGCACCCCTCAGGGTGCCTGGGTGGCTTAGTTGGTTAAATACCTGATTCTTTTTTTTTTTTAATTTTTTAAATATTTATTTACTTGTTGAGAGACAGAGAGAGCGTGAGTGGGACTGGGGCAGAGAGAGAGAGGGAGATACAGAATCCAAAGCAGGTTCCAGGCTCTGAGCTGTCAGCACAAAGTCCGATGTGGGGCTCGAACCCACCAACCGTGAGATGGTGACCTGAGCCGAAGTTAGATGCCCAACCGACTGAGCCACCCAGGTGCCCAAGCATCCGATTCTTGACTTCGGCTCAGGTCATGATCTCATGGTTCGTGAGTTTGAGCCTCACACAGGGAGAGCTCTGCACTGACAGCACATAGACTGCTTGGGATTCTCTCTCTCCTCTGTGCCCCTCACCCGCTCTCTCTGTCTCGGTCTATCTGCCTGTCTCTCAAAATGAGTAAACGTTTAAAAAAAGCACCCCTTTAAGCAAGGGTAGACTGTTATATAGAAGGACCATCATCTGAAATGTTGTATGGCCTTGTGTTCTCTGACTTTACAACGACACCTTACGCTCAGATTTATAGATTATTTTTCTCACTAGTACTAATCATATATTCACATTACATATCTCTACCGTACCTCCTGAATATCTGTCCCTCACCGAAGCCCCCCCACAATCCAGGAAACCTCTTCCTTCCTCAGCCCTCCCTGCATGCACACAAATGCCAACTGCCTCTTTCCCCAAACACCGACTGCACTCTCAAGGTGTTCGCACTCCCTGTCCCTTCTACCTGGATGCTTTCCCCATTAAGCACCATCAGAACTCACCTACTCCCACATTCATTCATTCATTCAGCAAACACTTATAACCTATTGTGCTAAGAGCTTAGCATAGAGATACACAAGGCTTCTAGAATGGAGAGGGGACATGTAGTGGTTGTACCACAAAGTACTGTGCAATGAGCACTGAGACCCCAATGAGATGTACACACATGTGAACACTGGAGCATTTTAAATATGTGTGCTCAAAAATTTAAGTAAGAAACAGAATAACACATAACACCGATTTACACAACTTAATAATACACAAGCACATAAATACGTTATGTATTTGGCAAGAACATATGAGACGAAAAGGCCTAAGAAGACGGGGAAATGGAGGGCATGGGTATAGAAAGAAATAAACACAAATTAAACAAGTAAATAAAAGTAAGAGTAGGGCCTTGCCTAGACTCATATGCCATGAAGGGAAGAGTGAGTTTAACACAACTCTCTACATCTGACGGTCAACCAGATAAAAACAAATAAACAAACAAACAAACAAAAACCCACAGGTCTTGCCTGAACCATCTAGTGGGAAGCAAAGTACATGGTTACAGTGAAATGTAGTCAGCAAGATAACAGAGCCAGGCAGAGGGGCCCAGGGAAGATCATGGAAGAACACTGATTCCACACCAATGCCCAGACTTCTTTTTGTTAATTTTTAATTTTTAATTTCTTTTTTTGTTTCAAGTTTTTATTTAAATTCCAGTTTGTTAACAGTGTAACATTAGTCTCAAGTGTAGAATTTAGTGATTCTCACTTACATACAAAACACAGTGCTCACCACAACAAGTGCCCTCCTTAATCCCCATCACCCATTTAACTCATCCCCTGCCCACTTCCCCTCCAGTTACCCTCAGTCTGTTCTCTCTAGGTAAGGGTCTGTTTCCTGGTTTGCCTCTCTCTCTCTTTCTCTCTCTTTCACCTATGTTCATCTTTTTTATCTTTTAAATTCCTGAGGCAAGGGAAACACAAGCAAAAATAAACTACTGGGATTTCATCAAGATAAAAAGCTTTGGCACAGCAAAGGAAACAATCAACAGAACTGAATGGCAGCCTTCAGAATGAGAGAAGATATTTGCAAATGACATATTTGATAAAGTGTTAGTATCCAATATCTATAAAGAACTTATAAAACTGAACATGCAAAAAACAAACAACCCGGTTTAAAAAATGGGCAGAAGACCTGAATAGACACTTTTCCAAAGAAGACATCCAGATGGCTAACAGACACATGAAAAACAAGCTCAACATCACTCATCGTCAGGGAAATACAAATCAAAACTACAATGAGGTATCACCTCACGCCAGTCAGAACGGCTAACATTAATAACTCAGGCCACACTAGATGTCGGCAAGGACGCGGAGAAAGGCGAACCCTCTTTACATTGTTGGTGGGAATGCAAACTGGTGCAGCCACTCTGGAAAACAGTATGGAAGTTCCTCAATAAGTTACAAATAGAACTACCCTATGATCCAGCAACTGCACTACTCGGTATTTACCCAAAGGATACAAAAATACTGATTTGAAAGGACATATGCACCCCAATGTTTATAGCAGCACTCTCAACAATAGCCAAAGTGTGGAGAGAGCCCAAATGTCCATCAATGGATGAGTGGATGAAGAAAATGAGGTGTGTGTGTGTACACACACACACACACACACACACACACACACAACGGAACATTAGCCATAGAAAAGAATGAAATCTTGCCATTTGCAACGATGTGGATGGAACTAGAGAATAACGAGCTAAGCCAAGTAAGTCGGACAAAGACATATACCATACGATTTCACTCATATTTGGAATTTAAGAAACAAAACACATGAGCACATTTGCCAAGAATTCTTAAGCAAGATAAAAATCCAGCTCCTAGGCCACGTCCTTTCCTGAGGACCCCATTTAAGAATGTGGTTTTTGATCTGAACTCACATGGCTCTATTGTGGATTTTTTGGCATTCTTACTCTAAAGACCACCCCCCCCATGAAGATCATTCACAAATTAAAATGTGTTTCAGTCAAATGGCTTCCTCTATTGAAAACAGGAGTTTTAAATCTGTGTCTCTTTCTCTTATAGTTCTACTAAATGAACTGCCACTGCTCTTTAACTTAAATTGATTTTTTTTTTAATTTTTTTTCAACGTTTTTATTTATTTTTGGGACAGAGAGAGACAGAGCATGAACGGGGGAGGGGCAGAGAGAGAGGGAGACACAGAACCGGAAACAGGCTCCAGGCTCTGAGCCATCAGCCCAGAGCCTGACGCGGGGCTCGAACTCACGGACCGTGAGATCGTGACCTGGCTGAAGTCGGACGCTCAACCGACTGCGCCACCCAGGCGTCCCTTAAATTGATTTTAAATAGAGGAAAGAATAAGCAAAATTACATTTTTTAAAAGAAAAGGGTTATTTGATTCATCATTAATTGATTAAAAAACATTTACTGGGTGCCACCATGTGTAAGATAAATATCAAAAAGAAACATTCAAGCAAATGCCCAAGTGTAAAGATTTTTTTTAAGTGTATTTACTTATTTTGAGAGACAGAGAGAGGAAGAAGAGAGAGAGAGGATCCCAAGCTGACAACACAGAGCCTAACACGGGGCTTGATTCCACAAACAATGAGATCGTGACCTGATCCCAGATCAAGAGTTGGACACTTAACCAACTCAGCCACCCAGGCTCCCTGGAAGATGTTACGTGAGTAAAAAGCTAGGTTTTAAGGCAGTCAAGTGGAACTATTCATAAGCTAGAAGCATTAAACATTATAGTTTTCACATTATGTTTTTTTTGGGTTTTTTTAGGTCTATTGAGGCCTAATTGACAACATAGTAAGATATTTAAAGTGCACATCATGGTGATATGATACACCTACACATTGTGGAAGGATTCCTAGTATCTAATTAACACACCCTCACTTCACGTATTTACCTCTTTTTTTCTTTTCTTGGTGAGAACATTTCAATTCAACTCTCTTAACAAACTTAATGATACAATACAGTGTTATGAAATGTAGCCACTGTGTTTTACGTTAGATCCTCAGACCTTACTCAACTGACAGCTGAAAGTTCGCACCCTTTTACCAACTTCAATCCCTCCTTTCCTCCATCCTGACCACCGCTTTTATCCTCTCTGTTTCTGTGAGTTTGACTTTTTTTTTTAAAGCTTCCAGACATAAGGAATACTATATAGTACTTTGTTTTGCTTTAGGTGCTTCAACTTTATCTTCTCAAACAACGTAGGAGAAAAGATAGCTCCGTAATCTTAAACCATTAAGTATACGCCATTAAGCCTCCAGTTGGAAAATCATGAAAAAAACTGTTTTCATCATTATGAATTTTTAATACGCGCTTTCAGTATATCCAAATAATTTGTACCTTTGCCAAAATAAAATAAAATAAGCCAGAAAGTTGATGAGTGAGTTAAAGAGAGCCTAAGAACACTATCTTTAATCCAACTGATATTCTTTTCGCAACTGAAAGAAAGCTGAGTATGTTTTGAATGAAAAGGAACGTGTGCTTTCTGCCTGAGGGCTGTACTCTTGTTTAGGTAACGGTCAGAAGGGGAAAGATAGAAGGCGATAATTACCTTTTACTACTCTTCTTTTTCACTTACCATAGAAAACTGGCTCCATACTTTTCTTTTTTAGTTTTGGAACTTATTTTTGAATTTAGTTGAAAATTTATATCTGATCTGAGCTGATCTTGTCAGGTCAAAATAACATAATGTTGGAGCGCCTGGGTGGCTCAGTCAGTTCGGTGATCGACTTCGGCTCAGGTCATGATCTCGTGATTTGTGGGTTTAAGCCCCGTGTCGGGCTCTGTGCTGACGGCTCAGAGCCTGGAGCCTGCTTCAGATTCTGTGTGTGTCTCTCTCTGTCCCTCCCCTGCTCATGTTCTGTCTCTTTCTCTCTCAAAAAAATAAACGTTAAAAAAAAATTTTTTTTTCAACGTTTATTTATTTTTGGGACAGAGAGAGACAGAGCATGAACGGGGGAGGGGCAGAGAGAGAGGGAGACACAGAATCAGAAACAGGCTCCAGGCTCCGAGCCGTCAGCCCAGAGCCCGACGCGGGGCTCGAACTCACGGACCGCAAGATCGTGACCTGGCTGAAGTCGGACGCCCAACCGACTGCGCCACCCAGGCGCCCCCCCAAAAATTTTTTAATTAAAAAAAAAACAATAATATTGCTATTTTGCATAGCTGGCTTAAAATGAAACCATTTACTGTGATGCCTTGAGGTAACTGTGTGCTCAAACAACTGAACCAGAAATTGTCTAGATGGTATTGACTTTTCTGTACCTGAAGGCTGTAAAATTAATATGTCTCATTTGCCACACCAAGACAAGGAGCTGTATTATAACTAAAGAATGGATTTTCAAGCTACTATCAATTTGTGGCACTGAACTCTTGCAAAATAGTGGTGTTTTTTTTTTTTTTAATGGTTTTTCTCATTATGTTGGGTACTTTTTCCCAATCACGTTCAATAAAATTAGGCCAGGTGTTTGTGGCCTGGAACACTGTGAACTCTACAGACAAGATCTTCTTCCTCTCGTGTTTTGTTGAGGTCGTGTAACCAGGAGCTCCTGTCCTTCTCAAGGGTCAGTTTCAAAGTCGCGATGAGAACACGAGCAGGGGACACAATGAGCCGGGCCACTTGATGGGAAGGTTTCCGGAGCTGCGCTAGTTGTCCCAAATTAGGTACTTGGAGATGGTGGCTCTTTTAAGTTACTGGACCTATTTACCACCCTTCATAAAGGATGTGAAAAATGTATTCTGAAAACAGGCTGGCGCTGTTGACAGCCGAGAGAGCAGGGGCCAACAGGGATCAACAAACTTTTCCAGGGCCAGAGAGAATTTTTGACTGGCAGACCATAAAAATCTCTGTTGCAACCCTGTAAATCCACCAGAAATCACTTAATTATCCACTTAAAATGCGTGAAGGGTATGGTATGTAAATTATACCTCAATAAATACGTTTAAAAAAAGAATGAAGGCAAAATAAAGACATTTAGAAATCAAAGAAAACTAACAGAATTTACCACCCACAGACCTGCATTGTAAATTTAAAAAAGTGTTTCAGGCTGAGGCAAATAAATTCGGATGGAAACTCAAATCTCTCCAGGAAAGAATGAAGAACATTGGAAATGGTAAATATCTAGATAATTATAAAAGACATTTTTTTCTGTTAATTTCTTTAAAACATATGATTGTTTTTAGCAAAAATTGGTAACATGGTCTTGGGGACTTTAAAACATTTGTTTGTGGCATAAATATATTTATATGTAAAGCAACTATAGCACAAAGAATGACAAATAAATGAATCAATTTAACTGCAAGATTTCTACATAAGAAGTTGTACGATAACTTAGAAGTTGTGTAAGTAGACTGCAAAAAAAGTTGTTTTAAGTTTATATATTTATTTTGAGAGAGAGAGAGAGAGACAGTTTGAATGAGCAGGGGAGGGGCAGAGAGAGAGAGAGAGAGAGAGAGAAAGAGAGAGAGAGAGAGAGAGAGAGAATCCCAAGCAGGGTCTGTACTGTCAGCGCAGAGCCCGACACAGGGCTTAAACCCATAAACCGTGAGATCACGACCTCAGCCGAAATCAAGAGTTGGACACTTAACTGACTGAGCCACCCAGGAGCCCCAGACTATAAAAAAATGTCAATGTATATTGTAGGCTGACTAAAAACCTGATAGAAAGCAATAGAGCCAAAAAGCCTATTGGGGCACCTGGGTGGCTCAGTCAGGTGAGCATAGAACTTTGGTTCAAGTCATGATCTGGCAGTTCATGAGTTCAAGCCCCACATCAGGCTCACTGCTATCAGTGCAGAGCCCGCTTTGAATCTTCTGACCCCCTCTCTCTGCCCCTCCCCCACGTGCTCTCTCTCTACAACAAATAAACATTTAAAAATTAATCAGTTAAATGTTTAAAAAAAGGTCAATAGATAAAATGAAATTCTAAAAATATCAACATAATCCAGGGCGCCTGGGTGGCTCAGTCAGCTGAGCATCTGACTTCAGCTCAGGTCATGATCTCGCGGTTTGTGGGTTCAAGCCCCACATCAGGCTCTGGGCTGACAGCTCAGAGCCTGGAGCTGTTTCAGATTCTGGGTCTCCCTCTCTGCCTCTCCCCTGCTCGTGCTCTGTCTCTCTCGCTCAAAAACAAACATTAAAAAAAACTTTTTTTTTCTTTTTTTTTTTAACGTTTATTTTTGAGACAGAGAGAGACAGAACATGAACGGGGGAGGGGCACAGAGAGAGGGAGACACAGAATCGGAAGCAGGCTCCAGGCTCTGAGCCATCAGCCCAGAGCCGGACACGGGGCTCGAACTCACGGACCGTGAGATCGTGACCTGAGCCGAAGTCGGACGCTTAACCGAGCCACCCAGGCACCCCAAAAAAACTCTTTTTTAAAGACATAGATAATCTGACACGATCAACCACCTTATCTTAACTGATATCTATAGAATGCTGTGTCAAATAACTACAGAATACATGTTCATTTTAAGTGCAAATGGTATTACACCAACATGCTCTATGTCTCGGGTCATAACACAAATCTTAATAAACCGAAAACAATTGAAATCATACAGATATATTCAGACACACATACACATGCATCTTCACACATTCTCTCTAGGCTCATCCCTAACCCCCTCCGAGAACCTACTGATGGCTACACAGGACACTGGTCCACGGAAAAGGTGAGGCTGGTCAGTCAGAATATGGATAATCTACTCTGGCAAGGCAATCATTGATAGCAAATATAAAAACTTTGGACAAGCAGCTTTTCCAAGCAGAATGCTCTAAATTCCTATTTAAAGATCAATCACTACCCACGCGAGACCCTGGAGAAAATAAAAGAATACTCTCCCAAGTTTCTGATGAAGCATCTACTCTTTTACAGCATTCCCCATGGAAGTCTAATCATCCAACAAACAAAGCTGCCCCACGAAAATGTTCTAATCAACATAACACGGTAACCTGGTAGTTGAGGCCATCCCAGACTTCTCTCAACTGTAACTGATCTTCATTCAGCTCATCCAAGTTCCTTTCTATTGGCAGGATGTCCAAAAAGGGCTCTTTTCCTTCATTGAAGGACTCCAAAAAGGACAGCAGGCTCTACCATCAGAAGAATATTTTAAAGACAGAAATTTTAAGTCAGTTAATATAAGGTAATCCGCTATTTTAACGTCTATCGCTGCAGGTTATGTTTAAATTTCTACTTAAAGGGAGGTACGATTCCCTGGATTCAGGGTCCTCTACACTGATCTGGTACCTTTCTTCAGTGCACCCTGATCACTTGAGTGCCCTCATGGTAACACAGGTCACAGCTTGTGTCTCGTCAGCACTGTTGGATTTCTAAGGGAATGGAGCGGCAAGGTCACCCAGCTCTAGAGGACAAATCACGACGCCACACGGAAAATGGGAGTTTCTCTGTCCTCCCTGGATATGTGTTCACAACAAAATAAGCATGAGCGGAAGTGAGAACTATCCAGCAGCGGTCATCACGGACAAACGTGTCTATGATTAACTGTGCTCGAGCCGTTGCTTCCCAAGTTGTTTTTTACAGACTTGAGAAAATATGTTGTCCCTCGAAAATTTAATAAGTTAAGCTTTTCTGGGCTCGTATTAGTGTGAAGTTCGTGTTTAAGAGTCACCAATTCCATAAATATTATTTCAGCCCTTATTCATAATAATTGGCAGATTTTATCTTATTTTATTTTATTTCATTTCATTTCGGCTGAAGATTTAGGAGCTGGGGTGCCCAGCTGGCTCAGTCGATAGAGCAAGTGACTCTTGATCTTGGGGTCATGCGTTCAAGCCCCATGGTGGACACAGAGCTTACCTTAAAAAGTAAATAAATAAATAGAATTTGGGGAAAGATTAAGTTTTATGAGCAAACCAAGGGATAATTACTGTAATTCTTTCTCACCCCTAATAACTCCCTAAGGCCTTTTATTCAAGAAAGTGGAATCTGTGGTGCCTTACTAAATCAAAGAGGTAGGTGAGAGTAAAGCACTTCCGGGGACGCTGGGCCTCTTGTCAATAAAAAACGTATCAGGCCAAAGATGGAAGCAGCACAAAAACCTGGACCTGTACGGTCCAGATGGAAGGAAGACGAGAACATCCCATCCCTTTCTTCCCTGCTGCCTCTAAACCAAAAAGGATGCTGTTGCCAGTAAGCCACACAATCCGCTGAACGTTGGCGTGGGACAGGCTGGATTCATCCAACTCGCCCGCTCAGCCTGCAAGTGCTAAGTGCGGAGCAAGCACGTGACCGTAGCCCTGCTCTATTCCCAGTGGAAATCCGTCCGATGGGGAGCAGAGCTGCAGGGACCGTGGGTTCTAAGGAACAGGGCTGAAAAATCCTCATCTCGGCTCCTGTTAGGCTCCTTCAAGATGGTACAGGTTCTCCTGGTCACCCAGGAGGAACCCCACGAAATAGAGAGCTGGGTCTTCGAGGCTAGACTTCACGCGAACCCGCCTCTCCCTGGCAGTAGCTGTGTAACCTCAGGTGTCGTGGAATGGCACCACCACGTTCAGCAAGATGCTGTGATGTGTAAAATGCTCGTCAGCAAGGTGCCTGGTACACTGCAGATATTCAAGTGTGGTGACAGTCATAGTTGTCGTTCTTCCTCAAAGGGCGCCTCGGTTGAGGCCCTACACTTGGGGGTTATAACTTGGGGTTGGCTTCATTTTTTACTTCCTGATCTTTTTTTTCTCATTCCATATAACCTAGTTCTGCTCTAGACTGGGGACTGGAAAACTTTTACTGTAAGAGGCAAGAGAGGAAATGCCTAGGCTTGAGGGCCATACAGTCTCTATTGCAACTATTTGACTCTGGCGTTGCAGTGCAAAGGCAGCCACAGACCATACCTTCATGGGCATGGCTGTGTTCCAGGAGTACCTGATTTACCAAATTGGTGGGGCCCACAGACCAGTTTGCCACGCCCTGCTATAAAATCTTACTATTCAAGGTACCTTAAGGACCAAGTATTAGCAACACCTGGAAGCTTGCTGGAAATGCAGAATCTCAGGCCCCTCCCCAGGTCTACTGAATTAGAATCTGCATCTTAGGGGCACCTGGGTGGCTCAGTCAGTTAAGCACCTTCTTCTCGGTTCAGGTCACAATCTCAAGATTCGTGAGATTGAGCCCCGCGTTGGGCTCTGTGCTAACAGCGCACAGGCTGCTTGGGATTCTCTCCCTCTATCTCTCTGCCCCTCCCCCGCTCATGTTCTCCCTCTCTCTCTCAAAGTAAATAAATAAACTTAAAAAAAAAAAAATCCGCATTTTAACAAGATTCCCCAGGGAGTTCACGTGCACATTAAAACTTGAGAAGCGCTGTCCTAGAACGTGATGCTAAAACTTGAAGTTAGTTTAGCATTTATGTAATTAACTCTGCAAGACTTTTTTTTCCCCAAAAACATCCTACTCCTCCCTAAGAGTAAGCTGCAAACAAACTGCTGTTTAAAGTCATACTTACATCATACTTTTTAGAGCAGGTCTCATTTTCTGAATCCTTTAGCACTTTCTGTAGTTTTTTCTCTTGTAGAGTCAACCAGACCACAGCATCTTTCACCTTTCCCTATAATTCACACACATATTTAACACTCTATCCTAAATAGACTTGGAGATTTTTCTTTTTAACAATAAAATTAGCAACTTCAAATGTCAGTGAAATAACGCAAGCATTACACACCAATGACTCCTTGTGCCGAAGAGGAAGTATGCTTTTTCACCTAACACCTTGAATTTTAAAATGGATTGAAACTAGCACCTCAACATAATGTGCTAAAGAAACAGGGCATGCCAGCCCTTGATTTTTTTTTTTTTTGGCTTAGCCACTCCCATTATTCCGCAATTCTGAAGAACATTATTCTAAACTACTTACCCATAGTAAGCATTTCAGAATACTGCTTTCCGATACATCTAAATAGGGTTACTAAAGAGATGCTGACACCCAAATACACGGGCATCAAAAATATCTTAGGCAGGGGCACCTGGGTGGCTCAGTCGATTTGAGCATCAGACGTCGGCTCAGGTCATGATCTCACAGTTCATGGGTTTGAGCCCCATGTCGGGCTCTGTGCCGACAGTTCAGAGCCTGCAGCGTGCTTCGGATTCTGTGTCTCCCTCTCTCCCTCTCCCCCTCCCCGACTCATGCTTTGTCTCGCTCTCTCTCTCTCAAATATAAACATTAAAAAAATTTTTTTTAATATCTTAAGCATTTTAAAGACCCTAAAGATAACTACTAAAGGTTTTGTTTCTATCATAAGGATGTGAGTAACAATTCTTTTTTCCTAGATTCTTGCTTGCTTACATTCGAAAGTTAATTTCACTGCCAGAGAATAAAGCAAAAGACATTACATCTTATTTTCATTTCCTTTAAACTTCATTTACTTTTTCTCTATTAAGTAGGAGTGTTTTCTATATATTTTTGCATCTGATTTCATGGACAGTTTAATTTTTCATTTTATTTTTTAATAAGAAAATTACTTAGAAAAGAGTAGCTCCTCAGCAGGTCAGGAATAAGTGAACTGAACTGTAGGCCTCAGTCTCAGCTTGAGTCTCTGTTCCAGAGTCAGCAACAATCTAGCACAGCGCCTCAAACATAACGGTTGGAAAAACCTAGGCCCAAGTTTGTCACATACAATGTGATAATATGACCGCTTGTAAACATGTCTGAGGAAGCAGTCTAAGTAAATATTAAAATAATATTCGGGGGCACCTGGGTGGCTCAGTCGGTTAAGCATCTGACTTCGCTCGGGTCGTGATCTCACGGTTCGTGAGTTAGAGCCCTGCATCGGGCTCTACGCTGACAGCTCAGAGCTGGGAACCTAGTTCTGATTCTGTGTCTCCTTCTCTCTCTGCCCCTCACCTGCTCACACTCTGTTTCTGTCTCTCTCTCTCTCTCTCTCTCAAAAATAAATAAACATTTAAAAAATTAAGAATAATAATATTCAAAAAGTTTACTAAATTCACAGCACTCATTTATCTTCAAAGCAGCAGAGAATAATTGTTTATTTTCATTTCTGCTCAGTGATTTTTATGAAATTTCCACCCACAATATTTCGTGTACCTGACTGAAAGTCAAAGGAAAAAACTGAATAATCAAATGGCAAACTGATAGTGATTCAAGAGTACCTCAACAAACAAAGATCAAGAGTAGAACACACTGCTTCCATTTTTATAAATTATATGATCCCAGGGGTGCCTGGGTGGCTCAGTCAGTTAAGCATCTGACTCTGGATCTTGGCTCAGGCCTTGATCTCACAGTTCATGAGTTCGAGTCCCATGTTGGGTTCTGTGCTAACGGCACGGAGCCTGTTTGGGATTCTCTCTCTCCCCCTCTCTCTCTGCCCCTCCCACAATCTCTTGCTCTCTCTCAAAATAAATAAACATAAACAAACAAATAAATAAATAATATGATCCCAGGTATATGTAGCTAAAATTAGATTGTGGTGATAGTTGCACAAGTAAATATGCCAAAAACCACTGAATTGTAAACTTTAATTTTTTTGTAATGTTTACTTATTTTTGAGAGAGATAGAGAGATACAGACAGAGCACGAGAAGGGGAGAGGCAGAGAGAAGGAGACACAGAATCTGAAGCAGGCTCCAGGCTCGACGCGGGGCTCGAACTCATGAGCTGTGAGATCATGACCTGGGCGGAAGTCAGATGCTTACCTGAATGAGCCACCCAGGCAACCCTGAATTGTAAACTTTAAATGGTTTATTTTATGATATGTGGATTAAATCTTTAAGAAGCTGTGAAAATCAAAATAGACAAAAATGAGGTAGCTCTAGAACTTTTCAAGTTCCAGTGCTAAACGTAATTTGTCCTATACGGCGTCTATGTAAAAGTTATTTTTGATAAGTCAGCAAAGTTTAATAAATTACCACTTTTAACTTAAAAATGAAAAAAAAAAACAGGTGAAACAAATCTACAGTGAAAGAAACTGGAACACTGGTTGCCTGGGGTGTGGAGTACAGACAGGAAAGAGGAACACTGGAACATTCTGGGTAAGAGAAACGTGTTACATCATGATTGTTATATGGGTTACCTGCGTGTATGCATTTGTCAAAATTCATAGAACTGCACATTTCAGCTCTAGGTGCAAATTATACCTCAATTTTTAGAATGAAGCCATTGGTAGACACAACAAAAATGAGCCTGAGACATACTTATGAGGACATACCTGAGCTTCAGCTCCAGTCCCAGATGCATCCTTCGAATACCGCAGAAATTGTGCCACATAAGTCATGATTGACTTTTCATCAGGATTAACAACGTCCACATCTGCAAGATGTGGCACAGGATCAATTAGCTATAGATGTGATTTCCTACAATTACTACCCAAGAACAGGCCATGCCATGAGATAGCCTTGGAATAAACCAAAGCAGGTAACCGGCCGTGCAAATCTCTGTGGTCAGTCGCCCTTGCTCCAAGGCTGTGCATTGGCTAAGAGCTTAGATCCAGAGTCAGAGCTGAGTTGAACCCTGGCAGTAGTAAATGCACAGCCTCAATTTCCACTACGCCTGTTGTAGGCAGAAGAGCGTAAGTAGAGCGGGAGAGTGGAACAGAGAAAATACAGCTTTTCAGAGACACGGTATGGAAACTCCTCCAGGAGTGTAGAGTGTAGGAATGTACAGCAACTAGAACCCATTCCTGTCACACCAGTCTCAGGAAGTGCGCAGGAGAGCATTTCCAAAAGCATAGGTTCTATGGAAGACTTATTCAAGACATCCACAAGATTTTATTTGTTCATTTGTGGAACAAATGTAATTACTCAGAGCCTTCTGTGGGCCAGTCTTTGTACTGCATTAACAGAGTCCATGGTGAAAAAACATTGGAAAATGCTGAATTTAAACAAAGTAAAAACATTATAAATTCCATAAGCGCAGACCTTCTCCAGACATAAAACAAATTAGATCACAAAATCCAAAGGGAGCACAATATGTTACAGACAAAATGAACACATAATTTTGGGCTATCTTTTGATATGTTGCCAAAACAACTACGAAGATATTGAAAAGGAAATCATTTGTGTTTATTTATTTTTAATTTTTTTAATGTTTATTTATTTTTGAGAGAGAGAGAGAGAGCAAGAGTGGGGGAGGGCAGAGAAAGAGGAAGACACAGAATCCAAAGCAGGCTCCAGGCTCTGAGCTGTCAGCACAGAGCCCAACACAGGGCTCGAACCCACAAAACGTGAGATCATGACTTGAGCTGAAGTTGGACGCTTAACCGACTGAGCCACCCAGGCGCTCCTTTTGTGATTATTAATTCAGTTAAAATAAACTCATCAAATATTTATAGAGAGTCAAGAAATGCAGGTCACAAGCAAGATATGTAAGGCTCATTCTTGCCCTTATTCATTCAACAAGTGGATGCAAGACACTTGAGTAAATGCTAGATGCCTGAGGACATTATCTGCCCCTCAAGGAGCTTACTGTTAGGAGAAAAACAAACAACAAAGAAATATAATACACTATGCATGCTTCAGCAAATGTGTTTACTAGACCCAATGACTATTCTAAGTAGGCTGACAGAAAACATGAATCTAATCTATATCCAAATTAAAAGATTCAACACAGTAGACATATAAAAGGTATCTATAAAAAGTTAGGAGTGGAGTTTCAATAAAGGAAGGATCCCTAAGAGCAGAGTTATTCTTTTACTGAAAAAAAGTGTAAGTAAAAAAAAGTAAAAGTACATCAAGAGATACATAAAATAATTATACTGGCTTAACTAGATGTTTCTTTTCAAAAACTTTATTGCATGAAAAAATTAAAAATAAATAAAAGCTTTATTGTGTATGAAGTCATGCACAGTGATTAAATGTTTTAATAAAATTGTCAAAAGATAATTCTCTTATTCAAGTATGACAACAGCATTTAGTTTGCAGAAATAATGACGTATTTCACATTTTGAGCTATTGTTTAAGCTATTTAAAGTGAATTATGGGCAACCATTTATACAGTGGAAATTTGGCTTTTTTATACTGTCACATTATTTGCTGAATTACTTTTACATACTAAAAGAGAAAAAATATTTTACACTGATATTTAGAGAATCACAACATGAAAGGAGTATTAAAAAAACAAATAGTAATCAGACAAGGGGATAAAACAAAACATGAGGAAACACAAAGAAAAGAAAAAAAGATAGTGAAAAGCCAAAAAGGAAAGAGAAAAGACAAAGAATGGGAGAAAAGGAAGAAAGAAAGAAAAGGGAGGTGAGAACAAATAAGGAAGGGAGAGTTAACAAGAATTATCAACAAGCAACATAAACCAGAGCAATGACAAACCTAATACACAAAAACATGAAACCATTAGGCTAACTCTTAACTTAGAAATGCCACCTAATTCAACTGAGGTCCAAGAAGGCTAAGACCCCACATAGCTAGTGCCCAGATCTTAGCTTCTAATCCCATTCTCCAGTGAAAGAAACCGGTACTCCCTGGGGAGATGGTTGATCCCACTGGGGTAGGAAACATCCAAGATGAGCCTGGAGCATCTTGCAGCGCCAGGAAATAGGGATGTGCTCAAAAGCAAACAAGGAAACGCCACATGGAGGGCAGTATGTCAAAGGGGCAAAGGAGCTAGCTAAAAGAGCTCCTAATGGCTGAATCTTTGAGTTAAAAAAATGTTTTTTAATTTGAGCAGTTAAATACACAAAACAGTATTAGGTTACAACCCAAAGTAGAAAATGAAATGTCCATAAGCCCATACTGATATAAATGGTTGGAGGGGCGCCTGGGGGGCTCAGTCGGTTAAGTGTCCACCTTCAGCTCAGGTCGTGATCTCACGGCTGGTGGGTTCGAGCCCCACATCAGGTTCTGTGCTGACGGCTCAGAGCCCGGAGCCTGCTTCAGATTCTGTGTCTCCCTCTCTCTCGTTCTCTCTGCCCCTCCCCCTCCTAAGTGTCGGCTACGCATAACGACTTCCCAAAGAGTACAACACAGGAAGAGGGAAACAAAAAAAAAAAATCACTTCACGGGGAAGCAACCTGGCAAACACTACCTCAGCCAGGTGATTTTTTTTTTAATTAAAAAAAATTAAATTATATACATGAACAATCAAATAAAACATATTAAAACAAATGTAATAAACACTCAAAACTCACCACTTCCCAACTATTTTACCACATTTTACTATTACCGGTGCTCTTGAGGTTACTTACCTCTGTTGCACCTGTAAGATAGAAAACTACATTAAAAAAAAAAAAGAAAGAAAAAGAAAACTACATAATGGTGCGTTAGTGTTTTTTTTTTTTTCCCTACTCCGTGTTCAGTGACTTCACACCGGAATCGGCCGTGGTGGCAATGTTCAAACCACACACAACCACAAAAATCAGCAAATGAGGGCTTGATTTCTTGTATATTGATTACAAAGAAAGGGATGGAGAAAATGTTAATAACGCACGTTAAGCTTAAAAGTACGTCCTGTCTAGGGGCACCTGGGTGGCTCAGTCGGTTAAGCATCGGACTCTTGATCTGGGCTCAGGTCATGATCTCACCGTTCGTGAGATAGAGCCCCAAGTCGGGCTCTGCACTGACAGTGTGGAACTTGCTTCGGATTCTCTCCCTCTCTCCCTTTCTCTCTGCCTCTACCCCGCTTGCTTGCTCTCTCTCCCTCTCTCACAATAAGTAAACTCTGAAAGACAAAAAAAAAAAAAAAAAAAAAAGCATGTCCTATCTAGAGCTGTGAAATTGCACAAAAAAACGAGGAAATATTCTCCCAATATTAGGTTCAGCAAAAAAAGTCATTCACATGTTGAAGAACTAGTCAAGTTCCAACAAACATCTCTATTGTCGTACTTACTCACGAACGTAAAGACAATTATTTGCCAACATTCATGTCAGGACTCCACGTGTCCAGCGACCGCAACCATAAGTTGGCTGCAGGTGGATACAAGCGTTTGGTGAAAATCAACAAAAACATCTGGGGCTATATGGATCATAATAAATGTATCACATATTTTCTTATCATTTGTAAACTGTGTGCTACGTGTGCCTTATATTAGTAATATTTGTGATAGACGTGTGTACGTATCCACACACGCTCAGGCACACACACGCATTGCTCTGGAGACCCAGTCACACATTACCTACACACCCCTGGTTGTACAGCTGAGACTAGAATGTGTACTTAATTTGTCAGTGCATTGAAATCTTCGCGAATCCTACACACCCCTTTTATGAGCTTACTGGGATTTTTAATAAGCGTTGGTACATTAAGAAACAATACAACCCACAGCAAAGTGCTTTTCCAAAGAATTAAATCATCTTAATCTTAATTTTGTGAAGCTAACATAATCATCTCTTTGAACAAAACCCGTATTTAGGATTTTGCTGTGGTCGTTAACCATACCACACAATGTGTCGAGCATAATCACGGCAAAGCCTAGCCAGCCACAGAGGGCGAAACAAACAAACAAACAAGAGTTTCTGTCCTCAAAGAAGTTCAGCTTTACCTAGGGGGAAAGAGTGGAGAGGAGAAATACGTTAACCCAAAGAACGGTCTTACCAGGGAGCTTTTAGAACAGAATAACAGAATCAAGGGAACACAACGTAGAACACAATGAAAGAAAACTAAGACAAAGACTCAAATTAGTTCCAATAATAGCATTGCTTGCTTTCAGCTGTCTTGTCATCCTGGCAATTACTGAAGTTAATGAATTGGTAGGAATTCTTAGTGTCATGAAATTTAATAAAGAGTTTAAGTTATTAAACCCTCCGGGGCGATGATACCGTTATGTTTATTTATGTAGAGGTCCTGTTTACATTTCCCAGCCAACTTCACACTGGACAGCGTCTTAAAAAGAAAGAAGCTTCTTTACCTTCTGGTTCTAGCAACTTGGGGATTTTAAATTCCCGTTCAGCAATTCCAAAGGCCTCTTTCAGATTGTCTTTGTTGGATCTATGCTTCACTGTCTTCATGTCAATTAGGTCTGGTCGCAAGGCATGAATGACAGCCAAAAAAGCCATCCCATTTCTCCAGCTTGACTTAAAATCTGTCACACTGACAGACTCACACCTATCACAAAAGGACAAAAACATGATAAATACTATTTAAAAGAATACATCAAAGCACATCCACCATATTCAATAGTAATGAAAACAGATTTCAGTGGATCAAATACATCACATATTCTAGGAAAACATTTTATTTTAATCTTGTGGGCATATTAAAGTGAAATGCCAGCTTTGATGAGGCTCATGGTACCGCAGAACATTGGTGCTCAAAGTGTGGCCCTTGGACCAGCAGCATCAGCGTCACCTGGGCTGCAAGTGCTAGAAATACAAATTCTCAGTCGGACGCAACCCCAAACCTACCGCATTAAACTCCGCAGGTAGGTCTGAAATCTGTGTCTCCAAAAGCCCTCCAAGTGACAACAGCCACGCAAGTTTAATGCTCTTCATTCAGGAATCTGTTGGCTTGGCACTGGCTTTAGACTTCTACATGTAATTAAGTCCCTTTCACTAGTGGAAATAATTTCTTTCTCGTTAGAACAAATTATATGACACATTGTGCCACTTTAATGGTCAGTAGCTTATCACTCCTCTGCTTAAAACTAGTCATCACAGATGAATGGATAAACAGAATGTGATGTATTGATATAGTGGAATATTATTCGGCCCTAAAAAAGAAAGATGTTCTGACCCATCTTACAACATGGAAGAACCTTGACGGTGTTATGCAGAGTATAAGAAACCGGTTACCGGGG
>NW_024412396.1:39417657-39460519 GCF_014898765.1 Herpailurus yagouaroundi | reverse complement strand
AAAAAAAAAAAAAAAAAAAAAAAAAAAAAAGAAACCGGTTACCAAAGAGTAAATCCTGTATGATTTCACCCATGTAAGGCACCTTGAGTAATGAAATTCATAGATAAAGAAAAGTAGACCACTGGCTACGGGAGGGAAGGCTGGGAGAGAGTTTTAGTTTCATAAGATGAGAAAAGTTCTGGAGATGGATAGTGGTGATGGTTACATCACAGTATGAATGTACTTAATGCCACCAAACTGGACATTTAAAAATGTTAAAATGGTTGAATTTTATGTTCTGTATGTTTTACTACAATAAAAAAATTTTTTTTCAAAAACAAAAACCCTGTCGGGGCCCTTGGGTGGCTCAGTCGGTTAAGTAGCCAACTCGATTTCAGCTCGGGTTGTGATCTCACCATCATGACATTCAGCCCTGAGTTGGGCATGCTTAAAATTCTCTCTCTCTCTCTCTCTCTCTCTCCCCCTCCCTCTCTGCTCCTCTCCCACCTATGCTCTCTCTCTCTCTCTCTGTCTCTCTCTCTCACAAACAAAACCCTACCATAGCTTATCGGAATAACATCTCTCAGTCTGGCCCACGAGGCCTAACATAGTTTGTCCCCTGCCTACAACTTCCACCCTTGTATCTCCCTCTCTTACAATGCTGTAGCCACTCTGGCTTCGTTCCTTTCTCAACACCGTGCTCTTTTTTAAGTTTTATTTTAGAGAGAGAGTGCAAGTGGGGGTGAGGGACAGAGGGAGAGGGGAAGAGAGAAAGACAGAAAGAGAGAGAGAGAGAGAGTGAGACAGAGTATAAAACAGGCTCAATGCCCAGCACAGAGCCCAACACGGGACTCACGGGACTCGATCCCACAACCTTGGGGTCATGACCTGAGCCAAAAACAAGAGTGGGATGCTCAACTGACTGCGCCACCCAGGCACCCCCACGCTCCTTTTAATCCCTCTGTGCGGATGCTCTTTCTCCCAGATCTTCATACACCTGAAGCCTTCCCTTCAGTCCTCACTCAAAGGTCTCTTTCTCAGAAAGGTGCTCCATGGTCGCCTCAGATAAAAGCCACCCTCCCACCTTTGACATTCTCACTCATCGTAAGTCCTTCCTGACTTTACTGCCAACTGTAGTTATGACATTGATCCATCTGCTGTGGGCCAAGCCCCTGGAAAGCAAGGGCCTTGTCCTCCTTGTCTCCTACAGTAGACTCATCCTCAAATGGTATCTGGCATATAAATGTGCTTAATATATATATTTCAAATCATTCCATCAATCACAACTCTGCATTTGACAAGGGATCAGTGAAGATGTTTTTTTTTTAATTTTTTTTTTAACGTTTTATTTATTTTTGAGACAGGGAGAGACAGAGCATGAACAGGGGAGGGTCAGAGAGAGGGAGACACAGAATCTGAAACAGGCTCCACGCTCTGAGCTGTCAGCACAGAGCCCGACGCGGGGTCGAACTCACGGAACGCGAGATCGTGACCTGAGCCGAAGTCGGAGGCTTAACCGACTCAGCCACCCAGGCGCCCCCAGTGAAGATGTTTTAAGAGCACAGTTGCCTATGTGGGAAATAATCCAGGACAACTGTATTTTCCTTTAATATGTCATAAAAAATATGAGGAAATTCAATGGACCCATTTAAGGTATCAATCAAATGATAAAAACCACTCGAGATATAGTCAACTTCTGATGACCTGGGCTTTCCTGAACCTCTTAGGAAAAAACGCCTAAAATATGACTGTGATAAAACTACATGGTATTCGGTGATTTTTGTCTTGCTTAACAAATCTTTATGTGGTCCACACTTTGTTCAGAAACTGTTCTAAATACTTAAAAAATAATTTTTATAATATACCTAATAACGCTATGAAGTGTTAGTATTGTCCACAGTTTTATGATTGAGGAAACTCCAACGCAAAGAGATTCAGTAGCTGAAGTCACCAGTTAGAAACTGCTGGGAGCCACGACTCGAACGCAGGCTCCGGGCTTCAGAACACTAAGCACAACTGGCTAAAGGGATGGCTGGGGCCAAGGGCAGGGCAGAGCGGGGATCAGAACCGGCTAAGTGCTGACTGGCAGGCGCTGCCCTCAATAAAGCCCCAGGCTGTGAGATGGGCTCTGCACTGATGAGTGGATGTCAATCCCACAGAGAACAAGCTGCTGCCAGGTGTTAGAGAGGGCGGGTTAGGGCTCCAGAGTGACTGGCAGGACCTCAGCTCATTTAGAAGTTGCAAACCGGGTCCCCGCTTCATCTCCTTCAGAAACGAGAGAACACGACACATTTCTTACAACATAGTCTCCCCATAGTCTGGATCTTGGATGAGTTCCAGGGACACATAGACTATCGAAGTAAGCCCCCTAAAAATGCCACCAATGAGGGCCCAACCTAGAATAAACTCCTGATGAGTTACTTCAGAAGGATTCACTACATCTTGACAAGTTTAGCACAGCTCATAGTTGGAAAGTAGGGAAAGACATGGAGAAAAGGTAAACTGTGGCAAAACATTTGGACTTCCAAGTGGTTTGAAATTTATTTACAGATAAATGAAACAAGTCTGAATATGATTTGATAATGCTCTTCACACATTATTATTTTCGATTAAAAAATACGGAATTATTATTATTATTTATTTTGGATTCCTTTGGATTAAAAAATATAGAAAACGGAAGTAAAACCATCTCTAGAAGATTCAAGAAAAAGTCCATTTGCTGTATGTAAAACCTTGTAAGATCTGTATGTCTTTTTGTCCTTCACGAAATACAGAAGATGCATGACAACTAAAGAAAGGCCGGAGGCAGAAGTTAACATCCTAGCCTACTACTGGGAAGAAGTTACTCAGAAGCCCACCATTTGTGAGGTCTTAGCGACACAGTGATGCCTCTATTTATGCAGACCATGCTACGATGGGAGAAGAAAGGCCATTTGAACTCTACAGCTCATCTCAAGGGGAGTTCTGCATCCTAACTCCTTATTTTTCCTAAATCCCATCCCAGTAAGTGTTTAAAATGAAAAAGTAAATGTCTGCCAAGAGCAAACCTTTTTCTTTATAAAACAGAATTTCTGGACACTAACTTCCTATCATCATCCCCACTTAAAAAAACAAACAAACAAAAAACTCCTATTTTCTGGCTTCTGTTCCTTGACTGAGCTACAAATTTCTAAACAATGGGGACTGTGGTGTTTTAATGTAGTCCTATACAGTTCCAAAGGATAATTTTATGTGTTGATTCCTTATTCCTTCATTTGTTCATTTATTCATTCAATACGCATTTATGGGGCGCCTACCAGGAACTTACATTGTGCTAGCTTCTGGGGATACACGGTCAAGAAAAATGTAGTCCTGACTTTTAAAAAGCTCCTAGTGTGGCTGAGTTCACGAACCTCTACATTTGGAAGATTCACTCCAAAAGAAAGGAGGATAGTAAACATTTTCCTTTTAGGAGAGGGAAGTGTTCCGACGTATGTTATATACCCAGTCAGCCTTATTTTCAGACCTGGAGCCAGTAAGGTTGTGTTAGCGGGTAAAGTCACCCTGTGTGTCTCCCGTGGTCAGAGCAAACTACTTACGGGGCACATTGCTCCTGAGCCCACAAGAGAAGAGCCTTCTTTGCAGACATCTGCCATCTTTCTTGGGCTTTGGAGCATTTCTTGGCTGGAGGACTTGAGGTAGGAGATGAGTCAGCCACACTCACACTGTCCAAGGAAGGTTGATTGTAATTGGAAGAAAGAGTCCGGGCAAGCTCTTCGATCTAAGGAACACATAACAATAGTCGACACATACAAATCATAAGTTAAAAGCATTGAGGCTAAACCTTCAGCCAAAACAAGACCTGAAAAGAATCAGGTAGCAGTGAGAGCCTACGCATGGTGGAAAAAGCACTGGACAAATCCTTGAATAACAGCATTTGGAATCTCGGGCTACGCTTAGGCTTTCTTTCAGTGGACTTGGGTTGCTCCTGCCCTTGTTCAGGCATTTCGTTCCACTGAGGGCAAGCCTCTATTCATCCCCCCAACATGCTTACAGAGCACTTCTCAGGTGCTCAACACCTGTCACTCTCAACTGAATTGACCTAAGCTGAGATCCTACTCTAGAGTGCCTTCCAAGAGACTGGGCCAGTTAGAACGCATACTTGATTACAAACCAATAGGAAACAAAAACACATACAGAACAAAAGGAAACAAAAACACATACAGAACAAAATAGTCAAATATATGAGTCCCAAAAAAGAAAAAAAAATTGCCATCAAATATGTAAAAAATCACCTCGTTAGTCATTTAAGAAAGCAAAATGTATACAGCAAGAGGGACAGTTCCTTCATTTATAACACAGGCAAAAAATTTTAAAAGGTAACATCTAGTGATGTTATCATCTAGTGAGAATGTGAGAAACTGGATTTTTCCATGTTGCTGGTAAACACAAAAATTCGTTCCGATTTTTTGGAGGCAGTAAGATAACACCTATGGAAAACTTTAAAAGACAAACCTACAAACATAGTAACATGTATTATTGAGAGAAGTGCACTTCTCTTAATAATTAATAGATTCTCCAGACAACCAGTAACAGTAGATGTGACCAACACAATTAATAAACCTGATCTGATTGGCATACTCCATTGTACCTCAAATGGCAGAATCAACATTCTTTTCAAAACCATATAAAATATTTACGAAAATTGAGCCATAAAACAAGTTTCAGCAGTTTTGAAGAACCGAAACCATTCAGATGGTATTCTCTGACCACACTGAAATTAAGCTAGAAATCAATAACAAAGATATAACAAACAAAATCCCCAACTATTTGGATATTCAGCGATAGAATGTTAGAGAACCCATAGGTCAAATAAGAAATCATGGTGAACATGAAATATTTTGGACAGAGCAATAATAAAAATACTGGATTCATAGATTAAACAATGCAAATTTTACCAATGCCAACTTTTTCCAACTTATACATTCAACGCAATCCTCATTAAAATTCCAACAGATTGTATGTAAATGAACAGGTTATTTATAAAACTCATATGAATAACAAATCAACATGCCGTGTACCTTAAACTTACACAATGGCAAATGCCAATTACATCTCAATTTAAAAAATTATATGAAAATGCAAATAGCAAGGAATAACCAAGATGATCCCAAAGAACAAGTTGGACACTATCAGATATCAAGACTTTTCTATATAGCTATAGAAACAGACATACTATAGCATTGGTCAGCAGGGATAAACAATGGAACAGAACTGACAATCTAACAATGGAGCCACACATATATGGTTACTTAGTTTTTGAAGTTACTGACACTACAGGACAGTAGGAAAATGATGGTCTTTTCAATACATGATGTTGGGTCAACTGGACAGCCACATGCAAAGAAAATTATCTTGACTGCTTTAACCTAACATGCTCAAAAAAAAAATTCATTCTCGAAAGATTGTAGCTCTTAATGTAAAAATGCGAAACAATTAAGCTTTCAGAACTGTGCTGTCCAATACGATAGTCACTAGCCACATGTGGCTATTATTTAAGTTAAATAAATAAAATTTAAAATTTAGTTCCTCAGTCATACTAGCCACATTTCAAGTGTTCAATAGCCACGAGAGACCAGTGGCTACTGTTCTGTACAGTGCAGCTACAGATCATTACCATCATTGCAGAAACTCCCATTGGACAGAACTACTCAAGAAAAGAGTGTAAGAGAATATCTCCAAGATGTTAGCAAAGGAAAAGATTTCTTTACAGGACATAGAACGTACTAGCCACCAAAAAAGGAAGTTGATAAAGTTGAACTACATTAAAATCATGAATGTCTATTCATTGAAAGATTGAGAAGGCAAGCCACAGAATCAGAGAAGATATCTGCAATTCATATACACTCAACAAAGGACTTGTATTGCATCCAGATATAGATATAGATAGATATAGATATAGATACACACACACACATATATATAGCATTTATTTTTGAGAGACAGAGCGGGAGCATGTGAAGGGCAGAGACAGAGAGAGAGAGAGAGAGAGAGAGAGAGAGAGAATCTGAAGCAGGCTCCAAGCTCTGAGCTGTCAGCACAGAGCCAGATGCAGGGTTCAAACCCACGAATTACGAGATCGTGACCCGGGACAAAGTCAGACACAACCGACCGAGCCACCCAGGCGCCCCCAGAATATATTGTAAAATTTCTATAAATCGTTACACGCGATAGCACAGCTAAAATAAAAA
Organism: Herpailurus yagouaroundi; assembly: GCF_014898765.1. NCBI lineage: Eukaryota > Metazoa > Chordata > Mammalia > Carnivora > Felidae > Herpailurus > Herpailurus yagouaroundi. The sequence goes on along the minus strand of NW_024412396.1, from coordinate 39,454,310 downwards.
AATTTTTAAATTTTTTTTTTTCAACGTTTATTTATTTTTTGGGGGACAGAGAGAGACAGAGCATGAACGGGGGAGGGGCAGACAGAGAGGGAGACACAGAATCAGAAACAGGCTCCAGGCTCTGAGCCATCAGCCCAGAGCCTGACGCGGGGCTCGAACTCACGGACCGTGAGATCGTGACCTGGCTGAAGTCGGACGCTTAACCGACTGTGCCACCCAGGCGCCCCTAAAATAAAAAAATTTTAACGTCAAGTATTTGCAGGGATTGGAGAAGGGATCTCCAAACTCTGTAACAGGGTAAATCAGGGCAACCATTTTGAAAAACTCACTGGCACTACCTACCAAAGCTGAAGATCACACGCCTTATGACCGAGCAAATCCACTCCTAGATATATATAAGAGAGAAATGAGGGCTTGTACCACCAAAGGCAAATATACAAGAATGGGGCTAGTGGCTTTATTCGTAACAGCTGAAAACTGGCAACAAGAGAAATGCCCATCAGTAGTAGAATAGTAAGTAAGCTCTGGCATAGTCACGCAGTGATACAGTGACACACGACAAGGAAGAAGAAAGAAATCCAGTCAATGATATTATAACCGTGACGTAACAGGACAGATGGACGGTAGTTACACTTGTGGTGAACACAGCAAAATGCATAAACTTGTCAAACCACAAAGTTCTACACCTGAAACTAAAATAACTAATTGTGCGTCAACTATACTCAACAACAACAACAACGAAAGACCTACCGATGCAATGCACACTTCAACAAGTTGAAACTCATAGATGATGTTAAGTGAAAGAAATCTAACACAAAAGAGTATACAGCATATGTAAGTCACTTCAGTTATAATCTCTTCATATGGAGGTAAAGATGCTAAGCTAAACAGCGATAGAGATCAAAGTGGTGGTTTCTTCAGGGAAGGGGGGTAAGGACAGGGAGAAATACATGGGAACTCTGGGATTCAGGCAATGTTTTCTATTTATATCTTGGGGGATGGTTACGTGGATGTATTTAATTTACAAGAATACATCCAGCTCTACACGTAAGATCTCTACCTTTCTCTCTACGTATGTTATACTTCAACAAAAGTTTATTTACATCAGTAAAGCGAGGCCAAAAAAAGCAAAACTTAAGGCCCAACAATTTTACTTCTAAGAATTTGGCCCATGGAACTAATGAAGATTGTACGCAAAAATTTTACCCTGAGCGTAGTCTTTTTGGAATTGCTTATAATCATAAAACTATGAGCATTCTGCCTGTCCATTAATAAGATATAGCACTTTACAAGAGAATACCATGCCTCCATTAAAACACACATATAAATTCAGAAAGATGTTCATTAGAACAGGTTGAAAAGTTTGGATAGGAGGACCATTCTGTTTAGGACATACAAACATAAACAAATACATATGTTCATTCCTACTGCATGTATCATGGAGACTGCACAGCAAATTATTTAGTGGTTATCACAGAGTGGTAGAATTATAGGTGATTCTATTTGCCTTTTATTACCTGTATTAAAATTTTTAATTATACTTCAAATATCCTGGAAAGTATGCAGGAAAAAAATATAACAAATACCTACGAATTGTCAAATTTTAACATTTTACCACATTTGGTTCATATTTTTTTAAAAAAATAAAACACTGATACAGTTTAAGCCTTCTGTCTTCCCCTCTGTGATTCCATTTCCTTCCTCTCCCAGAGGCAAAAAATACAATTCTAAACTTGGTTTTCATCATCCTCACGCATTTTATTTTACTAGAACTTCAAACGTAGGTATCCAGAAATCATACACAGTTCCTATCTTACATGGTTTAAATCTTATACAAAGTACTTCTGTTATTTTCTGGTTTTCATAAAATAACATTTGTTTCCCACATTATTTAAATTATTTTCAAAGTAATTATGGAGAGATACAACGTGCAACTTTTTAGGTAACTGCAGAAAACCTGCACGAATTCGGAATCCCGGGTCTGGAAGAATATATTTATCAGTCGTAAGTATCAGAAGGTCAGGACCAACAGTGTCTTTGTTGTTGTTTTCTTGGTGTCCTGGCACAAAAGCTAGAACGTAATAGGTGTTTAAATTATTTGTGGAGTGAAATTCATCAAGGAGTCAGTCTGGGGACAGGACGAAATGCTGTGGGATTACTAGATTGAACAAGGGTCCTCGAAACTAGGAGATTCTACAAAGTTTAGTGGGTTGGTTCTCACAAATTGACTCCGGAAGCTTCCTCTCTTCTGCCAAAGTAAGTAAACAATAATACACAAAATTTGATCACGGCAGGTTCTAGTGACAGTGGTGCTGACACTGCAGATCATTCAAGATACCATAATTCCGCATTCAATTTGCAACTGCAAAATAACATCAGTGGCAAAGGTCCACCCGTCAAGGGTTAGAGTGTCCTTTTTCTGGAAGAAACTCAGGACTGAATCTTCTTGCATAACACTTATTTCATTCTGCAGTAATCAGAACAGAAATAACTTCCACACCACCACACTACTTACATGAAAGTGCAGTATAATTGTCCAAATTAGGCCAAGAATGATGGATGGGTTTCCGTCTATAATATCAGTGACATGAATATTTATTAGCTTGATCTGGAAAAGAAGAAACACGGGTTAAAAGGAGAAAATATTTCATTGCATCAATTTCTCCTGTGAATCTTCCGATGAAATTCATACTCACTGATCGGTTTTTTAGGAATGTCAGGGCATGTTCTATATTGATTCTACACTGAAAGGTATTAGATCCTTTGTCTCGAGGCTATGAAATTCAAGCAAAATATATCACTTAGAAATATGAAAAAAAAAATTTTAATCAATAAAAGGCTTTTAATGTCACTTAAAAAGCTCACCAACTGTTGTCCTGAGAGTACTTCTAGCAGGTCCAGGAGGACATGCCCCTTTTTAATGTCCGCAAATAGGTCTGACACAACCGAGGGAGGAGTGTGCTACAAAAGGTCACAAGAAAAACACTCATTCAAACTTTGGTCCAAAAACATAATACCTTTAGGATTCTCATCAATAAATGCGCTTTGCGTTTTCACAAAAGCTCAAATTCGGTAGTGATTTTTAAGTAACATTTTGAGAGAGAACACACAAAGTTCTATGTCAAAGCACGGTAAGAAAAGTAGTGAATTTAATTTATCTCATGGCAAATTTCCAGTAGCACCACACTCTGGTACCTTCGCTGAGAGCTGAAAACCTGTGCATAGAGGCGGCATTAAAGACATTCAAAAACCCCAATAGTGACCCATTTGGGGAGTAGATTACATTTATGGAGTAATCTGTTTATGAACTTACCCTTTTCAGAACTGCATCGTGCAGGGATGGGGAGCCTGTGAGAAGAGGCTTATTCATTTTATATCTAGGTTATTCTGGGCACTTGGCATCACCGAGAGGCAGGATGGCACAGTGATTAACAAGGCCTTGGGGCGCCTGGGTGGCTCAGTCAGTTAAGCATCCGACTCTTGATCTCAGCTCAGGTCATGATCTCACAGTTCATGAGTTCGAGCCCCTCACTGGGCTCTGCGCTAAGAGCACACAGCCTGCTTGGGCTTCTGTCTCCCTCTGTCTCTGCCCACCCCCCCTCAAAATAAATAAATAAACTTTTTTTAAAAATAAGAAAAAAAGGCCTCTGGGTCCACACTGCTGGGTTTGTATCCCAGCACTATCACTTATAAGTGGTGTGACAGTGCAACATTAGGCAAGTCACAGAACTTCTTTTTCCTTAGTTTCCTTGTTCTTTAAATAGGAATAATAGTCTCATGAGGGTGTTGTAAAGTCATGTAAATGTGATGCAAATTCATTATATTTACCGAGCTTAGGACACTGTTTAACACATAACCCTCCATACATAGGTACGAATCATTATTACTATTATTATTACATTTGATAAAAGAGACGTTGCTGCCTTCCCTTATCTCCCATATCCTTAGCAAAAGTGTCTCCTTTTTGTGTTGGGAAAGAATGACAAATACATCTAAACAAGATCACGGTGACTTCAGCACATTCTTTCAACCTTTTTGACACCTCCCCAGTACCATTTGGGGGACCCAAAGGGAGGGAGTAGGAGAAGTAATTTAAATATATTTATAGCTTTATTTGTTCTCTTTTTCCTCACCTTTGCCAACTGTGAGTTTATCCAGCAGGTGAAGGTTTTCTTCTGAGTGTCTTCCTGCTCAGCTATTGAAAAGAGACAACGGCAGTTATAAAATGAGAAGCCTCAGAAACCCTTTTAAACTTATCAAAACCTCAAAGGTCTATCCCTCTGGGGATGTGTGTGTATTCCACAGTTTTACCAGCTTTCTAGGACTTGGTCTAGCTTTCGGATGTTTGCTCAAGAAGTGGTTTGGAAATAGCATGTTGATTATATACATATATATATATATATTTTTTTTTTTTTTTAATCACCGCAGGTTAGCTGACAAGAGACAATGATTTTTAATACTTTTTACTGACAAAAGAATTAAGTCCTCACATGGCCTTGACGGTGTTGTACAAGGAATTGTGAGGAGAGAGACTTCCCAACCCAAAGGCACTCTCTAAGCCAAAGCCATACGTATTTAAAGACAAACCCCATTCAAGAAAAAAAGAAAAAAGAAAAAGAAGGAGGTGCCTGGGTGGCCCAGTCTCTTCATTTCGGCTCCGGTCATGATCTCATGGTTGTGGGATCCAGCCCTGCGTCAGGCTCTGTGCTGACAGTGGAGACTGCTTAGGATTTTCTCTCTCTCTCTCTCTCTCTCTCTCTCAAAATAAATAAACTTTTTTTTAAATAAATAAATAAACAGGGGCACCTGGGTGGCTCAGTCACAGTTGAGTGTCCAACTTCGACTCAGGTCACGATCTCACAGCTCGTGAGTTTGAGCCCCGCATAGGGCTCTGTGCTGACAGCTCAGAGCCTGGAGCCTGCTTCGGACTCTGTGTCTCCCTCTCTCTCTGCCCCTAACCCACTCACATTCTGTCTCTGTCTCTCTCAAAAATAAACAAACATTAAAAACAAAAAAAGAGGGGCGCCTGGGTGGCGCAGTCGGTTAAGCGTCCGACTTCAGCCAGGTCACGATCTCGCGGTCCGTGAGTTCGAGCCCCACGTCAGGCTCTGGGCTGATGGCTCAGAGCCTGGAGCCTGTTTCCAATTCTGTGTCTCCCTCTCTCTCTGACCCTCCCCCGTTCATGCTCTGTCTCTCTCTGTCCCAAAAATAAGTAAACGTTGAAAAAAAAAAAAAAAAGAATCCTTTAAAAATAAATAAATAAATAAATAAATAAGTAAGTAAGTAAGTAAGTAAGTAAGGGCGCCTGGGTGCCTCAGTTGGTTAAGCGTCTAACTCTGGGTTTCAGCTCAGGACATGATCTCACTGTCCATGAGTTCGAGCCTGCATCAGGCTCTGCACTGACAGTGTGAAGCCTGCTTGGGACTCTCTCTCTATCTCTCTCTCTCAAACTAAACAAAAATAAACGTAGCAAACAAACAAACAAATAAATAAAGGTTCATAAAGTCGTGAGCAGTTTAGTCTTGACACTGAGAGTATTTATCATGGGGGATATATAGCCACTGAATTAACTGTAAATGAGCTGCAGTTAGAGTCAGAGACACCTGGGCTCAAGTCCTGCCTCTGTTACTAAGCGGCTGTGTGACACCAGTAATTTCCTTTGGGAATAAGGTAACAAGCACTCACCTCCAGAGACTGTTAAGGATTCACTTGAGAAGTGCCCACTTTTATTAGCAGGACAGGAGTCAAGGGCAAGATCTGAAACACTCAGGGTACGTCTTCCTCTCCTCGCAGGGGCAGGGGCGGGCCCTACACCAACTCCAAGCTCCCCACTAGCCTTCTACCCCCTCAGCTCCTGCGGACATGTCAACTCCGCACTCAAGGGTTAGCCCTGCACACCAGGACTGAGTTTCCATTTCCCCGGATGTCCTCGCCCGGCTGGACAGGGACAAGTGTCAGCCCAGGCACTCACTCCTCCCTGGGCCCAATGTTCACAGCCCTGACACCACCATCTACCTCGAGGTCACCAGCTCTCATCCCAGGATGCCTCTTTCCCTGCTATGTCCATCAGCGCGCGCGCGCACACACACACACACACACACACGCTTGCACACATACATACTGCACACACTCTCCAGGCTGTCAGGTTTCCTTCCATTCTCTCACTCTGATGTCCTTAAGACTCTGCACACGCCCCAGTTTTTCTCATCACCCACCTCTTCTTAACGCGGGAGGCCCTTCCACTGGTGATGAACCTGTAGAACACCGTCAGCAAAGTCGCCAGTGTCCAAACCCTCTCTGACAGGTGTCTTCTCTCTGCTCTTGCTGAAATCTGACCCCCTCAAGTGCTGGCTCTGCTCTCTCTTATACCCCTTGCACCACTGGGTCCTTGCTCCTCACTTCCAGATCATTCTCCACTCTCTCTGTCCCCAAAGTGCTCCAGTCTTGACTCTCATGTCATCAGACCATCTCCACGGTCACAGTCATCTACTGACCTCTGTCATTCCTTGCCATTCCTCATTTAATTCCTTCCCCGCTGTCCTCTCTCCAACACAATTTCTCTTTCTTGGCAATTTCAGCATACAACCGAGGAAGCTCCTGGCCTCTCCATTTCTTCCGTTCTTCTTCTGCAACAAACTTGTCTTCTGCTCTGCTTCAACCACTCGCTGTCACGGTCATACCCCAGACCTCATCATTACTAATAACTGCAACTCCTGGAGGTCTCAATTTCAGGCATCTCATTTCTGAACAACAGCCCTTATCTTTTCAGTTCATTCTAGCGCCATTGATTCTGCCAGCTTTTCACTGTCCCTCGCTCCCACTGATATCCTACCTTTCATCCTTTTCCATTTTCAATTCCATGATCGCTTCTTACAAACACCTCCTTGTGCCTTCTTGTGTGTTCCTGGCTCTTTATCACAACACTCCGCTCGCTCATACCAACACTCATCCTACTGAATGTGGCTGGAAGAAGATCTGTCCCTGTGCTGACTGGTCTCACCGTGACGCCCAAGTAGGGCGTCTCTTCCTCGAACTTCCAACACCTCCTCTCCCATCCTCACTCTTCAGCTGAGACCCTGCTCCCAGAGCACATCCATTCCCTGTCCAATCCACCTATCAAAATGTCCCTGCCTCCAGCCTGTTAGCACGCCATGCCCTGGCCTTTTCAGACCTAAAGCTGATCCCTTCACTCGTTCCCCAGATCCCATCCCTTTATGCCTGCTCGAGGACATTGCCTGCTTTCTCTCTCCTGTATCATCCCCTTCTCCCCCTCTCCCTTAGACCATTCCCATCAGTGTAGATCCAGGCTGTTAATTCACCACAAAAACAAAACCAAACCTCTCTGACCCCAGTTCCCACAAACTACTGCTTTACTTATCTGCCGCCCTTTATGACAAAACTCCTCAGACAGGAGGAGTTCTCCAGGTCGCCTGTGTTCTCCAGGTCCCCTCCTCCTCATTCTCTCTTAACCAAACCCACACCAATCAGACCACGGCCATTCCTCCAAAACTGCTCCCTCATCAAGGGCACCATGAATTCAGGTCATCAATAACCACCTTCCCGTAGAACCAACGGTCGATTCTCAGCCTTTGCTCACTCCTTTGCTCACAATCCTTAAGGGTTTCTCACTTCACTCCTGAAGATGGATGCAAGGCTTGGGGCGCCTGGGTGGCTCAGTCAGTCCAGCATCCAACTCTTGATTTAAGCTCAGGTCATGGTCTCACAGTTCATGAGTTCAAGCCCCACTGGCAGCATGGAGCCTACTTGGGATTCTCTCCCTCTCTCTCTCTGACCCTCCCCTGCTCGCTCTCTCTCTCTCTCTCTCTCAAAATAAATAAATAAACTTAAAAAAAAAAAGATGGGGTGCCTGGGCGGCTCAGTCGGTAAAACATCTGACTTCGGCTCAGGTCATGATCTCACACTCTGTGAGTTCCAGCCCCACATCGGGCTGTGTGCTGACAGCTCAGAGCCTGGATCCTACTTCAGATTCTATATCTCCCTCTCTCTCTGCCCCTCCTTTACTCACGCTCTGTCTCTCTTACTCTCAAAAATAAATAAACATTAAACAAAAAAAATTTTTTTTAAGATGGCCGCAAGGCTGACCCCCACCCCCTCTGCTCATCCCTTTTTTAAAAAAAAAAAAAAATTTTTTTTTAAGTTTATTTCTTTTTGACAGAGACAGAGTGTGAGCCTGAGACACAGAATCCGAAGCGGCCTTCAGGCTCCAAGCTGTCAGCATAGAGCCCGACTCGTGGCTTGAACTCACAAACTGTGAGATCATGACCTGGGTCGAAGTCGGACGCTCAACCGACTGAGCCACCCAGGCGCCCCTCTTGCTCATTCCACTCCAGACTCTCTCGGCCTCCCCGTTTTTCTCGAACTCCCTAGAAACGATCCTACATTAGGGCTTCACCCTAACTGTCCTTTCTTCCAGGAGTGCTCTTACTACACATATCCCCGCAAGCCTACTTCCCATCCTATTTGAGGCTGTAACACCTCCAGTCCTGCTTCCCTTTGTTTGCTCGGTTTTTTCTAGCACTTACCACCTTTAAACATCCTACCTAAGTTACATATGTAGTGTGTTTATTGTTTAACGTCTTGCTCTTCTCCCACCAGAAGCAAAGCACCACACAGACAAAGATGTTTTGTCTGTGACCTATTCCAGGTGCCTAGAGGAACCTGGCCCAGAAGGACTCTAAAGAAAACATTTGCTAAAAGAATAATAATATGACAATAACAATAACTTAATTAGTGATATTAAACCGATTAAAATTAATTAATAATAAAACTAAATCATAATTAAATCTAAATGAATAAAAAATAAGTTTTCTAATCATTTTACTGTTATATTTTATTTACTATATTGATAAGGTCAAATCTACTATTATGCGTTTATATTCCTTCTCTAAAAAATTACCTGATCTATCTTCTAATACACTGTCTTTCTTTGACTCCTTCCACTCTGCTTAATTAATCTCTAGCCACCACAGTTATATCAGACTGAAACTGTTGACATGACATCTAATTAGAATTCCTAAAAATATTTTAATCTAGGGGCCCCTGGGTGGCTCAGTCAGTTAAGCATCTGACTTTGGCTTAGGTCATGATCTCTTGGTTCGTGAGTTCAAGCCCCATGACGGGCTCTGTGCCCCTCTTGCAGCTCAGAGCCTGGAGCCTGCTTCAGATTCTGTGTCTCCCTCTTTCTCTGTCCCTCCTGGCTCACACTCTCTCTCTCTCTCTCTCTCTCTCAAAAATAAACATTAAAAAAATTTTTAATAAAGGAATTAAGAAAAATTTTTAATCTGATGAGAGTTCAGGTTGAGGAACTGAAGAGAATGTATCTTCAGGCGTTTATAAGCACGGCTGATTAGAGATTAAAGATGCACTTAGCCTGGCTGGATTTTTTTCTTATCTTTTTTAATCCATTTCATTTTTCTGTATTACCAACTTAAATTAAGTATAGCCCAGTGATTTACAAAGTACAGGGTGCTTAGTAATTGTTAGCTGAAATGAACTGAGTCCTGGCAAGCCAAGTGGATAGTTTAGGCTTTTGAGAGTTATTTGTTTCATATAAATTTCACTTAGCAAAAGGATTACAAAGAACCATAAATTTGTCCTATAATTCAAAATGTTATGCAGTCTTCTAGAGTCTTTGATACGTTTTCATTGCTTTTTCTCCTAGTATAAGTAGATGATACAACAATATTTTTAAACATAGATATTAAACACTTAAACATGTATTGAAGAGTATCAGTAGATGCTAGGACTATATTTTTAAACATATAAAAAATTTCTAAACATATGTTTGAACATTAAACATTCAAACAAAAATTGTATTGGAGGCTAATTCTGCTCAACAGAAAAAAACTAGAGAACAGCTTTTTATGATTCCAGGATCAAGTTACCTGCACACAATGCACATTAATCAAGGTCACGGATAAAAGCGGGGAGGGACCTATCCGTTATTATAACAATAAAGCAGAAATCCAATTCAAAACCAAAACAAACAAAAAAACCAAAGGTGACTCTCTTCCTATCCTTAAGGGACCAAGAGAGATCTTTCTTTCTAGGTGATAAAGTGTGAAAAAGAAACTAATCAGGCACGCCGGTAGGTGCAGGAGATAAGAGTCCGCACTTCCTTCAGGAGAGTTACATGGCGGAGAAGGACGAGGACATTTCTGGAAGGCAGATAAAATAATCTTGGAAGGGGTGAACCTCTGGCACAAAGCTGAGTGCAGAAAGAACTTGATATTCCCGAAGAGTTTTAGTATTCCACATCCACCTGGCAACCTCAGTCATTCCCAACTTCTTCCAGGTAATAGAAGAGGGTCATTTTATTTGCGTGTGATATTGGACAAAAAGGGTCTTGGTACTAAGCGAACTGAGGAATGAATTTTCCTAGGCTGAGAAAAGAGGCGGTGAAACCACGGCTCTAACTGTATCATTCAAATTGGGAGCACTTCATCTAATCCGAGGTTGGACTGACACATATCCCGAAAGGGACATAAACTGAAAATAATCAAAATGTTTCCAATGAAAACCCTAAGTTATTCCTGTCCTAATTTGATAAAAATCTAATAGAAACCTGGGGGGGAACAATAAGAGAAGCAGTCAGAACAAATCCCCACCGGTCCTCTCCAGTTAGCAAAGGAAACGGAGCACAAATGAGATCTTCAGAAAAGGATTTAGAAAAGAAACTTCATGGCTTTTAACTAACTCATTGTCCAAATTTACAGAACACCTCGTCATCCTAGAAACCAGAACCCTTCAAATGCAACAAGGACCCTTTGCTTAACAGCAAACAAAGATGTCCCGAGGACAATTAAACACCTTTGTAATGGCTGAATTAAATGGTTTAGTACGTGCCATTTTATTTATCCCTTGACACACTTTTCTCCCATTTTCTTACTGCCTTATCCCTGAAAAGCGGTATTAATTCAGCAGGAACCAGAGCCAAATAACTCACCCTATGGCAGGATAACTAGTCATTTGTTCTTTACAAAGGCTGACCCATTGGGAAAAAAATAATTGAGAACCAACTGCTTTAAAGCAACTTAATTTGAGTGAGATTTTTTTTTTTTTTTTTGGCTGCTGGATTTTATTTTGTAATTTCTGGGGAGAACTTTCTAATAAAACAATAAGACTCTTCTCAAAACGGCACGTAGAAGAATAGAATCAGCCAATGTTAGGGATAAAAAAGGGAAAGAATTAAAGAGAATAAGAAAGTCTATTGTAATGATGGATTTCTCTGTAAAATGCCAAGAGAGAATGGAGAATGAGAAGTTCTCCATCCTGATTTTTAAGGCAAAGAAGAAATATGTGTAACGTAGGAAAACGCAGTCAGTGAATTTTACTCAGGCCCATACAGATATCCTTATCATTCTTGGAAAATATCTGACCGAATTTGAGAAGCAAGACCTAGGAGGCAAAGGTTTCCTCTAGATGGTCATTACCATAAAAATACATTTTTTTTTTAATTTTTTTTTCAACGTTTATTTATTTTTGGGACAGAGAGACAGAGCATGAATGGGGGAGGGGCAGAGAGAGGGGGAGACACAGAATCGGAAACAGGCTCCAGGCTCTGAGCCATCAGCCCAGAGCCCGACGCGGGGCTCGAACTCACGGACCGCGAGATCGTGACCTGGCTGAAGTCGGACGCTCAACCGACTGCGCCACCCAGGCGCCCCACCATAAAAATACATTTAATCCCTGAGTTTGTTCTTATTCAATCTGCCATTTGTGAGCTGGCAGCACATATCCTTAGCTGGAAGGGAATTTACATGAAAACAAATGGAGTTGAGCATAATGAAAGAGTATGGATTTTAAGTTCATTATAAAGCTCCTTGTAAAACTACCACAGCTACTAGACCAGCTGCACCCGAATTCATCCAAAATGTTGACTCCAAATTGATTAATTGATTAATTAATTAAAGTGTTGACTCCAGCAGCTCTGCCCTGCGGTAAGAGTTCAAATACAAGAATTCTCAGATATGAGAATCACTGATGGACATTTTCACTTAAACACAGAGCCACGCGTTATCACAGTGTGGCTCATCCAAGAATGTCCTCTCTACTGCAGGAGTTCACTGAGGAAGCTCTGCAATCTCCTATCCAGGAATTTCTTCCCCGTCTGTTATTGGCTTGCTGCTACCAGGTTTATGGCACTTGGCTCCGGATTCCCTCCTTTGATCTGCCACTCTCCCCATTAAAATCTCTTGATCCTTCCTCAATTCCTTAGAGAATAAACTCTAAATTCTTAGCCTAACACTCTAGGTCATTCACAGTTCGGCTCCAATCTGCTCTTTTCCTGACTCGTCTCCCATGACTTCTCTGCTCGTACCCTGCTTTCCCAGCAAACTAGAATATCTACAATTCCCCAGGTAAGTTTCATTCAAAAAAAAGTCTCTTTTCTGCATTCCCATGCTGTGTACCCTCTGGAATGGCCAATCCGCCCATGTCCCTCCGCATTCATAACAACGCCAGCACTCAGCACAGTAGACGTGCTGGGCATTCTTCAAGCCACATCTGCTAAAAGAAGACATACTCTGTTCAAATGCCCCCTTGGCTAAAGAGAAATAGATATAATCTCTTCTGGGTCTAGTCTTCCACAATACTTCACTGGGTTTTTTTTTCTTATTGTGATTAGAAAGTACTATATAATACTCATAAAACATTTTTCAAGCGGGACTCAAAAGTTAATCTTAACTTCCCCTTTTCCTTTCCCAGAGACAACATTAATTAACCGTTCCCTGTGCATCCTTCTAGATAGATTAAATATTTTAAAAAAACATAAATTCTAAAAGGGCAAGGATTTGTTTGGTTGGTCACTGGGCCGCTAGCTTGTAGAATACCTCGCAAGTAGAAGGCACTCAGTCAATATTTGTTGAATGAACGTATGCATATGTAAATTAAAGGAATGAACATGACACAACTTCATGTTTTAAGTTGGCAATTAAAAAAGCAGAGATTTAGGGGCATGTGAGTGGCTCAGTCGGTTGAGCGTCCGACTTCAGCTCAGGTCATGATCTCGCGGTTCGTGGGTTCGAGCCCCGTGTTGGGCTCTGTGCTGACAGCTCAGAGCCTGGAGCCTGCTTCAGATTCTGTATCTCCCTCTCTCTCTGCCCCTCCTTGCTCACACTCTGTCTCTTTCTCTCTCTCTCTCTCTCTCTCTCTCTCAGAAATAAACATTTAAAAAATTAGAAAGAAAGAAAGAAAGAAAGAAAGAAAGAGAAAGAAAGAAGGAGAAAGAAAGCAAGAAAGCAAGAAAGCAAGAAAGAAAGAGTTAGTAAGTATTAATGAAGGATCAAACTATCTTACGGTATGGAGAAGAAGAATTTACTGGCAGCAGTTACTAGGCCTATGTGTTACCCTAGTCCTTGTGTTAATAACACCTGGACAATTTCTTTCTTCAACAAATAAAATGCCTCGAACAAAAGGGCATGTACTGTAACGAGACCCAACTCACTGTTCACTGGGACACAAGTGGTAAGGATAACTACATTCAGAAAATAATGCAACACATTTTGGCCGTCTCAAAGAATCTTAATCAAGCTGCTCTGGATGGAAAGGGGACTAAAAATAACAAGGCCACCTCTTTTATTGTTCATGGAGATGACAACAAACAGAAATAAATAAAGAAGCAAATTAAGGGAATAAAAATACACAGGCACGCGCCACCAAAACAAGAAAAGCCTAAAATATTTGAAGAATAAACAGGAAAAGGATGTTACTCACCTATAAAAGGGGAAACTATTAACTAACAAAAAAAGCAGGGGGGCATTTTACTACACATTTTCTTGCAACCAACTATAAGCAAACAAACAAGCCAGTAAGGCAAGTAGGACCAAGACTGAGATCTTGCCCATTGAAGGAGAAAAGCGGGGTTTAAAAGCTAACTCCTGACTAACGTAACTCATAATACAGTATGCAACCATCGACAGCATTCTTTTACTTTACTATTCCTCCCCTGGAGAACCTGTGTCCTCCCTACGGAAAACACAGCGCTTGCCCATCAAACTCCGGATCTCAGGACTAAAATCGCACTCTTCCTCTCTCCCTCTCCCCAAATCTGTCCTCACTGGAGTTTCCATCTCATAGATTTGACCGCGCCATCCTTCGCCATCTCCAAGGACAGCCTGCCATAAACCAGGTGAAATCTGCCCCCATGTAGCTCTGGTACCCGCTCCCTTCCTACCCCCCTCCCTTGGCTCCCCCAGCCCTCCTGCCCTATCTGCCATCCTCCATGGTTGCTCCTCCCATGGCCAACCAGGTCTGCTCTGCCCCCTTCGACCCATTCTCTGCTTCAGCTGGTCCATCTTACTGGGTTACCCTTTCCACACTTTGACGGTTTCTCTCCCCTCTGAGGTTAAGGAGCGACGTTGGTCACAGCCACAGAGATGCTGTGTGGTCCACCCCGGGGCATCTCTCCAGCCTCAACGCACACAGCTCTCCTCCTTTCCCAGCACCCAGGGTTCCAGCCATTCTGTCTTCTTCCTGGGCTTTTACGAGCTACGCTCATCAGCCCTTTGTACCAACACGCCTCCCTTCACCTAGTCAACCTCAGGTCACAGCTCAATGGCTCATCCTGAAGGAAACCTAAGTCAAATCTCCCTTTTGTTATTTGCTCTCCTAGAGTCATACTTGTACCCCTGGCCCATATAGCACTTTGCCTCAACTTGTAATCACTGACAAGTTAAGGGCACTGGCTCTAGAGCCAGACTACCTGAGTTCCCCTACACACCACGTGTTATCTGTGTGCCTCTGTCTTCACAACTGTAAAATGGGGCTATGAGTACCTACCTCCAGAGTTGTTAGGAGGATTAAGTATTTAGACTGACATAAACCAGAGGTCAACAAATTATAACCTGAAGGTCAGATCTGACCCACAGCCTGTTTTGGTAAGTAAGTTTTACTGGAACACAGACACGATCATTTGTTTTCCTACTGCCTGTAGATATTTTCATGCTAAAATGGCAAGGCTGAATAGTTGCGACAGAGACCATATAGACCTCAAAGACTAAAATACTTGCTACCTGGCCCTTTATGGAAAATGTTTGCCAATCCCTGGCGTAGACTATGATTAGTCTAACACAAATAGATATTGGCTATCATATAAAAGAAACAGGAAATCATTATGCTAAGTGAAAGAAGCCAATCACAAAAGACCACATATTCTATGAAATGTCCCAGGAAGGAAATCCATAGAAGCCGAGAGAAGACTCGTGGCTGCCTAGGTCTGGGGGGAAGGAGGGTGGAGGGTTTAGGGGATGACAGCTAAAGGGTATGGGGTTTCTTTATAGGGTAACGAAAATGTTGTAAAATGAAACACGATAATGGTTGCACAACTCTGTGACTATACTAAAAACTCCTGGATTATACATATTAAATGGGGGAGTTGCATGGTACATGACTCACATCCCACATTACATCTCAATAAAGCTGTTCCGCCCCCCCACCCGCCCCGCCAAAATATTAGCTACTACCTGTGAGATTATTTGATTACTATCTGTCTCCTCATTCGCCTACTGGCTCCACGAGAGCAGGGCGCTGACTGTTCCTCATTTTGCCGGCAACACCTACCACATGTTGAAAGAATCCAGAGAACGCTTGTTGAATGAATAGTTGAATGACTGGAGGAGAAAGGAGTAGGGTTCTCTTTCTATTTTTCGCCCAGCCAATGTGCAGATTTAAACACCGGGTTTATTGGGGAAACAGATGACATACAACAAATGATTTTTAGTTTGAGCCTTGGCATGTGGCACCCAGCAACTTCGTGTTGCCACATGAGTGAACCACACCCCTGTGCAACACCTGAGATTTTCCACACTGAGGCTTTTGTCTCCAGCCTCACTGGAACATAGCTCCCGGCTCCTGCGTAAGCAAATCTCGTATTTCTAGCAGAAGAGCCCAGGGTACAGATAAAATGCCTAGATCTTGGGGTGCTATTTGTCTCTCCTCTTTCTCACCCTCTTCTGACTCATCTGAGTTGCTCAATAAATATCCGTGGAATGAACAGATCAAAGAAATGACTACATTTCTTTTAACACATATTTCTTACTCCTCACTGCCTCTTATCTGCCACATAAAACTGTGAGTGCTTTTCTCCTGAAGATCACGACGCGTGAGCCTGAGCTCTGACCAGACCACACTCAAGCCATCCGTGCTGTGATTACAAACCTAGGATTCTTACTGAACCCAGGATTCAGGGCCACTGTTTAAGTTCAGAGTTCTGTGTCCCACCTCCCTGAGATTCTGATTCAAGGGGTCCACACAGCTCACTTTGAGAAACATCTCTGTAACTGGACTGATTCATGTGGGTGACTTATTCTTGAGCCAACACAAGGGAACGGGAAGGGCCTAGCAACAATAGTAATGAAATAATAAACTCTGAGATATTAATATAGTGTAACTCAATATAAATCCTAAGACACACTTGGAGGGGCTCAGAAGGTTTACTGAAACAACTCGTGTCAAAGAATAAGTAGGAATTCACGGTAAGGAACAACGGCACCATTTCATTCAAGCCTTCCAATGAAGTGGTCAGGTAGGCATTTGGTGGAGGAGAAAAATGTAGCTCCCAGAAGATGAAGGATTTTATTTATTTATTTATTTTGAAAGAGAGAGAGAGAGCGCGCGCATGCATGAGCAGGGAAGAGGGGCAGAGAGAGAGAATCTTAAGCAGGCTCTACACTCAGCATGGAGCCTGACACAGGGCTTGATCCCATGACCCTGGGATCGTGACCTGAACCATAATCAAGAGTCGTACGCTCTACCGACTAAGCCCCCCAGGCGCCCCGAAGATGAAGGATTTTTAATGACTCATTCATTAAACATTTATTGAAAGTGCACTGTGTCCTATACACTGTGCTCTAGATCTCACATCTGGTAGAGGAGAGTCAAATCCAGATGTGTCTGATACCAAAAACCATGTTCTTTTTGTCATGACTAAAAATCAGCCAAAATGTCAGATCCATGGCCGCTCCAGCTTACCACCCGATGTCTCTCCCCCGCTTTAAACCCAAACTTTTTGAAAATATGATCTACACTGGCTGTCCTCATGTCCTTACCTACCACTCACTTCTCAAGTCACTAAAAGCTGGCTTCTACCCCAACCATTCCAGTTAATTCTGAGCAAGGCTACCTGTAATATTCCCATTGCTAAACCCTGTGGATACTTCTCAGAATTGGATACCTTGAACCTTCCGATGCTGTTTACTACCCTTTCCATCTTGGAACATTCTTCTTCGTTGGCTTCCATGTCACTTGCCTGGTTTTCTTCCTACTTCTAGGGGCACACCTTCCCAGACTCTGTTATAAGCTTCTTTTGCTTTTTTTTCTATCTCTGTAATATCCTGCCTTCTCTTTTTCTAGATATGTTCATTTACTCCATAAGAACAAATTACTACTTACATACTAATGAGCTTCCGAAACTTTATCTTCAGCCCAAGTGTCTGCTTCTCCTGAGTTTCGTGTTTATATATCCCATTTTCTTCTGGGTATCCCCACTTAGTTATTCCCAGACCCTTCAAACTCAACATTGCCGGAAGGGAGTCATCATCTCTAACCAACCCCCTCCCCAGCAAAGTTGCTCTGCATTTTTTTTCAGTGACTGGTTCCATCATCCACTCCTCTGCCTAAGAACAAGCCTGAGTCACCTTTGATACTTCCCTCTCCTCACTTTCCCATACCCAGTCATTCAAAAAGCCCTAATGCTTACCTCAATAAAGTTAAAAATAAGAAAATTTTAAAGATTTAAAGTCCTGAAAATTGTACCAATTAGATATCTCTTGATACCTATTTCTCTCCATCCTCACTGGCACCTCCTTGATCGGGATGCCATTATCTCTCGGCTGGACCACCCTAACTGACTTCAATTGGCCTTTCCGTCTCCACATTCACTCCCTCAAGACCACACCCCACACTGCAGTCTAGGTGATTTCTAAACCCAGTTCTGATTACGTCTCTACTCACAACCCTTCAATTGCTTCTTTCTGGTCTTAGGAAAAAAATTCAAACCCCTGTATATTTACGTGACCCTCTATAGCTTCATCTCTTCGTATTCTTCTTCAAACTGTAATACTCAGTCTCACTGAACATCCGTTTCCAAGAATGTGCCACGTATGGCCCCACCTTCTGGCTTGAATATGCTGTTACCATTGCCTGAAGCGCTCTTCTCATTTCCACCCCTTTCATGTGCTAACATACTTTAGGTCTAAGCTTAGAAATCACTTCTTCTGGGAAGCCTTCCTTGCCCCACAAGACTGGTAGGTGCTCCTACTCTGTACTTCTAGAAAACCACACCTTCTCTCTCTTGCAGCACAGCCATATCATCCTGTAATAGTCTATGTACCTGTCCCCCTGTAATCAGAATGTGCATTTTAGGACAGCACCCTCTATGTGTCATCCCCCATGTTCAGTAGTGTCTTGTACACCACACGTGTTCAGAAGCACTTGTCAAATAATGAATGAACACATAAATGAATGGGGAATCTAAGGAAATTAACCTACACTTAGAAAAAGCATAACCAGTAATGGAGTAGTATCTCTTACCTTAAAAAGTCCTACCTTTCTCTTCAGCAAGTACCTGATATCTCTGTTCCCCTTCACAGCAAAATTTCTTCCAGGTATTGATTAATTCACCATCTCTGCTTCCTCACTGCCCATTCTTTCCTCAACCCACTCCAGTCACTCCACCATTTGAGTGTGGCGAACCCTGTTAGAGCCACCAACTAATTCTATGAGCCCAATCCAGTGGCCATTTCCCTTCAATACAATTGACTTTACCCCTTTCTTGAAATACCTTCATCTGGTTATCAGACTTGCCTGGTTTTCCTTCTTTGGCTTTGGCTACTGCTTCTCAGTGTCCTTTACGTTTCCTCCTCTTCCGCTTCACCTCTAAACACTGAAAGATCCAAAAGTTCTGCTCTAGCTACACATTTTCCACAGGTGATCTCTTCCGGGCCATGGTTTTCATCGTAAATGTGCCAGCCACATGTTATGGCTCCCAGATCTGTAACTCTCCCTAGAATTCTGGATCCTTACATCTAACTGTCTACTTGCCATGTCCATTTGGTATCCAATAAGCATCTCATATCTATCATGGCAAAAATAAACTCTCGATCTCCCCACAACTTTGTCTATGAGTCTTCTTCATCGCAATAAATTCCATAACCGACAATTCAATCGCTCTAAGCAAAAATTGAGAAGTTATCCTTGATCTCTCTTATTACTCGCTCCAGAAGTCTCAACACTCACAAATATCCCTTTAAAAATCCATGATTCTTTATCTCGTTGCTATCACACTACTACTATCCAAACTTCTGTGATATTTTACCCGGACTACAACAAAAGCATCCTAACTGGCTTTGCTGCTTCCCCTCCCTCCTCCCAGATAATCCCCTCCCCACCCAGCAGCCGGAGTGATATTTCGGAACACGTAAATCAGATCGAGTTACTCTCCTGACTAAAACCTTCCAATGGTTTCCCATCCACACACCTTACCTGAGAGCTGACGAATCCCTGCCTGATCCAGCTCTGCCTTGCCTCGCTCTCCAGCATCATCTCATGCCCATATATTCCAGCCACACCAGGCTCCATGAATTCACCCAGCTTGTTTCTATCTTTGAGCTTTTCCTTGAGCTACTGCTTCAGACTGAAATGCTCTTCCTTTGTTCTTTTTCGGCAGCTCCTTTGTGTTGTAATTCCTCCTTAAATGTCTCCTCCTCAAAGACCTTCACTGACCACCTCAGACTCTACACGGTTTCATTCACTCGCCATCACAAAGCAAACAGAATTTCTCCTAGAAACACAATACTAAGACACTATTGAACCCACAAACACCATATACATACCTCACTGCCTCATGTCTGACGAGATCCATATTTCCATCCTCTCTGAGTTTCCTAAACATTTCACCAGGAAGTCATCGCATAAACCCATTTTTAATCCTCTTCATAGCACCTATCATGTGTTGGTATTTTTCATTATTTACTCTTTGTCTCTCTGACTGAAATACAAGCACTGTGCGCATATGAAGCTCGTTGGAGTTGTTCACCTCAGTCTTCTCTTAACCCAAAATAGTGCTTGAAACAGAGTAGCGTGTCAGGAAACATGCTGCATGAACATGTCAGTGAACAGATTTGCCCGTATTCATAAAAACCTAACTGTGTGATAAAGTGCTAAGTGTGAATTCACCTATACTTTTGAAACATTTTGTTTTGAAGACATCAAACCACACCAGAAGTTCTGCAGAGTAGACGTTCAGACGGAGGCAGACAGGGACACACAGCAGAACTCGTTCCCACTACATAATAATCCTACGCAACTGAAGACAGGGCCAACAATACCAATGTTCGGGAATGATCTTAAATATGACTCAGACTTGATAAAGACCGTGTTCTGATTTGAGCCAAGTGCCCTTCATCTTATAATATTTAGCTGTTGATGCAATTGGTACACGCTGTGCAGTAAAGACAGAAAAGACCAAGGCATGACCAGTGAGTGCTGCCCCGCCCCGGAAGGCGGAGAGCAAGCGTGTGTGGCCATTCTGCTGCCATCTTCTCTCTATGCTCACTCAGCACGCATCACCGCACAGTCAATGACCAGGAGAGAGTATTTACCCAGAATCTCATGTCTCTCTTCCAAAAATATACACATTTAGAACGTTGAACATTTCAATTTCTCTGATAAATCATTCATATCCTTTTATCTACTATTTTTAACTGATTCTAAAAATACCTGGTGGTAGTAATCTTCAGTTCTCATACATATTGAGAACAACAAACACAGTTACCTTCTACCAAAACTTCCGTGAATGTTTTAGAAAAACACAGCCATCACAGAAATTGTAATCACCAACACTGAAATCAGACGAGGGAAGTAATCTCTTGAAGAGGCACATTTAGAATAACCTCTAATTTTTAGAGGGTAAAATCACACACTAAACCCACCAAATGGTTATAAATTAATCTCTTATACTGACTTCTTACTTCCCCATTTTCAAGGGGAAATTATTTTGAGTTTTATTTTTCCTGATATACTACCTCAAGCTCTGAATAATTACACTCCCTCCCGACACATACACATACACAAAAGCTCAGTAAAATCTTGTATCTCCCAAGGGGCTAATTAAAAAGGATTCTGATTTCTATAAGGAATGAATGAGATCTTTGTTAACCTACTTTAACAGGACTCTAAATGACCCTGGATTTATCTTGCCCTAGTTTTCAAAATGTAACTGACCCAGAATAAAGTAAGCTTATCCCCACACTCCTGGCAAAAACAAAACCAAAGTTCCCAGAAGCCAAAACTGTACACACACGATCCAAGGGAAAAAATTATTTTTCTGTCTTAGACTATATAGTGCAAATGCCACTGCTTGCAGAGCTGTTTTATTTTCCACTTAATTGGAATATTTTAAGATTATAAAGCCTTACAATATCAAACTAATAATCTTCCAAGAAAATAGAGCAAAAGAGATCATCAGCCACTATGATATCAGGAACTTCCTAGAAACTTTTGTGTTGGGACAAGTATAATAGCATTAATGTCGAGTGAAGAACCATAATTTAATTATTTTCTCTGGGTGTAACCATCACCTAATTGCTAAAAAAAAAAAAAAAAAAAAAGACCCCAGAGATGATTTGCTTTTATTCCTAATAACTAAGCGGTCTGAATTTGTCCGAGAAACAGAGTTACTGCCGGATAATGCGTGTACTTTTCTTACTCTTCATTCACCATTTCCATCAAAATTCCACACTGGGGACTTGGCTATAAAAGGGTAGAAATCCCATTCAGAAGCTTTTTTAGTAATCTCATTCCTCTTTCTCAGACTCTACATGGTTTCATTCACTCACCATCATAAAGTAAGCAGAATTTCTCTTAGAAACACAATACTAAAACACTATGGAGCCCGCAAACACCATATACATGCCTCCCTCTAGAGAGAGCCATTATTTCCATCCTCTCTGGCTGATTTCCCTGAACACTGAGCAATTCTTCTAATTCAGGGTACTTCATGTGTTTTTTTTATACTGGAAATGACCACTCATTCATTCGTTCATGACCAACTCAAACAGTTGTTTACTGAGCGCCTAAAATATGTCAGAAGCATCGTTTGGCCATAAAGATGCCAAGAGCACCCTACGCAGAGCACCTAACACACACTTGGAGGAACTCAGAAGGCTCATTAAAGCAGGCAATGCCCAAGGATGAGAGGGAACTCAAGGATTAAAAAAAAAAAAAAAAAAAAATCACAAGAAAGGCGGTTGGGTGGCTCAGTGGGTTGAGCATCCGACTCTTGGTTTCGGCTCAGGTCATGATCTCACAGCGCGTGGGATCGAGCCCCAAGTTGGGGCTGTGCTGTCAGCACAGAGCTTGCTTGGGATTCTCTCTCCGCCTCTCCCCCTCATGCTCATGCTCTCTCTCAAAAATAAACAAACAAA
Source organism: Herpailurus yagouaroundi (assembly GCF_014898765.1). NCBI lineage: Eukaryota > Metazoa > Chordata > Mammalia > Carnivora > Felidae > Herpailurus > Herpailurus yagouaroundi. The sequence goes on along the minus strand of NW_024412396.1, from coordinate 39,431,868 downwards.
CATTAAAAAAAAAAATTACCAGAGGTTCAGCAAGGAGACACCTGACTCCAGGGAAGTTCCTACCAAAATGTTTGATTTTTACAGTCAAGCGGAACAGATAACTCACTTTGCAAATGATATTCTAGAGAACACACTCTCATTCTTCACCTCCCTACAACTGAAATGGGAAGAGATACTCGAGACAGCATATTCAGTCATATTGTGGTTGGATTTTCGGTTGGACACCCAAATCAGGAGCAGGCCCCTGTGTAGTTAAGGACTTCAACTCATTTCATGAGAAGGATGAAATCTGCATCCCACGTCGCTTTCTTTCACGTGATACCAGCAAGGAGAAGCACAGTGCACCACATGCTTCTTCAAGGCGCTCAATCTATTCAACCTTTGTCCCCGTAACAACAAGCCTGCTACACGTGGTCAGCACTCAGTGTTTACTGAACAGATGAATAAAAGTAAACATTACATCACATCACTACGTTTGTCATCTAACCCACTGAACATGAATAATGTCTAAAAAGATCCCATAAAATGAAAGCCTCCATTGGATGGATACTCAGTAAATAATAAAGTTCGATGTTGTAACAGCCTAACTACAGGGACCCGTGTTTCCCTATCAAGCCCTCCACCAAGTAATGTCTACCCAGAAGGCATAGAGGGTTTTTTAATCTTTTAAAAGACATCATCTGGAAGATAACACTAAACAAAACGTGCGAGCATTGCTAACTGGGCTGAACATGGTTTTACACGGCTTCGCACAGATGGTTAACCATTCACCAGCATTTTGGCAGGACTGCGTGAAAGTTAACTCCTCGTGTGGTGGCAAAGGTAATAGGACACACACTCCTTCCTAGTTCTTTGTCTAATTAATGGTAACATTCTGTATTCAAATGCCATTTTCCTAAAGCATTGGCCTACGTTGTTTTCAAAAGCAAAGTAATTTGCTCTTGTTACAGAAATGTATCACGCCCTCTTATGGTCCACAAATTATATTCACGTGTTATAAAGAAATAACTGAAATCTGAAATATATAAAGAAAATATCCAAAATAGTTCAAGATTACCATAGCTGCTGCTTAAAATATCATGAGGTGAGTCATCGTAGGCTCGCAATTCACTCATGATTAATTTGACTTTTAAATGGGCCCTCTACCTGTGCTGTACTTCCCATGACATGAAGTTCTCAAGAGAAGAGTTTCTTTGTGAACAGTATATTATATCTACAATTTACCGTAAGTACATCGATATACGGCCTTATTACCCGTTGCTATTAAATACTTAATGAAAACACACTAAATAAAAAGAGAGTTAATAACGTGGACAGTATAGCTGCTACCACTATTACCCCAATCAGCTCAGCTTCTAGACCTTGGAGCCGCTCTATTATCATCCAGATTCAGTAGTTTCAGAGCCGTGCTGAGCGTTTCACCTCGATGGTGTTCACACCCGTCCCATACTTTCATATTCACTGTTTAATTCTAATCCAGGCCAACATTACCCAACACCCAGCTAATTGCAAACCTTTCTAACTGGTTTCCCCAGCTCCACTTTCTGGCTCCTTTCAAGTCTTCCTACACCCCAAGCCAGATTGATCTCCTAAAGTACACTTTGACCTCCAGCCATGTACTCTCACCCTCAAGACTCAATAGCCACTCACAGCCTAAAGGCAAAATCCCCAAACTTCTTGGGTTTGAATTCAGCCCCCTTAGGGATCTCAGTCTCAGAAATAGTACTAAAGAAATTCCTACTTTGGTCTTAAATTAAATGAAGAACAAAGAAAGTCCCTTCCAACTTGAAAATTCTGTGATACTCATCCAACTTACCCCTTATTGCTTCCATAATCATATCTATCCAGTACTCCAAAGATTTATTCCCCAAACACACCTTTCCCACCTGAAGAGCTTGGCACAGGTGGTATTTCACCCAAAATATATATTTAGTATTTTCTTAGGATAAAAGGAAAGGAAGCACCTGTTATTTTGCCAGATAAGAAAACCAGTGGAAAGATTTAAAGAAATTCTGTTAACAGACATCTTGGTAAAGCAAATAATTTTTAAAGATAGCTGTTTATTTATTATTTTCGTAGCCTGAACTTTCACATATCATTTTATTTAAAATGTGGACCGTCCAACGTAGTACAAAATGCACTGGCCTAAAATAAATTCCATTTTACATTAATCGGCTCAAATTCACATTCACAAACGGCATTTCTTTCCCTTCCCAACAATCCATTTCAACATCATGCTCCTCGTTAGACTAAGAGAACATAAATATCTCCCTACAAAAAGGGCCTTCATGAGGACATTTACTCAAACATCACACGAAACACGAACGGAAAGAAAGATGAAGTTGCTGGTTTGTTGTCCTGCTCTATGAGTTTCAGCAAAGCACTGCCTCATTTCCTGGGCCTGATTCATGGCCGGCCGGCCCTGCACACGTGGGAAAAATGTTTTCATAGCCTATCTACAATGAGTTACTACGTTTCAACACAGACATCTTACTTAATTTTTTCTCAAGCCGATTACTCTAAGTCAGGGTATAATTGTCTCATCTGAGATACATTTGGCTAAAGTAAAGCAGCCATTGTAAGTTAAGTAGGTCTCTGTCTCTAAAAAATGTTCTGAAATCAGAAGAAAAAAACTTCCTTATGAGCAGTGGCCCTGAGCTTCTCATATTACATAAAATCTCTTTTCTCATATTACTCCAAGGATCATTACGCACACATGAATTTTGTGAAATACAAGTCTGATAACATAATGTACAAAGCCAAATACTTTTAAGACTGTTGTCAACAGCTTGCCATCCAGTCATAGTTAACTAAGGTACATAAAATTATCTGTTGATTTTTGTCTAAATAGCTAATAATTCTGCTTTGAAACCAAAGTTATCTTTAGAAATATATAAAAGCCCCAATGTTTATAGCAGCACTATCAACAATAGCCAAAGTATGGAAAGAGCCCAAATGTCCACTGATGGATGAATGGATAAAGAAGATGTGGAATATATATACAATGGAGTATTACTTAGCAATCAAAAAGAATGAAATCTTGCCATTTGCAACTATGTGGATGGAACTAGAGGGTAGTATGCTAAGCGAAATTAGTCAGAGAAAGACAAATATCATATGACTTCACTCATATGAGGACTTTAAGACACAGAACAGATGAACACAAGGGAAGGGAAGCAAAAATAATATAAAAACAGGGAGGGGTAGGGGCGCCTGGGTGGCGCAGTCGGTTAAGCGTCCGGCTTCAGCCAGGTCACGATCTCGCGGTCCGGGAGTTCGAGCCCCGCGTCAGGCTCTGGGCTGATGGCTCGGAGCCTGGAGCCTGTTTCTGATTCTATGTCTCCCTCTCTCTGCCCCTCCCCTGTTCATGCTCTGTCTCTCTCTGTCCCAAAAATAAATAAACGTTGAAAAAAAAAATTTTTTTTAAATAAAAAAAAAAAAAAAAAAAACAGGGAGGGGGACAAAACAGAAGAGACTCTTAAATATGCAGAACAAACAGAGGGTTACTGGAAGGGTTGTGGGAGGGGGGATGGGCTAAATGGGTAAGGGGCATTAAGGAATCTACTCCTGAAATCATTGTTGCAGTATATGCTAACTAATTTAGATGTAAATTAAAAAAATAGAATTACAAAAATTACCCCAAAAAAAGAATAAAAAAAAAAAGAAATACATAAAAGTTCCTTCTTCCCTCCCTCCCTCCCTCCCTCTTTTCTCCCTTCACCCTTCCTTCCTTCCTTTCTCCCTCTTTCTTTCTTTGTTTCTTTCTTTCTTTCAACTCAAGGAACTTCAGCCAGATGAACTATAAACCTACTAATAATAATGTAGAACTTAACCGTGAGAAATGTATTCATGTCACAGTTAAGCTTTCATTCTACAGTCACGGGAACCTCTCGGTTGATATCCCTGAGTGTACCTCGCTAATGTGAGCACCCCTTGCCCAGTATAAATCTGATTACATTACAGTATTGGCTTTCCTCCTCTCCCCCTACAGAGCAGTGCATCTAGTACTACGTTCCCCTAAATGGATCATAAAGAAAAATCATTCACGCTGGCAGTGCATGCATATTACATTCCCATTGCCAAACAGCCTGTATTTATCTCTTATTGTAAAGCAGACTTTATTAGCCTAGTATAATTCAAAACATGCTATGAGAAACCACTCAATTCTTAGTAACTTGCTAATTATTTTGAGCTATTTGTGAACCTGAGATCATTAATGTTACTTGAAGATGCCCATCCATATTCTGGATGTGTAAGTTTACTATGGATTAACTAGAATAAGGTTAAGATTTAAGTAGATTTTCCTAAGAGAACGTTAGGGAAATTCCTTCCTTCAAATACGTCTACACATGTTGACATGCGAGGGGGTGTGTGGTGCAGTAGAAAGAAAACAATCCTCCAGGTCAAGGCCCAGCTCTGCCTCTCACTGTGTGACTCTGGGAAAGTAATTCGATCTTCCTGAGCCACAGCGATCCTCTCTGTACCTTGAAGATAAAAACATCTACCTCACAACGTGGTCGTGAGGACTGAATGTGCACAAGAGTGCTGTGCATGCTACAGCCTATGATATAGAAGTCTTAGAACACACTGCAGTGGGGAAGAAAACATTATGAGATATAATCATTGTAATACTATCAGTGCTAAAATAAGTTCTGCGGGAGAACAGACGAGGAAGTGTGAATCTCAGCCAAAGAGAGAGCACGGCTAAGGAGGAGGCTGAGTCCAGCTGATTTGGGGATGGATGAGGGATCCACGAGGGATAGGTGAGCTGGATTGCTTCCAGCAGGAAGAGGAGAGGGGGGTTACAGCAGGACAGCCTGCACGAAAGCACACAGGCAGGGGGAGTACAGACCCTCAGGCAGCCATACAGCCGGAGCACAGGGTGCTTATGGGGGTGAAATGGGAGACGAGGGCAGAGAGAAAGGAGCACCAGACCGGAAGAGCCTGTGAGCCACACCAAGAGGTCTAGACTATCCCACATGTGATGGGAAGCCACTGAATAGAAAAATGTCAAAACAAAACCAAAAACCAGGAAAAACCAGACTCTGGTTTATAATTTTTTTCTATACACTAAGCAGTTTCTACTCTAGCTGTGTGCTCATAGACAAGAAGTCTTTGGGGACAAAGATTTTGACTGTAAATATATAAAAAGAAGTTACAGGGGCACCTGGGAGGCTCAGTCGGTCAAGCATCCAACTCTCGATCTCAGCTCAGGGCATGATCTCACAGTTCGTGAGTTCGAGTCCCATGTCAGGCACTGCACTGACAGTAGGAGCCTGCTTGGGATTCTCTCTCCCTTTCTCTGCCTCTCTCTCTATCTCTCTCTCAAAATAAATAAATAAACTTTTTTTTTAGTTTTTTTTTTTTAACGTTTATTGATTTTTGAGACAGATACAGAGCATGAACAGGGGTGGGCCAGAGAGAGAGAGGGAGACACAGAATATGAAACAGGCTCCAGGCTCTGAGCTGTCAGCACAGAGTCCGACGCGAGGCTCGAACCTACAGACCGCGAGATCATTACCTGAGCTGAAGTCGGACGATTAACCGACTGAGCCACCCAGGCGCCCCTCAAAATAAATAAATAAGCTTTAAAAATAAAAAAAGAAATAAAAAATGAAAAGAAGTTACAATGCCTTTATTAAACTCATACTCTGTGTCAGGTACTGAGCTAAGCCCTTTGAATGCATTATGTATCATTGTTCACCTTCAAAACACAGAAGCAACACAGGCATCACCATCCGTATCTTAAGTGTGAGGAAACTGAGATTCAAAAAAGATAAAGCCTTTTGTCCAAGTTCAAAGAACTAGCAAGTGCCAGAGCTAGAAACAGAAATTAGATTTATGTTACTATTTAGTGATGCACTCTCTTCCTGATATGTTTCAGGCTACATGAGCTCCTACTCACCTGCCACCAAAACTTCAGAGAAAAACAAGAAAACATCAGGGCTTTTTTTTTTTTCCAGTTGAATGAAATTTTTTTAATTTAACTTGAAATTCCAGCGTAGTTAACATACAGTGTCATATAGTGGTTCAATAGTTCTGTACATCACCCAGTGCTCATCACAAGTACGATCTTTAATCCCCATCATCTATTCTACCCAGCCCCCCCACACTTATTCCAGCTACTTATGGATATTGTATGACACTATAAAAAATATACTTACTGAAAATCTTTACAATTCTTACTTCAAGTACTACCTCAACATATTATGTTTCTTAGTCTACACAAATTACATTACAGTTATTTTTAAAAGCCTGATACAGGGGCGCCTGGGTGGCTCAGTCGGTTAAGCGTCCGACTTCAGCTCAGGCCACGATCTCGCGGTATGCGAGTTTGAGCCCCACGTTGGGTGCTGACCGCGCCTGGAGCCTGTTTCAGATTCTGTATCTCCCTCTCTCTCTGCCCCTCCCCTGTTCATGCTCTGTCTCTCTCTGTCTCAAAAATAAATAAATGTTAAAAAAAATAAATAAAAATAAATAAAAATAAAAGCCTGACACATATAGGCACAGTCTAGTGCAATAGGCATCTGACCCCCAAATCAAGAAGCTAATCATTCAAATCATGTTTTTCTAATTAAAAATAAAATATCAGAAAGTCATTTGGGGAGTCACGAATGACTCAAATAGAAGTAATGTACAGCATAGCAGCTATAGTTAATAATACCGTATAGTATATTTGAAAATCGCTAAGAGAGGGGTGCCTGGGTGGCTCAGTCAGTTGGGCATCTGACTTCGGCTCAGGTCATGATCTTGCAGTTCATGGATTCAAGCCGCACATCGGGCTCTGTGCTGACAGCTCAGAGCGTGGAGCCTGCTTCAGATTCTGTGTCTCCCTCTCTCTCTCTCTGCCCCTCCCCTGCTTGTGCGCGCGCTCTCTTTCTCTCTCTCTCTCTCTCCTCTCTCTCTCAAAAATAAAAACATTAAAATAGAAAAGGAAAGAAAATTGCTAAGGGAGCAAATCTAAACAGTTCTCGTGATAAGAAAAAAAAATCTGTAATTATATATGATGATATTAACCAAACTTACTGTGGTGATGATTTCACAGTACACATAAATATCAAATCATTATGTTGTACACCCGAAACTAGTAAGATGTTGTAGGTCAATTATACCTCAATAAAAAATAAAGTACAGGGGGCCCGTGTGGCTCAGTCAGTTAAGCGTCCGACTTCAGCTCAGGTCATGATTTCGCAGTCTGTGAGTTCAAGCCACACATCGGGCTCTGTGCTGACAGCTCAGAGCCTGGAGCCTGTTTCAGATTCTGTGTCCCCCTCTCTCTCTGCCCTTCGTCCGCTCACTCTGTCTGTCTGTCTCTCAAAAATGAATAAACATTAAACATTTTTTTAAAAAAATAAAAAAGCAGGGGTGCCTGGGTGGCGCAATCGGTTAAGCGTCCGACTTCAGCCAGGTCACGATCTCGCGGTCCGTGAGTTCGAGCCCCGCGTCAGGCTCTGGGCTGATGGCTCGGAGCCTGGAGCCTGTTTCCGATTCTGTGTCTCCCTCTCTCTCTGCCCCTCCCCCGTTCATGCTCTGTCTCTCTCTGTCCCAAAAATAAAATAAATAAACGTTGAAAAAAAAAATTAAAAAAAAAAAATTAAATAAATAAATAAATAAATAAAAAAGCACAAAATAAAATGACTCAAAATCTATGGCTTCTAAGTAACATTCGAAGAATTTTGTATAATGCCCTACATAATCTTAAAGATTACTTTAAAATAACATAGTCTCATAAATATTTTCAAAGGCTTACCACAGCTTTATTTCTTCTACACTAGCTAACTTTACTCAGCTCCAAGATTTGTTTTATCAACAAGGGTGAAAAGTCTAATGAATTTTCAAAGTGCAAAACAAATATTGCCAGACTCCACAAGAAGCACTAAAAAAAAACACAGTCAGTACTGGGTCTGCATAAATGCACACATGATTCATATGATTGAAAGGTCATTCACTTATAATATTACTACTATTCTTTTCTATTTGGACAAAATAAGGATGTACATTTAAAAGACGCTATGCAAAAAAGATGCAAAATGAGTGCAAACAATTCCAAGCAAACCATGGTTAACTATTTGCACTACAAATGAAATGCATATACTCAAGAATGAGAAACCAAGATACCCAATTCCTTCCAGGTATTTCTTACTCTCTTAGACTGCTGAGGTAGCAGTAAAGACATGTACACATACTGCAAGGTTCTACAATTGGAAAAATACTGAAGAGAGGCAGAAAGCGGTAGGATTTGAGACCAGATGAGGGTAAGGTTTCCACAGTTGCGATGGGTGTCACCCCACCCAACCGTAATTACCTTGCAGTGTAATATGGCGACCATCGATGCCCAAGGAAACCTGTTCATCCTCGGTGGGAAGCACAGGACTAGACGCCATCCTTTGACTCACTGGAGATTATATCATGTCCATCTCAGTTAAAGAAGTGAACTAAAAGTAAAAGGGATAAATGCTCATTAGTGACTCTGCAACTCTGCATCTCTAATAGACATGACCCCCCGAAAGCAACAGCAAACGAAAGCTGCCCTCCCACAAGAAGCAGTTTTCTAGTGAGTGTTTCCTTAGTTCATGAGGAAAAGAAGACTACGCCTTCTTTTTTGAATCATAATCAAGATTTTGCCCTGTGACCTATTCGAGTTGCTGGCAAGACTCCCAAAGAGCTAGCAGGGTGGATTCTATACCAGTGGGGAAAAGAAAAGCTACCCAATTAGATTCCGGAACTTGTTTAGGGGACGGAAAGTTGACACAAACGGACATCTTAGGTGCTTGTGTGTACTTTATTGTGAACTTGAACCTGCAAGAATTTTCTTTATAACTTTTTATAAAGTTTATAAAGTTTTTCATAAAGTTATTAAAGTCTATGAAGTTTTAGTTCCTCTTCTGCTCCGTAAATGTTGCCATTTACTGGAAACAATAACAACTGAGCTTGAGCTTGCAAAGTGAAACTAAAAAACTATATGAAAAAGAACGTTTTGATGAAGCTACCTATTATATTGAATTATTTTCCCAAGTACTTACTTTTCCACACATTTCTTTCTCTATCCCCACTCTGATCCTTAAAGAATCCTGCCAGTAAGAGGAGTTCTAACTGTGCAATTCTTTATTGCTTTGGGTATGTATATGGCACTATTAGCATCTTAGGGGCTGAAAAACTTGACTTTTCCCATACAGATGACTTTCTTATCAAATAAACCTAACCAAATATATAAAAATATAAAACGTATTAGGGAATGGATAGAAAAATGGGTAAATACACAGATACTTGATCAAGCAAGTAGAGCAAAACATTAGTGGTAGAATCTATGTGTTCAGCATATCAAAGATGTTCACTGTAAAATCCTTTTCCATTCGTGTATATTAGAAATTCTTTATAATAAAATATCGGGAAGGAGACAACCAAAAATAAATATACCTGAGGCCAACAGCTAGATAAAATCAATCATATCCAACAGATCACTTTACACAAAGAATAAAAATCATTCGATTTTGAAAAATCAGTCAATGCAACAGACAGTCTTCAAAAATCTTTTGGCTCCAGCGCAAGGGGGCTGTGGCATCGTCGGGTGCCAGGAGTTTCCAGCTCCAGACAGGATGGTCGAGGTTGTTTGTAATGACCAGCTGGGGAAGAAGGTCCCCGCTACACTGATAACATCCATCAGGGACCTTAAGAAGCTGATCACACCCCAAAATGGCACCCATTGTAACAAGATCATCCTGAAGAAGTGGTACACAATTTTTAAGGACCACGTGTCTGGGGAATAAGAAATCCACGGTAGGATGAACCTGGAGCTTTAGTATCAACAGAGCACAATTCCTTCCCCCTGTCTTGCTCTGCCCTGCCCTGCCCTCCGCTCTTCTCCCATCCTCACTCCCACATTGGTGTGGATGCTTGTTTTTAAAAACTTATGTTAAGGGCGCCTGGGTGGCTCAGTCAGTTAGACATCCTACTTCAGCTCGGGTTATGATCTCATGGTTTATGAGTTCGACCCCCTACGTCGGGCTCTGTGCTGACAGCTCGAGCCTGGAGCCTGCTTCAGACTCTGTGACTTCCTCTCTCTCTGCCCCTCCCCTGCTCACATTCTGTCTATCTCTCAAAAATAAATAAACGTTAAAAAATATTTAAAAACTCATGTTAATGGGGCGCCTGTGTGGCTCAGTTGGTTAAGGGTCTGACTCTTGATTTCAGCTCAGGTCATGATCTCACGGTTCATGAGATGGGGCCAGGTGTGGGTTCTGCACTGACAGTGCAGAGGCTGCTTGGGATTCTCTCTCTTTGCACTTTCTCCCTTCTGCACTTACGCGCGGGCGCTCTCTCTCTCTCTTTCTCTCTCAAAATAAACTTAAAAAAACCCATTTTAATAAAATCTTAGAAATTGCCAAAAAAAAAAACCAACCCAAAAACCCAACAACTTTCAATTGCATCTTCCCCACTCCTGTTTATCATCCAAAATTCCCTTATTATCTCTCCCACGGATCACTGTTGTTAAAGATTTTACACACCGAATAAACTATCCTTGTCAATTAACAGCTAATTTGTTTTATCCTCGGCATTAAGATGAATCAGAGACCGCTTGAGTTAACGGTGCTACAGTACTTCGCCGATATGCTCCTAACCAAAATGAAAAGCTGTTTGCCAGCTCAAGTGAGCCCGTGCAGCCTGACAACTGACGAAGGTACCAGTGTTCTCCACTTTTGATGTAAGAAGACCGCCACTACCCCTTCCCATACCTGAGGGCTCCTGAACCCCAAGTGAAGACAAAGCACTTCTTCATGATGACAGGAGAAAAACTGAATTCTAGAATGAATTTCCTAAGGGCATCCACTATTCCCCACCAGGACTCTTTTCTTAAGGGGGGGTTAATAACAATAGTAGCAAACACTTACATAGCACTTAACGTATACAGGCACTGTTCTAAGCACTTTGCACATACAGCCTCATTTAATCTGTAACACCTGTAAGGGTCGGGTAGTCTAATTACCCCCATATTTGAAAAACCAAAACAAGGGGCGCCTGGCTCAGTCGGTTGGGCGGCCGACTTCGGCTCAGGTCATGATCTCACGGTCCGTGAGTTCGAGCCCCGCGTCGGGCTCTGTGCTGACCGCTCAGAGCCTGGAGCCTGTTTCAGATTCTGTGACTCCCTCTCTCGGACCCTCCCCGTTCATGCTCTGTCTCTGTCTCAAAAATAAATAAACGTTTAAAAAAAAAATGTCACATACAGCTGTCTATGGACACATAGCTAATAAATGATGGAACGAAGCTTTGAATCCAAGGGGTTCTGGCTTCAGAGTCTATGCTCTTTACCAAAACATTCTGATGTCTCATCGAGCTAGCTGAAACTGCCATATTTTGTTTATTCTTTCTTTCGTGCATTTACTCAGCAACTGTTTATATGTGCTAGTTCCTGCTCTCAAGGAATTCAATCTCCTGGGGATGACAAATGAACATAATATTGAGTGAGATCCTCGAAGGAATGTATGTAGAAGGAAACGTACAAGCAAAGGAAGAGACCCATCCCACACTCAAAGCTAGAGATAGATGGGGCCGTCAGGAGTGCACTTATCACAAAACAGCATTTCACTCCAAATGGTCCCATTAACATTATTTGAACAAGACCTTGAAGTTAATAAGAATGTACCTGAGAATCACTCATGGTCATTCACTATCAATCAACCATAAAGCATTAAATGAAGGGGAAAGAATTTAAACTAAAAACAGAACAGAGAACAAATTGATAACCAGAGAATCAAGTGTTCCTGTGCTAAACTGGTCTGTGAGATTCACTATATCGCATATTAAAGTTGAAGGAAAAAAACTGTATTCATTAAAAAAAAAAAAAAAGGGCTAGACCTTAAAACAACTACAGTTGACACAGGTTTGAACTGCGCAGGCCCACTTACACAGAGATTGTTTACAGTGCAGCACTGGAAATACATTTTCTCTTCTTTATATTTTTCTTAACATTTCCTTTTTCTCTAGCTGACTTTACTGCAAGAATATAGTATATATTAACACAGCATATAGAATATGCGTTAATCAACTGGTTATGTTATCAGTAAGGCTTCCAGTCAACAGTAGGGGATTAGTAGTTACGTTTGGGGAAAGTCAAAAGATATACATGTATTTTCAACTGCGTGGGGGGGGCAGGGATCAGCACCCCTGACCCCCATATTGTTCAAGGGTCAACTGGATTTGCCTGAGAGGTTTCTGTTTTTAATAGGATAAACTTAACAGGATAATACTTTTTTTTTATTTACTGAAAAAGGTCTTCGAGTTTCTAAAATATGTCCACCAAAAGTAAAACCAGGGGTGCCTGGGTGGCTCAGTCGGTTAAGCCTCCAAGTTTGGCTCAGGTCACGATCTCACAGTTCGTGGCTTCAAGCCTCGCATCGGGCTCTGTGCCGACAGCTCAGAGCCTGGAGCCTGCTTTGGATTGTGACTCCCTCTCTCTGCCTCTCCCCAACTTGTGCACGCAAACGCTCTCTCTCAAAAATAAATAAACATTAAAAAAAAAAAAAAAGGTAAAACCAAACTTTAAAGACTGACTCAGGGGCGCCTGGGTGCGCAGTCGGTTAACTGTCCGACTTCAGCTCAGGTCACGGTCTCGCGGTCCGTGAGTTCGAGCCCCACGTCGGGCTCTGGGCTGATGGCTCGGAGCCTGGAGCCTGTTTCCGATTCTGTGTCTCCCTCTCTCTGCCCCTCCCCCGTTCATGCTCTGTCTCTCTCTGTCCCAAAAATAAATAAAAAACGTTGAAAAAAAAATTTAAAGACTGACTCAGTTGAAAGCGGTATATTATTAACCCAAATATTGTCTTAATACAACTATTAAGACAGAGTAAGAAGGGCGTGGCCATGGGCTCACAGGACTCGCAGGGTCTCCGGCCCAACTCCCATCTCATTGTGTTTCGTCTTCTCTGTGCAGCTAGAATCAGCACAGAAGAGCCCTTCCCAAGGGCTCCTTGTGGCTTTCCAGGGGCTCCTTTCCTTTTCAAAGAAAAGATACACACAATTATGTGACAAAGCCAGGGATTAGAATGAAAAAAACAGACCAGCTTCAGGCACACAACCAAAGACTGGGTAAAAAATTAATGCACTGGCAGTAAAGATTCTGAAATCAAGTGGAATGGTGTGGAATTATGTTTTTAAAATTCAGATAAACTAATAGGCACACTTCTATAAATGGCATAGCTATTTTGAAACGACTATGGCTTGCTTAGGCAAGATATATTTTTTGAAAACTTTTTTTAATGTTTTTATTTTATTTTTGCGAGAGAGAGAGCACGAGTGGGGGAGCGGCAGAGAGAGAGAGGGAGACACAGAATCTGAAGCAGGCCCCAGGCTCCAAGCTGTCAGCACAGAGCCTGATTTGGGGCTTGAACTCACAAACTGTGAGATCATGACCTGAGCTGAAGTCAGCCACTCAACCGACTGAGCCACACAGGTGCCCCTAGGCAATATATCTTAACATTCTTCTGGTGTCTCTAAAACTTCAAACACTAGAGAATTTCCCTTTTTTAAAGAAATCTTGGCATTTACTTTGGATTATTATACTTAGGATGTTTTTCAATTCAAAAATAAAATTTGAATGGAGATTATCTCTCATGACGGAATTATGGGTGATTTTTATTTCCTTCCTTTTGCTTACTCTGCATTTTTAAAAAAATTTTTTTTAATGTTTATTTATTTTTGAGACAGAGAGAGAGAGAGCATGAATAGGGGAGGGTCAGAGAGAGAGGGAGACACAGAATCTGAAGCAGGCTCCAGGCTCTGAGCTGTCAGCACAGAGCCCGACGTGGGGCTCGAACTCACGGACTGTGAGATCATGACCTGAGCTGAAGTCAGACACTTAACCGACTGAGCCACCCAGGCGCCCCTAATCTGCATTTTTAAAATTTCAAATGGTGAATGCATCTTTCTGCTGCAAAAAGGGAAACATTTTTGCTTTTATTTTAATGATATGACAACAAAATGGGGAATAAGGTATTATTTAGTTCAAGGTCAAGTCTCCAATTGATTTGCTATGAAACATGTATATCTGTATCTTCAAAATGAGAAAAATACTTTTTTGACACAAATAAAATTTTATTTTATTTTATTTATTTATTTATTTATTTTATATATGAAATTTATTGTCAAATTGGTTTCCATACAACACCCAGTGCTCATCCCAAAAGGTGCCCTCCTCAATACCCATCACCCACCCTCTCC
>NW_024412396.1:39267899-39417257 GCF_014898765.1 Herpailurus yagouaroundi | reverse complement strand
TTTGGTTAGATTTATTCCTAGGTATTTTATGCTTCTTGGTGCAATTGTGAATGGGATCAGTTTCCTTATTTGTCTTTCTGTTGCTTCATTGTTAGTGTATAAGAATGCAACTGATTTCTGTACATTGATTTTGTATCCTGCAACTTTGCTGAATTCATGGATCAGTTCTAGCAGACTTTTGGTGGAGTCTGTCGGATTTTCCATGTATAATATCATGTCATCTGCAAAAAGCGAAAGCTTGACTTCATCTTTGCCAATTTTGATGCCTTTGATTTCCTTTTGTTGTCTGATTGCTGATGCTAGAACTTCCAGCACTATGTTAAACAACAGCGGTGAGAGTGGACATCCCTGTCGTGTTCCTGATCTCAGGGAAAAAGCTCTCAGTTTTTCCCCGTTGAGGATGATGTTAGCTGTGGGCTTTTCATAAATGGCTTTTATGATCTTTAAGTATGTTCCTTCTATCCCGACTTTCTCAAGGGTTTTTATTAAGAAAGGGTGCTGGATTTTGTCAAAGGCCTTTTCTGCATCGATTGACAGGATCATATGGTTTTTCTCTTTTTTTTTGTTAATGTGATGTATCACGTTGATTGATTTGCGAATGTTGAACCAGCCCTGCATCCCAGGAATGAATCCCACTTGATCATGGTGAATAATTCTTTTTATATGCCGTTGAATTCGATTTGCTAGTATCTTATTGAGAATTTTGGCATCCATATTCATCAGGGATATGGGCCTGTAGTTCTCTTTTTTTACTGGGTCTCTGTCTGGTTTAGGAATCAAAGTAATACTGGCTTCATAGAATGAGTCTGGAAGTTTTCCTTCCCTTTCTATTTCTTGGAAGAGCTTGAGAAGGATAGGTATTATCTCTGCTTTAAACGTCTGGTAGAACTCCCCTGGGAAGCCATCTGGTCCTGGACTCTTATTTGTTGGGAGATTTTTGATAACCGATTCAATTTCTTCGCTGGTGATGGGTCTGTTCAAGCTTTCTATTTCTTCCTGATTGAGTTTTGGAAGAGTGTGGGTGTTCAGGAATTTGTCCATTTCTTCCAGGTTGTCCAATTTGTTGGCATATAATTTTTCATAGTATTCCCTGATAATTGTTTGTATCTCTGAGGGATTGGTTGTAATAATTCCATTTTCATTCATGATTTTATCTATTTGGGTCATCTCCCGTTTCTTTTTGAGGAGCCTGGCTAGAGGTTTGTCAATTTTGTTTATTTTTTCAAAAAACCAACTCTTGGTTTCGTTGATCTGCTCTACAGTTTTTTTTAGATTCTATATTGTTTATTTCTGCTCTGATCTTTATTATTTCTCTTCTTCTGCTGGGTTTAGGCTGCCTTTGCTGTTCTGCTTCTATTTCCTTTAGGTGTGCTGTTAGATTTTGTATTTGGGATTTTTCTTGTTTCTTGAGATAGGCCTGGATTGCAATGTATTTTCCTCTCAGGACTGCCTTCACTGCGTCCCAAAGCGTTTGGATTGTTGTATTTTCATTTTCGTTTGTTTCCATATATTTTTTAATTTCTTCTCGAATTGCCTGGTTGACCCACTCATTCGTTAGTAGGGTGTTCTTTAACCTCCATGCTTTTGGAGGGTTTCCAGACTTTTTTCTGTGGTTGATTTCAAGCTTCATAGCATTGTGGTCTGAAAGTATGCATGGTATGATTTCAATTCTTGTAAACTTATGAAGGGCTGTTTTGTGACCCAGTATATGATCTATCTTGGAGAATGTTCCATGTGCACTCGAGAAGAAAGTATATTCTGTTGCTTTGGGATGCAGAGTTCTAAATACATCTGTCAAGTCCATCTGATCCAATGTCTCATTCAGGGCCCTTGTTTCTTTATTGACCGTGACACAAATAAAATTTTAGAAAACTTTTCTGGCTTTGTCTTCTAGAAAACAGTTATTCTAGAAATTTCTAGAAAAGATTCCTGAAAACCTTTTTGGTACCGCAGCAGATCTCTTATTTCCTCATTATTAGATAGTTTGGTAATGAGTCCTGGCAGTCTGACAGCACTGGAAAAATTACTGTGTCGTACGAGGAAAGGGACATCTATCTCATCTTCAGAGGCTGATCAGAAAGTCTACCATGGAAGGACGTAGGAAGTATACTCAGGTAACTCTTCAACAGAGTGATTTAAATGTCACCACTTGTTGCCATCGTTTTTTCCTAGTCTTCGTCTACACCACATTATTTACAATCCACCTAGCAGTTCTGAAGGAGGTCGCTTTGTCAGGTGAGTTGCAGCGCTATTCCTAGCCACGGGCCGTTATTAGCGGTGATCTGCTTACAAGCTCCCAGCAGAAAGGTGGTGACACAAATGCAGTAAGTTTCTTCAACTTTTTCCTGCTAACTTTTCCTAACTCCGCTATCACCTCTCCTGTCATCACCGCTTAACCAGAGGCTATGGTACAAATTCAGACCAGGTGATTTCTTTTTTAACTGAAGTACAGTTGACACACAACATTACACTTGTCTCAGTTGTACAACACAGTGGTCCCACAAGTGCACACATTATGCTGTGCTCACCACAAGCGTGGCTACTGTCACCATGCAACGCTATCACAACACTGTTGACTACACTCCCTACGCTGTACCTTTTATCCCTGTGACTTATTCTTTCCGTAACTGGAAGCCTGTATCTCTCACGGCCCTTTACCCATTTTGTGCAGCCTCCCACAGCCCTCCCCTCAAACAACCATCAGTTTGTTCTCTGCATCTAAAGGTCTGTTTCTGCTTTTTGTTTGTTTAGATTCTACAAGTAAGTGAAATCATAAGGTATTTGTCCTTCTCTGTCTGACTTATTTTACCTGGCATCATACCCTCAGGGTCCATCCATTTTGTCTCAAATGGCAAGATTTCATCTTTTTTATCACTGTATAACTTTCCATTGTGTGTACATGACACATCTTCTTTATCCATTCACCTACTGACGGACACTTGGGTTGCTTCTGTATCTTGGCTATTGTAAATAACGCTGTAATATACATAGGGGTGCATGTATCTTTTGGAATCAGTATTTTTGTTTTCTTTAGGTAAATACCCAGTAGTGGAATTACTGAGTCATATGGTGCTTCTATTTCTAATTTTTTTTTTTCAACGTTTATTTATTTTTGGGACAGAGAGAGACAGAGCATGAACGGGGGAGGGGCAGAGAGAGAGGGAGACACAGAATCAGAAACAGGCTCCAGGCTCTGAGCCATCAGCCCAGAGCCTGACGCAGGGCTCGAACTCACAGACCACGAGATCGTGACCTGGCTGAAGTCGGACGCTTAACTGACTGCGCCACCCAGGCGCCCCTCTATTTCTAATGTTTTGAGGAAGCTCCATACAGTTTTCCACAGTGGCTGCACCAGTTTGCATTCCCACCAACAGTACACAAGTGTTCCTTTTTCTCCACATCTTCGCCAACACTTGTGATTTCTTGTCTTTTTGATTCGAGCCATTTTGACAGGTGTGAGGTGATGTCTCACTGTGGTTTTGATTTGCATTTCCCTGATGATGAGGGATGTTGAGCATCTTTCTATGTGTCTGCTGACCATCTGGATGTCTTCTCTGGAAAGATCAGACCAGGTAACTTTTAAGTTCCACTCTACTATCTCTTTCCAGGCACTTCATTTTCCTAATGACCACCTCAAAATGCCAGAAATCAATTTTAACCAGTCATTATACTTTTGGAAAACAAATATGTAGCAGTTCTCTGGATAGAATGCTGCTCACAGCAAAGCAGGGTCACTCACCAGCCAATACCAACTGGGCCGCTGAAACACCCACTCCAACCATGATAACAGCATTCTGAGTGAACACAGCCACTTCCCTAAAAGAGCCCGTGTTGACCTTGACCAAGTCTCAAATGCTCTGAACTGTAGCATCCACTGACTGCTACAGAATGGGAATGATAGTATGTATCTTACAGGGTGGTTGTTGGAATTCAATAAAAAAGCACATGCAACTTAAAAACTACAGTAACAACTAACATTTATTGAGTGCTTACTGTGGTAGATGCACTACAGTATACAAATGGTATTTATTATAATCTGTGAAATGAATTTATCAAGATTCTCCCTTTGGTTTGGTTTTGTTTTTAAGAGACAGACCACAAGTGAGGGACTCATCACAATACAAAAATGAAGAGTAAAAAAACTTAAGGACAAAAACTTCCAAAGTTATGAAAGCTGATATGTTCAATTATCACAGATCTAGAAAGCCTGCACTTAGGAAGTAGTTATTTTGAATTTCCATCAGTACATTTTAACCTTAAAATTCTGCTCTCCTACCCTACACTCAAATTTTCTAAAGATCATAATTCCCCCAACAAAAGTTTCCTGCCTTTGCTACCACCAGGTCACCAATCTCCCAAAAATCCTGGATATGTCTTTAACCCAATGTCTTCTCTTCCATATATATATATATATATATATATATATATATATATATATATATATATCTATCTATCTTCATTCCTTTTGTCATCATCTCTACCCATGACCTCATTATTTTTTATTTTTATTTACTTACATACTTATTTATTTATTTATGTAGGTTTCATGCCCAGTGCAGAGCCCAATTCAGGGCTTGAACTCTTGACCCTGAGATCAAGACCTGAGCTGATATCAAGAGTCAGACACTCAACTGACTGAGCCACTCAGGCATCCCGTCCAGTCGCCATCTTGATCTATAGGCAAAATATGTACCTACGTATCTGAGTGGCTTCTTTCCTCTGGCACCGTGAGACACAAGGATAGCTTTCTTGGAAAGAAACCTGGTCATGGCTATCCTGGCTTCTTCCCTCCTTAGGACCCCTGGCCTCAATAATCATACTCCTAATTATTGGCCCCCTCTTTTTAATCTTTGTTAAATTTGTCTCTTTTAGAATCCAACAAATCCTTGTATGAATGATGGCTCAACAAGGATTCCAAGACACTCCCCTTGTTCAGCATGAAGCATCTACTGAAGATGAGACCTCCACACAAATACCAAAGATTTGTCATTGTCAATCTGACAGAGGGGAATGTAGAAGCTGCCATTAGGCAACAGGCTTAAGCAACAGAAACCTGAAAAAGGTAAAACGGTCCCACAGTGACCACCAGGCTGAATGCAAACAGACCCATTAGGTGACCCACCTCAAAATATCCATAAGCCCTAGCTGACCAGCGGGCTACTTACAAACAGGTGCCAAAAAATGAAAATTTCATACATTCCCATACCCCCTCACTTGCTCCCCCTTAACTACAGATCCCCACCACTGCCTCCTGGCAGACAGTATCTCCTTTGCTGTTCTGCCCACTGTTCTCTCGCAGTGTATTCAATAAACGCCTATCTCCTTTAAAAAAAAATACCCAAAGTCATATTCTATTAGAATTAACTTTAGAGAGCCCTTATGAGATCAGACTTACTCTTGTTTATAAACATCCACACCCACACACATGCTGAAATGAAGAGCAAAATACAAGAAAACTACCTTGGCAGGTACAAATGTTTAAATCTTTTAACCATAGCCCTTTGGAACAGCAGTGCAGTTTATTTTATCTCCTCCAAAGACAAAAGTCAATTTCACCCTTAGTGATGCCAGTGCACAGAAGCTCAGTATGAATTCACAATTCGGCTGGAATCTGTAAGTGACCAAAGCAATCTTCCCTCTTGGGATCATAAAAACTATAGACTTCGCAGTGAAATGAGCCACCCAGGCACCCCATCAACTTTGTTTTATACTTGAGGATTTTCATAATAAAATTTTTGGAGGAAAACGTTATTAAAGTAATCCAGATGATGCTAGCTGGGACCAGGGCTGCAGGAGTAGGAGTGGCAATCAGTGGTCAAATGCCGAATATATTTTGAAGATGGCACCAACAGGATCTTCTGACCGATTTGATATCACATGTGAGAAAGAGAAGAAGAAAAAATGACCAAAATTTTTGGCTTAGGCATCAGGAAGGATGAGGCAGAGACAGGTGCAGGTGGAAGAGGTTTGGAAAGTAGGAGTTCAGTTTTGAAATTTGAGATGTACATCAGACATCATGACTTCAGTTCCAAAGGGCAGATTCCTGCTCTATTTTGAGTTCAGGTAATACAGGCATATTCCTTTCCCCCACCCTCCCCAAAGTAAATGCTTCATGCCCTATGGGAAACTAAACAAAGAACATCAAGTCAGAACCAAGAAGAGGGAGCTGGCCAAGATAGTAAGACAGGAACAGGGTATTATGGGGAAAAAAATATGCTCTATGTTTATGTCCTATTTTAAAAGATCAATAAAGGGGCACCTGGGTGTCTCAGTCGGTTAAGCATCCGACTTCTGCTCAGGTCATGATCTCACGGTTCATGAGTTCGAGCCCTGCATAGGGCTCTGTGCTGACGGCTCAGAATCTGGAGCCTGCTTCGGATTCTGTGTCTCCCTTTCCCTCTGCTCCTCCCCCCACTCTCTCTCTCTCTCTCTCTCTCTCTCTTTCTCAAAAATAAACAAACATAAAAAAATTTTTAAAAGATCAATAAAAACGTTAGAACATAAAATAAGGACATCCCCCATAAACAAAAAAGAGAAAAATGGAAAAGAAATATAAAGCTTAAAAGACCAATCACCCCTGCCAAAAAAAAAAAAAAAAAAAACACAATCCAGTGTATCTAACATCCAAGGGAGAACACAGAGAAGGAAATAATCAAAGAAGTAACACAAGAAGATTTTCCAGAACTGAAGGACAAGCATTTCCATAATATAAGAGCATAATAAGTGCCCCTCCCAAAATAGTTTTTTTTTTTTTTAAAAGACTCTCAGGAAAACATGTTATTGGAAAATTTCAGAATAGCTGGAATAAACAATCTCCCAGAGAGACAAAAAAAAAAAAAAAGATCGCACACCAAGAAAAAAGAATCAGAACGGCATCAGACTTTTGTACAGCCATACTGGACAACAGAAGACAGAGAGGAATGCATTAAAAGTTCTGAGAAAACCTAAACATAAAGCTAAAACTATAAAACTCTTAGAAGAAAACAAAAAGCAAAAGCTTCATGACATTGGATTTGGAAATAACCTCTGCGATATGATTCCAAAAGCACTGTCAACAAATGAAAAAATAAATTGGACTACATTAAGACAAATTTCCAATGCTAGGGCTGAGAAGCTTAAAAAAAATTATACCTTTATTCATTTCATAAAGAATTTGTGGTTTGCAAAGTCATGTTTACTTTCCTTCTGGGTGGAAATGCTGAGAAGTTTGGGAGAGAGGGATTTAGGAAGCTCTGATCAGATGACCTCATTTTCTAGGGAAAATAAGAAGTGAGGTCATCACTTGGGAGCAGGGAGAGCAAGGGTGGGGTAGGGTCCTTGAGAAATGAATGGTGCTTGGAACAGTCCACAGTCAAGAACCTGAACAAACTGACTAGAGACATACAAGAAGCTAGAGGGCAGTAAAGGAACATGGAGGCCAGAATAGCATTGGCCCAAACAGCATTTTGGGTCCAAGGTTCTCCCTCCTGGGAGAACCCAGAAGGACTCAGCATCTGACTGATACTCAAGTAGGAGCAGCAAATGTTGGTGGCTTCAATTTCTGCCAACTAGAAAATGCTCTGAAATTGCACAGAGAGGCACTGAGCTGGCTCAGTCAGTTGAGCACGTGACTCTTGATCTTGGGGCTGTGAGTTCGAGCCCCACTTTGGATGTAGAGATTACTTAAAAATAAAATCTAGGTGTGTGTGGGTGGCTCAGTTGGTTGAGTGTCTGACTTTGGCTCAAATCATGATCTCGCGGTTCGTGAGTTCCAGCCCTGTGTCAGTCTGTCTGCTGACAGCATGGAGCCTGCTTTGGATTCTCTCTCCCTCCCTCTCTGCCCCTCCACCACTCTCACTACGTCTCTGTCTCTCAAAAATACATAAGTGTTAAAAATTTCTTTAATTAAATCTAAAACAAAAAATTGCACAAAGACACAGGAGACATATTCAAGAATGTTCATGGCAGAACCATTTGTAACAGAAAAAAGTGCAAATAATCGAACCCCATCAGTAGAATGGATAAACTGTGGTTGATTCATGCAAGGAAGATTATGCCACAGCTAAAATGAATGACTGACCAGTATCAGCATGGCTATATATTAAAACTATAATGAGGGTTGGGCGGGAAGCAAGTGCAAAAGGACTGATACACTATGAAGTCATTTACGTACTTCATGTAAATTTTAAACACACACATACATATATGGTAAAAGAACAGAAACATGGTTGGGAATGACACTCACCAACTGCAGAGTGAGTGCAAAGGAATGGAGGGTGGGACTTCAGCTCCACAGTTAGCGTCTTCTTTTGCCCCAAAGTTTAACATCTAAGTAGGGATTACATTATGATGTTTAAAATATCGTCCTTGGGGCGCTTGGGCGGCTCAGTTAGGTGTCCGACTTCGGCTCAGGTCATGATCTCATGGTTCGTGGGTTAGAGCCCCGCGTCAGGCTCTGTGCTGACAGCTCAGAGCCTGGAGCCTGTTTCGGATTCTGTGTCTCCCTCTCTCTCTGCCCCTCCCCCACTCGTACTCCGACTCAATCTCTCTCTCAAAAATAAACAAACACTAAAAAAAATTTTTCTTAATATTCATTCTTTAAATTTTTTTTTAACGTTTATTTATTTTTGAGACAGAGAGAGACAGAGCATGAGCAGGGGAGGGGCAGAGAGAGAGGGAGACACAGAATCTGAGGCAGGCTCCAGGCTCTGAGCGGTCAGCACAGAGCCCGACGCGGGGCTCAAACTCACGGACCGCAAGATCATGACCTAAGCCGAAGTCGGCCGCCTAACCAACTGAGCCACCCAGGCGCCCCAATATTCATTCTTAACATTTTAAAATTCTAATCGAATTCTACTTAAGCTAGAGAACAGAGGGGCGCCTGGGTGGCTCAGTCGGTTGAGCGCCCGACTTCAGCTCAGGTCACCATCTCGCGGTGTGTGAGTTCGAGCCCCGCGTCGGGCTCTGGGCTGATGGCTCAGAGCCTGGAGCCTGTTTCCGATTCTGTGTCTCCCTCTCTCTCTGCCCCTCCCCTGCTCATGCTCTGTCTCTCTCTGTCTCAAAAATAAATAAAAGCATTAAAAAAAATTTTTAAGCTAGAAAACAGAGACCAAATACTTGAAAGAGCCCTGGATTCAGAATCAGAAGAATCTGGCGTTAGCCCCGGCTCTGCCACTGACCACACAGCCTCGGATAATCATCTGCTTCTCCCAGGTCCCGTTTCTCCATCTGTGAAATGAGGGCAGTGAGTCTGTCTCAGCGACCTCATAGTCTTTCAGGTTCTTGCCAAAGAACCTAACCCGAGTTCTCCGCTGCCTGTTGAAAAACACTGGATTACAAGAAACAACAGTCACGGTGGACCGCCTGCGAGGCCTCAGAGTCCACCCATTCCTGGATGTTGTCTTTGGATCCCATCCAGCCTCAAGGAACTGGGAACATGCACTGCATTGTTAGAGCCCCTCAGAGAACCACTTTTATTAAAACCCATTCTGGTATAATCCCGTAAACCTTACCCAGCCGGATATCATACGAAACGGTCCAGAGAAACCTACCATTGCACTTCTTACACAGAAGTTCAGGAGTACGGTACATAAGACACGGTGTTCCTTTTCTGAGAACTCACTGTGGAACATTCTCTCAGGTCTCAGGACCAAGAAAAACTGTGACCCTGAGCGTTTTTTCTTTTAATCTAATGACCACGTTGTTTTTATAAACAAAGTTTCCCTCTCTTTTTTTTGGCTGGGATAGCCCAGCTCTAGCAACTACAAAATGACTTTATGGAAACAAGTTGCTTTACTCAACTACTCTTGTTTTTCCTTCACTGCAAGGCCCTCTTCTAGTTTTATTATTATTATTGTTATTATTATTATTATTATTATTATCCAATTGAGTTCTATGTTTTCCTACAAATTGCTTCCAACTTTGTCTGGAACGGGAGAAAGTAAAAATAAGTGAGTTAAATCGATTCAGACTTTCTAAAAGGACAAGATAAAACATGTTGAAAATTACAAAATGAGATACAAATGGAAACTGTTCTTCATTGGTGAAAAAGAAAAACTTACTGTGGAAAATGAAGCTGTATGTGTTTTTGGTAAGTGAGATTTTCTAAACATTTCTCAATGCCAAGTCACTTGAAGACATCCATATTCCAGTTCTAAACTCTGGGAAGTTCACATCAGCTGTAGCCTCAGTACCCCAAGACCCCAAATCAATGGAGAGCCTTGGCGAAAAGCAATGAATTAACAATGCTTCCTGTTGGGTGTGGAACAGTGAAAAAGAGAAAAACAAGGTACTGAGGGGCATAATAAATCGGCTTATCATTATTCACAAGAAAAATCTTTTCCTGTGAATTCTTGGCACTCAAGAATATTTTTATTCTTTGGTCTTTTTATTTTATTTTAGGGAGAGAGTGAGAGTAGGGCAGGGCAGATGGGGAAAGAGAGAGGTGGGGGGGAGAGAGAGAGAGAGAGAGAGAGAGAGAGAGAGAGAGAGACTCTGACATGGGACTCAATCAAGTCAACGCTCAACCAACTGAGCCACCTAGGCGACCCAAGAATATATATATTTTAATGATTATACTCTTCATGAATGTATTCTTACTCTGCCTCTTCCCCGTGTCCCCATTCCCTGCCCCTCCATCCTCTCTCTCAGCCCAGGCCCTGCAGGGTGTTTTTATCTCTGCCCCAGCTCCCTCCCACTACAGCAAGGCAAACGCAAACTGAATATCCCATAAATTGCCAGCACGCTAACGTGAAAAGAGGCCACCTGAAACATCACACACTCAAAAAGCTGTTTGGGGTTTTTTGTTTTGTTTTGTTTTTTATTTATTTTTGAGACAGAGAGAGACAGAGCATGAGCAGGGGAGGGGCAGAGAGAGAGGGAGACACAGAATTGGAAGCAGGCTCCAAGCTCTGAGCTTTCAGCACAGAGTCCAACGCGGGGCTCCAGCTCCCGGACTGTAAGATCATGACCTAAGCTGAAGTCGGACGCTTAACCAACTGAGCCACCCAGGCGCCCCTCAAAAAGCTGTTAAAATCATCATAGCTTATAAGAATTGCTTAAACTTTCCAGACAGCGAAAAAAACCAAGTATTTAGGTTCCTTTGCCACTGAATAGACTGGCTCTAGGGGAATTGGCCTTCTTCCCCAAAGAAGTCGCTGTGTAACTAACAGATCACTTCTCTCTGTCCCCACTCCAGGAATATCCTCAGTCCTTCTGGACTCCCTTATTTAGTTCTTATCAGCCCCCTCCTGGCATCTCATGCTGGAGTATGCTGCAAGCATCCTGGCATCGATTGAGAGGCCGTAGGTTCCTAAACATCAACCTGACATGCCAACTAACTGGAGAAACCCTTCCCTCTGAAGATCCACTGGTGAGCCTACCCATCCCTTGTAGCCCTGTATCCTCTGCAGATTCTAGATGGTGAGCCCGGAGAAGAGACTCTGTCTTGTTTACTGTTTATCTCTCCTCTAGCCCTGTGAATGGCATATAGCGGGCACATGAGAAATGTTTGAGGAAAGGTTAACGGAACGAGCAAGGGGCACCTGGGTGGCTCAGTTGGTTAAGCATCCAGCTCTTGATTTCAGCTCAGGTCATGATCTCTCGGGTTCATGAGATTGGGCCCCATGTTAGGCTCTGTGCTGACCGTGCAGAACTTGCTTGGGATTCTCTCTCAATCTCTCTCTCTCTCTCTCCCTCTCTCTCTCTCTCTCAAAGAAAAAAGAAAAATAACTTTTTTAAAAAATAAAAATAAAAGAGTCAACAAATGAATGAACAAACTGGAATGAGGCAGCTGGGGAAACTTAACTTTCAGACTGCTCCCCCCATTAAAATTTCCTTTTTCCTTCCCTTTTTTTTTTTTTTTTTTTTTTTTTTTTTTAAGAATTTAGCATTAGGAGCGGGGGGCCTGAGTGGCTCTGTTGATAAAGCCTCAGACCCTTGATTTGGGTTCAGGTCATGACCTCACAGTTCATGAAATCAAGCATCGCATCAGGTCTATGCTAACCATGCAGAGCCTGCTTGGGATTCTCTCACTCCCTCTCTATTTCTCTCTTTCTCAAAATAAATAAACTTAAAACAGTTTAAAACAAAAAAGGATTTAGTGCTAAAAAATACTCCACTTCCTTGGAGGAACAAGTTGGATTCTTCCTGGTGCTGTTTTCTATTATTTTTGTTGCTGTTTTCTCTCTCATGTTCCTTTTTTCATTTCATTTGGGCTGTCCAGAAACACAGAACTCACTTTGAGGTCAAACTTTTTTTTTTTTTTTTAAATTTTTTTTTCAACGTTTATTTATTTTTGGGACAGAGAGAGACAGAGCATGAACGGGAGAGGGGCAGAGAGAGAGGGAGACACAGAATCGGAAACAGGGTCCAGGCTCTGAGCCATCAGCCTAGAGCCTGACGCGGGGCTCGAACTCACAGACCGCGAGATCGTGACCTGGCTGAAGTCGGACACCCAACCGACTGCGCCACCCAGGCGCCCCGAGGTCAAACTTTAGTAATTATGTAGGCCCTCTTTATGTCTGTTTTTCCCTGGCCTTTGTCTGATTTTTCATATTTACTTTTTAAAAAAAAATTTAATGTTTATTTATATTTGAGAGAAAGAGACAGTGTGGGAACAGGGGAGGGGCAGAGACAGACTGAGACACAGAATCCCAAGCAGGCTCCAGGCTCCAAGCTGTCAGCACGGAGCCCAACGTGGGGCTAGAACTCATGAGCACAAGATCATGACCTGAGCTGAAGTCGAAAGCATAACCAACTGAGCCACCCAGGTGCCCCTGTTTTTACTTTTAATCGACATGTGTTATTTTATATATATATATATATATTCGATATATATATTCGTTATGTTCATCTTAAATCCTTCATGAATAAGGTAATGAACGAATTAAAAAACTGAATGAACAAATAAGTAAGCAAACAAAAACTCAGAAAATATACTTTATAAGAATTTTTTTTATACATACTCAAAAATAAAAATAATTTTGAAATTCAGGTCTTCCCAAGTCACAGAATTTTTTAAGTTCCAACTTCCTCCTTCAGTAATCTCCACTTGAATTTGTTCTCCTTCCTTTCATTTTTGACAAGATTTTTTTTTTTCTCACCAAAAGGCCAGAATTCTTGGCCAGAGGAAACTAACTCACCCTCAAATGTCTTCTTGGATGTATTTTAAGGTAAAATGCCTATTTCTACTTGTAATGATTTGTTCCTTGGATTTTCAAGGTTTCAGGGGAACTTTAGTCCCCAACTATTCTGGGGGGAAATGGGGCTGAGGGACTGGAGAAATTCTGTTAAGCTTATAAAGTTGAACCAGTCCTACCGAATGTGGTCAAATGGCTGCATGTATGCTGGTAAAATTCTCAGAACAGAAATGACTGAACCTTTTGGGAAAATCTGTGCAGGGTCTGACTGTGATTATAAAGGCATTTTTGTCAAATGTTTCAAGTAACATAACTGTACATGCATTTTTACACATGTTTCTGTTGGGTAGCATTTCCCCCGTGATGAAGGATTTGTTGTCTTTAAAATTCCAAACACTAGTCTTTCCAAGATACTTAAAAGAAATATTTCTCAATTTGAAATGTTTGCCAGCAAACACAACAGCCAAAAATATGTTGGCTGTGGAAATGAGAAGTTGGTTTCTGAAATGTACTATTTCTTCAGAAAAATATTTATCAATTTTAGTGGCAGCTGCAAAGCTGCTTTCACACTCAGAAATTAATTTACTATTACAAATGGGCAAAGGCAGAGTGATTGGATTTTTCCTTTTGGCCTGTGTGCTACTACAACCGACCCGAATTACACACGGCTTTAATCAACAGATGCACCAGCTGCCGCTTGGTCAGGGACCTGTTCTTTCTCTTTAACTGTGTTCACTTACAGAGGAAATCAACAAAACCAGACAATGGCCCAATTTGTCTTATAATGGCCAAGCCCCACTAGCATTCCCCATCACATGCCCATGGTTGCTAAGGTTTGTTTTTTTTTTTTTAATTCATTGAGAAGCTTTCTGATCCAATTTTCTTCTTACACTCAGGCTTTAAGATAAATATCATGAAAACATGCACCAAAGTCACGGGAAGTTGAGACTTCCAGATGAGATCGTCTTCATTCATTCATTTAACAAATAGTGGTTGCGTGCTTTCTGTCTGCCAGGCACTGTATCAGGCACTGGGGCTGCAAAGAGGAGTGAGTGCGAAAGACTTTCCAGAGACAGGAAGGGCGTGTTTGAGGAGTATAAACACCAGCAGGAACTAACTGCCCGGAGGAATCCAAAAAAGCAAGGCTTGTCATAACAGGCATAAACAGAAAGGGACCAATTTCTAGCATCCCACCCCTAAGACTTCCCTGCTAAAGCAGGTAGGACCCAGCAAGTATAGACAGGTGGATGAGAAGGCTGGCCAGGACAAGTGAATCTATTCACATTATAAATCACTAATGAGTGCAAAACTAAGTTTATTCTTCCAGTCCACCACCACAACAGAACTAAGAGTTACGAAACAGACACAGGTATTTTTAGAGGGTGGAAAAAACCCTTTAAATCTAAATTTTGTTTGCCATAAGCATAAAAAAGTCAAACTGTAGTTTAAATTTATTTTCTACAGAATGGAATATACATTTTATTCACTTTTTTTTAATGTTTATTTATTTATTTTGAGAGAAAAAGAAAGCGTGAGTAGGGAAGGGGCAGAGAGAGAGGGAGAAAAAGTCCTAAGCAGGATCCGTGCTGTCAGTGCAGAGCCCGACACAGGGCTCGAACCCACAAACTACGAGATCAGGACCTGAGCTGAAATCAAGAGTCGGCCACTTAACCGACAGAGCCACCAAGTCGCCCCCATTTTATTCACTTTTAAGAGGATTTTTTTTGTATTATGTAAGTCCTATGTGTTAAGTGATCTTTTAATAATACAGAAAAAAAATGAATAAAATCGATCCATAGATGTTTAGAGTATTTTTATCTCCAGCATAGGTTTTTTTACTCTGTTTTTACAAAGTTGCAATTACACCACAAATTTGTTTTATTCTACTAAATATTAGGCATCAGCATCTCCCTGTTATTAGTCTCCCTAAATGTCATTATAACGTAACGCCTACATTGTATCTTGATGGTATATAAGAACTTGAACCGGAAAAGAACAGCAAGGGTTAGTCTCCTAAACTTCTCAAGAAGACAAAAAAATAAAAAATAAAAAACTAAAAACTAAACAACAACAAAAACTACCGTTTTCATTTAGCTTCTGTTCATTTATCATTACTCAGGAAATTACCCAAAAAGTATTAATGTCCAGCTTGCATGTTTCGGCCACTATGCTAGGTGGTTAGCAATATAATCAGTCCTTAAGAATATGGACTCCCCAAGACAAGAGGAAACATACTCCTTCGCCTTACCTGATTCTTTGCTATGGGTACCACTGTGCTTCAGCTCTGTTCTATGCAGATTAAATCAAATAATTACGTGAGTTATACTATGAGGCTAATTTCCAGTAGGGCAGGAGCGGTGAATGGGCAGCAGTAACAAGGACCCAGGCTCATTTGAGCTACAGTATAACTAAATCTGGCCTCAATATCCCTGCCCAGGGTGAGAGAAACAAGAGCCAGGGCACATCAGCTGCTTGCTGGCTTCCAGGTGAGGGACAGTGCTTCCCAGGCAGGCCTGGGACACCGCAGCTACCTTGGGTCTAGTCCGGGAAGCTGAATGGTCTTGTGAGGGGGTAATGCCATGGAATTATGGGGGTAATTCTGTGGAATTATTCCTGGACTAGTGGTTTAGCAGACCTGAGCTCTAGTCCTCTTTTTGGCCCAAGCGTAGAGAATGCATTTAACACACCGGAACCCTAGTGTGTTCACCCATTACACAAGGGTGGAGCTAGACATTCTCTAAGAGCCCTTCCAGCTAGATAAATCTGTGATTTTATGATGTTATAAAAAGCAGGACTCACAGTCCCTGAAAGTACCAAACCCGACCATCTTACCACCTTTTCAAGCATGATTTCAAACACCAGGAATGAAGAAAAACCAGTTCCTTGCTGCTCTAGAAGTTGTGTATCTTCCAGTTCAGTTACTGAGCTATTCTGAGCTGTGATCAATCTTCAGTCTGGCTGGCAATGCCAATGAGGCCGGGGTTGGGGGGTGGGAGGCTGAGACTGGATCTTCCTGAGGGACAACCAGTTGTGTTCTCTCCTATAGCCACAGGCTGACCACCTTCCCCAAAGACCCACAGAGGTTAGGGAGGGTCTGATCGGTTCAAATCTGCCTTTCAAACAGAGGAGTTCAAAGTATCTTTCTTTTTTTTTTAGTTTATTTATTTTGAGAGAGAGAGCACACACAGGGCAAGGGCAGAGAGAGAGAGAGAGAGAGAGAGAGAGAGACAGAATCCCAAGCAGACTCCCAACTGGAAGCACAGAGCCCGATGTAGGACTCGAACCCACAAACCATGAGATCATGACCTGAGCCGAAATCAAGAGTTGGATGCTTAACGGACTGAGCCACCCAGGAACCCCATAGATGACTGAAGGTGATTACACACTTTCATTATATTATATTCTCTGACAGTATGAAAACAAGAAGATCAATTCTTTTATTATTAAAATTTTCATTATTTTCTCAAAATGATTGGAGAAGAATAATAATTTTTTAATAATTAGAGAATAGCTCATGCCATTTAAAGACTACTACCCCAATAAGTACAAACTATCCTATCAAACAATTTAGACACCTATTTATGAGATATAAAAATGATATACATCCAATAAACAAACTTTGCACTTAATAATTGATTTGCACCTAATAATCACAATATATTCTTAAAAGTACCTCTATTCTACTTACCTCTTGAAATCAAAGTCTATGATTTAAATTTTTTATTTTTTTTAATGTTTATTTGAAGAGACAGAGTATGAGAGGGGGAGGGCATAGAGAGAGGGAGACACAGAATCCGAAGCAGGCTCCAGGCTCTGAGCTGTCAGCACAGAGCCTGACATGCAGCTGGAATCCATGAACCGTGGGATCATGACCTGAGCCACCCAGGCACCCCAAAGTCTATGATTTAAAAAGAAAAAAAGGGGGTACCTGAGTGGCTCAGTCAGTTGAGTGTCCAACTCTCAGTTTGGGCTTAGGTCATGATCCCAGGATCATGGGATAGAGCCCTGCATCAGGCTCCATGCTGAGCAAGGAAACTGCTTAAGACTCTCTCTCTCTCTCTCTCTCTCTCTCGATCTCCCCCTCTGCCTCTCTCCCCTACTCATACTGTCTCTCTCTCTCTAAAAAAATATACATAAATAAATAATTTAAAAAGAAAAAAAGGAAGAGGGGCGCCTGCGTGGCTCAGTTGGTTGAGCATCTGACTTCGGCTCAGGTCATGATCTCACAGTCCATGAGTTCGAGCCGCGCTTCAGGCTCTGTGCTGACAGCTCAGAGCCTGGAGCCTGCTTCAGATTCTATGTCTACCTCTCTCTCTGCCCCTCTCCTGCTTGTGCTCTCTCTCTGTCTCAAAAATAAGTAAAAACATTAAAAAAAAATTTTTTTTTAAAGAAAGAAAAAAACAAAGAATATTCCATATAATGAACAAGTGGACAACAGAGTATGCATTCCACCCTGCCTTATAGGAATTATAGTCAATTATTCTTAACTAATAATAATAATAATAATTACTTATCTGAAGGTGATAAAGCCAAAAAGAAAACAAAGGGACCATCCACTCTCAATTACTCAAGCACACATATTCCTTTTGATGCATTAGTCAGAGTCCCATCCTTGGGCCAAGGACATTAAACAGACGTGGTACGTTTGTGTGTCCGCCAGTATGCATACTTTTGTAGGCAGTGAGCCCACCCACAAGTGCACTTGGAATTTTGTTAGAGATGGGAGGCAGGGGGAGTGTTAAAACTGCTTTCAGCCCGTGAAATGGCATCATCACCTACCTGTGCTAGTGCAAGGCAAGTGGTTATAGGGCTCAGTCACTTGACTATAAAGCAACAGGATCCCATCTGTGTTGACACAGGGAAGGGGTGGGGCAGGTACAATGAAGAAAATCAGCATCCAATCAACTTGCTGTTTCTAGGAACGTCATCCCTCAGCTTCAATTGAGTGTTCAATAGACGTTAAGCTGAATATCCCAAGTAAATGCATAGCTAGCTGCTACTGAACAGTTCCATTTCAATGACACACTGTTCAACATATTCAGAAAAGGACAGGTGACCCCACTGATGGCCACGAGGAGTTACAGGGTCCAGAATTAACTTTCTGCTGGAAGGGATTTTTCAATATGGGAAACAATTATTTTGAGACCGCAACAGCAGGGCAAGAGTGTCCCCCTCCTGAGAAAAGAAACAAGCAAGGGGAGCCTCGTGAGTGCCAGGGTTTTCTAGCTGGAGACACGTACAGACCTTAGCACTCCGAGGGGAACACCAAATAATAGAGCCCGGGGAACAGCAAATAGAGCCCGGCAACCTCACTGAGGGTAGCATTCAGCAAGGCGCAGGTGGCTGGCTAGAGCAGAGATGGAAGCGGAGTTGGGGAGAGAAAGAAGATGAGCCTCCCCCAACCCCACCGTGAGCTCTGCGGGTTGAATGGCCCTTCAGAGCTGTATAAGCTGGGCCTGGATGGTCTTCAGGGTCCCACCTCATCAGTCACTGGATGTGAAACCGCCCCCGCCCCACCCCCACCCGGCCAAATTGGTAAGTGCTATATATACATTCCAGAACCACCATACGCTGAAACTAACGCCTGACACATCTAAAGCTAAAAGGGTCCAATGGCGAAAACATGTCTTTCCCATCTCCTTCCCTAGAAGGTACAAGTGAAGAATGAAATAGACAAAGGCAACAGATTTGAAAACAAACAAGAATACAAATATCTACGAAACTAAGTAGCCAATTCTTGAATAAAATGGGTTATAATCCCCCCTATATCACACATGTTCAAATAAATTTTGCCCTTTTCTGTGTTTATTGAAACTGAATTTAGCTATGATAATGATTCAGATCATTATTATAAAATGGAATAAAATAGCCACACAAAGCAAAGCTCATTCCAAATATCAAAGGCCAAAAACTGCTCACAAAGATTCATGTATAAATGGAATTCATGGAATGCAGATAATTCCTGAAGCTTGACTCATAAGACTAAACATGGTTGAAAAGACAAGGTCACAATAAATGTCTACCCACAGTCAATATAGTTACTCCCTGTATACATTTACTCACTGCATATAATTCTGTTTAAAAAAAAAAATAGAAGGCTATATAAAAGAAGTGATAATCAGAATTATGTTCAGACCAATTGTTTCTTATTTGTAACCTTTATGCTGTAATAAAAATTAGAGTGAAGAAGTGCATGCTTGGCACTGAATTTTTAAAAATAAAAGAAGGGGCACCAGGGGCACCTGGGCAGCTCAGTCGGGTAAGTGTCCGACTTTGGCTCAGGTCATGATCTCACAGCTTTGAGTTCGAGCTCCGCAACGGGCTCTGTGCTGACAGCTCAGAGCCTGGAGCCTGTTTTGGATTCTGTGTTTCCTGCTCTCTCTGCCCCTCCCTTACTCATGCTCTTCTCTCTTTAAAAATGAACAATGTTAAAAAAAAATTTTTTTAAAAGAAGGGGCACCTGGGTGGCTCAGTCGGTTAAGCATCTGACTCAGTTTTGACTCAGGTCATGACTCAGTTTCATGAGTTCGAGCCCCACATCAAGCTCTACGCTGACGGTGCAGAGTCTGCTTGGGATTCTCTGGCTCCCTTTCTCCCTGCCCCTCCCCCACTCACACTGTCTCTGTCCTCAAAATAAATAAACTTTAAACATTTCTTTAAGAATAGGGGTGCCTAGGTGGCTCAATAGGTTAGGCGTCTGACTCCGGCACAGGTCACGATCTCACGGTTCATGAGTTCAAGCCCCACACAGGGCTTGCTGCTGTCAGCACAGAGCCCGCTTTGGATCCTCCGTCCCTCTCCCTCTCTCTGTCCTTCCCCAGCTCACTGTTTCTCTCTCAAAATAGACTTTAAAAAAAGACTTTAAGAGTAAGATAATAAAGAAAAACTAAGCATATTTACCAATAAATAATACCTAATTCATGACAAAATACAGGGCTTACAATGCAGTATGCATTTTATGTACACATGTCATTTAAACATCATGAAACATCTCTGACACGGATACTAATATCTCAGTTTCCAGATGACGAGGGCTCCCTGCCCAAGTGGCTCAGCCTGTGTGCTGGGTCTCAGAGCCACATCTATCTCACTCCTGGATACACATTGCCAATCTCTATTTCATATAATCCCAAAATAAGATAGTCAGTATAAGTAAACACCTCAAGTAATTATATAATTTACTCTTTTAATAACATTTGTTTTTCATCAGTGGTGATGGAAATTCCTTGACCCGCTAAATACAGTATCTGGAAATATGATTTAGGTTTTCTTTGGTAACTTAAATCATTTTTTATTTATTTTTTTTAATGTTTATTTATTCTTGAGACAGAGACAGAGAGTGAGCAAGGGAGGGGCAGAGAGAGAAAGGGAGACACAGAATCTGAAGCAGGCTCCAGGCTCTGAGCTGTCAGCACAGACCCCGACCCAGGGCTCGAACTCACAAACCGTGAGATCACGAGCTGAGCCAAAGTCGGACACTTCACTGACTGAGCCACCAGGCGCCCCAATCATCATTGTTAATTACTGTCCTTATCTCTAATTAAAACCATGTATGGGATTTTTTGTCGCTCCTCACTGAATTCATCCCAAGGAGGACATTATTCAAGCTGACACTTTTCAGGATGCACAAAGAGCTAACAGCTTCTTGTCCCGGCTCTGCCACAAACCCAGGCCATGACCATGAGCAGCCCCCTGACACTCCCCGAGCTTCCTTCCTCTGCTCTCACACAGGGACCCACGGCTCCACCTGCCTCCCAGAGCTCGCTAAACGGCTCAAATGAAAGAAGACAAACACAATCGAGAAACTGAAAACCTCAACAGGATTGCAGGCTTTATTATTTCCCTTCAAAGAAATGCTTGGATTTGAAACTCTTCCTCTCAGGTGTTATTTTAAAGAGGAATGAAATTCACATACAGCTAACGTCTCCACCATTCAACAGCAGTTTGTCAGACTGGCCAGTCAGAAGCACGTTACAGTCTCCAACGACAAACATCAGGAATCGTGCCTTTTGTTCTGATGGCTTCCGCAAGGCCACAGCACTGAAAGCTGTGACAAGTTTGTGTTTCCCGGAGTGGTGTGAATAGGCAGGATCTTCACCACTGGACAATTCTGCACAAAACACCACAACAGGCTCTGGGATGTGGTAGATTAAATTCATTAAGAGAGGAATTAACCTGGATGGACTTTTTCCATCCGTTTAGAAGAAGTAATTTGTGTTCTATCTCTGACGCAAAGGATCAACTTCTTCTACAGCAATATCCCACAAAGTAACCCAAGACAAGAAACAATCCCGTGAACAGCTTCAAAGGTAACTGGAAGATATACAGTTTCCTCTAAAAAACAAACCAAGTTCTGACACATATGAACAGACAGTTCACATAAGAGGAAATTCAAAGACTAAATAAACACATGCAAAAAGTCCACCTTCCCTAGCAGACAAAGAAATTGATCTACGTCTACACTATACACACAATAACGATTTTGGAAGTCAATTTGGTAACATATAGCTTGAGTCATAAAAATGCTCACGCAATTTGACTCAGTAATCTCACTCCTGGGAATTTATCTTAAGAAGTAATTACTGGGGTGCCTGGGTGGCTAAATCGGTTAAGCGTCCTACTTCGGCTCAGGTCATGATCTCATGGTTCGTGAGTTCGAGTCCCTCATCGGGCTCTGTGCTGACAGCTCAGAGCCTGGAGCCTGCTTTGGATTCTGTGTCTCCCTGTCTCTGTCTCTCAAAAAAGGAATAAATGTTTAAAAAAAAAAAAATTCTCCCTCTTCCTCTGCCCCTCCCCTGGTTGCTTGTGCACACACTCTCTCTCAAAAGAAATTTTTTTTTAAAAAAGTAGTAACTAGTTAGAAACAACAAAGAGATATACAAATATGAATACACATATACATAGAGATCCTCAACATCGAAATGCTTTGCAAAATTCGGCATATCAATGTAAAAATGTTTTTAATCAAAACAAAAGCAATCATTATAAAGCCTATGAAAACTATTAAATAAGAAAATGCTAAGATAAACAGAATACAATTGTTTAATAGGAGTATAACCATACAAATGTGTATACATGTGGATAAAAAGGAAAAGTGCAAAAATAAAAATTGTTGTGTTAAAGTGATTATCACTTAAAAAGTTCTCATTCAAGGGGCAACTGGGTGGCTCTGTCAGTTGAGCATCCAACTCTTGATTTTGACTTAGGTCATGATCTTGATACTGCAGTAGTGAAATGGAGCCCTATGTCAGGATCTGTGCTGGGGATAGAGCTTGCTTACTATTCTCTCTCTCTCTCTCTCTCTCTCTCTCTCTCTCTCTCTCTCTCTCTCAATAAATAAAGAAATAAATGCTCATTCAAAATCTTTAAGTGGGATGCCTAACAGGCTCAGTCAGTGGAGCATGCGACTCTTGATCTGGGGGTCGTGAGTTCGAGCCCCACATGGGGCTCTTTTTAAAATCTTTTTTAAAATATTTAAGCATTATTAAGCTATCCTGCCTTCTAAAAGAAAAATATGGGGACGCCTGGGTAGCTCAGTCAGTTAAGCATCCAACTTTGACTCAGGTCATGATCTCACGGTTTGTGGGTTCGAGCCCCGCATCAGGCTCTGTGCGGACAGCTCAGAGCCTGGAGCCTACTTTGGATTCTGTGACTCCCTCTCTCTGCCCCTCCCTGGCTCATGTTCTGTCTGTCTCTGTCTCTCAAAAATAAATACACATTTAAAAATTTTTTAAAATAAATAAAAAATATGTAACTCACGTCATTATTTTAAAACCACTTAAAGTCAACCTTTACCATATGCCTTCCATCAACTGAAATAAAATACATAAAATTTAGAAGGTTATCTATAAAATAAGAAACAATCAGAAAATAGCCCCTTCAGATGTGATTTGTGGTTAATAAAAAAAATAGTAATAAGTCTAAATCCTTTCAGTGCCCCTGTGATGTCCATCACAGAATCCCCATAATAACTTTTGTTAGTTTGAATTCTCTTTGCTTTTTCAGACTTACTGAAGAATTTAATTTTGTGGTCCTTGTAAAATATATTATCTGCGGTGTACTAAAGGGAAAACACGGAAATATTTGTATCTTCTGTTGCTTATTTATCCGAATACATTTCAAGTTTCTCCTTTGTCTCAGGCTCTGGAAGATGAACTTGGGAAGCCCCTTCGTTTCTGAGTGGCTACATATTACCACTCTCCCTTTTCTCCCTGAATGCAATTAACAGTCTATGTCAAATTGGCTTTTCCACCTTCCCAGCTTCCTCTCTAAGATACACTAGCTCCCTGGGGAGCCTTTCTTGGAAGAAGTGAAAACTGACAGACTATTCACGATAACCATAAGAATTCAGGGCAGGGAAGGACCCTTTGAGGGCTCCAGCTGCCCCTCACAAGGATTTGCAGCCTAGATCTGGGGGCTCTACTGGTCTCCTTCCTCTACTCATCAGCATTTGCTGGGGCTAACTCTGGGGCAGGTGGCCTCTCAACTGCAGACGTTAATTTTTAGGGTTGCTGGGTCTCCTTTCCCTGCCTAACAGAGGACACGTATTTGCAACAAAGAACAGATTTTGAAGTTAATCTTCTGATGAAACTAACATGAAGGGAAGCTTCTTGATCACTTTTATTATTGAGACAAATTAACCCTACCTCCGTTTTTCTCGTTACACTCTTCTTGGTTTATGAGGCAATAGGACTCTTTAAACTCCCTTAGCGTTTTGCTGGTACAGAGAACAGACTTCTCTGACATACATTCCTTCCCTTGATGGAAAGACAAGGTCATTCTTTCTCCCACTTTATTACTTCTATATATCAAAGATCCAAGGGTTCCCTTTGGAAGACTCTCAAACTCCCTGGTCTGAAATCAGGGGCTTCTGTTGCTCCTGGATGTAACAGCGCCCTCCATAGCCTATTCGCCAGCCCTCCTACCTATCCTTGTCTGTAGACAAAAGGCCTTCTTAGGTACATTACCCCCAAATCAAGGGTTCAGTTATTATCTGCATATTATCACCTTCATGAATCCATCAATTCCCTCTGTCCCTATGAAAAGAAGATTCCCCAAGGATTTGAGGTGTTTTACGCTATTAAAAGAACCAGCAACGTGTGCTGAGCAAATGAAATAAACTGCATTTTTAAGTGCTTGGGACAGGGTTATGACTAAACGTTCTTGATTGCTGCTTAAAAAAAAAAAAAAAAAAAAAAGAGCTTCAGGGGTGCCTGGGTGGCCCAGTGGGTTAAGCGTCCGACTCTTGATTTCAGCTCAGGTCATGACCTCACAGGATTGTGAGTTCGAGCCCCACATTGGGCTCCACACTGACAGTGCAGAGTGTTTGAGATTCATTCTCTCTCTCTCCCTCTCTTTCTGCCCCTCCCCTGCTCATGTTCTCTCTTTCTTGCTCAAAATAAGTAGACTTAAAAAAAAAAAAAAAAAAAAAAAGGAGCTTGCAGCAGAAGTTGAAAGGACAGAAATCCAGAGAGAACAGGTATCAGCAAATCATTATCTTGATTCCTGTGTGGCCCCAAATATAAGAGGTGTTAACCAACCTTCCCCCCCACCTCCCCACCTCGGGAGGTAAGGACGTGCACCGCAGGCCTGTTACTGGGGCGCAGGCCTGTTACTGGGGCCACTGGCCTCACTGGGTGGTGTGGAGGGTATCAGGTGCAGACCAATGAGATCCAGACACACCAGCCCCACAGGGCAGAGTCACACTCAAGTTCCCACATGTGCCCCTTCATTTTCAGCCACCCACTCACCACCCAGAGAAGACCATGTATGCCAAATCAGATGGCCCAGCCTGTAAACTGCAAAAAACAAAAACAAAAAAAAAACCCCACGCCGTGAGACACTCAGTCATAAAATGACATGAGAAACAGGGGTGGGGGAAAGGCAGGGGAGGGTCAGGAGGGGGTAGACACAGAGCATAAGAAAACAAAGGAATAAACACACAGGAAAACGTGGATACATTCATTATGAAAAATAAAACGGCCTCTATGATCCCAAACACCGTTGGTAAATATCCAGCTGTACGTACTGGCTTTTTGACCATCCCGTGATCAGCCCAGAAAATCAGAGCTGTGATAGAATGAGGGTAGATCTTCCAAAGAGTTCTGTAGTTCTATTTCAATTACAATATTCAAATATGAAAATTACAACGGTTCTTCTTCTTTCTACTCCCATGGTTTCCTTAGTCTCTATTAAGGCAAAATGTGAATGCAGTCTACCAAACCCACAGCTTCTCGGCAAGTTGGAAACTCTCAGAAACCTCCTGCTTATGCAAATCCCTCCCCCCAAAATCCTCCTGTTAAACTTTTGACCTATTGTGTCTAACCTTCCCAATTTTTGGCCGTGAGTGGTAATAAACTTAAAAAGTGAGGTTTCGATCACGAATCATAGTTCCTATTGTGACTGAAGTTTAAGTTACAGACTTCCCAGTTTTTTTTTTTTTTCTTTTTCAAGTGGCAAGGGCCTGCTATTTTTACATATGAAAACAGTGATGTGCCTCTTTTCTCTCCCTGAGGGCTTCCCATCATCTATTTATAGGACTGGAAGTTTTCCAAGCCCAGACATAATTCACTGTGCCATTTTCGGTGACTGGCAATTTTGGTTTTGTTTTTCTCTTATCCCAAGGGAAAATCAATTGCCCAGCAAATTCATGTATACCGCACCCTTTCACCCTTAGAGATCAGCGATCAGAACTGATTTTGGTGTCAAAGCGATGGATTTCTGGCTCTGAGCTGATGTTTATCCTCGATAACAGGTTTGTTGGACAAGTAACGGACGGGCCATCCGGAGGCAGCGGTTCGACCCCGTTTATGATAAAGCTTCCACTCACTCACTGGGAGGCCCTGAACTGTATTATCTCGCTCTCTCTGACCATAAAAAACAACTACCAAAGCAGCCGACAGAAACGTATTTTGTTGGTGTTTGAAAATAAGAAGTAATTCAAATATAATGGTATCCACGACTGCAATTACATTAGCTTTAAGCAACCGACCGGATCCATAGCCACCAAATGCATACCTGTCCCCTCATAAAACACAGCTCCAGCACACACTGGAATTAGGAACCAACAAAAGAACACGTTGTAGGGGAACTGCCATTGAGGTGCATTTCCCTGAAGCCCCATAATCAGTACACAAGCAAGGGCGGCCAGATCCTCTTGAGAACCCACAGCACAAGGACTTGGGGAAATCTCTTATCCAGGTTCCCAGCAGGGTCCTCAGGACTCCAAGAGGATCCTGGCATCGAGGCTGTGGGAAGAACCCCAGAGATTTGAATGAAATCAGGCCTTGCTCTACTCTAAGTCCTTAGGGGCTCAGGATCTACCCAAAAGGTACCCACACTTGGAGAACTGGGAAAGTCCAGACCCCTGTGTGAACCCTTATCAAATCTTACTGGAGAAAAGGAAGAAAGGACACTCAAAAAATGAGATGTCTTTTTTTTTTTTTTTTTTTTAAGTAGGCTTCATGTCCAGTGTGGAGCCCAATGCAGCGCTTGAACTCACAACCCTGAGATCAAGACTTGAGCTTGAAAGGGCGGGCCTACGCCAGCCGACTCCATCTTGTTCTGTGTCCTTCACCTTGACCACACCTCCTCCCCTTGAGTAACCCCCCTCACCTGCCTAACAGGACTCAGACCCTTCCCCAGGACCCTTCCCCAGCCAATCGGCTGAGGCCATAGCCATTACCTCACCAACTGCCCCCAGGCCCCAATAAAACCTTTGTCCTTTTGAAACTCGCTCTCTTTCCCTGGTATCTCACCGCTGCGTCGGTGCAGGTAGGGGATTGAGCTCGAGCTAGCTCGAATAAAGGCTCTTTGCTTTTGCATCGGACTCGGCTCCCTAGTGGTCTTTGGGGATCACGAATTCTGGGCATAACAAGCTGAGATCAACAGTCGAAAACTTGGGGCGCGTGGGCAGCTCAGTCAGTTAAGCGTCTGACTTTGGCTCAGGTTATGATCTTGCTGTTTGTGAGAGTTTGAGCCCCACGTGGGGCTCTGTGCTGACAGCTCAGAACCTGGAGCCTGCCTTGGATTCTGTGTGTGTCTCCCTCTCTCTCTGCCCCTCCCTCACTCTCTCTCTCTCTCAAAAATAAACAAACATTAAAAAAAAAAAGTCAAACACTTAACCAACTAAGCCACCCAGGTGTCCCCCCCAAAATGAGATATTTTAGATTTCTAAGACCAACCCATAGCAAATTCTTGGGATCAGCTTAAGAAAAATACAGGACCCTCAGGTCCATCATAGTCTGAACCAGAATCATCGGGATGATCCTGGTCCACAGACCTCCCTGCATCACAGCAAAGTCAAACAGAGGGATCTTCTAAGATACACCCCTTGCGACAGGCACTTTGGCCAGAAGTCCTCTTCCGTCCCGAGGCTTCTGGCGCAGTCTGGGAGCTGTGGAACCCTGGAGAGGCTATCAGCCATCTCTTCCACCTCGGCAGCCAAGCATCACCTTGGCGACACGCTGTTAGCTCCTCAAACACACCTGCTTAAAGATTCATGCCAAAAAAACAGAAAAAACTATTTACTGTAAATGTTAATATTTTGAAAGTTTTGTTTGCTAGTGTTTAAAATGTGAGGTTTCGGGGCACCTGGGTGGCTCAGTCGGCCGAGCGTCCAGCTTCGGCTCAGGTCATGATCTCACGGTCTGTGAGTTCGAGCCCTGCGTCGGGCTCTGTGCCGACAGCTCAGAGCCTGGAGCCTGTTTCGGATTCTGTGTCTCCTTCTCTCTCTGACCCTCCCCCGTTCATGCTCTGTCTCTGTCTCAAAAAAATAAATAAACATTAAAAAAAAATTTTTTTTTTAATGCGAGGTTTCCCCCGACCCCTCCCACCATGTTCTGGCTGCAATTGCTGAGTATTTCTTAACTCACTCAATTTTTTTTTTTCTATTCTGTTGGTCTAAATCAATCAAAGTACTTTCACTTCACCAATCCCTTTGTGCAAGGTCCCATAAAGGTCTGTGATTCCACAAAAGCGGGCAACAGCTTGAGTGCACTGGTCCAGTAACATCAGTGTACCTCCTCCGTTTCAAGCTCAACTTCCCATTAGAAAAAGGAAGTGATAGGGTTGGAAGACAGCCCTAAAATGCTGTCATTGTTATTGTGCACCTTTAAATAGACCTTTGTATCTGTAAAGGGTTTTGGTTCTGCTCACAAAGATCTTGTAGGAAGGTCTGTGCCATTAGGCCCATCTTTGATTTTTATCTACATCGCACGACGTTGTTACTACAAACTGGGACTAATAAAGTGAAAACTAGCCCCCCAAAGGGAAATCATAATTCTTTCAAAATCAAAGCCTTGAAAAGGTTCTTTCTATTCCTGTGTTCATGAAGATAAAAATTAACCCAGATGACACCGCCCGGAGAACTCTGCCTGTCGGCCAGTTTTAACACCATGACCTTTGTACTAACAATGTTTCTTTAAACACTGTTCTCCTTTGACATTTTTTTTATCTTCTGTTTCATTACATCAATTTTATATGACAAGACCTGCAAGGAAGAGGAAATTTTCAGAACAACTATGGTAATTAAGCAATATTTTGCTTAATTTTGACCAAGCAAATAGAGAAAGCTGAAACTAGAACACAGCTTGTTTTCAAAATGCTCATATATCGCTAATTCTTTCAGCAAGATTTTTGTTTTCACTTTGGGATTACCCGCTTCAAGTCCATGGTTTTTGTTTCTTAAAAAAGCAGTTACGGAAAATGGGCTGAAAATATTTTCTGCCTCTAAAAATAGACATCTTTGTTTTGAACAACATTCTGAACTTCAAAGTTCCGGCTATTCCCAAAACAGAAGAGACAGTTAATCAGCAATTTTTAAGAGAAGAGAGCTCAGGCAGGTTACAGAAATTCTTCCAGGAACCCCCTGGCCGCCTGTCCTCTGTCCACAACATCCAGCAAATTACAGTACTTTGTTAGCTCGAGACAACAAAAGAGACGTACAGCAGGGAGGGTGGGAGTGAGGCGGTGCAGAGGTGGAGGGCGGAGCTTATGGGGGATCTGTTCTACTAATAAGGCGGGGGAGCTACGTGATGCTCCAGGAAAAGGCAACCTCTATTACTAAGTACTTTTACATGTTTATGTCCTTTTGTGCAACAAAAAGTAGGTTAAAAAAAAAAACTGAAATGAACAAAATGTTAGATGCTCCGAAGGATGGCAGGTGATGTGTAAGTAAAAAGAAATAAGGAAGGGAGGAAACCAAGTAAGCCAGGAAAGCAGAATGAACAGGAAGATTATACTTCCCAAGCCAACGAAAGGTTTAACTGTCCTAATCCAAGTGCTTAAGATCCTTGAAAACAATAACCTTCCAGAGAGCAGATAGAAGTAGTCGACAAAAGAACAGAGGGCCGAGCATGTCAAGTCGGCACCATTCACTGGGGGACAAAAGAGAGAGAGAGAACCAAAATCATGAACAACCCAGATAGTTTAAATAGATAACGTTCTAGAAATAAATTCCTAAACTATGGCCTCAATCCCCCCAATTCACTTTATAGTTTCCTTTATATTCTGTGGCCCCTCTGTGGTTCACTAAGTGAACTAAGTGGTGCCATCCATTATCCTGCTTTATTTAGTAAAGGAAAAAATAAGAATTTTATCCTTTCTCATGAAGGCTTTCCTCCCACATTTTAGAGTATAATGAGGTTCACCTGCATGACCATGTAAATGTGGGGAAATAAAATCAATCGTCATAATCAAGAATGTGAAGACTGTGCCAAATCCATTTCACATAAAGGAATATGTTCATTATCTACAAACACAGGCATATTAACACTCAGACAATTCCATGGGTGTACTTGACATCAATCTGATGAGGGGATATTGAAAAACCCTTTTCAAATGTGAATAGCTGTATATAGGTCCAATAATATTGGAAAGGCAAAGCTATGCTAGGTTTTATGTAGCTTAAGGAGAGACGTTAATGTTATTTGTTTATTAAATAATAGTTTCCAAAAAAATACAAAAATATTATACTCACAAAACAATAAGGAAAAGACAAACAACCTAACAGGAAAATAAGCAAATGATACGAACGGTGAGTCCTGAAAAAGGATTTTAAAAAACTAAATATCCAAAAATAAGTGAATGGATAAGTAAACCGTGACATATTCATGCAACAGAATATTAAACAATGGAAATGAATAAGTCAGAATTACACATATCAATATGG
Organism: Herpailurus yagouaroundi; assembly: GCF_014898765.1. NCBI lineage: Eukaryota > Metazoa > Chordata > Mammalia > Carnivora > Felidae > Herpailurus > Herpailurus yagouaroundi. The sequence continues at coordinate 39,386,969 of NW_024412396.1, read as the reverse complement.
ACATAGCCCACAAACGTAAAGTTGAGGGGGAAAAAAGCAACTTGCGGGAGAATGCATACAGAATGGTGCCACCTATGTGCGACCTCAAAAAAATATTGCTTAGGAGGGACGCCTGGTTGGTTCCATGGGTAGAGCATGTGACTTTTGATCAGGGTCCTGAGTTCAAGCCCCACATTGGGTGAGCTTCCATTCAAAAAACAAAAATGCTTAGGAGCCCATGATATTTAGCCAGTACACTTTGGCAGGGCTGATCTGTCGTTTATGGCCAGCATCCAACACGAGTGGCAATGTCCACACACTATCGGTTGTGAAATACTTTGAAAATCACCCTTAACATTCGTAGGCAGCAAAATTGTAACGAAATGAATCCCAAACTCACCTCTGAGGAGGAAGGGGTCACAACCAGGTTAGCAATATTTTGTCTCTCTCCTAAGTAAGATGCTAAAGCACGTAAATACTTACCGTCAGATGATTGATAGCACTTCATAGGTCTTAAATAATATATAGCAATGTAAATATACATACGCCTACATAGGACAGCAAGAGCTTGGAGCCAGACATCTGGAGACAGCAGTTTTATTCCTGTTCTATCAATTACCTGTGGGACTGTGCTGTCCCTGAATCTTGGCTCCCCTTCAGTGAAATAAGAGGACTGGGTAGCATTCAGCTCTAAAATGCTAAACTGAATTCAACACGATGGCTGTGGATGTCTCTGCACTCTAACAAAACAGCCCACACTACTGCCTCTGTGCCAGTGGTATAAATTATGAGACAAGACTTAACTCCTTATGGATGGCACATACACATTTTAAAGTTACCGCAGGAATGATTTTTTTTTTTAACATTTATTTATTTTTGAAAGACAGAGAGAGGCAGAGCACGAGCAGGGGAGGGGAAGGGCGAGGGGGGGAGGGGGAGGGGGGAGGGGGAGGGGGGAGAGAGAGACAGACAGACAGAATCCGAAGGAGGTTCCAGGCTCTGAGCTGTTTGTTAGCACAGAGCCCGACTCGGGGCCAAACTCACGAACCGCCAAGACCATGATCTAAGCCGGTTGGACACTCAACCAACTGAGCCACCCAGGCGCCCCACTGCAGGAATGATTCTTAATCCCATCACCCTCTGTCCTTTGCTGTCGTTCATGACGATCGTAGACCCCTAACAGCTGGCTGGCTAGGTCTAGGAGGGGAAAGCAAGGATTATCAGTAAAGATCGATCCAGAATAAAACATACTTTGTATCTGGTTGTGCTTATAGGTTATTTTACATGATCATGATACTCCTAAGGTGGGGAAAACTGAGACCCTTAGCGTTAATGATTTATTCAAGGATATACAACTGTCAGGGATAAACCCAGGATTAGAATTCATAATTGGTATCTTAGAAATGATATTGTTTTCACTCAATTTTTGATCTCTCCTATGACAGACCATTATTTCATATACCACCAAGACTCATCGTAGAGGAAAGGGTTCCCCTGTAGTTCCTACAGTCCAACTATATTTAATAATTTACCAAGACTTGCACAGTGACAAAGCAAATAAATGAGCAAATCCTTAAATCACTTGGTAAAACATTGTAGATTTTTTTACATTTTTTAAAATGTTTATTTATTTTTGAAAGAAAGAGAGAGTGGGAGCAGGGGAGGGGCAGAGAGCAAGAGGGAGACACAGAATCCAAAGCAGGCTCCAGGCTCTGAGCTGTCAGCACAGAGCCTGACACGGGGCTCAAACCCACGAACTGTGAGATCATGACCTGAGCCAAAGTCAGACGCTTAACCGACTGAGCCACTCAGGCGCCCCAAACATTGTAGATTTCAGTAAGTAGATCACAGATTCTAGTATATAAAATTTTAAGAAAGCGCTATGACTTTTAAAAAATGACATTTCTTCTAACCATTTTAGATTATGATTTTCATACTAGAATTTTGAGGAAATTGTCCTAGGAGAATTTTTAACAAATTCAAACCTCCCCCAAAATAGAGCTCCTTTATCTTCTTTTTGAGTTCGTGTTTCTCCTTAACTCTTCACTTCCAAAGAGCCCTTCATTACTGGGCAATTGTGCTGATGAACAGGGAGTTCTAACTAAATACTTGACACCCAATCTTACCCAACCAATAAGTCTTAGCATTCTGACTGGCTAGTGGTAAAGTTGCCATGGGAAAAACAAAAACAAAAAACAACACACACACACACACACACACACACACACACACACACACACACACCACACAGCTGAAAATTAACAGCTGTGTGATTTAGAAGTTGTTTTTTCTAGGGTGCCAGCCAGCAGTGCAACTCTTTAGCAGGTATTCATTTGTTAAAAAGTTGCTGAAGCAAGCAACTAAAGAAACAGAGAGTGTCTCTGAAAGACAGATTTGGTTTCTGAAATAGCAGAACTTCAAACTGTGACACGCTTCCCTCCTCCAAGCTTCCCTTGTGACTTGCTAGAGAGCTTGCAAACTAGTTTCCTTTTCATTTCTAAACATTTCAGAAGTTTCTCACCTGAAGAGAAACAACCAGATTTGAGTTTTCCCTAAAGATACATATTTGCCAATTTTGTGGACACAATTTTCCAATCTGATCTGAGGTCACATCATTTCAAGGAAAGAACAGAATGAATTTCTGTGTATACTAAATTATCTTTGTTGTTACTTATAACATGTGCGATGACGCTATTAGAAATTTGTCCAGCTTTAAAAAACAAAACAAAGCAAAATGAAACTTGGGGCACCAAGGTGGCTCAGTCCGTTAAGCATTAGACTTGATCTCAGCTCTGGTCTTGATCTCAGAGTCTTGAGTTCAAGCCCTGCTTTGGGCTCCACACTGGCCATGGAGCCTACTTAAACAAACAAACAAACAAACAAACACACACCCTAATTCTAGTTCTGAGATCACTTTTTCTTTTTCTTTTTTTAAGATTTTATTTTTAAGTAATCTCTACACCCTATGTGGAGCCTGAATTTACAACCCCAAGATCAAGAGTCACATGCTCTACTCACTGAGCCAGCCAGGTGCCCCTGAGATCACATTTTCTTTAGTATATCTTTTAATTCATTAAAATATTTAGAAATTATGTATTTCTCTGTGAAAATAAATTTGCTAAAACATAAATAATCCTTCTGACCCTTTACCTCCATAACTCGGATTATTAAAATTACAAAATTTTCTTTTCATGGGATTTCAGGTTACATTTTGAGATTTCTAAGAAATATTTTTTTGTTCTCTCCAAGCCTTCTCCATGAAAATATCCCTGACCTGTTCCTCTAAAACACACAGAACACAAAACACCCTCAAAAAGAAACACCATCTAAGTCGTTTCCTCCTCATCGGTGAACAATTAGAACACTCCCCCCAAAATGTTTCTTATCTTTCTAATGATATTTTCTTGGGTGTACCACAACTGGAAATACCAACAGATCTTGAGAAGACCACTAAGGCAATACAAAGTCTCTGTGTAATCCTTCGGTGGAAGCCTCTCCAATTTCCTTAGTTGGGAAGCTGACCACCTAAGAGAGGCACTGAGATTTCTACCTGTTTGAAAAGATATCTCAATCTCACTATTTGCCCATTCCTGCTGACAATTTTCAGTGCTATAAAAGTGAAATAGCAGTGGGGTCCCTGGGTGGCTCAGTCATTTGAGGGTCTGACTCTTGATTTCGTTTCAGGTCACGATCTCACAGTTCATGAGTTTGAGCCCCGTGTCAGGCTCTGGGCTGTTAGCACAGAGATGGAATATTCTCTCTCTCTCTCCCTCTCTCTCTTTCCCCCTCCTACTCTGCCTCCCTCTCTCTGACTCTCCCCCCACTGGTGCTCAATGTCTCTCTCAAAATAAATAAATAAACTTAAAAGGAAAAAAAAAAAAACAACAAAAAACATGAGCAGAGCCTTCCCCTTTGTTATAGCTTGAAAGTAAGACCAAGTGAATTCTTACACAGGCGGCCAAAATTGTAGATTCTCTTTTTGGTACTAACGGTAAAACAGTAATAATAGTTAATATTTATTTAGTACTTAATTTATGGCAGATACATGTACCATCTCTTTAATCCTCACAAGTCCATAAGACAAACACGATCTACCCCACTTAGGAAAACAGAGAAGGAAAGTAACTTGCTCAAGATCATCAGCAAGCCACTGGCCAGGCTTGCTGCGGGATCCAAACTCAGTGTCCTTAAAAGAAACTTCCTAACGGGCAAGATATAGCTAACGTACTCACTTATCCCATGATTCTGTTAGAGAAATTTGCCAGAGCGCATCTATCTGAGAATTCAACAGAGGAAGTAATTAACAGATCAATCCAGTGACAGAACTAAAATGGACCTTTGCTGGTTTCAATTCTCAGCTCTTCCTGCCCTTTCTCCTCTTTAAAATAAATAAATAAGAGGAAGCATGTTTTTTTGCCCACTGTTGCAGCTAACTGGCAAACTTGTGTAATAAATTAACTAACAGAACTGGTTTAGCAACAAATGAGATCAAGGTCTCTAAATTCCAATCATAGGTACATCACTGATTTGAAAGAGGATCCACTAGCATTTAACTTAAGTTAAATTTCATGACAAAAGGCTTTCAGAACACAGTATAAAGAACTCCTATTTATGAAATCTCAGTAATAAACCCTGATACCAAATACTGAAGTGACAAAGGAAAAGCACAAACTCTAGCAACTCTGCTTAATCACTGCCAGGGTTCCGAGGGCTCAGAAAGACTCAAATGGTATAAACATAAGATTGTCCACAGTGGTGATCTCTAGGGACAGGGACTGCAGGAATGGAAAGTGAAAATAGCATGAGGAAGAGCTTTTGCTGTTTAATATTTGTGTTGTTGGATTTTTGTTAAGAACACAGACACACACACAAAATATGTGAAGAAACGCACAAAGTCTTACCAGACTTAATGTTTAATCTGCATCCACGAGCCTGACACTGAGAGAACACATTTCATCACCTGACACAGGGAATAACGTTAAGACTATCATTCTCTCTGCTCCTCTCCAACCCAACTAAAACAAGACTCGTTTTATTTATTTATTTTTTTTTAATTTTTTTTTTCAACGTTTATTTATTTTTGGAACAGAGAGAGACAGAGCATGAACAGGGGAGGGGCAGAGAGAGAGGGAGACACAGAATCAGAAACAGGCTCCAGGCTCTGAGCCATCAGCCCAGAGCCTGACGCGGGGCTCGAACTCACGGACCGCGAGATCGTGACCTGGCTGAAGTCGGACGCTTAACCGACTGCGCCACCCAGGCGCCCCAAGACTCGTTTTATAAAGTGTTCATTCACCCTTTCCTACCCAAATGTTTCCATTTCATCAGAAGCAAGAGGGAAAAAAATCTTGAAGGACTTCAACCTTCAAGCAGCTCTAAAAGGAAACAAGTAACAGACCTTGCGAGAGAAGATTGGGAGTGGAACTCCCCCGACATTCTTCAAGTAACAAAGGGAAATCTCCCAGTGAGAGGGTTATTCTCTCCTACTCTCTCCGCAAGGTAGAGACTATGTAATGGGAGGCTGAATGTGGAAATGATGAACAGTGCCACAGAGAGAGCAGTCTTCAGTGCTCACACACCTCATTCTTTCCAGGCCTGGTTTGCCTCTTGCTCCAAAAAGCCTGACGAGGAAGATAAAGGTGAGAAGTGCTTTGCAATGCAAGTGAATGTTCAAATAACATCAGACTTCTTCTGAACTATTTCTTCATCAATGAAAATACGATTTGCCTCCCATAATGATTTTTGGAGATGCTTAGCATAAAATCTGAGACATAGTGCACAACGCTAGCTTCTTTCTTGAAGAATTAAATTCCTAACTGCCAGCTAGGTGGGGCACACTACCCCACCCTACCACCAAGACCAGCCCTTGTCTCCCACCTGTTCCTCCTGTGTTTTCTCTCTCTCAACTAATGGCACCAACATTCTCTGCAGCACCTTGTTTATTTGTTTGTTTGTTTGTTTATTTAAGAATGAATTGTCTTTATTTTTTTTTTAATGTTTTTATTTTTGAGAGAGAGACAGAGTGTGAGCTGGGGAGGGACAGAGAGAGAGGGAGACACAGAATCCCAAGCAGGCTCCAGGCTCCCAGCTGTCAGCATGGAGCCCGATGCGGGCCTCGAACTCGTGAACCGTGAGATCATGACGTGAGCTGAAGTCAGATGCCGAACTGACTGAGCCACCCAGGCGCCCCAGGCACCTAATTCAGAACTCTCTCTCTTCCACCTCCTTTCAATACCTTCTGACTCTGTCCTCCGAATTTCTTCATCACTCAACTGGATGTCTCAAAACACCTTGTAATTGGGACTCCCTGCCTCTCCAATACGTCTTTCAGAACACTATCCTGAAACAGAGTTCACACCAAGCTTGGTTCCCTACTGACAAGAATATAGTCTATTTATGTGTTCAAACGTCCCCAAGATCTAACGAGGAAGCATCTATCGAGACCTCTCCCCCCGCATCTTGCCGTGAGCCCTGTGCTTTATTTTATGCTCTTCTTCAGCCTCCAATCTACTCTCCTCCATTCTCCACCCACAAAAGCCCTACTCTACATTCTAGACCTGGCTATCCACCCAAATCTAATGTCAGTGTTCTACAAGACTAGTGCTAACTTCCCCCAAAGTAGGCATTGACTACCACTGACTTAATGCACCTACAGCCCTTGGCCTGCCCTTCTTTCATTCTGGATCATACTAGAGTAATTCATTGACAAAGCCATCTCCCCCAGCTCCTAAAGGACAGGGGCCATATCTGCTCGCTTCTGATTGCCCCCTAAACACCTGACACTCAGACCCTGTTCATTGCACCCTTGAACTGAATGTAACTAGCATTTATTACAGTGTGTTCTGTAGTATTCAGCAACAGTGTACTATCCATTATGTGTATTACCTCAGTAACATTCACAACACTCCTTTAAGGTAAGGGGTATTTTGGCCTCCATTTTACAGACGAGGAAACTCTACTCAGAGAGGTTATATAATTTGTCCAAAGTGATACGGCTAGTGTATGGCAAAGCCAGGATCTGAACCAAAGTCAGTCTGACCTCAGAAGCCACGCTCTTAACCATTACATTATACCACAGCCATTTCCAAAAATCCCTCGTTCTTTTAGTACTTATACACGTGGGACTATTCCCCAAGACCAGGACTCCAGTAAATTATATTTTATCCTATCAGCACATAGAGGCCATTTTGGCTCTGCTCTCGTCCGGGGTCATAAACAAGCATATCGACAGTCTCCCAGATTCACTTTTCTCTTTTCCTACCCCCACCCCCAAACCCCTGAAAAGCAAATCAGAAAAAAAAAATAATAATTTGGAAGACAGGGACAGGCAGACCATCAAATCATCCCTTCTTCACGGAACATATAACATTAAGTCAGTTTATAAAGGTTTAACAGGCATGTATAACCTAAAGAATATGTTGGATCATTCCAAAACCTACTTGTCCTGCTCAAACCTGAAATCAGCAGCAGTAACTAAGAAAACACATAGCCAACTGGGAGACAACATGATGACTCATGAAAGGGGCAAGCTTACTTTCCAAGTCTCAGAAAGCATCACCAACAGAGTCTTGTAACCAAATCATCAACCTGTGGTTATAAACATTCTGGAGTTTCTTTTCATCTGGCCTAGAAGGAATCATAACCAGTTCTGGACTAAACACTACCTATAAAATTAATGATTACACAACTAAGTTAAAGCTTCCCATAATGAAAGAAAGTACAAAGACTACAAAGGTGACAGACTTTCTTTTAAACAAAAGTCTATTAACAAAGGAAAAATTCTTACTCAGTGTCATGAGATGATTAGAAAGGATATTCAAGAGAACACTTGTGACCCATTTTTCCTGTCAACATACAAGTGTAAATAACAAAACACACCTTTAACAGTTTTAAAACCAGAATTTACAGTAGGCATTCCTTTATTTTTTTTTTTCTTTCTGAATCACTAGTTCAAAATTTTGAACTAAAAGCTGTAGCATGCATTATTCTAGCAAATGATCTCATCAATCACTTCTCGGCCTTTTGGCTAAGATCAAGTGTAGCAAATGATCCCATCGTATGTTGGCTGTAACCTACCATAGTACTAACAGCTTCCATGCATTTAAGTTGTAGGGGGATTTTTCCTTTGTTATTTGGCTTGGGGGCATGGGAAGCAGTCTATCTATTTTGTTTCTTTTGCTTCAATTTATACTTAAGATAAAAATTACTTCTGAGTAATTAAATCTTTTTTATTTTTTTTAATTTCCTTTTATTTTGATTTATCTTGAGAAAGAGAGAGACAGTGAGCAGGGGAGGGGGCAGAAAGGGGGGGGGGAGAGTGATTCTCAAGCAGGTTCTGCGCTGTGAGCGCAGAGCCCGATGAAAGGGTTGCAACTCACAAACCCTGAGATCACGACCTGAGCCAAAATTGGACGCTTAACTGACCGAGCCGCCCAGACGCCCCTAACGAAATTGTTTTTTAAACAAAACTTAGCCACTTTCTACGTATGACCCATTAATTGCTGTATCACACAGAAGTAGCCAAACCTGAAGATCTCAGCTGTAATACAATCATCTTTTCCTCAAGGTACCCCAACTTGTACCGCAAAGCCAGAGCAGGAGGAAACAGGTGGTCTGTCTGCATGGATTAACTCTGCACACACACCTCCCCCGACCCCAAACATGAAGTGTCCTGCAGCCTGAGCTCTAACGAAATTGAGCTCTAGTGCCAATGAAAAGACTGTGCGTGGCACACGGACTAAGGTGAGTGGATTTTTGTTAAGATGTATTGTTCATCCGTAAATGTTAAATAGCTTTTCCTTTCTTTTCTTTTTTAAGAAATTTTTAATGTTTATTTATTTTTTGAGAGAGAGCGCGAGCGAGCGAGCACAGGGAGGGGGAGGGACAAAGAGAGAAGGGGACAGAGAATCCAAAACGGGGCTCCAGGCTCCGAGCTGTCAGCACAGAGCCCTATGAGGGGCTCTAACTGGTGAACCGCGAGATCATGACCCGAGCCGAAGTCAGACCTTAACGAGACTGAGCCATGCAGACGCCCCAATACCTTTTCAAAAAAAGCAACAGAATTGCTAAAAATGAATAGTGAGAATTTTTAATTTAAATACACTAAAAATCTGCCTAGAGATCTACAAACTTTCTTCTGATACCTCCCTCCCCCAAAACATGCCTTTCAAATTAAAGGTTCCCCTTCAAGCAAAATATTTCAATTTTGGCAGTATGTGGGTTTGTATTCTTTCTTACTCTTCTGCAATATTATCTATAAGTATCATGTATATGTTGCTATCATGATAATGAAGGTTTATAAAATATTCAGATAGAATGTACTCACTAATGGGGTGCCTGGGTGGCTCAGTCAGTTAAGCGTCAACTCTTGAATTCGGCTCAGTTCATGATCCCAGAGTCGTGAGGTCGAGCCCAGTGTCAGGCTCTGAGCTGAGAGTGGAGCCTGTTCAAGACTCTCTCTCTCTCTCTCTCTCTCTCTCTCTCTCTCTCTCTCTCTCTCAAATTAAAAAAAAAAAGAATGTATTCACTGATATATCCAGTATATTTATTTTTAGTAAATTTTGATAGGAATCTATGTACACGTCTCCACACAACTGTTCTGTTTTACCTTTTGTGTAAGTGAACTCCAGATAAACTGGATCTGTAATTTAATGTGTAACCATGAAATGCCTATTTGTGATTCAGTTTCATATTTCTCTCTAGCATCTTAACAGCCCAAATAATTTAAAATCTAATTACTTACGGATGAAATAATGTATGTGGAATTTACTTCAAAATAATCCAGCATGGGGGGGGTAGGGTAGGTGAAGGTACATACAGGTAGGACCACATTGGCAGGATTTAATAATTACTGATATTGAGTACTATTGACACAGGAGTTCATTTCACTATGATCTCTGCCAGTTAACGGGGCACCTGGGTGGTTCAGTCAGTATAGTACCCGACTTTTGATTTCCACTCAGGTCACAATCTCACAGTTTGTGGGTTCGAGCTCCATGCTGACAGCACAGAGCCTGCTTGGGATTGTCCCTCTGACCCTCCCCCCCACGTGCTCTCAGTCTCTCTCTTTCTCAAAATAAATAAATATTTTAAAACTAAATAAATAAAAATAAAATCCAATTTACTACTGCTCGTGTCAGACATAACTTCACAATTTTGAGTTTCTGTTTTACCCACATAGCAATTAATGTTTTACATGACACTTCATCAGTGCCAACACTCCTTTTATTATTTTTTTTTCAATGTTTATTTATTTTTGAGAGACATAGCATGACGCGGGGCTCAAACTCACGAACCGTGAGGTCATGACCTGAGCTGAAGTCAGACGCTTAACTGACTGAGCCACCCGGGCGCCCCTACCCAACGCTGTGAGGCGTTGGGGCTCCTGGGTGGCTCAGCTGAGTGTCTGACTCTTAGTTTCTGCTCGGGTCATGATCTTGCAGTTTTGTGGGTTTGAACCCCACACTGGGCTGCGGAGCCTGCTTGGGACTCTCTCTCCCTCTCACTCTGCCCCTTCCCGATTCATGTTGTCTCTTCCTCTCTCAAATAAACTCTTATGAAAGAAACAAACACACAAACGGTGGGGCAATAAATGCCTTGGACATCCCTGGCTACAAAACCCTCAGATGTGGCTTAGCCTTGGAAACCGTCAACTCACATTGGCGAACATGACACTACGTAGGAAAGCAATGGTGCCCACTGGGAAATACATGGAGACACATACAACCCCGTATACCCAAAGCACTTCACAATGGCTCCTAATCTAAATGATATGGGAGAAAACCCTTAATTAGCAGTGAGCTAACTTTAGTAAGGAAGGACTTGGTATTTTATGGACTGATATTCCGTGGCACAAGTGCTGTTCTTTGTAGGCTGGCTGTCATCTATAAGGAGGCAAAGACGTGAGGAAACATAATGAGGAATCATTGACACCAATACCGTACTTCATAATGAATAATGGATACAAGAGGGGAAACCGAGTAATAAAAACACACATTGGAACTAAGGTGATGCACTTCATAAATTGTTAGAGCATAAGGGGGGGGTGGGCAGGGAAGGACAATGGAGTAAATATCACATTTCTAAATCATACTCCTAGAATTTTGGAGCTGTGAAAAAAAATCTCAGAGATCATCTAATCCTCTATGCCAGTGGTTCACAAACTTGAGAGCGTACATCAGAATCCCTTGGATGGCTTGTTAAACAAAGACTGCCGCCGCCCCCCATCCCCGCCCCCTCAAGGTTTCCAATTCAGTAGAATGGATGCTGCTGGTCCCCAGAACACAATCAGGCAAGCACTGTGTTAAGCTCACTCCCATTGCCCTGTTCGCGTCTCCTTTGCAGGGTCACCAGTTACCACACTGGATTCCATGCTCCTCTGCGTGTGGGCCTTGCCCCTATTGGACAATTGCCTTTCTAAGAGCAAGGGACATAAATTTTCAGAAATGTTCCAGAGCCCAGATTCAATAAATATTTACAAGATAAATTAACTTGTTGAGTGAATGGAGTTTTCCCACTCATTTAGAGTCAAGTGTTTGCCAGTGTGTTAATATTCAGAATAGGGACACATTTGCATACCCGGATAGACAGAAGCTACTCAGTGACGACCAACAGCAAACACTGGCGATACTCAAAGCAAGACCAAACGTCAGCTGGAACCACAGCAACAAGTAGATGGCAAATTCTAGAGAGATCCAAGAGCTGCATCTCGGACTAGAGTTTTCTTTTTTTCTTTTTAGTTTATTTATTTACTTTGAGAGGAGGGGTGGGGGAGCAGAGAGAGGAAGAAAGAGAGAACCCTAAGCAGGCTCCATGCTGCCAGCACAGGACTCAATCTCAGGAACTGAGAGGTCATGACCTAAGCCAAAATCAAGAGTCAGACGCTTAACTGACTGAGCCACCCAGGCATCCCTCAGACTGGAGTTTTCAATCCAATATGGACTCTGACAAGCAGAAACTTGAGGTTCACTTTTGTCAAATGCGTTACTTTGACCTGAGGAGCTATAACCGAGTACTTTTCATCTCACACGCCATCCAAAGAAAGGAATGCTTCCAAACTCATGTTTTGAAGTTTCTCAGAGCCTGGAAAATATCAGCACAGGTGGACTGATTCCTTTTCCCCATCCACCTTCTTCCTCCTAATATTTCCCAGAGGAAAGAAAAGAAGCACAACACGCTCTGCAGTGCCTGTCTGGAGAGTTCTCCAAGTCCGGGTGTTCTGAATGTTCTAATACCCTCCAGTTTCCTGAAGTATCTTTGCATCATAGCAATGATCTGCTCCATGGCAAGTCAGCAGATTTAGTGTAAGAAAACGAACTATGCTGGGGCGTCTAAGCAATTCAGTCGGTTAAGCGCTGACTTCGGCTAAGGTCATGATCTCACGGTTCACAAGTTTGAGCCCCACATCGGGCTCCGTGCCGACAGCTCAGAGCCTGAAGCCTGTTTCAGATTCTATGTTTCCGTCTCTCTCTGCCCCTCCCCTGCTCACGTTCTGTCTCTCTCTCTCAAGAATACATAAACATTAAAAAATAATTTTTTTTAATTTTTTTAATGTTTATTTTTGAGACAGAGAGACACAGAGCATGAGCAGGGGAGAGGCAGAGAGAGAGGGAGACATAGAATCCGAAGCAGGCTCCAAGCTGTGAGCACAGAGCCCAATGTGGGGCTTGAACCCACACACTGTGAGATCATGACCTGAGCTGAAGTCAGACGCTTAACTGACTGAGCAACCCAGGTGCCCCTAAAAAAAAAAAATTTTTTTTTAAGAAAATGAACTATGTTCTGATTTCTGAATTTCACTACTTCTTTAAATATATGACAATAACACAAAGGTCAAGAGGAGAGTAATGGAAATATACTATTACAAACAGGGTTTTTCATCCATACACGAGATGGGATTATAACACTTGAAGGTAAACTGTGTAAGTTAAAGGTGTATACTAGGGGCGCCTGGGTGGCTCAGTCGGTTAAGCGTCCGACTTCAGCTCAGGTCACGATCTCACAGTCCGTGAGTTTGAGCCCCACATCAGGCTCTGGGCTGATGGCTCAGGGCCTGGAGCCTGCTTCCGATTCTGTGTCTCCCTCTCTCTCTGCCCCTCCCCAGTTCATGCTCTGTCTCTCTCTGTCCCAAAAATAAATAAACGTTAAAAAAAAAAAAAGTGTATACTATAAACCCTAAAGCAGCCACTAAAGTAACAAAATAGAGAATGATAGCTAATAAGCCAAAAAAGGATAGCTTTACTATATACAAAAATTTTCTATCCTTTACTATATACAAAAATAGTAAAAAAAAAAAAAACAAAGACCAAAAAGGAGAAAAAAGGAATAAAGAACAGATGAAAAAAGCAGAAAACATATAGGAAGGTTCTAGATCTAAACCTAACCATATTCATAATCACTTAAAATATAAATGGTCTAAACAACCCAATTAACAGACAGAGTTCATCACACTGGATAAAAAAGTAACACTCTTCAAGGCAGTGAAGCATAACTCTCCACTCTTTAAGCATGAGCTGCACATAGTGACTCCCTTACCAAAAAGTACGTACAGAAGGGGGAGAAAAAAAGTAACTTTACAGGGGAGAACCCTGACAAATAGTACCTCAGCCAGGTGATCAAGGTTAACCTGAACAGGGATAAGTCCTGTTTATATTCCTCTGACATGGTGCAATTAGAATACACACTCTGTTCAAGTGCACATGAGACATTTACTTAAAGAAATTATATTCTGGGCTATAAAATAATTCTCCATAAACGTAAAAGGATTTGAGCCACACAAAGTATGGTTCTTTGACAACAATGGAACTGAATTAGAAATCAGCAGCAGAAAGATCTCTGGAAAATCCACAAATATTTGGAAACCAAGCAATATACTGCTGGGTAACTCAGGGTCCGAGAACATAACAACAACAACAACAACAAAGTTTTAAAGTATTTTGAACTGAATAAAAATAGAATCACACCGTATCGAAATTTGTGAGATGTCACTAAAACAGTACCCGGGAGGAAATGTACAGCACTAAACATCTATACAGCAAAAGAAAAACAGTCACAAAATCAGTGACCTAAAGAAACTAGAATAAGAAGAGCAAATTACACCCAAAGGAAGCAGAAGAAAGGAAATAACAAGGATCAGAATGAAAAGTCAATTAAATAGAAAACAGAAAAACAAAAGAGAATATCAATAAAACCAATAGCTGGTTCATCGAAAAGGTCAATTAAAGTGACAGACTTCTAAACCTTGGCGCTACTGACGTTTTGTCGCAATGGTTTTTTGTTTAGAGGATCTCTCCTGTTCACCGTAGGTTCCTGAACAGCATCCCTGGTCTTGACCCACTAGATGCCAACAGCAAATGCTGCCCACCCCCCAACCCCTAACACACACAAGACATCGCCGCCATACATTACCTGTCTCTAGAAATCGCCAAGGGTTCCCAGCAGCAGTAGGGTAAACTTCAGCCCACATTTCCCTCTGTAAAAAATATTAACTCAAAGTAAACTGACCTAAATGTAAAATGAAAAGTTTATAGGTTTATAGGTTTATCTATTCTTTGATAGAGCTTTCCTAAGAGTTTTATAACTCTTAGAAAAAAATCTTTGTCACCTTGAATTAGGCAAAAATTTCTCAAGGCACCATATCAAAAGTACAGTTCATAAAAGAATAAATTGATAAATTGGACTTCATTACAATTTAAAACTTCTGATCTTCAAAGATACTGTTAAGAGAACATAAGACGAGGAACAGACTGAAAGTAACTCTTGCAAATAATGTATCTGATAAAGAACTTGTTTCTAGAAAATATAAAGAATCCGTGGGGGGTCACCTGGGTGTCTCAGTTGGTTAAGCATCTGGCTTCAGCCCAGATCTGATCTCCAGGTTCATGAGTTCAAGCCCTACATCAGGTTCTCTGCTGTCAGCATGGAGCCTGTGTCAGATCCTTTGTCACCCTCTCTCTCTCTCAAAAATAATTTGTAAAAAATTTAAAAAAAAAAAAAAGTGGGGCTCCTGAGCAGCTCGGTTGGTTAAGTTTCTGACTTCCAGTCAGGTCGTAATCTCATGGTTTGGTTCGTGAGTTCAAGCCCTGCATTGGGCTCTGTGCTAACAGCTCAGAGCCTGGAGCCTGCTTCAGATCCTGTGTCTTCCTCTTTCTCTCTGCCCCTCCCCTGCCCTGCTTGTGTGCATGCTCTCTCTCTCTTTCTTAAAAATAAATAAGTATATATATGTATACATATATAAAGAATTCTCAAAACTCAATAATAAGGAAACAACCAACCCAATAAAAAAAAATGGGCAAAAAATATACACAGAAACCTCAATAATGAAGATATATGGGTGGGAAATAAGCATATCATTAGTCATCAGGGAAATGCAAATTTAAACCACACTGAGAATACCACTACATCTCTAGTAGAAGTCTATGAAAAGCCTGACCATACCAAGTGTTGGCAAGGATGTAGAAGTCTCGCACACAACTTTGGGAATGTACAATGGTATAACCACTCCAAAACATAGATTTACCATGTGATCCAGCCATTCCACTCCTAAACACTTACCTTGGGGAAATAAAAGCAGATGCCTACACAAGACTGTATAATGTTCACAGTAGCTTTATTTTTAATAGTCAAAAACTGGAAGAAAAAAAAAAAAAGCCAAATGCCAATCAATGGGTATATGGACGAACGAACTGGGGCATATCCATACAGTGGAATACCATTCGGCAACAAAAAGGAATGACTCACTGATACACGCAGTGTGGGGGAATCTCAAAATAATTATGCTAAGTGAAAGAAGCCAGACAAAAGAGAGACCCTGCTATATGATCCCATTTACGTAAAATTCTGAAAATACCAACTAATCCATAGAGTCAGAAAGCTATCTTTGGCTGTCTGGGGTAGGAGAATGCAGGTGTAGGGAGGGGCTGAAAGTAGAGATGGTTTCATAAATCTACACAGAAGTTAAAAACATGGCGAATTTCACACTCTAAACGTGTGGCTTACCATGTGTCAATTATACTCACCAGAGCCAGTGTAAGAATTATCACACTAGGGGTGCCTGAGTGGCTCAGTCAGCTAAGCATCCGGCTGTCAGTTTCAGCTCAGGTCATGATCTCACGGTTTTGTGAGTTCGAGCCCCGAGTCAGGCTCTGCGCTCACAGTGCGGAGCCTGCTTGGGATTCTCTCTCTCTCCCTCTATCTCTACCCCTCCCCCACTCACACTGCCTCTGTCTCTCTGAAAATAAATAAATAAACTTAAACTAAAAAAAAAAAAAAAAGAATTATCACACTAAACCACAAAGTGCAGACGGTGTAAGATAACCATCAAAAAAGAGCATAACCTGCAATTCAGTGAAGAATTACAGGCTTTAAACCTAAGGGATTCTACACTATTCCAGACCCACTCCTTTACTTGGTAAAAGTAGGAAAGGGGAGTGTATGACACAGGTCATTGGTCGATGTGAAAGCAAGGATAAAAAGTGAACGCACAGTGAAACCCTGAACAACAGGCTGTCGCATTTAACATTAACGTGATTTCTTAATTAAGATGTAGCCAATGGGAAATAGTTCATAATAAGAAAAAAAAGGAAAAATGCTTTAGGGTTTCCAGTTTGGCCTGCTCCACGCCCGGGAAGAACAGGTGCCTTCCTCCCACCACAGTCCCGAAGAACGCATCTTTTCCAGCACTGTCACGTATATATTGTCACGGCTCGTCCATCGAGACAGGGCCTCTGTCTTTTGATGTTGGCATTATGGTCAAATGTAAGTGTTTTGAGGTCAGAGAGCCTGGTTTCCTATCCTAGGCTCTGCCATTCACCTACCAGGTAACCTCAGAAGGTTACCTGATGCCCAGTTTTAGAGCCTATAAACCGGGGCTCATAGGCTATATGAGGATTCAATGGGAATTTATCCACACCTTGGCCTACAAGGAAGGCCCTGCTCGATCCTTCCCCTGATTACCGCTGTGTCTTCACTTGGTCCTTTCCCACCAGCTGACAGTGTTCAGGCCCAACCAGCTTCTCCCAGTTCCAACAAATCCACACGCCGCCCAGCTCACTCCTGACTCAATGCTATTTCCACTGTCGATCTTCTTCCAAGTCTCTAACCTCCCCACCATCTCCCGCCCCAACAACATGGCCGGCTCCTTCTCATCAAAGACACAGCTTAACTGTCAGCTCCACAGAGAAGCCGTCTCACTAGTAACACAGAAGCCCCTGGTCTCGGTCTCAGCATCCCATGGTCTCCTTCCTTCTATTCAATGTTCACTCAACAAATAGTTCCCAAGGCCCTACCGCATGCCAGGCACCGTTCCAGGGTCTGAGGCTACAACAGTGGCCACGACAGCATGGATGGAGTGCAATCCAGTGGGGGAAGACGGACCATTCACAAGTGAGTAAAAAACAGAGTATGTTAGTTCCACTGTCATAAGGGCAACGGAGAGCTCTGTGCTGTCAGCTCGGGGCCTGGAGCCTGCTTTGGATTCTGGGCGTCTCTCTCCATCTCTGCCCCTCCCCTGCTCACATTCTGTCTCTCTCCCTCAAAACTTAAAAAATAAATAAATAAGTGCCATGGAGAAAAATAAATTGTGAACAGGGGAAAAGGAACGGGGGTTGCAAGAGGGGCTGTGATTTTAAATCTGGGGTTTTGCCAAGGCTCACTGAGAACACAATTTTTTTTTTTTTTTTAAGTTTCTTGATTTTGACAGAGAGCACATGCATGGGAGGGGCAGAGAGAGAGAGAGAGAGAGAGAGAGAGAGAATCTCAAGCAGGCCCGTGCTGTCAGCGCAGAGCCCTGACGTGAACCCACGTGTCATGAACTGTGAGATCATGTCCTGAGCTGAAATCAAGAGTTGGCCGCTCAACCCACTGAGCCACCCAGGTGCCCTTCTGAAAACACAATAATGAGGAAAGAAGTGAAGGCGGTCAGGGAGGGAGCCAGACAGAAATGAGGGCTGGGCCGGGGGCATTCCAGGCAGAGGCAACAGCAAGTCCAAAGGTAACCTCAAACAGCAAGGAA
This sequence comes from Herpailurus yagouaroundi, assembly GCF_014898765.1. Classification (NCBI taxonomy): domain Eukaryota; kingdom Metazoa; phylum Chordata; class Mammalia; order Carnivora; family Felidae; genus Herpailurus; species Herpailurus yagouaroundi. The sequence goes on along the minus strand of NW_024412396.1, from coordinate 39,368,980 downwards.
ACTGGTTTGGCTGCAGAAGTATGAGCAAGAAGTAGTACAGCAAAAAGGTGTAGGACTGGGGAAGGAGGAGGACCAGACGTGGGTAAGCTCTGGGCCCGCAGTCAGGTCTGCCTTCCACTCAGGGATGGGAAACCACTGAAGGGCTTTCAACAGGGAAGTGTGCGATCTGATGGACATTTTAAAATCTGCAATTAGTTTGCTAATGTTTTTCACGTTCTGTGGATCTTCCCCAGATCTTCCCCGCTGCTGGCGGGAACCACAGCAGTCCCCGTGCTGTTAACTCCGGCACCTACCACAATACACTGTAGGCACTCAATAAATATGTATTAGATGAATGAGGTAATCTATGCAAAGCATTTACTGGTACAGAATAAGCACTCCATAAATGGTAACTATTTTTGTTTGCAACTCCAGATTTCAGCACAGTGGCCGACATATGGTAAAAGCTTATTTGAGTAAATGAATAATTTCGTGAAGTTATTAAAAATCTATATGAAAAACATATGATGACAAATTAATCAATTGCTTTTCACCCTGTTCCTTACTTATCAAGGCATGGCTGATTCTATTTTTGAGCTTTACTTTAAATTGTTAAGCTACCATAGGGGCACCTGGGTGGCTCAGTGGGTTAAGCATCTGACTTCGGTTCAGGTCATGATCTCATGGTCTGTGGGTTCAAGGCCCGGGTCAGGCTCTGTGCTAACAGATCAGAGCCTGAAGCCTGCTTCGGATTCTGGGTCCCCCTCTCTCTCTGCCCCTCCCCCACTCATACTCTGTCTCTTTCTCAAAAATAAACATTAAAAATAAATAAACTGTTAAACTACTGAGGGCATGGGGCGCCTGGGTGGCGCAGTCGGTTAAGGGTCCGACTTCAGCCAGGTCACGATCTCGCGGTCCGTGAGTTCGAGCCCCGTGTCAGGCTCTGGGCTGATGGCTCGGAGCCTGGAGCCTGTTTCCGATTCTGTGTCTCCCTCTCTCTCTGCCCCTCCCCTGTTCAAGCTCTGTCTCTCTCTGTCCCAAAAATAAATAGACGTTGAAAAAAATAAAAATAAAAAAAAATAAACTACTGAGGGCACTACCTAGAATAATCCCATTGTGACTCAGTTCTCTAAACATACTGCAGTATCCCGCAAACACAATCAGCACCAATGCACTGAAATGTCTGTAAAATTTCTAATTGGGTGAACTTACTCACATGATCTTTTTTTTTTTTTAGTAATCTTAATGTACAAGGTTAAGCTGACCCAAACTGGTTTGATTTTTATTTTTACTGAATTCAAATAAGGCTCAGTGAACTGAAACAGGTGAACAAAGAACTAAGAATTTCCACTTTTTATTTATTTTGACATCTCCAGAGTCTTTATCACCAAAAAAAAAAAAAAAAAAACTTAATGAGGATTACACCTGCTCCCTTCTCCCTCGTGGTGCTTTGGGGCAGGGGGCCATAATGGCGGGGCTAAGACCGTTTAGTAATTATCTCGGGAAAAGCCTCTGGAAGTCTCAACAGTTTTCCAGAAATAAAACTAAAGAAGGAGTCATGCATTCAGGTACAAAAACACGCCAAATATTCCATCTCATAAAAGGTGAACACCCTCTCCTGGCGATATTTACAAGGTCTCAATGGCAGGGACCCAGAGCGGCAAAGGGCCAGGTATGGTTCAGAGGTTTAATTGTAACCCCCAACCCTAAACGCGGCCGAACTCATCCTAGCACAACCATATAATATCTGCAAGGAGGACTTCGGAGCTATGGAAACTTTCAAAACAGCAGATGAAAGTTGCTTGAAATCAAACGAACTTCTAAAAAGAAAGAGATGCAGAAGTATAGAGCGGCTACAAAGAAGCCTCTCGGTTTGGCTCTGACTTGCTGGTGCTTGTACACAATCGTGCCTGCTAGCATCCAGCTCAGACGCTCCCTTCCATTAGGGGAGGGGAAAATAATAACTTTCGGAAATAACAAGCGTCCACAAAGGCAAATGTTACACGGGACTTCTCAAGCTCCATGTAATAAGGTGGCTCACGTAGTTTCGAGCAGCACCGATTCCACACAACTCTCCCCGCCCCTGCTTTTTTTTTTTTTTTTAACATTAGGAAAATAATCTAAGGAGGAAAAGGTGCTACCGTCAGACCCTCAAGGCAATTTCAGACAACAAAGACCCCAAACAATCAAAATGGAATTATAATCCGAGCAGTCCGAGCGGCCCCTGGCGCGGGGGCGCTTGGCTGCCGCGCCCGCCGCGGTTCCTGGAGCGCAGGGGCTGGCGGGTCCCCGCGCCCTCTCCAGCCCGGGTGCGCCCCGGCCCGCGGGTTCTCGGGGACTCGGGGCGAGCCTCGCGCCGCCCACGATTTGGCAATCTGTGAGCCGTTGCTCTCCACGTTCTATCTCACGCGGGGTTCAAAATCTTTCCCGCCCAGGCTTGACGCGAGGAAAGAAAACAATCAGCATATCCCAAGCGCTGGGGCCTGGGCCGGGAGGGGGCGGCAGGGGGGACCAGGGCCGAGCCCCCAGCGCAGCCCCTTTCTGAGCCGGGCGGACCGGCGGGCTGGGGCCCGGAGGTGACACAAAGAAGCCGGAGAGACAAACGCCACCCGCTGGCGCTCGCTCCAATCCCCGGAGCGCCCCGCCCGCTGACAAGTTTGCGGCGCCCTCCACGCACCCCGCTCTCCCCACCTGGGCAAAGTTTCCGGTGGCCTGGCTCGGACCCCGACATCGGGTCGGTTCTCGTGCCTGCTGTCCCCCGCACTCTGCTCGGGGACCTTTCCCTCCCTCGCCCCCGCCCCTTCCCCTCCCTCCCGCTCTCCCTCCCCGCCACAGCCCGCTCTCTCCGGGGCGCACCGGGGTGCTGGGGGCCCGCGGCCGCGCTCACCCGCCGCTGGCCTGGCGAGGGGCGAGGGCGCGGGCTGGGGCGGGCCCGGGTCGGCGCCCTGCTTGCCTTGCTCCCTCGATCGCGCCTTTTACTCGTCCTCCCGTCCGCTTTTTCGGTCCAGAAGGCTCGGGGCTCAGCAGAGCGCGCTCCGCTCCTTGGCGCTCGGAAAGCTGAAAACCACGCCCCGCGCCTTCCCCGCCCGCCGCCTGCCGCTGAGTCCCGCGCTCGCCGCTCCGCGGCCAGTGTGGAGCTAGCCCCAGAGCACCGGAGGCGTGGCCGCCCGCCTCCCACCTCTCAGGCCCCGCGGCCGCCGTGGCCTGGCAACTTTCTTCCCAGGTTTTGGGACGTCAGAGAGGGGGGCGGGGAGATGCTAACTCAGAAAGCAGGTTAACGACCGGGGGTAGAAAGAATGTCACAAACTCCCAAAAAAGCGTTTCTGCCGGATTTCATCTAGGAACTTCTCTAACCTTCCTGGACTCCTGGTTCTTTGAGTAAGAGAGTAAGGGAGTAAGAGAGCAGATGTGCAAATTAGCTACCAAACGTTGATCGAGTCATCTAACCTTTCTGGACCCTTTGTAAAATAAGGATTTGAGATTAGATGACCTTTACCATCTGGGTCAGTATTTCTAATAGCGTGGTCTAGACTTCAGGATCACCTGGAAGGTAGGGAAGGCCCTTGTTAAAATACAGAAGGCCTGCACAAGAACGGCCTCAGTCTTTTTTTTTTTTTTTAAGTTTATTTATAGAGAGAGAGAGAGGGAGAGAGAGAGTGCAAGTGGGGGAAGGGCAGAGAGAGAAGGAGACAGAGAATCCCAAGCAGGCTCTGAGCTGACAGCATGGAGCCCTTATGGGGCTCTAATTCCAGAACCATGAGGTCATGACCTGAGCAGAAATAAAAAAATGAGGTGCTTACCCAGCTGAGCCACCCAGGCACCCCCAAGAACCACCTCAATCTTAAGATACTATATACATCTTCCAGATCTGAAATTCACTGGAAGCTAAATCCTTGGGAATCCATCCTGCAGATGCCAGTTTGATATCCCAGCAAATTACTCAATGCCTTTGGACTCGGGATGATGTCAGTTGACTCCCACTTACCCCCTGTATTGCTGCTGCAGCATTGCTAAGGCAGTCAAAATCCTAAATGAATGGTATTGTATCAACTCACTATTATTATGTAAAGAAGGGACTTTAAAATATTTCTCTAGTGTGTTTGTATTGCAATCAAATCACCTTCTTCTAAATCCAAGCTCACCTATGTTGTATGGCTACAAAATCTTGCCTGGATTACCTAGTTAAATATGGTGCTTGTGATCCAAACCAAATGGTAAGGAGCAGACATTAGAGTTTTCATAATGCATGCAGTTAACACATGTTAATGAAAAAATAATCATTGTAAATTTTACCCACAACTAGGAACAATTATTTCAAAAACTTGTGCCTCTATGAGTACCAGCATGATTCAGTTATTTGAAAAGCACATTTTACTGATGGTCAATGGCTCAACTCAACAAAACAGCACAGTATCAGTCTATGTGTCATTCCTTGAATTCCAAGATGATCATTCTGATAGTATCGCTTCTCTTCTTAGACTACCTAGGTTTACATTATTTAGTACTAATGGCTTGGATCTCAACAAAGGTCTATAAAGTAAGAAGATCCTTCTGGTCCTAGGGTGTCTTTTCATAGAACCGTTTTGCCTGATACGATACATACAAATCCAAGAGCCAATTTGGGGAAAGTTTGGGCTCTCGGGTGTATGGAACTGCTCTAACAAAGCATTGTCTGTTATTTTCCTTTTCTGTTCTATTCATGCTCTTCATTTCCATTTTACATCGGTTGCTTCCTTTAGAGTAAATGCTGCGAAATCATCATGGCAACAGTCTCTGGAGAAAATATTATGAATCATTTCTTAATTATTGTTCCCTTGTAGGCATCTATGCCACTAGTCCGCGAAATGAAAGGACTATTGTTCCGTATTGTGTCTAGTGCGCTCAAGAGAGTCCAGAATAAAGTGTCTCAAAATGTTTTCAGATGTCCCCAATTAGAGTCTTGTAATGATCTATGGTGTCTCCTAGACATGTCAGTTTGGATATAAAAGTAGTACCTACTTTCCAAACCAGCAAATTCGACCGATGGCAGGAGTACTGAAACAGATCCTCCACACTTTGAAATGAAAATAAAATGTAATGCTAAGCCAAACAGAGGCACACCCGGTTCTTTTGAAACACAACACTGAGCATGGGAACGGATGGCTCATGTGCTTCCAATCTCTGACTGTCAGGGTAAGGTTGCCATGAACCCAGCCCCGCCCACATTCTCCCATGCACCAAAAAACAGAGAGAGTACAACAACACAGTATGATGTCATGTTATGCCTCTCAGCTATTATTTACAACCAGCCTCTTATTTATAGCAAAAGATCCCATTGGGCCCCACAGCCCACCTGAGGGACTTTGTCAGCTCCAGTTGTGCTAAAAACACACAAGTTTTGCAAATTGATCCAACTGAAAGCACATCCGTGGCTTGGTACACAAGCATGCTGTGGCATATGGTGAGTACTACCGAAGCAGACATTCAATACGGAATCGCACATGGCACTGAGCGGGACAAATAACATGGTCTGAGGCATTCAAGCAGGCTGGACGTCCTCATGCCATTAAAGGAATTCAATTGACCACTCTTTGGGTGCCTGGGTGTTTCAGTTGCTTTAGCATCTGACTTCAGCTCAGGTCACGATCTCACAGTTCATGAGCTTGAGCCCCGCATCGGGTGTGCACGAGCCCCTCACAGAGTGAACACAAGCCCCGCTTCTCTCTCTCTCTCTCTCTCTCTCTCTCTCTCTGCCCCTCACTCACTTGCGCCCTCTCTAAATAAATAAATAAATAAATAAATAAATAAATAAATAAATAAATTCTTCTAAAAAAACAATTGACCACTCTTTCTAAATTTTTTTTTTATTTTTAACATGAAATTTATTGTCAAATTGCTTTCCATACAACACCCAGTGCTCATCCCAACAGGTGCCCTCCTCCATGCCCATCACCTCTTTTCCCCTCCTTCCTGCCCCCCCATGACCACTCTTAAGTTAAGCCGCAACCTCTCTCTGTCGAAGCATGGATTGCTCAGAACTAGAATCGTTGTTTACATTCCTGTATCCCACACTAGACTTGCCCAGATCCTCGTCTTGGCATCCACAGAGCCTAAATAAGAATGGCAATGGATTTTATACCAGGAGCAAACCCTAGTCTTGAATTTGGGTGCTGTATTGAGAAGGATTCTAGCGCTCCATCTAAATTTAGCAAGAAAGGATACAAATTGAATAGTAACTGAGTCTCTGCCAGGGGCACAGAAGGAGGAGGAATTGACACTAGTATCATATATTTATCAACCCTGATGGTAACAGAAAATAATAATGTTAAATGATTGGCCAGATGGATAAGTGAGTTTAAAGAACAACACAAAGTATCTTTAGCTGAAGGGGCGGCTATTATGTTACTTAATCTGAGGCAGGATGAGACCATCTTATTACTTGCTTCTATTTTTTTTTTTTTAATGTTTATTTTTGAGAAAGCACAAGTGGGGAAGGGAAAGAGAGAAGGGGACAGAGGATCAGAAGCAGGCTTTGCACTGACAGCAGTGAGCCCGATGTCGGGCTCAAACTCGTGAGCCACAAGATTATGACCTGAGTGGAAGTCAGAGGCTCAACCCATTGAGCCACCCAGGCACCTTGCTACCAACCCACTGAGCCACCCAGGCGCCCAGCTACTTGCTTCTATTTTATGCCGGGATGCCTGGGTGGTGGCTCAGTGGGTTAAGCATCTGACTTGAATTGGGCTCAGGTCAGGATCTCCCAGTTCCTGAGATAGGGACCCACATTGGGCTCTGTGCTGATGGTGAGGAGCCTGTTTGGGGTTCTCTCTCAAAATAAATAAATAAACTTTAAACAACAACAACAACAACAACAACAACAACAACAAACAACACCAAAGTTAGTATAAATACAAAAGGAGATTGGCTTAGAGCTAAACACTCCCTGTTAGGATGCTAGGTCTGCTGATCTCAAGGGACAATCTTTCACCACAATATTTTTTACCATATTGGGAGCGGTTGTTTAAGCCGGGGATGAAAATAGCTGGCCAGGAAAATGGTTCTGTTCCTCTTTGTCCAAGAGTCCAATCACACCCTGTAAAGGTCTGAGCTCTTATCTCATTCTGCTCTTGTTTCCTGCCAAACCTGGAAAACTAACAGGAATAAACGTTGGCTAATTGCTCCCTTGACCAAAATGATCTCTCTGGCCATTGTCCTGATTCGAGTAGAAAATTGGGTCCAGCAACCTGTCATGCTCTGCCAATTTATGCAGTAGATGGTCTCCTAAAATACTGAGCCAGTCAATCAAGTTTCTGCCAGTTGAATCTGAGAGGCCAACATTCTAGAGTTGGAAGAAAAACTAAAACGAGTATGTCACGATTCAGGTCAAACATATATGTAAAATGCTAAGCATGGAGGCTGGCAGGCAGTAAGCACTCAACAAATAATAGCTGTTACTGCAATACTTTTAGTCAGCAACAGTGGGTATTATTTCAAAAGCACTTTTATTGCACTGGTAAATTATAGTATTGAATTAAAGAAATATCCCATAGCACACCTTATTTTACACAGAAGACAGACAGGCTAGAGAAAATATTTGCCTAATGGCATAAAACTAGTACTGGCAGTCCCTGGATGAGAATTTAGAGAAGTTTTTAGCAGAAATAAATGTATCATTTAGAAGAATCCTGTTGTATATATCTTGTTGTTTGTTTTACTCTCAAACGCAAATCATTGAATTAACCATACTATTCAACTTACAATACAAAACAATAAAGGGGCACCTGGGTGGCTCAGTCAGAGGAGTGTCCAACTCTTAATTTTGGCTCAGGTCATGATCTCTCAGTTCCTGAGATCGAGCCCTACTTCTGGCTCTGTGCCAACAGCACAGAGCCTTCTTGGGATTCTCTCTCTCCCTCTCTCTCTAAAGCTCCGCCACTCATGTGCATTCTCTCTCTCAAAATAAATAAGCAAACTTAAAAAAATAACAATAAAAATAAGAGACATCAACATCTCTCTAAAGCCAATGCAGGTCTAAAGGATCATTTTAGAGGTACAAAAAATCTAAACAACATAATAAAGTAGATCTCACGGATATATTCACATGTATAACTCAAAAATAGAGTATCCTTTCTCCCTGAGCACATATGGACTCAGTCATGAAAACTGACTTTGTACTGTGTTACTCCTCAGTGATAGAATAAACTATGAATAATGCAAATAGTATTTTAATGAAATAATAATAGTAATAAACACTACAATAAAACTAAAAGTTAATAACAAAATCAGAAAACAAACAATCCTTTTCACCTAGAAAGTTTAAAGTGTGCTATTAAATGAGTATTGGATGAGATGAAATCTAGTATACAAAGTGAAGTCATAATTTCTAAAAACTAACAAATAATGGAAATAATATATATCTACATAAAAATATAATCTATAAAAAATCAGTGATTAGGGGAAAACATGTAGCCTTCAAGTATTTATACAACAAAAATAAAAGAATGACTATAAATGAATTCTATTTCTAATTCAAAAAGCTAAACCATAGTCAGCTCATCTTCAACAAAGCAGGAAAGAATATCCAATAGAAAAAAGACAGTCTCTTCAACAAATGGTGTTGGGAAAACTGGACAGCAACATACAAAAAAATCAAATTGGACCACTTTCTTACACCATATACAAAAATAAACTGAAAATGGATGAAAGACCTAAATGTGAGACAGAAAACAATCAAAGTCCTGGAGGAGAACATAGGCAGTAGCCTTTTTGACCTCGGCCGCAGCAACTTCTTACTAGACATGTCGCCAGAGGCAAGGGAAACAAAGGCAAAAATAAACTATTGGGACTTCATCAAAATAAAAAGCTTCTGCACAGCAAAGGAAACAGTCAACAAAACTAAAAGGCAGTCTATGTAATGGGAGACGATATTTTCAAATGACTTATCTGATAAAGGGTTAGTAACCAAAATCTATAAAGAATTTAGCAAACTCAACACCCAAAAAACAAATAATCCAGTGAGGAAATGGGCAAAAGCCATGAATAGATGCTTCTCCAAAGAAGACATCTATTTGGCTAAGACACATGACAAGATGCTCAACATCACTCATCATCAGGGAAATACAAATTAAAACCACAATGAGCTATTACCTCACACCTGTCAGAATGGCTAAAATTAACAACACAGGAAACATCAGGTGTTAGCAAGGATTCGGAGATAAGGGGAACCCTCTTACATTGTTGGTGGGAATGCAAACTGGTGCAGCCACTCTGGAAAACAGTATGGAGCTTCCTCAGAAAGTTAAAAATAGAACTACCCTATGATCCAGCAATTGCACTACTAGGTATCTACCCAAAGGATACAAAAATACAGGTTCGCAAGGGTACATGCACCCTGATGTTTATAGCAGCATTATCGACAATAGCCAAGCTATGGAGAGGGCCCAAATATCCATCGACTGATGAATGAATAAAGGAAATGTGGTATATATATCATATATACATATATATAATATATATGTATATATGATGGATTATTACTCAGCCTTCAAAAGAACGAAATCTTGCCATTTGCAATGATGTGGATGGAGCTAGAGTGTATCATGCTAAATGAAATGAGTCAGTCAGAGAAAGACAAATACCACATGATTTCACTCACATGTGGAATTTGAGAAACAAAACAGATAAACATATGGGGGGGGAGGTAAGAGAGAGGGAAACAAACCATGAGAGACTCTTAAAAATAGAGAACAAACTAACGTTAATGGAGGGAGGAAGTGGGGGGGGGTAGGTTAGATGGGTGATTGGTATTAAGGAGGGCACCTGTTATGATGAGCACAACGTATTGTATGTAATTAGTGAATCACTGAATTCTCCTGAAACCAATAGTGCACTGTATATTAACTAACTAGAACTTAAATTAAAATTTGGGGGAAAAAGACCTAAACTAAAGAAAAGCAGAAGGAATAAAATAAAGATAAAAACAGAAATCAATGAAGTTGAATACATAAAACCAATAAAACTAATAAATAAAATAAATCTGTTGACTTTTGAAGAAAAAAAAGATTTCAGTGACAGACCACTAAGAAACCTAATCCAGAAAAAAAAAGGAAAAAAGCATAAACATTCAAAATAAGAAATGATAAGAGAGCTGGCCATTGAAATAGAAAGTGACATGGCATTATGTAATTATTTTCATAGTATTATGAAAATACATTTGAAAACCTAGACTACAAAATGCCCAAATTATTCCCAATAAATATAGAAAGTCTTGAAAAACCAATTTTATTAGAAGAAATAAAGATATCCAAGAACAATTCATACAAAAAAACTATCAGGCCAAATGATTTCACAAAGAAATTCTTCTAAATCCTCAAAGATCTGATACCTAGATGATACACACATTGTTTCAGAGCATTTCAAAAGAAGAAAGCCTTCCAAATTGGTTTTATTTTTGAAGCCAGTATAACATCATTTCAAAATATGACAAATATTGCACAACTCTCATTGACAGATATGGATATAAAAAATTCTAAATCAAATATTAGAATCAGAATCCAAAAGCATATCTAAAAAAATTACGCAGGGCACCTGGTGAGCCCTACATCAGGCTCCACACTGACAGTGCAGAGCATGCTTGGGGTTCTCTCCCTCCCTCTCTCTCCACGCCTCCTTCCTTTTGTCTCCCTCCCTCACTCTTTTTTCTCTCTCAAAATAAATAAATAAACATTTTCAAAAATTATGCAATCCTACTGCTTAGTATTTACTCAAATGAACTGAAAACTTCTATCCATACATAAACCTGTATGGATGTTTGTAGCAGTTGTATTCATAATGGCCAAAACTTGGAAGCAACTAATATATCCTTCAGTAGATGATAAATAAATTGTGGTTCATCCAGGCAATGGAATATCATTCAGTGCTAAAAAGAAATGAGCTATCAAGCCATGAAAAGGCACAGAAGAAACTTAAATGCATGTTACTAAGTGAAAGAAGCTAATCTGAAAACACTACACACTGTATGACTCCAAAAATATGACACTCTAAAAAAGGCAGAACTGTGGGGACAATACAATGGTCAGTGGTTTCCAGGGAGTCGGGGGAAAGAAGGATGAATAAGTGGGCCACAAATGACTTTTAGGGCAGCAAAACTATTCTGCATGATAATATAATGGTGGATACATGTCATTACACAATTGTCCAAACCCGTAGAATATACAACACCAAGAGCAAACCCTAATGTAAACTATAGACTTTGAGTGAAAATGATTTCTCAATATAGGTTCATCAGTTATAACAAATGTACTACCCTGATGGAGGATGTTGATAGAGGGAGAGGCTTTGTGTGTAGAGGGCAGGAGGTATATGGAAACTCTCTGTACCTTCCTCTTAATTTTTGTGTAAACCTAAAACTGCTAAAAAAAAAAAAAAGTCTAATAAAACTTTAAAAAACAAAACAGCAGGGGTGCCTGGGTGGCTCAGTCGGGTAAACATCCCACTTCGGCTCAGGTCATGATCTCATAGTTCATGAGTTCGAGCCTCATGTCGGGCTCTGTGCCAGCAGCTCAGAGCCTGGACCCTGCTTCAGATTCTTTGTGTCCCTCTCTCTCTGCCCCTTCTCACTGGTGCTGTCTCTCTCTCACTCTGTGTCTCTCAAAAATAAACATTAAAAAATAATAATAATAAATAAATAAATAAATAAACAAACAACAAACAGCAACAACAACAAAAAATCTTTATGACCAAGATGGATTTATTCTGAGAATATAAGGATGGTTTCACACTAAGAACACCATTAATATAATTTACCCAGTGATATAATATATACAAGGAGGAAATGATAAGATTAGTTCCATAGTGCTGAAAAGATCTTTGACACAAGTCAATATCTATTTCTGTTTTTTTGTTTGTTGGTTTGTCCGGTTGGTTTGTTTGTTTTTAAGTAGGCTCCACATCCAGTGTGGAGCCCAACATGGGTCTTGAATTCACAACCATGAGATCAAGACCTGAACTGAGATCAAGAGTCGGCTGCTAAACCGACTGAACCACCCAGGTACTCCTCTATTTCTGTTTTTAAAAATTCAATAAAATAGAAATTGATAGATATTTCATAACGTAATAAAATATACCTCAGCATCTTACTTACAGGGAAACATTAGTGGCATTCCTACCAAGGTCAGGAACAAAGCAAGAATGCTCACTATCTCCACGGTACTTTTTTTTTTTTTAAGTAAGCTTCACATCCAGTGCAGAGCCTAACACAAGGCTTGAATTCATGACTCTGAGATCAAGACCTGAGCTGAGATCATGAGTCAGATACTTAACCCACCTACCTAACTGAGCCACCCAGGCACCCCAATAACTTATTATTTTAATGGAGATTAGCCAATGTAATAAGACAAAACAATTCAATTTAAAGGCATAAAGTTGAAAATAAGTGAAATTACATTGCTGATGGTATGAAAATACACTTAGAAAACTCCAAAAATAAATACTAAAGCTAACACAGACACTAAAGAATTTAGTAACATTGCTAGTTTTAAAATTAACATACAGGGATGCCTGGGTGGCTCAGTCAGTTAAGCCTCTGACTTCGGCTCAGGTCATGATCTCATAGTGAGTTTAAGCCCCCCTCCATCGGGCTCTGTGCTGACAGCTCAGAGCCTGGAGTCTGTTTCAGATTCTGTGTCTCCTTCTCTCTCTGCCCCTCCCCTGCTTGCACTCTGTCTCAATCTCTCTCTCTCTCTCTCTCTCTCTCTCTCTCTCTCTCAAAAAAAAGCATTAAAAATAATAATAAAAGTAAATTAAATTAACATACAAAAACAACACCCTTCATATATATCAAACAATAAAAGATTTAATGTAAAACTAAATCATGTTTACAAAAGCAACAAAAAATAAAATACTTAAAGGTAAATTTAACAAGAAACATGCAAATTTATATGAAAAAAATCTTTAAATACTCTTCAAAGACACAATATTTGCCTTGAACAAATGAAAAACAAAGGATTTCATGCTCTTGGATAAAGGAAATAAAATTAAAAAGATGTCAATTTTATTCAGAATTAACATATAAATGTAAGGCAATCCCATAATGGTACTCACATGATTTTTTTTTCCCTCTGGAGTTAAGTAAGTTGATAAGCAAAGTCAAAAGACTGCCAAATTGGGAAGAGGTATTGCTATTTAATTGGCAAAGGGCTAATTACCATAATGTATGTTTAAAAATGAGTAGAGGGGCACCTGGGTGGCGCAGTCGGTTAAGCGTCTGACTTCAGCCAGGTCACGATCTCGCGGTCCGTGAGTTCGAGCCCCGCGTCGGGCTCTGGGCTGATGGCTCAGAGCCTGGAGCCTGCTTCCGATTCTGTGTCTCCCTCTGTCTCTGCCCCTCCCCCGTTCATGCTCTGTCTCTCTCTGTCCCAAAAATAAATAAAAACGTTTAAAAAAAAATTTAAAAAAAAATGAGTAGAATCATCAAAATCCAATAGAAAAAATGGGAAAAAGACATGAACAGGCAATTCACAGAAAAAGATATATAAATAGATATAGAAGATAAATAAACAGGGGTGCCTGGGTGGCTCAGTCAGTTGAACATCCAACTTCAGCTCAGATCATGATCTCATGGTTCGTGGGTTCAAGTCCCACATTGGGCTCTTTGCTGACAGCTCAGAGCCTGGAGCCTGCTTGAAGTTCTGTGTCCCCCCCCCCCTCCCCTGCTCACACTGTTTCTCTCTCTCTCTCTCTCTCTCTCAAAAATAAATAAAACATGAATATATAAATAGATATATAAACAGATCTCAAACATATCTATCTCAACTTCATAAAAGAAATCCAAATTAAAACTACACTGAAATCTCATCTAATACCTATTAGTCTGGCAAACAATTTAAAGGTCTGACAATGCACTCTGTTCATGTGGCTCTGTGGAAAAACACTCTCATATGTTGTTGCTGAATGCAAAATTGTTCAATGCTATATAGAGAAAAAAATTGGCAATATCTAGCAAAGCTACATATAATCCCACTAAGAATTTGCCTTGAGGACATAGTTGCAGAAAAACAAAACAAAATATGCACAAGGTTTTCCACTGCAGCACTATTTGTTCCCCTGCCAGATGATTTCTCTTGGGTTTTGACAATGGGAGACCAAGATAGGAAGGCAGAAGGGGAGAAGACACTTGCTTCCTGCTTCTAGTTCCAGTCAGATCCCTCCAGCAGCATGAAGACAGCTATACCTTTAGCCTCTGCTGCTGTTGGCACTCACTGTGTCAATTGCTTGGCACCTTCCTCCCAGGAGTTCCACCACCAATCTCAGAATGCTCCTCCAAACATCTGAGTGCTAGCTGTGATGCACCTGAGCACCAGGCCAATGGTGCCCACCAGAAATTACAGGTGGGCCAGTGGTTGCAAGCAACAAAGCACAGCCTGTGGGAGCCCTTCCTCCAAGTCCCTAGATTCTATACATGCTAGCTCTTCCATTTTGTTCCCTAGCCCTAGGAGTCTGGTCTTCTTCCTACAGCTATTAATTAAAGAAGGCCTAAATAGGTGGAAGGATATATCTTATTCATGTAATGGCAATGAACAAACTACACTTGGCAGAGACATCATCAAAATTGGGGTCTCTGAAGGATCCCAGAAAGCAAAACCAGTATCCAGGTTAAACTGCTTACTTTGGTGCTGTTACTTGAAAGAGAAAAATGTCTATATTTTTTAAGCCCTTTATTTTGGGTTCTTTTTTCCATAACAAGCTTAGCCTTACCCACACTAAGATACTGGATTAAAAATTTAGATGTAGGGGCACCTGGGTGGCCCAGTTGTTTGAGCAACTGACTCTTGATCTTGGCTCAGGTCATGATTCCAGGGTGGTGGGATGGAGCCCTGTATCGGGCTCCATGCTGAGCATGGAGCCTGTTTAAGATTCTCTCTCTCTCTCCCTCTGCCCTCTCCCCTGCTCAAGTGCTCGCTCTCTCTCTCTCTCTCTCTCTCTCTCTCTCAGAAAAAGGTGGAGGGAGAGCTGAAAAGACAAATCACAGGAAGGAGATATTTTTGGCACACATAATAAACAAAGATCTAGAATCCAGAATATATTGTGAAAATTAAGGGAAACTTCACTAAAATGGAGTGAGCAGGTTCAGAAGGGGGAGCTCTCATGCCCTACTACTTGTTAATTGCAGACCCAACAGGAAGAGAGGCACCTTGCAGGTGGATGCTACTTTATTATCTTAGAAGAGGAAGAAAGGATACCTCCTCCCCTGGCAACAGCCCAGCCAATGAGAAACTGTCAGACTGTCATAACTCAGCCAATGAAAAGCTACTATACCTCCAACTCCCAATTTATGCCAATGGACTTTTTTGTTTATAACAGCTTTTCCAACATCCCCCTTTCCTCTATAAAGGAGTGTAGCTCTCCTTTGTTTGTTGGACTTGCCTATAGACTTTGCCAAAGCTAGCTTTCCCAAATTGCAATTCCTTGCTATTGCTGAAAAAAACTCATCTTTTGCTAATAAAATAACTGAGAAGTTTCATTTTCAAGGTTAACAACATGTAGAACTTGTACAAAATAGATTGGAAATAGCAGACAAATAGAATACTTGAACTGCAACTTTAAAGAAGAGAAAATCTCAAGGGTCAATAAGTGGGAAAAAATGTTCCACCTTATTACTAATCAGAAAAGTTAGAATAAGACCCTAGTGAGGTAACATTTTACACACTAGCTACTGGATAAATGAAGAAATCAGAAAGTATCAAGTGCTAATGAAGACATAGATCTACAGGAACTCTTAGACACTGCTAGTGCGAGTGTAAGTTGGTAAAATTGTCTTGAAGATCAACTCGCGTTATCTTGTAAAACTAAAAATTTGCAAAGCCTGAGATGGAAGAGTTCCACTTTTAGGTATACACCATGTCTATCTGGGACCAGCACAAAATGTACATGTATGTGATATACCCAAAAATGTATATGTATAAAAATGACTCAGGTATATGTTTCTAGTAGTATTATATTTAAAATAAACTTGTTTGAGGAATAATCTAATTAGAATAAAATGCACAGATTTCAGTTCGATGAGTTTTGGTGAACATATATACCCATGCTACCATTTCCACAATCAAAATGTAGAACATTTACATAACTCCAGAAATCTCTCCTGTGCCTCTTTATAGTCAATTCCTTCCTCCAGGCAACCATAGATTGGTTTTACCTGCTCTAGACTTTATATAAATGAAATTATACAGTACAAATTATTTTGTGTGGGCTTTTTTCTCTTAAAAGAATGTTTTTGAGATTTGTTGTAGGGGAAGAAATTTCCGTTACCCCCCTAAGGTCTTTCTAGTTGGACTAAGAACCAAATCGACATGAGACAGATTAACAGGAGAAAATCAAATTTACCTTTATAGGTATACAGAATCCACATAGATATGGAATTTCAGAGACAGGCAACATCAGGCTTATCTGAGGTAAAGAGAAGGGTAGAGTTAGGGGTATACAAAGAAAAGGAGGACCATTAGCAGGAAGGTGAGAGGAGATGTTTGGAAAACAAAGGTTGCTCTGCTCTGCAGACAAGTTTCTTAGGTAAGGAGGAATCTCTGTGAATAGCTCTCTTCCTGGTACAAGTAGGTAGTTGAGGGGGCATGTAAAGAGCTTTTCCTGAGTCTACTAGATTTTGATTGCTTTTAACTCAAGATAATCTTCCTGCCAAAGTGGTCTATCTTGGGTCAGCCTGCCCTTGCCCCTACAGATTCATTTGTGTTTTCGTATGTAACAGCAGTTTGTTCATTTGTATTGCTAGCTAATATCATACTCACTGATGGCTACTGGATCGTTTCCAGTTGGGATTATTATAGATAAGTCTGCTGTAAATATTCTGTACAAATCATATTATAGGCATATGTTTCCATTTCTCTTGGGTAAATACCTAGGAGTGCAATTGCTATGAAACTGAGTGGATGTATGCTTAATTTTATATAAAATTGTGAAATTGTTTTTCAAAGTGATAGAACCGTTTTACACTTCCACGGGCAATGTACAATATTTCCAATTACCACACTTGGTATCATCAGTCTTTTTAATGTTAATCATTCCAATGGATGTGAAGAGGTATGTCAATGTGGTTTTGATATGCATTTCCTTAATGATTAGTGATATTGAGCATCTTTCCATTTGCTGATTAGACTTTAATATATGTATGTGCCTACATAGACATTTATGTGTGTATATCTTCTTTTGTGAAGGGTCTGTTGAAATATTTTGTCCATTTTAATTGAACTATTCGTTTTTATATTGTTGTTAGAATTCTTTATACAAGCATCATATTTATGTACTAGCTTGCAAACATTTTCTCCCAGCCTGTGATTTGACTTTTTATTTGTTTTTTAAAGTTTATTTCTTTATTTGGTGCATGTGCATGCGCATGCGCTCATGCACAAGAGAGAGCGAGCAGGGGAAGAGCACAGAGGGAGAGGGAGAGGGAGAGAGAATCCCAAGCAGGCTCCACACTGTTAGCACAGAGACCAACTCGGGGCTCAAACTCGCCAACTGTGAGATCATGACCTGATCTGAGATCAAGAGTCCAACACTTAACCAACTGAGCCATCCAGGCACCCCCTTACTTTTCACTTTCTTATAAGTATCTTTGGAAAACCACAGATTTGGCTTTTGTTGTTATTGTTTGAATTTGAATATATAAAATATCAACACACAGGTATTCAGTTCATAAATGAAGAAAGTAATGCTCACTATAGGTCATTTGCCAAGGCCTCTCAATCGAATAAGTCTTTAATTGTGGATTATGTGGTAGCAATATGTTTAAAACTTTTTGAAGAACAGTCAGATATTTTTCCAAAGTGCACCATTTTACAATCCCACCAGCAATGCATGATGGTTCCAATTTTTCCATATTCTCACCAACACTTAATTATTGTCTTTCTTTTTCATTTTAGCTGTTCTACTATGTGTCAAGTAGTATCTCATTGTGGTTTTCATTTGCATGTTGAACATCTTTTATGCACTTACTGGCTATTTACATATCTTCTTTGGAGAAATGTCTATTCAGATGCTTTGCTCATTTTAAAAATGAGGTTGTGTTTTTATTTTTGAGTTGTAAGAATTCTTTACTCATTCTGAATATAAGTCCCTTTTCTGATATATGATTTGCAAATATTTTCTCTCCCATTCTGTGTATTGGTTTTTCATTTCTTGATGATTTCCTTTAAAGTGCAAAAGGTAATAATAATGGTACTAATAACGTACAGAAGGTTTTAATTCGGACAAAGTCCAATTTACCTATTTTTCCTTTTGTTACTATGTTTTTTGAGAAACCATCACCTAACCTAAAGCCATGAAGATACACACCTAAGTTTTCTTCTACGAGTTTTATGGTTTTAGTTCTTACCTTTAGGTCAATGATGCATTTGGAGTTAATTTTCACATATAGTGTGATGTGGGAATCCAGCTTCATTCGTTTCCATGTGAATATCCAATTTTCATGTGTCCCAACACCATTCACTGAAAAAACTATTTTTCCCCATCAGATTTCTTGGCACCCATGTTGAAAACAATTGACCATAAATGTAAGAGTTATTTATTCCTTCCTGTACTTCTGAATTTACATCTTATATCATTGCCTACATCTTTAAGAATTCCCCTTAGCATTTCTTTCTTTCTTTTTTTAAATGTATTTATTTTGAGAGAGAGAGCGATAGCAGGGGAGGGTCAGAGAGAGCGAGACAGAGGATCTGAAGCAGGCTCCACACCAACAGCGGTGAACCAGATGGGGGGCTCAAACCCACAAACCATGAGATCATGACCTGAGCCAGTCAGACGCTTAACCGACTGAGCCACCCCGGTGCCCCTCCCTTAGCATTTCTTGTGTCAGCATTATTTATAATAGCAAAACAAATTAAAGGCCCCAAATGTCCATAGATAAAAGAGTGGATTAGAAAAAATGAGTTATTTTCTTACTAGAGAATATCATCTAACAGTGAAAATGAATCTACAACAACTATTTACAAAAACAGACAACTCATAGAAATAGAATATTAAGAACTCTGCTTTTATTCTGTATGAGAATTCATTGTAGTGATTTGAGCAGAGGAAGAATATTATTGGACTGATATTTTAACAGGATTCTTTTGTGTGCTGTGTTGAGAACCCACTACGGGTGGGGAGGAGGGCAAGGGCAGAAGTTGTCAGATCCACTCTGAGGCTATTGTAATAATTCAGGCAACAGATGATGGTGTCTTGCGCCAAGATGGTGGCTGTGGAATGAAGAGAAGTGGTAGAATTCTGGATATACTTTGAAGGTACATTCGACATAATATGGGAGGTATTGGTAAAGGAGAGGAATCAAGTAGGTTCAGAATGAAAGGAAAATTAATCAGCGTTCAAGTATTGTTTCAAACAATAGCATAGTTGATATAATGATATTGCAGAAAATTGTGAAGCATAGTAAGTGAAAGGAGTCAGTGATCCCAATGTTTTTAGTCTGAACACATGGAAGAATAAAGTCTTATGTTATTATCTGCACTTTTCTATATGTTGGAAATATTTTTTTAATGTTTGTTTATTTTTTAGAGAAAGAGACAGAGAGAGAGGCAGAGCGTGAGCAGGGGAGGGACAGAGAGAGGGAGACACAGAATCCCAAGCAGGCTCCAGGCTCCAAGCTCTCAGCACAGAGCCCAACACGAGGCTCAAACCCATAAACCGTCAGATCATGACTTGAGCCAAAGTCATGACGCTTAACCAACTGAGCCATCTAGGTGCCCCTGAAAATACTTTATTATACACAAATGCTGAGAATATTTTTAATAATTATTATAAATATGAATTAAAATATTAATTAAAACTTTGGAGATTTTCAAAATTAGGTTACTACTTAAGGAATGAGATACTAAAAAAACACTAGTGGAAGCATCTCAAAAACAAATGTGTCTTTTAAAACTTTTCCATAAAACTTTGTATTATACTAATTGTTATGTATGCATGACAACAGTGGTTTACCTATTTTTTTTAACAGTTTTTTATTGATGTATCTTTAGCACCAAGAAAAAGGGCAGCAGCCATTTGTTGAATAAATGAGCAAAGAAGGCCTTATTTATTCTCCCGATCCAATTCTTCCCTTTACTTATTATTTAAGCTCCACAGATGCTGTGGTTGATTTACACTGTTCTGCATGTTAAAAAGTAAGAGACAGCAATATATTTGTGTCATTATTATTAGAGTAAATGTCAGTAATTATTAAATCTGAAGAAATTGAAAGAAAAACTCAGAGATAAATGTTTAAGAGATATTTTCATCTGTGAAATATATGAACAAGTTAAATTAAGAAACTCAGATTTCCTTATATATTCTTCATTATGCATATCTTGGAAGGTGTCTACTTACAAGAGATTACAAAAAATAAGACTACCTTTTGAGATAGAAGATAGAGCTGCTTATGTTCTGTAGGGCAGGATTCTATGTTGGTACATTTATCATTCTTGCTGGGTGATAGCAAAGCTGACTCGATTAACACCGTGGTTATTTAAGTGTGGTTAGCATACCACTGAGCGCTCATGTGGTTATTTTAGTTGAGGATACCCATGCATACAGTTTTTGAAAAGTAAATCTGTGATTCTATAGATATCAGTGTTTAGGACTAGGTTAAAGTAGGTATTACAATGAAAGGAATCAGAGTTAAAATTATTTTTAAAATAATAGCACACTTGGCATGATGATATTGCAAAAATTGTGAAGATAGTAAGTGAAAGACAGTAAGTTTTAGAAACATTGGTTTAAGGAATAAGGAAGGCGACAGAGCACATTGTATGCCATTAATAATGAGTTATTAATCTGATGGGCTTTGAAAGATCTGAATAGATATTATTTCTTCTTCCTTTATTATTTTTTTTAAGATTGTATTTTCAAGTGATCGTCGCCCAATGTGGGAGTTGAACTTACAACCCCGAGATCAAGAATTCCACACTCCACCAGCTGAGCCAGCAAAGGCACCCCTGGGCAGATACTATTTCTAAATGATCCATGGGCAATTAATCAAAAACAAAGGATAAACAAATTATCTTAAAGAAAAGATGCTAGTACTTAGCTGTGGTGTTATCGTATACAAAGATATGTAGCACTTGTGTCCATCAGTGGTCAGCTCACTGAGTGTCTATTGGTCTGTTTTATGTCTCTCTTCACGTACATTATCTAACTGAGAAAGAGAAGTACAAGAAGACTGGGGCTATATCTGTGTGTTTTACCTCCTTTGGTATTGGCAGAGCAGAACATATATGTGGATATTTAGTAAATATTTTAATATTAATGAAATAATAGTATAAAACATGATTTGATTCAAAAACAACTATTTCTTAAAGAATAATATGTGTACAGGAAAAAACCATATATTATAACTACATAGTTCAGTGAATTTCTACAAACCGAATGAACTCATACAACTTCATTTACCTTTTGTTTTTAAAGCGTCTGCATTGCCTGAACTTATTCAAGTTTACCTGAATGAAATAGAGACCACTCATCAGTATTTCATGCCATGTCATATCTTAGAACTTCATAACTGTTGATGCTTTTCATTTTTAAAATCTACATGAGCTTATTTTTTGTATTTTTTTTTCTTCCGCCTCAATTTGGGGGGGGAGGGAGTTACCATTAAGACATTATCTCTGGAGTGCCATATAGAATCGTATTTATTTTAAACACCTTGAAATTCCAACAGCAGTGGGCTTTATTCCCTTTGTAAGGAATAAGAGTAGCCCCTTCACCTTTGCTCAAGTAGAAGTCCAAAGAGACACAACATATTCATTGTTATTTAACAATAAAGCTTTCTTGCTTTGGTATATTTTAAGTTGCTAAGCTCTAGCTTATTGACAATTATAGCTTTCTTCTGGTCATTTCTCTTCTATGACAATAATTAAACACAAAAGAAATGGAAAATCCTCTGAATCTTACCCCTGCCACCGTGATAATTGTGTTTCTGGACTCCTCAGCTGCACCTACAATAATAATTTTTCCTTTGTGAATTATTATGATGGTCACATTCAGAAGAGAACTTCAGAAGGATTAGAGGAAATCACCAAGTTAGAATTTTGGCTAGCATTTTAATTACACTTTCAAATAGTTTTGATAATGAGCAGTTATATGTTTTAAATGTCACTGGTTGATACAGTGAAACATAATAAATTTTTACACTTAGACTTTAAAGGCTACTGATCATCTTTCTTTGGTCTTTTCCTTTTTTCTCTTTCTTGCTTTATTTTCCTTGTTCTTCTTTGTATGTCTAGTTCCATTGTATTTTTCTCTTACGTCGAGTCCTTTGTAACTAAAGGGCTTCCTCCTCTTCCTTGGCGCATGTGTGCTTGTCTCCTTTCCTCTGAATCTTTATCCGCTTGTCTTTTTTTGTTTATCCACTAATTCCTCTCAAATGTTTATTTATTTATTTTGAGAGAGAAAGACAGCAGGGGAGGGGCAGAGAGAAAGGGAGAGAGAATCCCAAGTAGGCTCCACACTGTCAGTGTATAGCCCGACACGGGGCTAGAACTCACAAACTGAGCTGAAATCAAGAGCTGGACACTTAACTGACTTAGCCACCCAGACACCCCTGTCCACTAATTTTTATGTGTTCTGTCTCTCCATCTCTGTTTCTCTTCCTTCCTGGATCCTTTCCTCTCTCCCTTCTATTCCTGCTCTTTTTTCTCTTGGCTGACCAAGAAAATTTATCTCAAGAGCTCAGAGCCATGTATACCTCATTAATTTAAAAACCATAATTTATTAGCTTTGTTTTCTTTTTAATCTATTATGTTTATTTTGAACATTTATTCATAAATCTCTTTGCCAATAACAGGCCATTACAAATCAAAATAATGATAATCACATATAATAATAAATTAATAATAGATAATAAAATAAAAAAAATGAGCACAGCCCCATAAAGATGTGGTTTCATAAATATAACAATTTTCAAAAACATCTATTTTCTAATTAATTTTTATAAAATAATGAGGGGGACCTGGGTGGCTCAGTCGATTAAGCATCCGACTTCAGCTCAGGTCACCATCTCGTGGTCCATGAGTTCAAACACCCCATTGGGCTCTGTGCTGACAGCTCCGAGCCTGAAACCTGCTTGGGATTCTGTGTCTCCCTCTCTCTCTGCCCTTCCTGAGCCACCCAGCTGCCCCGTATTTATTTATTTTTAAAGTTTATTCATTATTATTTCTGAGACAGAGAGAGCACAAGCAGGGGAGGGACAGAGAGAGAGGGAGACACAGAATCCAAAGCAGCCTCCAGGCTCAAAGCTGTCAGCACAGAGCCTGACATGGGGCTCAAACTCACACGAATGGTGACATCATGACCTGAGCCGAAGTAGGATGCTCAACTGCCTGAACCACCCAGGCGCCCCTCTCTTAGTGTTTTTCTTTTTTTTTTTTCAATAGTGTTTTTTTTTTTAATTTTTTAACATTTATTTATTATTGAGAGACAGGCACACAGTGTGAGCAGGGAAGGGGCAGAGAGAGGGGGAGACACAGAATCTGAAGTAGGCTCCAGGCTCTGAGCTGTCAGCACAGACCCCAACGTGGGGCTCGAACCCACAAACTGTGAGATCATGACCTGAGCTGAAGTCAGTTGCCCAACCAACTGAGCCACCCAGGCGCCCCTCTTAGTGTTTTTCTAAGGCTCATCTGTTTTGTAGCATGTATCAGCACTTCATTCTGCCAAATGATATTCCATACAGATATACCACATTCATTAATTGATGGGCATTTGCTTTTTCCCATCTTTTGGTCATTACAAATAAGGCTGCTGTGATATTTTGTGTGTAAATTTTTGTGTGAATATATGTGTCCACTTCTCTAGGAGTGGTGAATCGTATGATAGCTCTGTATTTACCATTTGAAGGACTGGCAAACTTTTTTTCAAAGTGGCTGTGCCATTTAATATCCTCACCAGCAACTGATGAGTGTTTTAACTTGTACATATAACTAGCCAATACTTACTATCTGTTATTTTGATTATTATCCTATTATTTTGATTACAGTCATCCTAGTGTGAAGGGGTATCTCATTGTGGTTTGATTTGCATTTCTCTAATGACTGATAATGTAAAGCATTTTCCATGTGCTCGTTTTGTTTTTTTTTTTAAGTCATGACTATTCAAACATTTTGCACTTCTCTCAATTGAGTTGTCTTTTGTTGTTGTTAAGAGTTCTTTATATATTCTGGGTCCTAGATGTTTATTAGATATATAACTTGCAAATATTTTCCCTCATTCAGTGGGTTGTCTTCACTTTCTTGATGAAATTCTTTGAAGCTCATAAGTTTTTGATTTCGATGAAGTTCAATGATCTATTTTTTTCTTTTATGCTTTATGCTTTGGGCATCATATTTAAGAAAACATTGCTTCACTCAAGGTCACAAAGGTATTCACCTAGGTTTTCTTCTAAGAGTTTCTTTATAGTTTTAGCTCTTACATTTAAGTTGATGTTCCTTTTTTGGTTAATTTTTATAAATGATGTGAGATTCAACTTCATTTTTGTGGATGGTAGGAGTTCAACTTCATCCTTTTACTTGTGGATATCCAGTTATTCCCAGCACCACTCATTAAAAAGCTATGATTTTCCTATTCAATTTTCTTAGCACCCTTGTCAAAGACCATGAGTGTGAGGATTTATTTCTGGATTCTCAATGCTATTCCATTGATCTATATCCTTATGCCACGAACAAACTATTTTGATTACTATAGCTTTTAGTAAGTTTTGAAATTGGGGAGTGTGACTCCTCCAAATCTGTCATTCTTTTTCAAGATTGTTTGGCTATTGGGGCGCCTGGGTGGTTCAGTCGGTTGAGCGTCCGACCTCCACTCAGGTCATGATCTCACAGTTCGTGGGTTCAAGCCTCACATCGGGCTCTGTGCTGACAGCTCTGCTTTGGATTCTGTGTCTCCCTCCCTCTCTACCTCTCCCCTGCTTTGTCTCTCTCTCTCTCTCTCTTTCAAAAATAAATAAATAAACATTAAAAAATTTTAAAACAAAAGATCGTTTGGCTATTTGAAATCTCCATATGAGTTTCCATATGAGTTTTTGGATCAGCTTGCTTAATCCTGCAAAAAATGGCAGCTGAGATTTTTTATAGGGATTGCATCTAATCTGTAGCTCAATTAAAGGCATATTCCCAGCTGCACAATATTAAATATTCCATCCATTAGTATGGCTTGTGTTTCCATTTGTTTAGGTCTTCTTTCTTTCAATGATGCGTTGTAGTTTCATTGTATAAGTCTTACACTTCTTTTTAAAATTTTATTCCTAGGGCATCTGGGTGGCTCAGTTGGTTAAGCCATCAGACTGTGGCTCAGGTCATGATCTTGTGATTTGTGAGTCTGGGCTCTGTGCTGACAGCTCAGAGCCTGGAGCCTGCTTTGGATTCTGTCTCTCTCTCTCTCTGTCCCCTCCCACACACACTCTCTCTCTCTCAAAGATAAACATGAAAAAAAAATTTAAATAAATAAATAAAAATTTGTTCCTAAGTATGTTATGCTTTTTGATACCGTTGTGAATGGCATTTTTAAACCGCAATTTCTGAGTTTTTACCGACAGTATATAGAAATGCAATTGATTTTTGTGTATTGATCTTGTATCCTACAACCTTGCTAAACACATTTATTAGTTCTAGTATTCTTTTGTAGGTACAATAGGATCTTCTGCATAAAAGTCATGTCATCTACATTAAAGAAATTTTAATTTCTTCCTGTCCAATCTTGATGACTTTATTTATTTATTTATTTATTTATTTATTTATTTATTGATGGTCTTATTGCACTGGATAGAAACTTGAGGGCAATGTTGGATAGATGTAATGAGAATAGATATCCATGTTTTGTGCCTGAAATTAGAGGGAAAGTATTTAGTTTTTTACCAGTAAGTGCATTGTTAGCTATAGTTTTCTTCATCAATGTCATATATCAGGTTGAGAAAGTTTCCTTCTTTCCTTAATCTTCTGAGAGCTTTTATCAGGAATGGTGGATTTTGGGGGTTGGTTGGCTGCCTCAGTCAGTACAGCATGGAACCCTTGATCTCAGGGTTATAACTTTGAGCCCCATGTTGGGTGTAGAGAATACTTAAAAATGAAATTTAAAAATTTATTTATTTATTTATTATTTTTTTAATTTACATCCAAGTTAGTTAGCATATAGTGCAATAATGATTTAAGGAGTAGATTCCAGTGATTCATCATCTATGTATAACACCCAGTGCTCATCCCAACAAGTGTCTTCCTTAATGCCCCTTATCCATTTAGCCCATCTCCCCTCACACACAACCCATCCAGTGACCCTCAGTTTGTTCTCTGTATTTAGGAGTCTCTTATGTTTTATCCTCCTCCTTGTTTTTATATTATTTTTCCTTCCCTTCCCTTATGTTCATCTGTTTTGTATCTTAAATTCTACATATGAGTGAAGTCATATGGTATGCTGGATTTTATCAAATTATCTTTTGTATCTATTGAGATGATCACATTTTTATCTTTTTTTTAAGTTTAATGTTTTTATTTATTTTTGAGACAGAGAGAGACAAAGCATGAACAGAGGAGGGTCAGAGAGAGAGGGAGGCACGGAATCTGAAACACACTCCAGGCTCTGAGCCGTCAGCACAGAGCCTGACGTGGGGCTAGAACTCACGGAGTGTGAGATCAAGACCTGAGCTGAAGTCGGACACTTAACCGACTGAGCCACCTGGGCGCCCCTTTTTATCCTTTATTGTGTTAATGTTTCATTACATTGGTGATTTTTGTATGCTAGACAAAACATGCCTTCCTGGGAAAAATCTCATTTGGTTATAGCATATAGTCTTTTACCATATTGCTGAGCTTGACTGGTGAGTATTTTCTTGAGAATTTTTGCATCTATATTAATAAAAAATGTTGGCCTATAGTTTTCTTTCCTTGTGGTGTCTTTGTCTGATCTTGATGTTAGAGCAATATTAGCTTCATAATATGAGTTAGGAAGTGTTCCCTCCTCTTATATTTTTTGGAAGACTTTGTGAAAGATAGATATTAATTTTTCTTTAATGGTTTGGTAGAATTCAGCATTGAAGACATCCAGGCCTGGACTTTTATTTGTGGGAAGTTTTTTTTCTTTTTTTATGTTTGTTTGTTTTTGAGAGAGAGAGAGTGCAAGTGGGGGAGAGGGAGAGAGGGGCAGAGAGAGAGAGAGAATCCCAAAAAGGCTGCCATTAGCACAGAGCCCAACGAGCTGTGATATGATGAACTGAGCCAAAACCAAGAGTCAAATACTTAACCGACTGGGCCACCCAGAGGCCCCTATGGGAAGTTTTTTTTTTATTACTAATAGGATCTCTCTGATGGTATTTTTAAGTAACCTCTACTCCCAACATGGGCTCAAACCCACAGCCTCGAGATCAAGAGTTGAGCCAGCTAGGTCTCCAGGTATAAATAAACCTGTTTACATTTTCTTTTTCCACTTTTATTAGTTTTGTCCTTCTAGAAATTTGTGTATTTCATGTAAGTTATCTAGTTTGTTTATACACTATTCCTCAGAGCTTCTCTTATAATCCTTTTATCTGTATGGTCAGTACTGATGTCCCCTCTTTCATTCCTGATCTTAGTAATTTGAGACTTCTTTTTCGCTTGGTCAAGCTACCTAAAATTTTGTCAATTTTGTTCATTTTCTTTTTAAGAAGCCAGCTTTGGTTTAATTGGTTTTATTAATTTTTTAATTCTCTTTTTTATTTTTTTCTACTCTAATTTTTTTTCCCCTTTCTTCTGTTTGTTTTAAGTTTCATTTGCTCTCCTGTTTCAGTTTCCTATAGTGGAAAGTCAGTTTATTGATTTAACATTTTTTCTCTTTTTTAATACAGGTGTTTACAGTGATAAATTTCAGTCTAAGCACTGCTCTGTGTATGTGTTGGAGCATGTTTAAAAAAATTTTTTTTTTAATGTTTACTCAGTTTTGAGAGAGAGGAGACAGATCATGAGTGGGGGAGGGCAGAGAGAGAGAGACACACACACAGAATCTGAAGCAGGCTCCAGGCCCTGAGCTGTCAGCACAGAGCCTGATATGGAGCTCGAACTCATGGACCACGAGGTCATGACCTGAGCTGAAGTCAGTCCCTTAACCCACTGAACCACCCAGGTGCCCCTGGAGCATGTATTTAATACTCCAGTAAGCAGTTTACAATTGTGCTTTAGCCTTTACTTCCTGCTTGAGCAGAGCCCCAAGGTCAGTCTGAGGTGAGGAATTAGGGTCTTCTTAGGTCTTTGCTGAGCATAAGAAGAGCACTGCACATGCACATGTCTTTCTGGGTTCCCAGGAATATTTCAGAGCTTTGCAAAGAACCACATGGACATCTCATTCCAGATTTTTTCCTTTTTTTTTTTTTTTTTTGGTTAGGTTCTTATTAGCTCCAATTGGTATCACTGCCTCATGCATCTGCAATGTTAAACAATTGCCACTACTTCTTTTTGACAAATGTCCTAAAGATAAGGCTCTTCAAACAAAGTGAGCTCTGAGTCAGGTCAAATAAAGTTTACCCTTGGGAATGGAGCTTTACAAGGAGCTTAAAATAGGTCAAACAGTGACAATTCTCTAGGGATGGAACAAGTGGGCAGTGTCAGATCCATTCTGCCCTTTCCCACCAGTGACTCCTAGGCTTCTGGTTTTTACAACTATCATAATTGTGTGCCTGCTGGGTTTTTTTGTTGTTGTTTTTTTAATTTTAGAAACAGAGTAAGTGTGAGCAGGGGAGAGGGGCGGAGAGAGAAATAGAGAGACCGAGAGAGAGAGAGAGAGAGAGAGAGAGAGAACATTAAGCAGGCTTCATGCTGTCAGCAAAGAGCCCGATGTGGGGCTCGATCCCACATCTTGGATCATGACCTGACCCTAAATCAAGAGTCAGATGCTCGGGGCGCCTGGGTGGCTCAGTCGGTTGAGTGGCTGACTTCAGCTCAAGTCATGATCTCGCGGTCCGTGAGTTCCAACCCCGTGTTGGGCTCTGTGCTGACAGCTCAGAGCCTGGAGCCTGTTTCAGATTCTGTGTCTCCCTCTCTCTGACCCTCCCCCCTTCATGCTCTGTCTTTCTCTGTCTCAAAAATAAATAAACGTTAAAAAAAAATTAAAAAAAAAAAAGAGTCAGATGCTCAACCAACTAAGCCACTCAGGCTCCCCAAGTCTGCTGATTTTTAAGTCTATGCAGCAAATGGAGAAAAGGAGATGGGAAGAAGGCAAGTTAAAAGCCACAAAACTTGCTGCTCTTACTGATATTCAGCTGGGTGTTTTTGTTGTTGTTTTGTTTTGTTTTGTTTTAATAAATGATTCTAGAACATTGTAAACCTTTGGTTAATTTCCAGGGTTCTCTTGCTGTTGTGGATGAGCAGATTTTCATACATTCTTATTCCACCATTCTGGAAATGCTTCCAAACAAGTGCATTTTAAGATGCCCATATTTATACAGGGTGATTGGGGGCATGCTATATTTTATTGTTGACTTTTCATTTAATTGTATTTTGGTTATGTGCCAAGTTTTAATTGTAGAAGCCAGATTAAAAAGCCAAAGAGGGCAGGAGGGGGAAGGGCACCTGGGTGGCACAGTTGGTTAAGCTCAGGCTCAGGTCATGATCTCTCTGTTTTTGAGTTTGAGCCCCCCATTGGGGTCAGCACTGATGGCATGAAATTTGCTTGGGATTGTGTTTCTCCCTCTCTCTGCCCCTCCCCAACTTGTGCTCTCTCTCTCAAAAAAAAAAAAAAAAAGCCAAAGAGATTTATCAGAGGAATTAAGAAAACAACCCAATTTACAACTGCATCAAAAAGAATAAAGTGGGGTGCCTGGGTGGCTCAGTTGGTTATTCATATAAGAATATTACTTTAAATTATGTAATTTTATTAAAATGATGTAAAAACTATAGAACTTTTTAAAACAAAAACCTATTTCAAAAAATGTTATCTTAATTCATTATTTTGAATCGTTCTCAGGGTAGGAAGAAATTTGCAAATGAAAAACCAGTCACAGAGAATGTCTTTCTAAACTCTAACTCCTCAATCTTCTGCAACTGGAAAATAATCTTGATTGAAGTCCTAAAATTGCTTTCCCCATACCTGTCAGAATGGCTAAAATTAACAACACAAGAAGCAACAGGTGTTGGTGAGGATGTGGAGAAAGGGGACTCTCCTGCACTGTTGGTGGGAACACAAACTGGTGGAGCCACTCTGGGAAATAGTATGGAGGCTCCTCAAAAAGTTAAAAAGAGAGCTACCTTATGACCCAACAATTTCACCACTGGGTAGTGAAATGGGAAGAAAAAAGTTGTCTTCCCATCTGTCTTCATTTACACTGAAATCTTAGAATAGGAAGTAAAGGAGTTCTTAAACTAAAAGATTATTAAAATATCATTTATAGAGAGAGTGGTTCCTTTTTCAGGGCTTAACTTTCTTCTCAAAACAGTTTAATGAGCCACGTGGTACTTA
This sequence comes from Herpailurus yagouaroundi, assembly GCF_014898765.1. NCBI lineage: Eukaryota > Metazoa > Chordata > Mammalia > Carnivora > Felidae > Herpailurus > Herpailurus yagouaroundi. The sequence continues at coordinate 39,338,566 of NW_024412396.1, read as the reverse complement.
GCACATACCAAGGATGATCACAATTCTGTCCCCCTCCCCACTCAGCACCCCCCATCCCTCCTCTCTCTTTTTCTTGCTTGTTTTGGAAAGCATTGATAGCCTTTTGATTCTTCCCTGTGTAGCATGTGTGACATATCCTACTGTGTTTCCATCTGTTCTATTTCAATTTGACTTCAGGGATAGGGAAATATTCAAGGGCTCAAAAACAATATGCTGGTAGGATCCATTTCATTAATAAACACAGGAAAACAAAGAAAAATTCTGACTTATCTTTCAATTCCTTGAATAAAGAAACGTTTAGTGTTATAATTTTAAAATTGAAAGATGACCATCCTTTATGTTTTGAGGGCTTGGATCACAGAAGGGGTTGGGATGTGAGAAAGGGAAAGAATATTTGAGCGGAGTTCCAACTCCCTTCCATCCTCAGAAGAACCGGGTCCTGGGTTGGAAACAGGTCACAGGTTGTGAAGAGTCAAAGGACAAATCAAAAGAAACTCTTCCCCCAAAACGAACAAGTTAACAGAAAATTTTAAAGTTATTTTATATACCGGGCATTTGAAAACTGTCATTCCTCAGCAGGCTTTAGATGCTTCCAGATCTGGCCAAATCCTAAATTCTGCATAACAAATTCCTTCCTGATTTCTCTTCGAAGGAAATTATCTCGAGATAAGATCAGTCTGGGTCATCTGGTGGTGTCTTCCTCTTCTGTCAGGGAAAAAGATAGGAACATGTCGTTTCAAAACTAAAACATTTAACTTTCATATTACATTTCAGTTTATAAAAGCACAGGACGGAGTTTATTTTTCAAATGCAGTGGCGACATCCAGTGGACAAAATGCTTCAGTAATTTACCAAGTAGATAAATAAACATTTATTATATCTGTCATTAAGAAAAAATATGCTTTTAAAAATTTGTCCCTTAATACATGTTCTCTTAATATGTATAAATACAGGTCAGCGGCCACTGATAGAGGAAGTTTCTCACACTTATACTAAAATAGCCCTCAGTGATTTGTGTGACCAGGGCCTTGGGCCCCACAGAATTCATACTGGCATGGAAACAAGATTTGTCCCTAGCCACCTTTCTCCCTTCCATCAGGACTCTGATGAGGTGTTCTGACAATAACCACACTTTCAGGGAGGCTCTGATCTTTAAGTACTCTTAAAGGTACTTAGGAGATAATAGTGAAATAATATCTCTTAGATGCCAGGGCTGGAGTCTGGTTAGAGTCCAGCATGGGAGCAGATATTAAAGTAAAATTTCTAAGTAAGCTGTCTGCATGTGGAAGAGGAGGGCTTTCATGCTTTATTTTAATATGCTAAGCAAAATCAAATATAATTAAGTAACCAACTAAAAAAAGCCATCTATGAGTTCTGAATTGTTCTTCGTTCTCTTTCAGGTATAGTCCAGCTAAGAAGACATGATCGACTCTAATGTATAAAAGGACACTTGAGTCTAATGACTAAAGAGAGCTCCCGCTTGTTCAGTGTCTACCGAAGCAAGGCATCATGCTAAGATTTTATATACATTTAATCACATCATGTTAAATACACACACAATGCGGGTATGTAGGCATTATTAAGTCTATTTTATAGACAAGAAAAATGAGGCTCTATAAAGTTACATGACTTAAGTAGCAGAGTCAGAGAGCAAATCTCAGTTATTTCAATTCTAAAGCCCATTATCTTTTCAGGATATACATTGCATCCCGCCATAAAACAGGAAGAAAAAGAAAATGGAAGCTAGCACTTTCACTATTTTCCTAAAATGGAAAAATAACACACTTCCTCCCTTGCTTTGTACCATCAAACTTGGTATATTGTATATTTTTCAACTTCAGGAGGAGAAGTTTGCAATGATGCTGCCTCATTAGACCCTTAAAAATACCATAAAATTTGATTTATATTAGCAGAAAGGTGACAGCATGGTTACTAGAACCAGTTGCTTAGATTTGAACCCTGGCTCACCTATTTATTTGCTGCACAACCTTGAGCAAGTTACTTAACTTCTCTGGGCATCAGTGTCCTCATTTGCAAATGGCATTATAATATCTATTTCTATCTATGAAATAATAGGTTGCTGTGAGCATTGAGTACAGTGCTTACAACAGTGACTGGCATGGAACAAAATCTCAGTATCGTCCTTATTGTTGGAATTGTTTCTATTAATATGTTAAAAAGTGACAAACTACTGCATTTATTTAAAAAAAATTTTTTTAACGTTTATTTATTTTTGAGACAGAGAGAGATAGAGCATGAACGGGGTGGGTCAGAGAGAGAGGGAGACACAGAATCTGAAACAGGCTCCAGGCTCTGAGCTGTCAGCACAGAGCCTGACGTGGGGCTCGCACCCACGAACTGCGAGATCGTGACCTGAGCTGAAGTTGGACGCTTAGCCGAATGAACCACCCAGGCGCCCCAGCATTTCTTTATTTTTAAACACTTCATTGATGTATAATTTACAGAACATAAAATTCACCCATTTTAACAGTACAACTCAATGATTTTTAGTAACTATACCGAACTGTGCAACAATCACCACAATTCAGTTTTAGACATTTCTATCATCCTAAAAACTTCCCTTGGGTCCATTTATACTTAATCCCCACTGCCATTCTCAGCCCTAACCAACCATGGATCTACTTTTTGTCTTTGTAAACTTGCCTTTTCTAAACATTTCATATAAATGGAATCCTACAATGTATAGTCTCTGCGTTTGGTTTCTTCCACCATAGCATGAGGTTTTGAGGTTGGTCCATGCTGTAGTATATATTAATAGCTAGTTCCTTTTAAATGCTGAATAGTATTCCATTGTATGGAATTGTATTTACCCATTCACCACCCGATCAATGTTTGGGTTGTTTCCACTTTTTGGCTATTCTGAATAATACTGCTCTGAACATTCACATGCCAGTCTTTGTGTGGACAGATGCCTTCTGTTCTCCTGGGTGATATCTAGTAGTGGGATTGTTGAATCATATGGTAAATCTGTTTAACTTTTTAAGTAATGGACAAATTGTCTTCTGAAGTGGCTGCACCATTTTACATTCCACCAGCAACGTATAGATTCCCCTTTTTCCACATCCTCACTAACACTTGGTATGGGCTGTCTTTTTCATAGACCTTCTAGTTAACATGTAGTAATATTTTATTGTGGTTTCCATTTGCACTTCCCTAATGATTCATGATGTTAAACACCTTTTCATGAGTTATTAGCCATTTATAGATCTCCTTTAATGAAATATCTGTTCTTCTATATGTTTTTTAAAAATGTTTATTTACTTATGTTTATTTTTCAGAGAGTGCGAGTGGGGGAGGGGCAGAGAGACAGGGGGCAGAAGATCTGAAGCAGGCTCTGCACTGACAGCACAGAGCCTGATGTGGGGCTCGAACTCAGGAGCCATGAGATCATGACCTGAGCCAAAGTTGGATGCTCAACCGATTGGACCACCCATCACCCCTTATTTATTTATTTATTTATTTATTTATTTATTTATTTAGAGAGGGAACAAGTGCAAGTGGAGGCAGGGCAGAGAGGAAAGGAGAAAGAATCCCAAGTAGGCTCTATGCTGTTAAGTGCAGAGCATGACCAGACGCTTGAACCCACGAACTGTGAGATCATGACCTGAGCCGAAATCAGGTCAGACACTTAACCTACTGAGCTACCCATGTGCCCCCTATTCATTTTTTAAAAATGTTTATTTATTTTTGAGAGAGAAAGAGATAGCACGTGGGAACAGGGGAGGGGCAGAGAGAGAGGGAGACAGAGGATCAGAAATGGGATCTGCACAGAGAGCAGAGAGCCCGATGTGGGGCTTGAATTCATGAACGGGGAAATCATGACCTGAGCCGAAATCAAGTCAAATGCTTAACCGACTGAGCCACCCAGACGCCCCACCATTCATTTTTTAATTGAGTTGTTTGGTCTCTTTTTAATGACTTGCAAGAGTCGATATGGAATACTTCTCCATTTATTTAGATCTTATTTAATTTCTCTCTGCCAGTTTGTAGTTTTCAGTGTATAACACTTGCATTTCTTTTCTTAGTTTTTCCTAAGTATTTTTATTCTTTTTGAAATCATAGTAAAAGGCATCATTCATTTTCAGATTGTTCATTGTTAATAGGTAGAAATACGCTTGATTTTGGTATCTGATCTTATATCCTATAACCTCAAATAGATCCATTATTAGTTCTAATATTTTTTTTTGTATTTGTTAAAGTTTTCTATATAGAAGGTTGTTACATCATTTACAAATAAAGACAGTTTATTTCTTCACTTCCAATCTGACTGATATTTATTTTTTTGTTGCCTGATTGTGGTGGCTAGAATCTTTGGTTACATCTTGAATAGAAGTGGTGAGAACAGATATCCTTGCCTTTTTTTTTTTTTAATGTTTATTTGTATTTTTGAGAGAGAGAGAGAGAGTGCAACTAAGGGAGGGTGAGAGAGTGAGAGGGACAGAGGATCCAAAGTGGGCTCCATCCTGACAGCAGCGACTGTGGGTTAACAGTGTTAAAGACTATAATTTTGCTGATTTTCTGTCTAGTTATTATTTTAGTTTTTGAGAGTAGGATATTAAAGTTTCCAGTTATTATTGTTGAATTCTATTTCTCCTTTCAATTTTCTGTTTTTGCTTCATATATTAAAAGGTCCATTAGGGGCGCCTGGGTGGCGCAGTCGGTTAAGCGTCCGACTTCAGCCAGGTCACGATCTCGCGGTCCGTGAGTTCGAGCCCCGCGTCGGGCTCTGGGCTGATGGCTCAGAGACTGGAGCCTGTTTCTGATTCTGTGTCTCCCTCTCTCTCTGCCCCTCCCCCGTTCATGCTCTGTCTCTCTCTGTCCCAAAAATATAAATAAACATTAAAAAAAAAATTAAAAAAAAAAAGGTCCATTAGATGTATATATATATACATGGTTTTTGTTTTTGTTTTTGAGAGAGAGAGACTGCATGCATGCATGCAGACAAGCAGGGAAGGGGCAGAGGGAGAGAAGGAGAGGGAAGCTTAAGCAGGTTTCATGTTTAGAGCAGAGTCTGACCTCACAACCAAGAGATCATGACCTGAGCCAAAATCAAGAATCAGATACTTAACCGACTGAGCCACCCAGGGCCCCAATGTATATATGTTTTTAATTGTTTATCTTCCTAATGGACTGTTTGTGTTATCATTATAATGTCCCTTTTCTCCTATGGGAACAATTTGTTTGGTCTTAAAACCTATTTTGTCTGATATTTTAGCCACTCCATCTCTCTTATGGTTACTTTTTGCATCATTTTACTTTCAACCTGTTTGTATTTATCTTTGACTATGAAAGTGTGTCTCTTACAGACAGCATGTAGTTGGAGCGTATTTACTTATATCTCTGCCTTTTAATTGGACTGCTTAATCCATTTACATTTAATATAATTAGTTTTGTGGTTAGATTCATGCCTGCCATTTTTCTATTTGTTTTCTTCAGGTCTCATGTCATTTTTGTTCCTATGTTCCAACTTTATTGGCTTATTTGCATTAAACAAATATTCCTTGGCATACCATTTTAATTCCTTTGTTCATTTCTAAGCTATTTTTTGAGTTGTCATGGTTCCTCTAAGATTTATGACATGTATCGTTATCATAATTTACTTCAGGTTTATACTGACCATTTCCAGTAAATATAGCCAGATCATGAAAGGCCTTGTATACCATGCTTAATCAGTGGGAAAGGGGGCTGGTGGGGTACAATTATTTTAAAGTATAAAGAGACATGGTCACATTTGCATTTCAGAGTGCTCTAACAGAAATGTAGACGATCAATTTCAGGGAGGCACCACTAGAGAAATCAGAGCTCTCTCGGTGATCCTCCCCTTGAGTTTTTCTTGATTTCCCAATGTGGTTTCTGTGCATTCTTACATGGGGTCAGGAGTCAGACCCTTAAGCCTGTACACATTCTATCTTTAGCTTGTAAAGCTCCAAAGTAATGAACTCCAACTGCTGGGAACTCGCTCTGGGTAAAGTTATGCAAGGCAATGCTCAATTATTCAGAAGTCATCCACTGAATTGCATATAATTAGATCCACAGTATCTCTGTCTCATTCCTTCTTCCTGCCTTAATCTTATTTATTGGTTGATTAATTCCTTCATATTATGTATAAAGAAAAAAAAAAGCCAGGGTGAGTACGCTTTCCCTTTTCATAGTTTGAGTGAAAAATAGAAAAGAGTTTTAAACTAAGAGTTCAAATGAAATTTGTGGCCATCAGTGTAATGTTACTAACCTTTAGCCTACCTTCTAGAATAGATTATAAATTTTTTTCTCTTTTCAATGTTCATTAACTTTCTGGTCACCAGAATAGCCGCTCTAAAAAAATATTAATAATGTGAATTAATAATGTGCTTAATTTTCTTTTTTTCTTAATTTTTTTTTTTTAATGCTTATTTATTTTTGAGACAGAGAGAGACAGAGCATGAACGGGGGAGGGTCAGAGAGAGGGAGACACAGAATCCGAAACAGGCTCCAGGCTCCGAGCTGTCAGCACAGAGCCCGATGCGGGGCTCGAACTCACGGACTGTGAGATCGTGACCTGAGCCGAAGTCGGCTGCTTAACCAACTGAGCCACCCAGGCGCCCCAATAATGTGCTTAATTTTCAATTAATAAGGCATACATTTACTTTTGTTTTAATAGGTTTATTTCAGATGAGACTATTTGAAGCTCCTCAAAACCCCCACTTGGGGGGTAATTTTGAATAAAATTTATACAGGCAGGAAATAGTAAGCAATTGATAGTAACACTACCTAAGAGTGTTAACTGAACTGATATATCTTGATGATAAATATGCAAGATATTCTCTCTCTGGTTTTTTTTGTTTGTTTTTTAAGTAGGCTCCATGCCCAATGTGGGGCTTGAACTCATGACCCTGAAATCAAGAGTTGTGTGCTCTACGGACTGAGCCAGCCAGGTGCCCTCAAGGTATTCTCATTTTGAGTGAATGATTTGGACAGTCCATGCATCAAACTTGAAAATTACATGCAATTAGGAGCTCCTGAGTGGCTCAGTTGGTTAAGGGTCCAACTCTTGGTTTCAGCTCAGGTCATGATCTCACAACTCATGAGTCCTGCATCTGGCTCTGTGCTGACAGCGCAGGGCCTGCTTGGGATTCTCTGGCCCCCTCTCTCTCTGCCCCTCCTCTGCTCATGCTCTCTCTCTGTCTCTCTCAAAAATAAATAAATAAAAATTAAAAAAAAAAAAAAAGAAAGAATGAAAATGACACACAATTAGACCGAATGCTAATATACTGGCTGGCAGTCTAGGGATCCAAACAGATTCAGAAGGCTAAAATAATGAGGCAAAATAAGAGAGCTAAAATTTAACACATATGAACATTGTGCCAATTATGAATGAGTTTGACTAATATAATGGAAAGCCTAAATTTATAATAGCTTAACCAAACAGGCAGTATTCATAAGAAGAAAGTGTGGTAGTACCCCAAACTCTTCAGACAATGCCTGGAAGGTGGTGTTCCCACTATAGGATTCTCAAACTGAGTCATGTTCTTAGGAGGTCATTAGAATGGTGATAGGATTCAAATCCATGTCTATGAAAAATATTTGGAGAGAGTTAGGCATTTATTCGGGGGGGGGGGGGGGCGGAAATTCTTATTGTCCCATCTTAGGAAAGGAGAATCAGATTTTCTCTGTGCTACTCCAGATGGCAAAAGTAGGACCAATTGATAGTCATGGCAGAGAGGCAGATTTCAGTTCAAACTGAGTTTTTAACGTTAGAACACTCTGGAAATAAAATAAGTTATTCAAGGAGCTAAATTTCTAGTAATAACAAAAATAATGGCAATAACTAACTGAGGGTTTATAATGTACCAGGTACTTACATGAATTAATTTATTTTATATTCAAAATTACTCTAGAAGAAACTACTATTATCCTTGTTTCACAGATAAGGAACTCAATTTATTTGCCCCAGGCCAGACAGCTAGAAAGCAGAAGACATGAATCCATGGAGTCTGACTCCAAAGCTGGAGTTCTGACCTGCTCTGTGTGCAGGTAGAGGCTTGCTGACTAATGGTATGGGTGAAGTAGGGTGAAAGGTGTCAGATATGGATCAAAGCCTGGCTAGGATGAGGTAACTTACATGAGACTAATAGCTACATTCATCGAACACCTGCTGGGTGTCAGGCACGGGACTAAAAATTTCACGTACATTAAGAGATAATGCAGCAGGAGCACACAATGGTGCATTCAGTACACACTCAAGTACCATAAGCTGCTATGACCACTTTTGATCCTCTCAGCAGCTTTATTAGATGAGCATTATTGCATCTACTTTGCTAACAGAGAAAGTGATAACTTGAGAGACGAAGTAAATTATCCGTCAGGTGACAGTGCCAGTAAAGCTGGCAGGTGACTCAGGATACTACAGCTCTAGCCTTTCCACTAAGCCATGTTTCACCAGAATACTGACGCTTGCAACCTGGAAGTTTTAGGGTTCTGTGAAACCAGTAAGCAAATAATAACTTTAACAACAACAACGTCTATGCAGACTTAGATAAATCTTGCAAATTAGTAGGCCATTAGCTATTTGAAGCTAAACCTTAAAGAGTATAATAAGTACATACCAGAAGTGCAATGAAATGAGATAGGTTGTGTTTTAAAATTTTTCAAACTCACTATTTATCAGCAAAAGACAATCTTCCTGGCTCTTCTCTCTACAAATACCACCCAGAAATTCTCATATGCCGATAAATGAAGAGAAGTTTCAAATTAGAATTGTGATCATGAGTTGAAGCCAATGGCCTTCAAGGATCAGAGCTGAATAGAAGCGGAAGAGGCTAGGGTCTAAAAGCCCTTGAGGAAACAGGGCCTGAGACGGTCACTGCAGACTGAGACTATGCACAGGGTAGAGCTGTAAATGAGCTCTCTGCATAAAACTGGCAGCCGGACAAGCTGTTCTGCCTTCAGAACAGAAGAAAAAACAAAAACAAAAACAGGGGGTAGAAAAACTCCACCTGTTGGTGTGTGTAGACACATACAGGGACACAAGCTAGCAGGCTGGGCCATGGAGGGAAAAGGAGCCACTAAGAGAAACCGAGACCAAAGCCGCTGCAGGAAGTGGCTGTAGGACAAATTTGTATTGTCTTCAAGGTGACAACATCACCGTGGGAGGACGGAAGGAAGGGAAGGGAACGATGAATGCCTGTCTGGTGGGGGAAGGGAAAACAAAGAGTTGGGTCCCCATCTCCCATAGTTAGAAACCAATAAATAGTTTATAAAACTGAAAAACCAAGAAATAACAATTAAGCATGCTATTTAGAGACATGGCAGTAAACATCAAAATATTTAGTTGTACGAGATGAGAGTAGTTGCCTCTGAAAAGTGAGTAATGGGCAGGAGGAGGCCAGGGTATTGCTATTTTTCTTAACAAAACTTGTTGAATTACTTGACTCTTTATAAATAGAGTGCATGTAGAGGTGCCTGGGTGGTTCAGTCAAGTGTCCAACTCTTGATCTCTACTCAAGTCATGATCTTGTGATTCCTGGGATGGAACTCCACATTGGGCTCTGCACCGATGGCACAGAACCTGCCTAGGATTCTCTCTCTCTCTCTCTCTCTCTCTCTCCCTCTCTCAAAATAAATGAATAAACTTTAAACAAAGTGCACTGTGTACTATTGATAATGATTTAAAAAAAAAACTTTACTAAAGCTTCCTATTTGTTTGGGTTTATTCAATCTTGTAGATTCTTATGAACAGATTTTTCATGCTAGACACACACGGTCTTTTTTGGATTATTCTAATTCCTTCAAGTAATCCTTCCCTAGAAGCAGTTTAGCAGAGATAAAATCGCTTCATGAACAGGTTTGAAGTCACAATTGTAAATATTCATATTGTCAGGCAGCGTTAATCCTAAATAGATCCTGAATATGAGGCATACTAGCTTGGATTAAGAGTGAAAATAAAGGGGGCTTTTTTTTCCCTAACTGCCCAGCATTTCCAAAACAACAATATTCGAGGAATAGAGAATGGTGGGACTGTCAATATAGAGGGTTTGTGATCCTTAAGAATATGCATCACCATATTCTTATATGGTGATAAGTGTATCATATTGTGTATAGCAACCTGCCACTGAATTTAGCAGATACACATACACACGCATGCACATACTGATACATTATAGATACACATACTGGTAGTGTGAATAACTGTATACTTTTAACTTTTATATAATTACAAATTTACAAAATTTACAACAGTCTAAGGAACTTCCATATACCCAGCAGACTTGCAAATTATTTAAATTTTGCACCACTTAATCATTCTCTCTTTCTATATTTAATTTGTTTGTTTGTACATACACAGGCATACACATATATGTATGTATATTCTTTCTGAACCATTTAAAATTAAGTTGTTACCAGGTTAGAGGGCAACTATGCCCTTACCCCTACACACTTTTTGTATATTTTCTAAGAACAAGGACATTCTCTTATGTAACCAGTACAAGGACCTAAATCAGAAAGTTTAATATTGATATACTATTATCTAATCTGAAGTCCATATTGTCCAAATTAATGTGCTTCATAGCTATTTCTTTTTCCTTGTCCACAGTCCAACCCAGAATGCCATATTGTATTTAGTTGTGACGACTCATTGGTCTCTTTTAATCTAGACTAGTTCCTCAATGTTGAGAGTATAGACCAGATATTTTACAAAATGTCATTCAATCTGAATGTCTGCTGTTTCTCATAATTAAATTCATATTAGATATTGGGACATAATTCAATATTATTCCAATATTGTTAATGTTAATTTTACTAAGTGAAAGTAGTGGTCAAGACATTACTTCATAGTAAAGTTAATATTTTTCTCTACACAAATATTAAGTAATTTGTTTAAAAAATTTTTTTTAAATGTCTATTTATTTTTGAGAGATAGCGTGAGCCGGAGACGGGCAGAGAGAGAGGGAGACACAGGATCCTAAGCAGGCTCCAGGCTCTGAGCTGTCAGCACAGAGCCCGACAGGAGGCTCAGACCCACAAACTGTGAGATCATGACCTGAGCTGAAGTTGGATGCTTAACTGACTGAGCCACCCAGGTGTCCCTACTTTAATAATTTTAAATGACAAATTAAATTTCTTAAATAGATACAGGACCACTCTGTTTCCTTTCATATTGGGCTGGTTGTAGTAAGTTGTGTTTTGCAGGGAATTTCCTCTCAATTATCCAATTTTAAAAATGATAGTTGTTTATAATATCCCCTTATTATCCTATCAAAGTCTGTAGGATCTAGACTAATAACCCTGCCTCATTCTTGATATTGATAAATCTGTGTCCTCTCTATTTCTTTTTTTTTTTAACTTTTTTTTTTTAACGTTTATTTATTTTTGAGACAGAGAGAGACAGAGCATGAATGGGGGAGGGTCAGAGAGAGGGAGACACAGAATCTGAAACAGGCTCCAGGCTCCGAGCTGTCAGCACAGAGCCTGACGCGGGACTTGAACTCATGGACCGCGAGATCATGACCTGAGATGAAGTCAGCGGCTTAACCGACTGAGCCACCCAGGCGCCCCTCTATTTTTTTTTTTAAAGTTTATTTACCTATCCCAATTTACTTTCAAATAATATTTTACCCCTTCACATAGAATGTAAGAAACTTATAAAGCTATGCATCCACTTCTTTCCTGTCTTTATGCATTATTGTTACACTTTTTACTTCTACATATATTATGAACTCTACATTTTAATTGTCTTTTATTTAAATAACAAGTGGCTTTTAAATTGGGTGCCTGGGTGGTTCAATCATCTAAGTGTCTGACTTCGGCTCAGGTCATGATCTCACGGTTTGTGAGTTTGAGCCCTGCATCGGGCTCTGTGCTGACAGCGCAGAGCCTGGATCCTGCTTTGCATTCTGTGTCTCCCTCTCTCTCTGCCCCTCCCCTGCTGATGCTTTGCCTCTCTCACTCTCTCTCTCAAAAATGAACATTAAAAAAAATAAAAAACATTAATAAACATTAAAAAATCAAATACAATGAGGAAAAAGTATTTTATATATACCTACAAATTTACCTTTTCTGGCACTCTTTATCCTTTTGTGAAGATCCAAATTTCCACACTATATCATATTCCTTCAAGTCTGCTGGTGATGTATTCTCTCAGCCTTTGTCTGAAAATGTCTTTGTTATGCCTTCAAATTTTGAATGATACTTTTGCCAAACGTGGATGCTCCGTGGTTTTCTGGAAACTGGTGAGCGTTGTTCTATTGGACTCAAATTCTGAGCTCTGTCTCCTCTATGGTCACCAGCAATGGTAATCTCTGCCTAGATCTGTTAGCCTGCTTCTTCTAGCTGTGCTGCTTGGCGTTTCTCCCATGAATGTGCAGAACAGAAGTCAAAGATTTGGGCTGAATCTATATGCAGAATTCACTACTCCTCCTATGTGGTCATCTGCTTTCTAGAGTCTTCACTTTTCAGCCATTCTGACAGCCTCAGAGACTAGCCTTTTGCTTGAGTTCTAACTGCTCCACTCTGCAGGACTGGGGAGTGCCCTCAAGAAAAAAGCCATAAAAATTGCAGATTATATTCCAGATTCCAGTGTGACTTTCCTTCTTTTAAGGGTCAACTTCTCTCTAGTTTCCAGCAGCTTTGGTCACTCTCCAGTGCCTTCAAGTATGTATTAATTATACTTTAATTATACTTTATCCAAGGCTGAAAATTGTTATCTATGGGAGCATTGGTTCAATGTGAATTACTCTATCATTATGAAAACAGTAATATGAATAATTAAAAATTATATTTTCTTTGAGTCTTTCAAATTTGAGGTTGTGTGACTGCTATAGGTAGAAGACACGTCTCACTTAGTAATAACTTACTTTCTGGGAATGTAATAGGAAATATGGTTTCTCATGATTCTCATTCTGAATTGCAAAATTGTCCTCTCTTCTGACAAAGTACTCTGTCAAAGCAGTCAAGTGCAATCTCTTTCAGTTGTGAGCCATCCTTCTCATCAAAAACCTCATGATGTACCTTCCTTGTTTTCTCCATTTGTTAAATAAAGAAGAATTTTCCACTCCCTTCTAGATAGTTCTATTTTATTAGTTTTATATGTTGGGCTATTGTGCATGATTTTGTGTAAAGGAAGGGTGCAACTGTTAAAAACAGTTTATAAATCTGAGTCTAAATAATCTTTAATAGTCTCTAAAATTCAATAATTAATATATTTTAGTTTGCTCAACTATAGAAGATTGGTATGTGTGTATAAAATTAGCCTTTTGCATAGAAATTCCTATTCCTGGGGCACCTGGTGGCTCAGTTGGTTAAGTGTCTGACTTCAACCCAGGTCATGACCTCGCAGTTGGGGAGTTTGAGCCCCGCATCAGGGTCTCTGCTGTCAGCGTGGAGCCCACTTCAGATCCTCTGTCCCCTTTCTCTCTGCTCCTCCCCTGCTTGTGTGCACACTCTCTCTCTCAAAAATAAAATGAACATTAAAAAAAAAAAAAAGAAATTCCTATTCCTAAGTGATCTCCTTCAATGTGCTGCCTACTTGATAGCAGGTAGAATCATTTATCAACAAAATACTCCTCTGATTTATTTCTATTTGAGCTCATTCAAGGATCCATAATGCAAAACTCCCTTTATTACTAATAATTTTGCCATCAGTATTGCTAGTCTGTACTGTATGATATTTTCATAATAGTAATTGAACTAAAGGACAAAGAAAAGATTTTGAGAATTCTGGGAAATGTGTACTGTTCACAGCAAATGTTACTTATACTTAGTTCAAAGGCGTGTGTGCAGCCGTATGATGGACTAAGACTTACATAATAGTTTAGAGCTGTAACTGTGCCAACCTTACATCAGACACATTTACAAAAGACTGTCATTGCCCACAGTTTCATGCAATCGCTTTTCTGATTTAAGTTTCAGAGTTGTTAATGTCTGGATATTCCTGTTTATACGGAAGGTGGAGATTTCTACTTTGTGTTATGGAACTCATTAGTCGCCTGCTATCATCTTAATCAAGAAAAATAAATATTGTAATAAACATTCATGTAAAGCCTCCAGTGAACTAAGAGCTATTTGAATGAAAAACAATATGCTGGTATAGGTCAGAATGTTCCTTCCCCCTTGGTATGCTTGCTAATTTACTGAATGCATTCTGAGGTCTTTTTTTTTTTTTTTTTTTAACGTTTATCTATTTTTGAGAGAGAGAGAGAAAGAGAGAGAGCATGAGCAGGGGAGGGGCACAGGGAGAGGGAGACACAGAATTAGAAGCAGGCTCCAGGCTCCAAGCTGTCAGCACAGAGCCCCATGCAGGGCTTGAACCCATGAAACATGAGACCATGACCTGAGCTGAAGTCGGACGCCAACCGACTGAGCCACCCAGGCGCCCCCTGAAGGCTTTTAATGGTAAAGGAAAAGTACGAGGTGTTCTTTTTAGTGTGTTAACCGAGAGCACAATGCTTGTCTTCAGCCCACATACAAAAGCTAGTATAGTATCTGATCAAAAATACTGGTAGAGATTCCCCCTCCTACTTTGTAAGCTTCTTGGAGACACTGACCAAGAAGCTCATATTAATCTTTGTGATTCTGTCACGTACCTTACGTGTTGCCTTGCATTTTGGCAGGTGGCCAGCCAATGTTTGTTGAATAAATCCATCTTTATTTTGTAAATTTTTCCATAAGTCAAGTTGTTCAGGTAACAGGAAAATTTTAGGTCCTGATAGCCTTTTATGTTCAGGACATTATTGTTGTTGCCATTCTTATCTCTGCTACTGATGCAATAACTTAAACCCACCTACCAAATCATGCTATTTTAGCAATTAAAGCCTTCTCTCTTTCCTTTAGTTTCCTAAATTGCAAAATGAGGAAGACATCTTCTAGTGATACTTGATAATCAACTGAATGGCTATGTTACCAATGGCAAGTAGTACAAACACAAAGCATTAATAATTCCATTATAGTTGTAAGACTCATATGAGTGGTCAGGATCTTTAATTCTATCATCATATTGCAAAAACAAGATGAGCTCAGCTTAAACAAGAGATTCTTCTGTCAGAAGGGTAATACCAGATAATCCCAGGTAAACACACCAGTGTCTGCATTTTTCAGTGAAAACGAAAGTCTGTTGCTTTAGACGTGATGATCTTCCTCTTTACAAAATATTAACAATAGCCTATTTTAAAAATGCAAAATAGCTGTTGCTGGTATGTAGCTTGTTGGTGATAAAAAGTACAGTTTTTAGACCGAAAACTAACATGTAGTAAGAATGTCAGAAGCAAAGACCAAGAAGTCAGAAAACTCAAAGTATGTTTTGGTATTGGATCTGGGAGCTGAGCCATGTCACTGCAGTAAATGAGGTGGTAGAAAAGAAGCTGAGAAAGGTCCGATGGGATCAGACTAGGGAGGAGCTTAAATTCTCTATTACACAAGCTATCATACTCCATGCTATGGTGAACAGGAAGCCTTGGTTTTGTTTGGAGCAGGGATCTGGTTGTTATGGATACCGTAACAGGAAAGCTAGTCTCATAATAATGTGAAACAGAGACCAGGAGGAAGGGGGTAATCCTTACTCTCACAGAATAGAAAATTAAATCAACACTTTCTATTTTTCCTTATTACTATGAAATATATCATAGATGAAAGAGTAGAATACAATATATAGTTTAAGGAATAAACACCAGAATTACTTTCTAAATACACGTTTGCTACTTACGTATATATTCCTATGTCATATTTTTTTTTAGTTTTTCCTGTCCTTGATGTTATACATTGGAATCATATTTTAAGTATTTTTCTGTGATAGCTTTTTCCCCCATTCAGTATTTTTGAGGTTCTCATCCATATTCATCCTTATAGCTGTGGTTCATCCTTTTCACCATTGCATAGTATTTCATTATTTGAACACACCAAGTTTTATCCTTTAATAATGTTTCCAGGTTTTTGGTAACATGAACAGTGCAACTAAGAAATTCTTGCACATGCCTGTTAGTGTATATTAAAAGATTCTCTGGGGTAAATACTTAGGAATGGAATGCCAGATCACTAGAAATGGTATTTGCTTTTTTTTCCTTTCTCTCCTTTTTTTTTTTCAACTTACGAGGCAATACTAAATTGTTACCCAAAGTCAATATCAACTTTACAGTCCCATCAGGGGCATTATGAGAGCTTCTGTGGCTCCACTTCCTCATCAACATCAAAAATTGACTGATTTTTAACTTTTAGCCAATCTGGTAGGCGTGAAATGGTAGCTCACTGGTTTTAGCTTGTATTTCTCTGTTCTCTAATGAGGTTAAGAATCTTTCCATGTTTATAGAACTACTCTACGAGCCAGCAATTGCACTACTAGGCATTTATCCAAGGGATACAGGTGTGCAGTTTCGAAGGGACACATGCACCCCCATGTTTACAGCAGCACTATCGACAATAGCAAAGTATGGAAAGAGCCCAAATGTCCATCGATGGGTGAATGGATAAAGAAGATGTGGTATATATCTACAATGGAGTATTACTCAGCAATCAAAAAGAATGAAATCTTGCCATTTGCAACTACGTAGATGGAACTGGAGGGTATTATGCTAAGTGAAATTAGTCAGAGAAAGACAGAAATCATATGGATTCACTCAAATGAGGACTTTAAGACACAGAACAGATGAAAACAAGGGAAGGGAAGGAAAAATAACACAAAAACAGGGAGGGGGACAAAACATAAGAAACTCTTAAATATAGAAAACAAACAGAGGGTTACAGGAGGGGATGTGAGGGGGGAATGGGCTAAATGGGTAAGGGACATTAAGGAATCTACTCCTGAAATCACTGTTGCACTATATGCTAACTAACTTGGATGTAAATTTAAAAAAAATAAAAAAGAATCTTTCCATGTTTATTGGGGCGCCTGGGTGGTGTACTCATTTAAGCGTCCAACTTCAGCTCAGGTCTCAATCTCACAGTTTGTGGGTTTGAACCCCATGTCAGGCTCTGTGCTGACAGCTCAGAGTCTGAAGCCTGCTTCAGATTCTGTGTCTCCCTATCTCTCTGCTCCTCTTCTGCTCATACTCTCTCTCTCTCAAAAACAAATAAATATTAAAAAAAATTTTTTTAAAGAATATAGTTCATTGTGAGGTGCTTTTAAAAAGTAAAAAGAATCTTTCCATGTTTATTGCCCATACATGCTCCCTCTACTGTGAAAAATCTAATCATATAATTTGCTCACTTTCCAGTTGTTTTGTATTTCTTTTTTCATCTACCAGGCCACCTCTGTGTTACATCAGGTTTCCATTTATCCATGGATCTGTTTCTAGCAGCTGTTTTCTGGAAAATTCATTTTTCACTTACTTGAATACTTAAGACTAGTCAACTAAAAAACTATTTTTTTAAAGTAATCTCTGTACCCAACATGGGCTCAAACTCACAACCCCAAGATCAAGAGTCATATATGCTCCACCGACTGAGCCAGCTAGGTGTTCCCTAAAAAGCTATTTTTAATGAAAGCCACAATTGATGAATATAGAACAGTTTCTTTTTTCTTCTTTCTTTTCTTTTATTTACAAGAAAGTCTTGAAAATATTTAAGAATCACTAAGGATTAGTGTGCCACCAGAGGGAGCTCAAAGGGGTCCCTGAATTGTATAGCATGGTGTTCATGCATACACAGAATAAGGGAGTCTAGCTTACTGAGCATTTGCTGAATCATTTTCAGTATAACTTACATCAAAATCTTGGAGTTTTAAAGCATTTTGGGGGCACCTGGGTGGCTCAGTCATTAAGCATCTGACTTTGGATCTCAGAGTTTGTGAGTTCAAGTCCCCACAACAGGTGAGCTTGAACCCCCATCAGGTAAACTCCAGCCTGCTTCCAGTGAGCACAAGCCCCACTTCAAGTGAGTCCCCTGCTTCTCTCTCTCTCTGCCCCTAGTTCACTTGTGCCCTCTCTCTCTCTCAAAACAAACAAATAAATAAACTTATACAATATCCTTTAAAGAAAAAAGAAAGAAAGCATTTTTGTAGCGTGTCTCACCTTTCCCTCTAATATTTCACTATTTTTATTTCATTTTCCCATATCACTATGGCACAATAAGACACATCGTGAGATTAAATAACTTGTTTGGTATTGCATTTAGAATTTGTAATGTTCCTCCTGATTCTCTATTAAAGTTTCTGCAACCATTGCAGTCTTGACCCTTCCCTAGGCTCTGTGACCAATTCAGAAAGTGAGAAGTTTAGTACATTAGCTCTAGTCACTTCCTACAAATGAAGCTTGTCCCATTCTAGCCTTGCTGGCCAGGGACTAGTTATGAGATTCCGCCACCTCCTAAACCATTGTAAACAACAAGACTGGTGTTTTGTTTTTTATCAACTAGGTTCTCATCTGAAAAGCAGTTTCTGACTGTGTTCCTCCAAGAGACCAAAGTCCTGTCCTGAAACCCAGACCAGTGATATGCACCCCGTCAACTGCTCCTCAGGGCACTAGCAGCTAGGGATCCAGAGTGACTTTGTTAGCTGGAGTGTTTGTTTGCTTGTTTGTTTGTTCCACACTGCTTGCTGGGACAGAGGCTAATCATAGAACATAGACAGGCCACAAGCCAAGTCTCTTGGCTGCTTCTCTCTTTGTCCTGGTTGCTGGGAATCCAAAAAATAATTTTATATTTGATTACTATAGCTTTACTTTAGCAGCAATTGAGCAAAAATTTTCTTTGTATATTTTCATCTATTTATTGAGCCAGTGAACCTCTTGTCTATCCACTTTGGAATATGACTATATAAAAAACTGAATCTTTACCATCAAAAGCCGATAGTCCAGCATGAATGCAAGGCATCGAATAAGCTGTAACTGGTATAAAGGCCGAGGGCAGACACCCCTCCCCCAAATTGGGCCACTTTGGCATAAAGATTATTTTGAATTAAAAAGCAATCAAGGGGCGCCTGGGTGGCTCAGTAGGCTGAGCATCTGACGCTTGATTTTGGCTCAGGCCATGATCCCAGAGTTGTGGGATCGAACCCCACGTCAGGATCCATGCTGGGTGTGGAGATTTTCTCTCTCTCCCTTTGTTCTTCTTCCCTGCTTACTCTCTCTTATTCTTAAGAATAAATAAGTAAATAAATAATGATTTTTTTAAAAAAGAATAAAAATAAAAGCAATCAAAACCCAGTAGATTCAGAAAAGTTCCTTATCTCCCCAACTGCCTATAACATTTTAGATAGAGGACCTGCTCTAGGAAGAGATCTATTACCATAGATGGCTACATTATACTATGAACTAGGTATGGTAGACAGGGAGGAATTTAGCAAATCTTGTTTTATCCCAGTCCTCTATGTCCCGTTGTTTCTGGGGGACCCGCAAACATTTGTTTACCAAACATTTACTTTTTCATCTTCCTGTGAATTGCATTACTTCCTTTTGAAGTCCCAGACCCTTACCTTCTTCACCTTAGTTCAAAATGATATATACCTCGTTTTGCCTGTCTACAATTTTCACATCTGTGTGGAGTCCCCATACGTACAAAATTAAAATTTATTTTCTCCTGTTAATCTGTCTCATGTCAATTCTTAGTCCAGCTAGAAGGTCCTTGAAGGGGACAGGAGACATGGAGAACACCTAAATACTCATCTTCATTCCTGGATTACCGAGAAGTCACATACACCAAACCACTGTCCTCAGTAAAAACCCCAGGCCCCAAGCAAAGACCAAGACTCTCTTTCCTTTCCTTTCTTAGTCTCTCATGCTCCTATACTCTCTGTCTTCAATAAACCGCTCTCGCTTCCTTTCAGCTGCATTTGATTTCCATCCTGTTGGAAGCCAAGGCACCCTCTTGGCAGGTCCTGAAGGACCCACCTCTGGGTCCTCAGTCCCAGCCAGCCTGCATCACCAACTTTCAAAGAGAATGTGAAATGATGTATCACTGGAGTATTTGCTAGAATTTCTGAGCTGGGGTTTCACTGATACCACTAGTGACTTATCAAGTGGACTCTTAAGTGTCATAGAGGCTGATTTAATATAAAAGGAGAGAACATGGAGACGATAACTAGTGCAAATCCTTATCCAGTCTAAAATGAAAAGAAGAAAGAAAAGAGGATTACTGGCAGGGGCCAGGCAAGCTGCATGCATGACTGAACCAGGTAAAGCTGGGACACGGAGAACTGGAAAAGACATGCTCCAATAAATGTCTGCCAGACAGGAATGAGGGCCTAGTGTGCCCAGAGTGTCCCAATGTATAAGAGAAGCTAGAATTTAGAGTTTTATCTTGAAAAAATTTTAATGTTTATTCATCTTTGAGAGAGAGAGAGAGAGATGTGAGTAGGGGAGGGGCAGAGAGAGAGGGAGACACAAAACCTGAAGCAGGTTCCAGGCTCTGAGCTGTCAGCAGAGATCCAGGCGGGGCTCAAACCCATGAACTGCAAGATCATGACCTGAGCCGAAGTTGGACGCTTAACCGACTGAGCCACCCAGGTGCTCCTGAAATTCTCAATTTAACGTCAAATAACTGAAATTTTTTTTGATTGTGCAAGCTGAATAAAATGCCTCTGCCTTTTTATGATCTTTAATTTAGACTGCCTTTTATGATGACTTTCTAAGCATGGATTCATCGACTGAAGCCAACTAGATCTTGTTGTTTCTCCCATATAAATCATCTCTCCCTCATCCTACTGATGGGGTTTTGGACTGGTGGTGGGGGTTCAGAGCAGACGGCCAAGAATTCTTGAACATGTCTTTGGTGCATAAAAGATGATTTTATTAAAGCGTAGGGATAGGACCCAGGGGCAGAAATAGCTGCACTAGTGTTGTAAAGAGTGGTTACATACTATGAAGTTGGGGGAGATAAAGTCAAGAGGAAGTTTCTTAAAGGGATTTCCACATGCTAAAGAAGACTCACAGATTACTGGAATCCTCACTATTGTCAAACTAAAGTTGTTTTTCCCTCTAGCAAAGAATTATCATTAAGACAGTAGGGAGTTCCTGGAGATTAGGCTATTGATAAGGTGGCCTTTTTTCTTGTAATTTACTAAGACATTTGCAAACTGATGGAGACTCAGGTCAAGCTTGACTGTGACCTCTATCAGTTAACCATTGGTTTTCCTTCCTTTCCTTTGTCCTCGGGCAGCCAGGAGTAACTGAGGAATATCACACATATCCCACCTGGGCGGTGGGGGTGGAGCATGTCTATGGAGGAGGGCTGGGGGGGAGGTGCTGTCACTCATGCCTTGCCCTCAGTTTGCCTTATGCTCCCTCATCACTACCACCAACCTTCAATCCCATCCCTATTCACTTGCTTCTAGTATCAAAAAAGGTCTAGATGAGACAGAAGTAAGTTAAGAGGCATTTCAGTCTCTCTCTCCCCAGAGAAGTTTTCTTTACAGAGGGAAGTAGAATAGGTGAAATGCAAGGGTTTGGGGCTTCTTTGTTTTATTTTGTTTTTTTAATTTTTCTTTTCTTCCCCTGAAGTAGTCTACAGACTAAAACATTATCCCAGAATTTCTTCCCTTTCTAGAAAATGGTCTACCTAGAAAAAAATAATGCAGATTTTTTTTTACTACTGCTAAATCCATGCTTCTGTGATATTGTCATATTGTACAACTCCCTGCCAGTTGATAACTGAATATAGAATGATACTTAAACACACAGTAACAAAGATACTGCTCCCTAGTTTATACCAGCTGTCCTAAGAGCTGTTTCAATATCACAGGGACTGTGCTCTACCTTCAGGCAACTAGGTATTCAAAATGTAAGATTATAAATTCTCCTGGAAAACAATTCCACTCTTCAGATATTTTTGTTCACACATGAGTTAGGTAATACTGATGAAGGAGCATAAGGCAAGCTGAAGGCAAGGCACCAAGCTCCCAACCCCCCCCCCCCCCCCCAATGGGATATGTGTGATATTCCTTAGGCACTCCAGACTGCCCAAGAACAAAGGAAAGGACAGAAAACAAATGGTTGAACTGATAGAGATCACAGGACCTGAGTCTCCATCAGTTTACAAATATCTTAGGGAATTACAAGAAAAAGGCAGGCAATCTTATCAATAGCCTAATCTCCAGGAACTCCCTACTGTCTTAATGATAAGGCCTCCAGTAATCTGTGAGTCTTCTTTAGCATATGGAAATCCCTTTAAGAAATTTCCTCTTGACTTTATCTCCCCCAACTCCACAGTATATAACCAGTCACTCTTCACACCCCCAGTGCAGCTCTTTCTGCCCCTGGGTCTTATCCCCGTGTTTTAGTTGCTTTAATCAGCTCTGGACCCCCATTACTCCAAAACCCCATCAATACTAACAGCAGATATAACTATAAGACAGTTATCTGTTTACTAAAGATGCAAAATAAATTTGATATTTTATAGCAATCCTGAATAAATCCAGATATAGTTAGAATACATTGTTTTTCAAATCTTGTTTTCTCATTAGTCTTTTTAAGATTTTATTTTGAATAACTACTTTTTTCTCAAAAAAAATTTTTTTAATGTTTTTATTTATTTTTGAGACACAGAGAGACAGAACATGAGCAGGGGAGCGGCAGAGAGAGAGGGAGACACAGAATCCGAAGCAGGCTCCAGGCTCTGAGCTGTCAGCACAGAGCCCGATGTGGGGCTTGAACTCACGGAGTGTGAGATCATGACCTGAGCTGAAGTCGGACGCTTAACTGACTGAGCCACCCAGACACCCCAGTAATAACTACTTCTAAAGCAGGACTCAACTCATCACCCTCAGATTAAGGGTCACATGCTCCACTGATTGAACCAGACAGGTGCCCCCCCAACCTTTTTAAAGATGTTAGTATTTTCTCACTAGTCTTAAATCAACTCAACTATTATTGCTAAAATTTCATATCTCTTCTTGTTTTTTAAAAGCCTATTGATGAAGTTTGGGGGTGATGGTAGGGTAGTCTGGAACTGACAGCCAAGAAAGAATTCTTGAAGACGTCTTTGGTGCAAAAAGGTGATTTTATTAAAGCTCTGGGATAGGACCCATGGGCCAAAGAGCTGCACTGGGGTCATGACTATATACCGTCAGGTTGGCAGGGAGTCAGGGATGGAGTAAGTCTCTAAGGTGTTTTGGAAACAAGGTTTCCAGGACCTTGAGGTAGGGGAAATACCAATTATTACTGTTTCATGAAGCCTCAGTCATGAGACCCTTCAGATGTATATCAGGAGGACTTAAGCTTGGAGTATGATTGCCAGCATATTTCTTGGGGCAGTTGAGATAAAGGAAGTAGACTTACAGGATCCTGGAGGTTGGGATAAGGTGAAGCTAAGATTCTCTTTTGCCCCAGCAAAGTATCATCATCTAGGCAGCTGAGCTCCTAGAAGGAGGTCACTTTGCCCAGTTTCAAGGACTTGTCACTGGGCCATAGCCAGTAAGGGAATTTAACTTTTCATTTGCTTTAGTTTCCCACATCACCCTGGCAAGCACTTAAACCCCTTTCCTTTGTTCCTGGGTAGCCAGGAGTGTCTGAGGACTATCACACGTATCCCACCTGGGTGTGGCGGGGGTTGCTGTTAGCCTGTATTTTGCCCTCAGCTTGCCTCATGCTCCCTCATAACTATCACATCTGACTGTGAATATGAGAAATTTTAGCAAGGAGATATAATATGTGTTCCTCTCTCTTCTCTAGTTGCTTGCTCTCAGGTCCAGCCCTTGCCCTTTCCCTTCTCTGCTCTTTATCACAAGAGATCACTTTTCCCAAACCTGCTCACCCTGTATCTCCCCCCATAAGTTTGGCCATTGAGGAGCACTGGTGAGTGTTCGGAGGAGGGAGGGGACAGGCAGAGATTTCTTCCCTCCCATCTCTGGCAGGGGATGTCTCCATGGTGGCTCAAGCTCCCATGGAGCAGCCCCTCCCTCCAGGGCCCTGGCTCCAGCCCCCAGGGGCAGCCCCAGCTTCGGGCTCTGATGGCACCGTTTCTTCCCAAAGTCCCCTCTGCACTAGAGGAGGGAGTGGCCTCTTGCTGTGCTAACTCTGAGTTGCTTCACTGTCCGCAGGGCTTCTCAGCCTCAGCTGTTCAATCACCTGTGTAACCAATTCCTTGCATTAAATCCTCTTTCAAACAGCGGTTTCTATTTTTCTGCCTAGACCCTCACTGATACAAACACAGTAGAACTCTTTGTAAATACTCCTCTAAGGCTTCAGGTATATGTCATTAATCCAATGTGTACACTAGCATGTCAGTTTTAACTACGAGCAGACATGCCCAGATTTAGTCGTATTTTCTACCTACAGCAGCTATCCCTCCAATTTTTATCACCCTGGTCTGATGCCAGAGAGTCCCATTTTGCAAATTCATTTTGAGTTACCTATACTGCCTTCCTTCAAAAATATTTTGGGAAGACCAAAGCTTAGCATTTGGTCATAAACCTGTATTTCAGCCAAATCAAACTATGATTCAGGAGTTAAAAACAGGTTTTAAATAGCCTCTAAAGCTACGTGTATTGCTTCTTTACAGAAGGGTTCAAGGGGAAAAACCGTTTTGTAAGCTTCAAGAGCCTTTTTGTTTTACATCATTTTCCTCCAACATTTAATTTTAAACCTACAAAAAAGGGATATAATAGTATGATAAATCTACATATAATCTTTGCCTGCATTCACCAATTGATAGCATTTGAGCAATTTGCTTTTTTCTCTCTCTGAACCATTCGAAAGTAAGTCGGAGGCACTGTGACATTTCACTGCTAAAGAGTTCAGCATGTATTCTCCAAAACCACAATACCATATTCATGCCCAAGAACTTGAACAATGTAGTCCATTCTAACTTCCTGAATGTACCAAAAATGTGGTTGATAGCTCCCCCCCCCCCCCCATAAATCTTTAAAAAGGAAGAATTACGCTAATGCAGCTAATTGGCTGACACAAAAGAATGATGCACAAATGTGTGAGCCAGTCAGGTCACTTATGTCATGTACATATTTGTATATCCAGTGAGCAGAGAAAAGTTAAATCAGCTAATTTTGCTTCTCCTAAATAATTTTGATGAAAACTCTAAACATGAAGGTATCACTGCTGATTCATTTAACTTTGATCTGGAGATAATCTACTCCATATGTTTACACTATGAATCTGGACAAACAAAACTGATGTGTTTTTCTTTTAGTTTTACCTCCCTGACCCTTTCTTTGTAGGCTTTGACCTAACATTGATTGGTCTATTAACTATACATTTAACAATGATACACCCTACTCAGTATTTTCTTGCATCAGTGCAAGAAGGTTCCTTGCACTTCAGAGACAAGATATTTTTCCCTCTGTAGATGGGTCAATATTAATTTCTCATCCTGTAACTGGCATTCTTGTGAAAATATGGAGACTATTTAGATTGGAAATGTCTTTTGAGCTCCTGCCTAAATTCCTTGAACTATTTGCTTATTCTGGATGAAGAGTGTCCTAGACGGCGAAAAGAAGCAGCCAAAAACTCTTCTAATGTAAGCTCGTGGCGTTTGTTTTCACACAATGACAGCTCTCTAGATTGCACATTAACGTGAGTCTTAGAAGTGGCCTATCCTTGCTCTGGCAACATCTAGTTGATAGGCTGTGCCCGATTGTTTCATTGATATTTCCCGCTTTTCCCATAAAATTCTGTAGGGGCCAAGGACAGGCTGCCCCAAGGTGGGCCACTTGGGCATCAAGATTACTCTAAATTAAAAGCAATCAAAACCCAGCAGGTTCAGGAAAAGCTCTTTATCTCCCCTTCAACTGCCTAAATTTACATTGGACAGGAGAGCCTGTACCAGGAATAGAGCTAGGAACAGAGATTCTTCTTTACCTGAGAAACGTATTTGCACAACAGGGCAACCTTTGTTTACCACAATCTCTTCTCACCTTCCTGCTATTAGCCTTCCTCCCCTTTGGATCTCTAGACCCCTACTCCTCTCTTCACCTCAGGATGTCACAAATAAGCTTCCCGTTGTCTGACTCTCTTTGGAATTTCATGTGTGTGGACTCCCCACAGATACGAAGTAAATTTGATTTTCTCCTGTTAATCGGCCGGTCTCAGGTAAATTTAATTCTTGATGGTCCAGCTATCAAGAAATTTGGATAGAGGAAAGTTTCTTCCTCCTCAATAGTTGGGACTATTTGGCAAGATACTTGGACTCGTTGCACATGGCTTGTCCCTGACACAGCTGCAGCGATCCTTGGGAAATCTGGCAAACAGCCAGCAGAAGGTAAGATTTCTTACCATATTGGTCTCCTGAGATCTCTATCTGTGGAGTCCTGTGGAGTGAGAGTAATCAGCGTTCTTTTTCTTTCTTAATTTAGATTAGCAGGAGAAAATACCTGTGGAACTAGTTCCTCAGGTTTAGCAACTCTTGGGAAATTTGGTGGAATACTGATCAATTTCCTCTCCCAGATAAGTCCTTTTGTTTTTCTTTGTCTATGTCTTTTATGTCATTTGTCATAGAAACTTTGCTGTGGGTTCATGGGCACAAGAGGTAAAGGCTGCTGCCAAGGGACATCCTGGAAGCCCAAGCCACGGGTAAGCACGGGTAGAGTACTTTCCCAGCTGTTAGAACACTGATCACCTAACTTGAAGACTCCCATGTTAGGATAAGTTAGTCGTGGAATGGATTAGATTGACACTAGGTCACCTGCCAACCTCAAAATTTCCGTGCAGCCTGGTGCACTGTAAAACAGCACACAATACCCAACCCCATAGTACACCCTTCCCAGGTATTAGTTTGGTTACAGGAGATCCAAGGCTTGCTTAGAGCTGCTAATGTGCATATAAGAAAAAGTGGATGAGATTTTCCCTTTCATTTTGTTCTATGCCCTAAGAGTTTGTCTTTGTGACCAGTGATAACCATGAGGGAGCTTGGGGTAAGCTGAAGGCAAAATATAGGCTGGCACCCCCCCACACCCCCCAGGAGGAATATTCTGACACTCCTGGCTACCCAAGAACAAAGGAAAGAGGTTTAAGTGCTTGCCATGGTAATATGAGAAACTAAGGCAAATGAAAAATTAAATTCTCTTACTGCCTGCAGCCCATTGACAAATCCTCGAAACTGGCAAAGTAACTTCCCTCAAGGAGCTCAGCTACCTGATGATGACACTTTGCTAGAAGCAAAAGAGAGCCCTGGCTTAACATAGTCCCAGCCTCCAGATCCTGTAAGTCTACCTCCTTTATCTCAACTGTCCCAAGATATATGCTGGCAATTATGCTCTAAGTTTATGGCCCCCGATAAACATCTGAAGGGTCTCATGACTGAGGTTTTATTAAATGGTAATAAATGGCGTTTCCCTAGGAACAGCTAGCCCCCCTCAAGCTCCTGGAAACCTTGCTTCCAGAGTTCCTTGGAGACTTACTCTATCCCTGACCCCTCCCAACCTGAGAGTATACAATGACTCTCCGTCTTGACCCCAGTGCAGCTCTTCCTGCCCACGGGTCCTGTCCCCAGGCTCTAATAAAATTACCCTTTTGCACCAAAGATGTCTTCAAGAATTCTCTCTTGGCCATAGGCTCTGGACTCCACGAACCCCACCATCACACCAAAACTTCATCAATAATATTCTTTTTGGTTTCCACCATCCAGAAGATGCACTTACCAGGGTGCACTTTGCAGGCCAGTTGAATAGGGTTCCGAGTCTCTGGACATGCCAGCTCTTAGGGGTGTTTGTCATGAGAGGTCACAGGCCATAAGTTCCTTTGTTCTCTCAGCCTTCATTGCTTGTCAGTGCTGGAAAGTCCCATTCGGGTAGTGGAAGCAGAGAGTTAGAGGTTCCCAGAAAAAGAAAGATGAGTCATAACTCTCATGACCTAAGACAAGCCATTTTAGGCACCCAGCTATCTTCCGTGATTCTTATATGCCCTACCAGCTCTTCCTAGAGGGTGTCAGAATTCTAAATAAATGCAAAAACCTCAGTTGTTAAGGATTTTAAAGGAACAAAAGGAATGCAAAAATGAATAATCTCTACCAGGCCAGGAGATAGCCTAACCATATCAGAGACAATAAATCAGTGGTAACCACCCCCCCCCCCCCCCCTCAAAGGTAAGCAAGACCCCCTGCAGTCCTTTCCTGAGACAGTTGACAAATTAACTGACAGTTGACAGTTACCTTTGCTTCCTTATAATGTTAAGGCCTCAGTCCCAGGAGGAGCAGAAGCTTCACTACCATGACCCAGTATGTACGTACAGGCATGTTTTCCAAGTACGCCTGTGCAAACTCATGCCCACTTTAAAGACAATGGCGAAGCTCCCCTTCATGAATATTCATCCTAAATCATAAATAAAAAGAACTCACTCAAGGTGCGGGCAGCACCTGGGTGCTCAGTTAGGCATCCAACTCTTGATTTCAGCTCAGGTCATGATCTCATGGTTGGTGAGTTCAAGCCCCGAGTCAGGCTCTGTGCTGACTCTCCCTCTCTCTCTCTCTGCCCCTCCCCTGCTCATGCTTGCTCTCTCTCTCTCTCTCTCTCTCTCTCTCTCTCTCTCTCTCAAAAATAAATAAATAAGGGGTATCTGAGTGGCTCAGTCAGTTAAGCGTCCGACTTTGGCTCAGGTCATGATCTCACAGTTTGTGGGTTCGAGCTCTGCATCGGGCTCTGTGCCCACAGCTCAGAGCCTGGAGCCTGCTTCAGATTCTGTGTCTCCCTCTCTCTCTGCCCCCCTCCTGTTCGCATTCGGTCTCTCTCTCAAAAATAAATAAACATTAAATAAATAAACATTAACAACAAAAAAAGAACCATGCTGAATCCTGCACAGGGAGTCATTTGCTGTGACATTTTTATTTCCTTTGTGTGACTCCACCTGGTGTGCTCTCCTCCTGTGACTGACCACGGAGCAAATTCACCTTAGTTCGGGTGCAGCGGCATCTGCCTAGTGTCATAGATTAGCAGGTCTGTGACTGGAGGTGTCTCGCATTTTCATGGGAGACCGGAGACACCGCATTCACTAAACCATCCTTACCGCCTGTGCAACAAATGCTGTTGCTTTCTTAGACTAATTCTGGTTGTAAACTTTTGGATCGTGGGGTCTGCATCCCCTGTGCCCTCTCTCTGGATGCCTCTTGCATCTTCGGTTAAGTCATTGAAAGGCTTATTGGTTTGAGTTGCTATTAGGAGATCACACTTGTCAATGGCCAGATGATGAATCCTTTAAATTGGACATATTTAAAATATATATACATCCTTTATAGATAACTCTCAATTGTCTTCTTAGTATAATGGCCTGCCTTAGGGACTCCTTTGACAAGATAAAAGAACAGACATTAGACTTAAGATGAAAATAAATATGGGGCGTCTGGGTGGCTCAGTCAGTTAAATGTCTGGCCTCAGCTCAGGTAATGACCTCACAGCTTGTGGGTTGGAGCCCCACATCAGGCTCTGTGCTGACAGCTCAGAGCCTGGAGCCTGCTTTGGATTCTGCGTCTCCTCCTCTCTCTACCCCTCCCATGCTCATGCTCTGTCTCTCTCTCTCTCAAAATTAAGTAAACATTTAAAAAAACAAATGTTCACATCCAACATAAATTCCCCTTCTTAAAATCCAGTTCCATCTGCCTTTGCTAACTTCCCCTTTCCCTAAGGGATTTACAAAGAGCACTCTGGCCAGTCTCTAGGTTCAAAGTATACAGGTAGCTCATGTAAATGCTGAAAGCCAGAAAATGAATTTAGCAAAAGCACCCAAGACTGGCAGTAGGCTTGTTTGCTCCTACCTCCTAGGGCTCTGTAACCAGGCTGTGACAGCCTCGGGCATTAAAAAAAAAATTAAAAAATTGAAAAAAAAAATTTTTTTTTTTTCCAACGTTTATTTATTTTTGGGACAGAGAGAGACAGAGCATGAACGGGCGAGGGGCAGAGAGAGAGGGAGACACAGAATCGGAAACAGGCTCCAGGCTCTGAGCCATCAGCCCAGAGCCCGACGCGGGGCTCGAACTCACGGACCGTGAGATCGTGACCTGGTTGAAGTCGGACGCTTAACCGACTGCGCCACCCAGGCGCCCCGAAAAAAATTTTAATGCTTATTTATTTATTTGGAAAGAGAGCCAGCAAGTGAGTGAGCAGGGGAGGAGCAGAGACAGAGGGAGAGAGAGAATCCCAAGCAGGTTCCACACTGTCAGCCCAGAGCCCAGCATGGGGCTCGAACTCACGAACCATGAGATCATGACCTGAACCATCAAGAGTCGGATGGTTAGGGGCGCCTGGGTGGCTCAGTCGGTTAAGCCTCTGACTGTTGATTTGGAAGGCTAATGTTCAGGAGCTCACAGAAGCCAAGGTTGAATTGTGTAACCAGAAAGAAAGAAGGCTTTTGTTAAAATGTTTTATACAGATGAAGGGGTTCAGGACAGGACCCCTCAGAATGTGCCACCTCAGCCTGTGGGTTATTTTGAGCTGAAGGCACTTGAGACTCTATGGCTCAAGAGAAACTTTTGTCCCTCCCTTAACCACACAGAAAATTCTAACTTGGGGGTCTTTCCCAGAAAGAGTTATTAACAGAGATAAGTTTTATCTGAGTGACCATCTGTGTGGCAGGGCAAGCATCTCATTACCAAACATCTGCTCTTATTGCCCTGTGAAGTGCATTCTTTCCTCTGAAATCCCAGGCCTTGAACCCTTTCTCCTCAGTTCAGAGTGACATAAACACCTCCTCTTGACTATCTTTGGAATTTCCATGCCTATGTGGACTCCCCATTCCCATGCCTATTAAATTTGATTTTTTCTTGTTAATATGATTCTTAGTCCAGCTAGAATGACCTCTGAGGACACAGGAATACTTGCTCCCGGACACAAACTTTACATAGGTATAAATCTTTTTATTCCCATTTTAGTTAAAAATCTCCTGATATAAAGAAACAAATTTAGGGGCGCCTGGGTGGCTCAGTTGGTTGAGTGTCCGACTTTGGCTCAGGTCATGATCTCACAGCTTGTGAGTCTGAGCCCCATGTTGGGTTCTGTGCTGACAGCTCAGAGCCTGGAGCCTGCTTGGGATTCTGTGTCTCCCTCTCTCTCTGCCCCTCCCCTGCTCATGCTCTGTCTCTCAAATAAATAAAAACATTAAAAAAAAATGAAAACAAAAAAGAAACAAATTTAGTTTAGAAGGTAGGCCAGCCTCTTGATATTCAGGCTGTTAACCAGTTCTTTGGAGAATTAGAAACAACTGTCTTTGTCTTACAAATCTCTACAAAACCAGAAATGCAAGTATAGAAGCAGGTCAAAGCCCACCTATGTTTACCAATCTCCAAACTTCATCTATTCCTCTCAAAATGCTTGTAGATAGTATAAAAGATCAGGATATTGGAACAAAATTGTCCTGTATTTAAGAAAAGGAAGGTAAACTTTATTTATTTATTTTTTTTTTAATTTTTTTTTTTTCCTTCAACGTTTATTTATTTTTGGGACAGAGAGAGACAGAGCATGAACGGGGGAGGGTCAGAGAGAGAGGGAGACACAGAATCGGAAACAGGCTCCAGGCTCTGAGCCATCAGCCCAGAGCCTGATGCGGGGCTCAAACTCACGGACCGGGAGATCGTGACCTGGCTGAAGTCGGACGCTTAACCGACTGTGCCACCCAGGCACCCCAAGGAAGGTAAACTTTAAATAGCAATTACCCTGAAGCTCAAGAAAAAACAAAGTTTTTACATTCTTTCTCTGTCCCTTGAAATAAAAAATCTGATCATGTCTTTGAAACATAAATAAAGTGGGGCACCTGGGTGTCTCAGTCGGTTAAGCGTCTGACTTCGGCTCAGGTCATGATCTCACAGCTCCTGAGTTCAAGCCCTGCGTCGGGCTCAGTGCTGACAGCTCAGAGCTCAGAGCTCACTTCGGATTCTGTGTCTCCCTCTCTCTCTGCTCCTTCCCAGATCAATCTCTGTCTCTCTCTCTCCTTCAAAAATAAATAAAAACATTAAAATAAAAAAAAAAAAAAGAAATGTAAATAAAGCCCACAACCACCTGCCTGAAGAAAAAAAAATGGAGGAGGTGGGGAAAGACCTTTTAAAAATACAAACTGCTAAAAGGGCTTTTTTTTTTTTTTTTTTTTTTTTGCCAAAGCTCTGGCACTTCTGGTAAGAGGCTAAGATGTCCTAAAAAGTCCACCTTGGAGAAAACTTGTGTACATGCTCTATGTGTTTATGATGAAAAATTTTTTTTTTTTTTTTTTTTTTATCATAGAGAGCGAGCAAGTATGAGCAGGGGAGAGGGCAGAGGGAGACATGTGGGGCTCAATCCCACGACTCTGGGATCATGACCTGAAAGGAAATCAAGAATTGGATGCTCAACCAACTGAGCCACCCAGGCAGCCCCTATGATGTAAATTTTCTACCCTCATCTTCTCTAGGACCTAAAAGCCACTCTGTTTTGTGTGTGTGTTTTTTTTTTAACATTTTTATTTTTGAGAGAGAGAATGTACCGTGTGCACATGTAAGTGGGGGAGGGGCAGAGAGAGGGGGAGACAAAGGACCTGAAGCAGGCTCTGTGCTGATATCAGAGAGCACAACATGGGGCTCAAACCCATGAACCTCCAGATCATGACCCAAGCCAAAGTCAGATGCTTAACCAACTGAGCCACCCACCAGACACCCTGAGCAACTCTTTGAAATACAAATTTTAGGGAAAAGTTTTCCATCGGGGAAGGGGGGGGCAGGGGGGAAAACGGAGATATTTGGAAATGGGGCCTATAGTGTCCTTGCCACAAATGTTAGTGAAAAACAAAAGCTGTAAGATTTTTGTTTGCATGTGTCTATTTGTGTGTTCATATGTGTTGTAAATGTGAGATATTTTCTCTACCTCCAGATAGTATTGCTAAAATTAATTTGTAAAAGAGCTCCATTAGGGTTAAGCATCTGAATCCTGATTTCAGCTCAGGTCATGATCTCAGTTGGTGAGTTCAAGTGCTGCGCTGGGCTCTTCGATGACAGCACGGAGCCTGCTTGGGATCCTCTCTCTCTGCCCTTCCCGTGCTTTTTCTCTCTCTCTCAAAATAAATAAATAAACTTAAAAAAATAAAAAGAATGGGTACTGCATTCAAAAAAAGAAGAGCTCTATTTAGTTGTTTTGAAGGCAAGGACTTACAAGAATTGGGCATTTTAAAACTAAGAAAAATAGAAACTAATGTTTTTCAAGTTCATGTGATCTCAGAAAATAT
The DNA here is from genome assembly GCF_014898765.1 of Herpailurus yagouaroundi. Lineage (NCBI taxonomy): Eukaryota > Metazoa > Chordata > Mammalia > Carnivora > Felidae > Herpailurus > Herpailurus yagouaroundi. The sequence goes on along the minus strand of NW_024412396.1, from coordinate 39,305,528 downwards.
TCAATATTAAAGCTATCTTATTAATTTATTTATTTAAATTTAAATCAAAGTTAGTTGACATATAGTGTAATAATGATTTCGAGAATAGAATTTAGTGATTCATCACTTACATAGAACACCCAGTGCTCATCCCAACAAGTGTGCTCCTTAATGCCCCTTGCCCATTTAGCCTATCCCCCCCATTCACAACCTTGCCAGCAGCCCTTAGCCTGTTCTCTGTATTTAAGAGTCTCTTATGGTTTGCCTCCCTTTCTGTTTCTATATTCTTTTTGCTTCCTTTTCCCTATATTCATCTGTTGTGTTTCTTAAATTCCACATATGAGAGAAATCATATGATATGTATTTCTCTGACTTCACTTATTTCGCTTAGGATAATACACTTTAGTTCCATCCACATTGCTGCAAATGGCAAGATTTCACTCTTTTTAATTGCTAAGTAATATTCCATTGTATATATCTTTATCTATAGATATAGATATATACACACCACATCTTCTGCATCCATTCATCAGTAGGTGAACATTTGGGCTCTTTCCATACTTTGGCTATTGTTGATAGCGCTGCAATAAACATTGGGGTACATAGGCCCCTTCGAATCAGCACTTCTGTATCCTTTGGATAAATACCTAGTAGTGATATTAAAGTATTTTAAATTTGGCTTATATAGATATGTCTTTAGAGTAATCAGCATTAAATATAAAACTTCTATTCTGCCTGTATTTATTGAAAGTCAAATAAGTTCATTTTTTGTAACTGAACTAATGTGAGTTCACTCCTTGGTGAGTTACAGATAGAAACTATACCAGGTGGAGTTGTGGCAAAAAGGAAATTTTATTTGCAGCAAATAAGGGGATCACAGGGAATAACTTCCAAAGCTGTGACTCCCTGCATGAAGTTGGATAAGTTCCTTTTATTTAGGTTAGGACTAATATTTAGATAGGAAAGACTTGTTATCATATGTAGAGGCAGGCATAAGGTTCCCATGCATCTTAAGGAAACATGTCTATACACACATTGTATGTTATGTAAATGAAGCTTGGGTTCCTCTTCTGTTCCTCCTTAGGTGGAGATTTTAGTACTATGACGAGGGCAAGAAAGTTGTCGATCATTCTGGAGGTCACTCCAGAGGGTTCAAAAGGGTCTGAGTGGTCTGGGCTGTTGGAATTCTTTGTCCTGGCAGCTGTTATTGCTTGAGGGGTAGTTCTGGTTTCCATAATAGGAACGCTGGCATAACAGTTCACAACTGCTTACTACTTAGTTTTTACTAGAAATTAAGATTTCCAAGAGTTAAGAATTCTAATACATGTAATTTAGGCCTACTGGAAATAATAAGGGAATGTCTTTGCATGGAAGGAAAATAAGATATGTGTGTTTGGTAAGAAAAAGTATAAGAAATAGAAATACATATTCGTTGAGAAAAAAGAAAAATTGTCCTAAAGTGAGGCTGGTTATTCAAAGAGGGAAAACTTAGGATAAAATCTGAATGTAAAAAAGAAAGTTGTAGAAGGTTTACAGAGAAGATATCATTGGAAAGGAATTTCATGTGTGGTCAGTACTGGCTAAGGTTAGGATATATTTAAGTAAATGAATTTGTTCTAATATCGAAAGTCCATTGGTGGGATGCTGGGTGGCTCAGTCCGACTGTCCGACTCTTGGTTTCAGATCAGGTCATGATCTCAAGGTTCATGGATTGGAGCTACACTGGGCTCTGTGCTGACAGTGAGAGCCTGCTTGGGATTCTCCCTCCTTCTCTCTCTCTACCCCTTCCCACCTTGCTCTCTTGCTCAAAAAAAGAAATAAAAATAAAACATTAAAAAAAAAAAACCAAACAGAAAAGTAGACTGGTGCAATATTAAATTTTGCTTGCTCTTTGTGAAAAGAACAAAGTTTTCTTGAACTATTGGTCTGCTGTTAATAAGGAATTGTAAACAAGTTTTTCCTTACCTTTAAAGTTATCTGCCTAGGGGCGCCTGGGTGGCGCAGTTGGTTAAGCGTCCAACTTCAGCCAGGTCACGATCTCGCGCTCCGTGAGTTCGAGCCCCGCGTTGGGCTCTGGGCTGATGGCTCGGAGCCTGGAGCCTGTTTCCGATTCTGTGTCTCCCTCTCTCTCTGCCCCTCCCCCGTTCATGCTCTGTCTCTCTCTGTCCCAAAAATAAATAAAACGTTGAAAAAAAAAAATTTAAAGTTATCTGCCTAGAAAACAAAGTTATTTGCCAGAATTATTTCCTATGTTTATCAGGTCTCTGATTACTCAAGAAAACTGAGTTCTAACATTAAAAGAGCTAAATTTTGCTCACAACTCTGTAATGTTCTGTATTTGCCTTTGGTATCTTTTATTGTCATTTTGGTTAAATGGATAATTACTGTTGTTGCATAATGATTTGTGATTCTGTTTAATCAAATGTTCAAACCTTTTGATATTTTTTGACATAATTCTCAAAATCAAATTCTAAAAGGAAATATTTTGACTACAATCTAATTGAAATGTTCCAGAGGGTCCCTTGAACATTTCAATGATTTTGTGAGAGGGGGTATAGCTCATTGGTAGAGCATTTGACTGCAAAGATTTTGTGAGAAATTAAACTGATTACTTATTTGGTACATTAAATTACATATGAAGCATTGTCAAATAAGTGATATTAATCCTCTTAGATTATATTTGTGTAGATACATTATTAAAATAAGTATTTTTAGAAATTGAATGAAAAGTCCTAGAAATCTGATTCCTAGTATGTTATTATCTTGAAATGTTGTGTGTCACAGAAATAACCAAATTTCCTTATTAATTGCATTGTAACGAACTCTAGTAAGATCTTTATTCATGGCCATTTAAAAATATTTTTTTCTTTACATTTATTTATTTTTGAGAGGCAGAGACAGAGCACAAGTTAGGGAGGGGCAGAGAGAGGAGACACAGAATCCGAAGCAGGCTCCAGGCTCCGAGCTGTTAGCACAGAGCCCGACGTGGGGCTTGAACTCACAAACTGCGAGATCATGACCTGAGCTGAAGCTGAAGTCGGACGCTTGCTTAACCGACTGAGCCACCCAGGCGCCCCACTCATGGCCATTTTTAAGTCTTTTATTGTTTATAGACTGTTACACTTTTACTCAGATGCTTTTACAAAAGCTTCCTGCAAATGTGTTTCATTTTCAGTGAGACTGAGGGAAAGAACTGAGTACAAGCTGCTAATAACCTTAAGATTATAAAACTGAACTAGGTAAGAATTTCTGGGACTAGCAAAAAAAGTAGATTCAAACAAAACAAGAATTAACATGGTACTGAATGAACTGAGGAGGACAATTATGATTTTTATGACTTTTTGTTTGAAACATAATGGATTTTTTTTAATGTTTTGTTTTTCCAGTGTTAAGGCAATTTTAATCTTAAACTAAATATACTTTTGTAAACATGTTGAAACATTTATCATTTTTTCTCCCTATGTGATCTCTCCAGAATTCAGAGACTTTCAGTATTCTTTTTTTTTTCTTTTTTTTGAGAGAGAGAGGGCCTGCACATCCATGCACCTGTATTCCCGCTTGCAAGTGGGCGAGGGGCAGTGGGAGAGAGAAAATCTTAAGCAGGCTCCACATCCAGTGTGGATTTACTTTCAAAAGACATTTTTTTAATGATGGAAAAGAAAACAGAATGTAAATAAGTGTGAAACCCTGAGTTATTTAACTTTTTTTTTTAGTTTTCTAAGGCAATGTTCTCCAGTGTCTGGTGTGTGTTCTTCACGGCTACACAAGACAATCCACTGGGGATATCAGAAGAAACTATCACATGTCTACTGATATTTTTATTTCATGCTTAAAAATATCTGTGTATTGGGGCACCTGGGTGGCTCAGTCGGTTAAGTGTCTGACTCTTGATTTTGGCTCAGGTCATGATCTCATGGTTCATGAATTCAAGCCCTACATCCGGCTTCCATACTATCAGTGTTCAGGATTCTCTGTCTCTGTCTGTCTGTCTGTCTGTCTCTTTCTCTGTTCCTTCTACACACTCTCTCTATATATAAAAAATAAACTTAAAAAAAATTCTGTGCACTATTTATAATATACATTATATATTACTATAGCAATATACATATGTAATATAGAAATAAATAATATGCAAGATATTTTTTGAGAGTATTTTAAAGTTGGTTGACTTTGACTCAGTACCTTTTGATCTTATTTTGAGAATGCTGTGGGACAAACTTTCTTTTTCAAAAGGAACAAACTGAAATTATATCTAAAATATAAAATGTTAAATTATTGCATTTAGACTAGAAACCTTTACAATAATCATCAAATATACTAAAAATCATCAGAGTTCTATAAACGTGCTAAATCAATGGTACTTATTTTTTGCAAATTGTTAAGATAATTATAGAGAATTTTTTAATGACATGAAAATAACATGAAGGAAAAATACCCCCAGACATCTAGTTTATCATTTTATGTATTTTCTTTTAACCTTTTTTATCTACTTTTTTTTACATAGGTGGAATCATAAGAATAGCTAAATCCCCTGCACTTTTCACTTGTAAAATACATAAATTCATAAAGTATAAAAATATCTGAATATATAAGATTAATAAATATAAAACAACTTATTTTGACATTTATGCCCTCATGAACATTGAAATAAAGAAACTGATGGGGTGCCTGGGTGGCTTAGTCAGTTGGGCAACCGACTTCGGCCCAGGTCATGATCTCACAGCTTGTGAGTTTGAGCCCCGCGTCAGGGTCTGTGCTGACAGCTGAGAGCCTGGAGCCTGCTTCGGATTCTGTGTCTCCACCTCTCTCTGCCCCTCCCATGTTCATGCTCTGTTTCTCTCTCTCTCTCATTAATAAATAAAACGTAAAAAAAAAAAAAAAAAAAGAAAAGAAACTGATAATCAGGAAGAATTGTCTGATAACATTTCTAGTAAATCCATCCTAGATGGTTTTATAAGAAAATGAGAAAAGCCTCTAACATGCTGTTTAGATACACAGTATATTCTATACCAAGATGGCATTACTTAGATGTTTATGCTCTTGTTCTGTGAAGATCTTATTTCACAGCTATATTTCTGTTTCTGTGATATATATATTTGTACATGGCATATGTATATATAGATATACACACATACACGTACACGCACACACATGCACACATACACGCCAAAGAGACTAAGATCTATTAACCCAGAGGCATCTACCATAGGAAGCTATAGAGGTCTGAATACGCCGGGAGGTCTGAATACACAATGAATGTGTATTTCTTTCACAAGCTGTTGGCTAGAATTTCTATTAAACAAACAAACAAACACATTAGTCTTTCTGTGTGAAAAATAGAAAGAATACATCAAAAGCCAGGTGTGTGGGACACCTGGGTGGCTCAGTCAGTTGAGTGTCCAACTCTTGATTTCAGCTCAGGTCATGATCCCAGGGCTGGCTCTGTGCTGAGTGTGGAGCCTGCTTGGGATTCTGTCTCTTTCTCTCTTTCTCTCTCTGCCCCTCTCCCCTTCTCGTTCTCTCTCTCTCTCTCTCTCTCTCCCTCCCTTTCTCTCTCTCTCTCTCTCTGAAAAAAAAAAAAAAAAAGCGAGGTGTGGCTGCAGGTTGAGGAAAGGCTGGAGTTACAGTAAAGCCAACAAAGTCAGTGAGGGAAAATAAAAGCAGATATCCCAAACAAAGAGGTACTACCAACAGCAGTCACTGAAAAAACATGTCAAACAAAATAAGCAGCTTAAGCTATAAAAAAATAAAAGAGATTGAAGCCACTCTGAAACACGAAACAACTATTTCCACCACTCTAATCCTTCTTTAAGTCATGTATTCCTTTCTTTGGTCATTTGTCCTAAATTACTGAAAACAAATACTTTACAAGAGACAGCTAAAGTGAATTAATCTTTTAGCTTTCAGCGAAATGAGATGAGGATAACAAGAATTTAATGGATAAATCTTCGAATAAGTATGAGATTCAGTTAATATCTCAGTCAATGGATTTTTTTTTTTTTAACGTTTATTTACTTTTGAGACAGAGAGAGACAGAGCATGAACGGCGGAGGGTCAGAGAGAGAGGGAGACACAGAATCTGAAACAGGCTCCAGGCTCTGAGCTGTCAGCACAGAGCCCGACGCGGGGCTCGAACTCACGGACCATGAGATCATGACCTGAGCCGAAGTCAGCCGCTTAACCAACTGAGCCACCCAGGTGCCCCCAGTCAATGGATTTTCAATACGCATAGTGAGAGAGTCTTACACCAATAAATATTAGGTTCTCTGAAGAAGCACAGCTTTAAGAAAAGTGTTTCTAGGGGGTGGCTGCCTAGTTCAGTCAGTAAGAACGGGCAACTCCTGATCTCGGGGTTGTGAGTTCAAGCCCCATGGTGGGTGTGGAGATTACTTTAAATAGATAGATAGACAGATAAATAAATAAATAAACAAATCTTTAAAAGAGTGTTTCTTTTCAATCCACTAAAACCAAATTTCACTGATCAGAGGCAGGATTAAAGCTAATATCCTTTATAATTTTCAACATTTTCAGGTTTAGATATTCTAATAATACCCCAAATTTTTCAATTTATGATGTTTAATAAATGTGAAATTTTAAAGTTATGATTCTCAGTAGAGGGTAGATGATTATAACAAAAGGGGTATAAGTCTTCACTTGCCAAGGTTCTTTTGTTAATGGCAACAGGAATGTCTTCTAAAAAATATTATTTATTTGTTTATTTTTAAGATATTTATTTTTGAGAGAGAGAAGTGTGTGCGCAAGCACAAGACTGCCAGTTGGGGAGGGGCAAAGAGGGAGACAGAGGATCCAAATCAGGCTCTGTGCTGACAGCAGACAGCCGGATGCGGGCTCGAACTCATGGACGACGAGATCATGACCTGAGCTACAGTTGGATGCTTAACCGACTGAGCCAACCAGGCACCCCTAAAAATATATTTATTAAATGTTTATTTATTTATTTTGAAGAAAGAGAGAGCATGAGCAGGGGAGTGGCAGAGTGAGAGGGAGAGAAAGAATCCCAAGGAGGCTCCACGTTGAATGTGGAGGTGAATGTGGAGGGGGGGGGATGGGGAGGCTCCCTCCAGGACCTGACCACAATCAAGAGTCTGACACTCAACAAACTGAGCCACTCAAATGCCCCTAAAACTATTTTAATAATAGACTTAGGATGATAAGAATATTGCAGTAACGCCAGGCGCCTTTAGCTGCGTATGTTTGAAATTGCTGGCAAAAAAAGTATTAACATGATGTAAGATAGACTTGGAGCAATAATGTTTCTCAAATTAGAAGCACTCACCTAGGGGTGCCTGGTGGCTCAGTCGGTTAAGTGTCCGACTTCGGCTCAGGTCATGATCTCGTGGGTTCACTAGTTCGAGCCCCGCGTCGGGCTCTGTGCTGACAGCTTGGAGCCTGTAGCCTGCTCTGGATTCTGTGTCTCCCTCTCTCTCTGCCCCTCCCCCCATTCATGCTCTGTCTCTCTGTCTCAAAAAAAATAAAAATTAAAAAAAAAATAAAAAAAAAAAAAAGAAGCACTCACCTAATCAATCCAATACAGAAAGTTAATCACACGGTAACACACCTGTGCGCAACTCCCATTAAAATTATTCCTTCTGTAGTGTGGCAATACAATACTCATAATTTTTGTTTCCTTTATTTTCATAACATGCCTTTATTCACCTTTTTTCTTTTTTGTAAAAATATCATGAGATACACTGTAGCAATGCTAAGGGAATCCATCATATGGCTCCTCGGAACTACATGTTGCTAAAATTTCGGTTATGGTCTCCTATGTGTTTTATAGACAAGCTGTCTCATTATGTATCATGTGCTTCATAACTGCCAATTTTAAATACCAGCTCTAAATAACACTGACATGACAGATTCATCTTACTCTCTAAACCAGTTTTTTTTCAAGTGAGGTATTGAGCTATTTTAGAATCTTCCATTATTCAGATACATTTTCTTTCAGTGATCAAAAGGCAGGAATCTATCTAGAATAAGGGATGTGAGGAGATAGAAAAGTTAAAAGCTACAATGAATACTCCAAAAAGAGAGAAAGGGAGAGAGCACACAATGTTAGTTTGTTGTAAAGAGGATTAACCGTAATAACTACAACGTATTGAATATTTCCTATCTCCCAGGCATGTTAAGCTTTTTACATAAGTACGCTCTTTGTTCTTCACAAAACCCCTATCAGGTGAGCATTATTACCTGTTCTGAGATCACACGACCAGCAAGTAACAGCACTGGGAATTGAACCCACTTCTACTTGTCTCTAAGGTTTATCTCCTAATCACTATACACGCTGCCTTGAGTACAACATATATTGGAGATGGAATTCTGTAAGCACAATGACATGGCTCAGACTCACATGGGAGGTAGAGAATAAGAGTTTAATAGTTTACAACTCAAAATGGAAACCAGGAAGAAAACTGGGGAGGTGATAGATGAAACTCTGTAAATGAGCCCCAAAATCTAGCTAGAAATTCTTAGCACCTGTCTGGTATCTTGGGCAACAATACCTGCCTTAGACAAAGTAAAATAATCAGTCTGTAAGCAACCAATAAAACCAATATAAAAGCTGAGTACTGAAGTTGCAGAGACATTGATCAGAAAGATTCGTAAAACGTTTTGCATAAGTCATAAAACTTCGATATATTGCTGCAGTACGTGACTTTCTTGAGAAAGTCTAGCAGAGCTGGCAAACTAGAATCCTGTCGCGTGCTCATTAGACCCATGTGCCAAAATGTTTTATATGTCATAAGAAGGATAATAATTTCTTGGAGATAATTCCAAAGTTTAAGAAGTTGAAATAGTGCCTATTGAGGATCTGAAATTATTTTTGTGAGTAACAAATGTAAGATGTGGGATCTCAGGTTGTAAGTTTGCATCCCATACTGGGTGGAGAGATTACTTAAAAAACAAAACCTTACGGGGTGCCTGCGTGGCTCAGTGGGTTAAGTGTCCTGACTTGGGCTCAGGTCACGATCTCGCAGTCCGTGATTTCAAGCCCTGCCTCAGCCACTGTGCTGACAGTTCAGAGCCTGGAGCCTACTTCAGATTCTGTGTCTCTTTCTCTATCCCTCCCCCACTCATGCTCTGTCTCTCTCTCTCTCTCAAAAATCAATAAGCATTAAAAAAATGAATAAATCTTAAAAGAAAAACAAAACAAATGCAAGATGCTGGACATGAAAGGCCACTTTAGTATTGGTAGTGAATTATGATAGTTGTAGTCTTTTTTCTGCCCAGTAGATATTTTCTCCCTGTTTTCTTGTGGAGAAATCCCACAGATAAGGCTGATTCCATAAAGCCTCTTCACCAAGCATACACCGCATATACCACCACCACCACCACCACCTTAAGGGTAAACAGATGGTGCATGGGGTGTCTGGGTGGCTCAGTTGGTTAAGGACCCAAACTCCTGGTTTTGGCTCAGGTCATGATCTCACAGTTCATGAGTTCAAGCGCCACGTCAGGATCTGTGCTGTCAGCACTCTGTCTCCTTCTCTCTCTGCCCCTCCCCTGCTCACTCTCTATCTCTCTCTCAAAAATAAATAAATAATCGGGGACGCCTGGGTGGCTTCGTCAGTTAAGTGTCCGACTTCGGCTTAGGTCACAATCTCGTGTTTTGTGGGTTCGAGCCCCGGATTGGGCTCTGTGCTGACAGCTCAGAGCCTGGAGCCTTCTTCAAGATTCTGTGTCTCCCTCTCTCTCCAAACCTCCCCTGCTTGCACTCTGTCTCTCTCAAAATTAAATAAACATTAAAAAATAATTTAAAAAATAAATAAATAATCATTAAAAAAACAAAAACAAAAACACAGGGATTGGCCACATGGAGGGACCTAGCTGGGGCAGTCACAATCCTCTTTGGGACATTTGCCAACCATATTGAAGGAAAGGCATTTTCTGTTGTTGGGCTCTCCAGCTTTGAGGAAATATAAGCCGAAAGCTACAGATGGCCAACTCTGTCACCTGCCTATCTGAGATGTAGAAAAAAGCCTAATGTGGGGCGCCTGGGTGGCGCAGTCGGTTAAGCGTCCGACTTCAGCCAGGTCACCATCTCGCGGTCTGTGAGTTCGAGCCCCGCGTCGGGCTCTGGGCTGATGGCTCAGAGCCTGGAGCCTGGAGCCTGTTTCCAATTCTGTGTCTCCCTCTCTCTGCCCCTCCCCCGTTCATGCTCTGTCTCTCTCTGTCCCAAAAATAAATAAAAAAACATTGAAAAAAAAAGAAAAAGCCTAATGAGGGGCGCCTGGGTGGCGCAGTCGGTTAAGCGTCCGACTTCAGCCAGGTCACGATCTCGCGGTCTGGGAGTTCGAGCCCCGCGTCGGGCTCTGGGCTGATGGCTCAGAGCCTGGAGCCTGTTTCCGATTCTGTGTCTCCCTCTCTCTCTGCCCCTCCCCCGTTCATGCTCTGTCTCTCTCTGTCCCAAAAATAAAATAAATGTTGAAAAAAAAAAATTAAAAAAGCCTAATGAGAACAAAGCCAAACACAGCAAGAAGGACATGCTGAGAGTAGGTGTATGACAGCACTCCAATGACATCATTTGAGACCCTGAATCTAGCTGTAGTTGAAGCTGGAGGCAATCTTGTGTTGCCCAGTTACACAGCCAACAGAAGTCCATTTGTGTTTAGTTTAAGTTAGGTGTCCACTCCTTGCAAATAAAAGAGAACCCTGGCCATAGGTACATTACAAATATATACTATAAAGACAGCAATACCCAGATATTACTATAATCTTAGGCACCTGCATCTCAAGAGTCCGTAAACTCTGGCAAATGTACCAGAGCCTTTGTTAGGTAGGACGAAGCACAACTCCATCATGATGGCACTAATTTAAAATGTTTCTTTTATCCTGGAATGGATCATGCATACAAAAGGCTAAAAATGTATCTGCACAATTTGGAGAATACTAATAAAAGGAACATCTGTCCAATAACCCCCAGATTAAGAAATAGAAAATCACTTTGTGTCCTTCTCCAATTGTCTGAGAGACAAATATCTATTACTTGGGTTTGTGTTTCTTTAGTCTATACAAATGAAACTGTATTGTGTTTTTTTTTCTGACTTGAATTTTTCTCTCAGCATTTTGTTTTTGAGAATCGTCTATGTCAACCTACAGAAAGAAGTTAATTAGTTTTCACTGTTATGTAGGTATTCTATTCTGCGAACATTGAGCAATTTACTTACCTATCTTACTATAGAAGGACACTTGGGTTTCCCAGTTTTTTCGATCACAAACAATGCTTTTATGGTCATTTTTGTACATGCTTTTAGGGCACATGTGTAAGAGATGCCTTCAGCTGTACTTAGGAGTGGAAATGGTGGCATGTTGGTTATACTTGTGATCTCTTTTTCTAGAAAATGCCAAATTACTTTTCAAAACAGTTGTAGTAATTTAGACTCCTACCAGCAATGTATCCAAGTTCTGATTGTTCCACATATTCTTCCCAATGCCTGATATTAGCCAACTTAAAATTTTTGCCAGTCTGGATGTAGTTAAATAGTATCTTCGTTGGGCTTCAATTTTCATTTCCCTGATTATAGTTTGAACAAATTTTTATATGGTTATTAGCCATTGGTTTCTTCTTTGATGAAATGCCTGTTTGTGTCTTTTGTTTTTTGTATTAGATTGTCTTATTAACTCACAATCTTATATTTATTCTGATTACTAATCTTTTGTGGGTTTTATTGACATCTCAGAAGGCCCACCACATGGAAGTTTTGCAGTAGGGGAGTTGCAGTGGGCTCAACTCTGAATCCAAGGACAAGTGGAGCAGGACAGAGGTCAGTGGATGGAAATTTACTAAGAACAAACATGGGGGTAAAAGGGATTCTTGACAGATCAACTCAACAAGGATTCTTGCTGAAGGTAGGTCAGGATGATAAGATAGCAAGGGTGCAGGATGAGGAATCTGATCCAATGTTGAGGGTGATCAAATACCAAGGGTAGGAGATTTTTCACTAAACTGACTAATCAAAATTCTTGCTACAACTGGACTAAGCTGCCAAGAACACAGCCCAAGGTTGGACCCAGTTGAGAAGAGGGCTCAAGGAGTCTGACTCAGGCTTGGTGTAGGAGAGTCTCTGTCAGTGGCTGTGATGTCTGTCTCTTGACGTGACGGTTAAAATATCAGCTTTTTCTAGCCTCACATTGTGAAAATCTAGGGTTGTTTCATGCTAACTTTCCTTGTTATCCTGAACTAGCAACAATTAAAACTGCAATGTTCAGGGATGCCTGGGTGGCTCAGTCGGTTAAGCATCTGATTCTTGATCTCAGCTCGGGTCACAGTCTCATGGTTCATGAGCTCGAGCCCTACATCGGGCTGTATACTGTCAGCGTGGAGGCTGCTTGGGATTCTCTCTCTCCCTCTCTCTCTGTCTCTCCCCCGCTTGCACACTCACTCTTCTCTCTCAGAATCAATAAATAAACTTAAAAAAAATGCAATGTTCAAACTACAGGTTAAAAGCCTACGGTCTTCCAATTGCAGTTCATCTTTCAGCAACAATTTTAGTGTCGGGCAGCCACTTTTATTCTTACTGACTAGCCTAGGGCATGAATCTGTAATAACAGCTTCAAAGACAATGGAATGGCCATGCTCCAAATGAATCTCAAAATACAGGCACATCCCATTGTTTGGAAGTCTGCATTATGCCACTTCACTTATATGGGAGACCTACAATAGTATCTGTCTTTGCTAACTGAAAGAAATCGAAATGGGACTTTCATTTTAGGCCATTTTGGGTTATGAAAGTTTTCATAAGGAACACTCTACTTTCAGGTAGCAGTGCGGGGGTGGGGAGGGGAACCTGTAATGGGGTTTGTCCTGTTACCGGATGTGGGTGCGTCAGAGTAGGTGTTGAAATGAAAAGCAAATAGATTTGGGCCAAAGAATGCTAACACTTCTCCTCCTCAATGGTAATCTGACTATCCAGTAATGCCTCCTTATTGTATTTGGCAATGTTGAACTACCTGAAGGTTAAGAAGTCCTCTCACCCTTTTTTGAAAAGTCACATACTGCAGGGAACCACCCTTTGGGGCACAAGACGGGTAAGGTGCCTGCCTTGTTTACATAGGACACTGCCAAACACAGACGCTCCAAATTCCCACTTTTTGCCTCATGAGTGACTAGCTGAACTAATTTTGTCCTTACTGATTAACAGGAATAAAATGATATTAAGCAAACCCTGGTTAAGCTTCTTTCCATCCCCCAGGACACTGAACTTTGGCTCACCCTGATGCTGAGTCAGCACGCAGCCAGCCCCCTCCTTAAGGGCAAGTTCCTGGAAAGAGGCTGGTCTCTGGGTAAAATACTCTCTCCATCTCCTGTCCCCATACCCGGTTCTCTCTACCTTTGTTCACTTGCTGTATAAAAGAAAAACACTTTTTGCCCAACTTTTGAGATGCTTGCAAGCCTTATGGTGAGGGGTTCTCCCTACTGTAGCAGCCCCACCCCCCACTGGATACTTGTTTCAGATTGGTTTTTCCTCTGACATAATCTGTCTTTGAATATGGTATTTTTAAAATATATATTTTTTATTTTAGAAAGGGAGAGAGAGAGTACAGGTGAGGGAGAAGGAAGAGGAAGAGGGTGAGGGAGAAGGTGAGTGAGAGAGAGAGAGAGAGAGAGAGCGAGAGAGCGAGAGAGAGAGTCCCAAGCAGGCTCCATGCTCAGTGCAGAGCCTGATGTGGGGCTCGATCGCATGACCCTGGGATCATGACCTGAGCCAAAATCAAGAGTAGGACATTCAACCAATTGAGCCAGCCAGGCACCCCTAATATGACATTTCTTAAACTGATTTCCCATTATTTCATCCTAGATAGGTATTTTCTGAGTATCTCGCACCTGCCATCTCCTTTCTTTCCATTGCCACTGCTCTTGTCCAGACCCTTATTAACCTTGTCCTGGCCCATTATGTACTGATCTCCTCAGCCTCCAATTTTATTTACCTTTTCATATTGCTACTAAGTCTATCTTTCTAAAGATTATTCCTCCAATTCTTTTTTTTTTTCGTTCCTTTTTTTGCCTAAGAATAAAGTCCAAATTCCTTAGTGTAGCATTTGTTTTTCTACAGCAAGGACTAACCTCATCTCTTCCTCCCATGAACCCTTCCAGCTGTTTCTAAAACCTGCCTTTTTTCTCCAGTCTCATTGTGTTGTCCATTTACTTTTTCTGTACCTCCAATGTTTTTTCTCCCAAATCCTCCTTTCCCTGAATTCCTTTTCTTTTCTTTTCTCTATTATTTATTTATTTACTTACTTACTTAAGACAGAGAGGGAAAGAGCATGAGCAGGGGAGAGGGGCTAAGGGAGAGAGAGAATCCCAAGCAGGCTCCCCATTCAGCATGGAGCCTGACTCAGGGCTCTATCCCACAACTCTTGGACCGTGACCTGAGCCCAAATCAAAAGCTGGAAGTTCAACTGACTGAGCCACCCAGGTGCCCTAGGCCCCTCCCTGAATTTTTATCCAATACAAATGCTATTCCTTCCCTGTTTGGGAATCAATCTCTTCCATTATTATTCCCCTGACACTGTGTCTGTACCTTCATTAAAGCACTTAAGATAGTTGTTGTTTTAAAAAAAAATTTTTTTTAAGTTTATTTATTTTGAGAGAGAGGGAAGACAGGGCAGAGCAGGCTCTGTGCTGACAGCAGATGTGGGTTCAAACCCATGAACAGTGAGATCATGACCTGAGCCAAAATCAAGAGTTGGACGCTTAACCGACTGAACCACCCAGGTGCTCCTAAACTAGTTGTCTTTTATTACAGCAACTTGTATACATTTTAAAATCTGTCCTTCTAGATTATAAGCTTTTTGAGGGCAAGACAGTATCTTATTCCTCTGTGTATCTTCTCTGGCCCTTAGCCTAATACCTCACACTTGGAAAGCACTCAATATTCGTTTTGTTAATTAAAACAAATGGAAAACTATTCTATTTCCTTTGTGGTTCCATGTAACATTTTCTGTAATGTATGTTTATCATCTCTAATGACCAACGGAATATAATGTGAGTGTTCAGGACTCAGAAGTCAATTGAATGTTGTTTACTATAAGGCAGAAGATAGACTCTCCTAAATATGACGGTAATAAGAGAATAGCGAAGACTGATCCAGCCGTTCTGAGGGTTCTTGGGAGGCAAGACAGCATAATGTGTTAAGAGTGTGGGTTCTGGTTTCAGATGTCTGAAACCAGGTTGTGCCACTCACTAGCTGTGTGACCTTGAGCATATTCCATGTTTCCGAGCCCCAATTTTTCTTTTGTAGGATGAAGACAGAAAGATCTGGGGCGACTGGGTGGCTCAGTAATTGAGCATCTGACTCTTGATTCGGCTCAGGTCACGATCCTAGGGTCATGGGATTGAGTCCTATGTCTGGCTCCACAGTGAACATGGAGCTTACCTAAGATTCTCTCTCTCCCTCTCTCTGCCCCTCTCCCCTACTCATGCTTTCTCTCCCTAAAATAAAAATTAAAGTTTTTTTAAATGTTTATTTATTTTTGAGAAGGAAAGAGACGGAGCAGAGGAGGGGCAGAGTGAAAGGGAGACAGAGAATCCGAAGTAAGACGCTAAACCAACTGAGCCACCCAGGTGCCCCTGTCTCAAATAAAACTTTTTTTAATTCTTAAAAAAAAGAGAGAGAGAGATGGGCTTCTGGGTGGCTCAGTCATTTGAGTGTTCAACTCTTGATTTCAGCTCATGTCATGATCTCATGGTTTGTGAGTTTGAGCCCTATGTCAGGCTCTGTGCTAATAGTGTGGAGCCTGTTTGGGATTCTCTCTCCCTCTCTCACGCCCCTCTCCCACTCACACTCTCTCTTTCTCTCTCTCTCAAATAAATATGGTTAAAAAAAAAAAAGGATAAGTGACTTTGGAGTGAGGGCATGTGGGCCATGGTAGGAGAGACAGGCATGGGTAGAATGATGAAAACCTCATATGTGAAGAGCGTCTGGTTTCCCTCACTCTGTCGAAGTCCCCTCAACTTGCATACATCATGGCGGGGAGGGAGAAGAAAACAAAAAGCCAGGTACGTTGCCAACCAGGCTCTGTGAGACCAAAGTTCTGAGGAAGCTAGGCCTCAATCACCTGTTTTTCTTCGCCTGCACTGGACAACCTGAATTTAGTTTGTCGTGAATCCCCAAGTAAAATTTGAACTTTATCCTGAAGGCAATGGGGAAAAGCGGAAGGATTTTAAGCAGGACAGGACTGGGATCAACTTCGCCTTTCAGAAAGCAGCTGCAAAAGCAGCGTGGGGAAGAGATTTGAGGGGTGGCGAATGCTGGCAGAGGTACGACGAAGACAGTGCGCTGTCTGAACATGCTGAGTTGGAGAACACGATGCGTATTTGAATAGTGATGTTAAGATGACAGTAAGAGATGGGATTCAGCTCTTTAAATAAAAGTTCCAAGGTATATTTTGCCCTCAGCGCACCCTCAGTACGATTTCATGTAACTACTACAATTATGTTTGTAGTTGTTAATTCACTTGACAGTTTAAAAATTTCTTACCTATACTATGTCATTTTAGCCTTTCCATGATCCTGTAAGGTAGACAGAACTGCTGGTCCTCCCATTTTGCAGTGAGGATTTATGCCTCTGAGATTAGAAGTGATTCATTGTCTAGGATCACAGAGGAAGTCAGGGCAGGGCCACGTCCTGAACCCAGCTCCAGGAGTATGTTCTCTCAGCGGGGAACTGCATGCACTCCCAGTAACCCATCAACTCTCATTCAGCGTCTACCCCACTCTTAGCACTACTTTAGCGGAAATAAAAAAGAATTAGACAATCAGCACAGAGACAACAGCACTGATTGCTGGCAAAGTTGTAGACCAGCAGTCAGATCTGGCTTCCGGTTCTAATTCCACTTCTAACCACCTGTTTGATTGTATTTTATTTGAAGATAACAGAAACCCATTTCAAATGAACTTCAAGAGAAAGGGGAATTGACTGGTTCATGAAATCCAAGGAAGGTGTGAACAGTCCAGGATCAGGAAAGGTGAGACTGCAGAGACAGCTCTTGGGAACAAGTGGAAAGGGGAGGCTCGAACCTTGTCAGGAGTCTTCAAATTTGATTTTTTGTTTCTGTTGCTGTCCGTGTGGCAGTTTCACTTTCTCCCTGCTGCTAACTAGCTTTCTCTAAAGGAAGAAATATGTCTACTATGTTTCTGATTTTAGAAGTGAAAGCTTTAGCCGTTGGAGAGAGATCACTCCAATCCTTCATGGGACTCAAGTAAGAAAGTGTCAAGGACACATCCCTAAAGGCAAGGGAATTAAAAGCAAAAATGAACTACTGGGACTTTATGAAGATAAAAAGCTTCTGCACAGCAAAGGAAACAGCCAACAAAACTAAAAGGCAACCAACGGAATGGGAAAAGATATTTGCAAATGACATATCGGACAAAGGGCTAGTATCCAAAATCTATAAAGAGCTCACCAAACTCCACACCCAAAAAACAAATAACCCAGTGAAGAAATGGGCAGAAAACATGAATAGACACTTCTCTAAAGAAGCACATGAAAAGATGCTCAACATCGCTCCAACATCGCAGGGAAATACAAATCAAAACCACACTCAGATATCACCTCACGCCAGTTAGAGTGGCCAAAATGAACAAATCAGGAGACTATAGATGCTGGAGAGGATGTGGAGAAACGGGAACCCTTGCACTGTTGGTGGGAATGCAAATTGGTGCGGCTACTCTGGAAAACAGTGTTGGAGGTTCCTCAAAAAATTAAAAATAAACCTACCCTATGACCCAGCAGTAGCACTGCTAGGAATTTATCCAAGGGATACAGGAGTGCTGATGTATAGGGGCACTTGTACCCCAATGTTTATAGCAGCACTTTCAACAATAGCCAAATGATGGAAAGAGCCTAAATGTCCATCAACTGATGAATGGATAAAGAAATTGTGGTTTATATACACAATGAAGTACTACGAGGCAATGAGAAAGAATGAAATATGCCCCTTTGTAGCAACATGGATGGAACTGGAGAGTGTTATGCTAAGTGAAATAAGCCATACAGAGAAAGACAGATACCATATGGTTTCACTCTTATGTGGATCCTGAGAAACTTAACAGAAACCCATGGGGGAGGGGAAGGAAAAAAAAAAACAAAAGAGGTTAGAGTGGGAGAGAGCCAAAGCATAAGAGACTCTTAAAACCTGAGAACAAACTGAGGGTTGATGGGGGGTGGGAGGGTGGGGAGGGTGGGTGATGGGTATTGAGGAGGGCACCTTTTGGGATGAGCACTGGGTGTTATATGGAAACCAATTTGACAATAAATTTCATATACTGAAAAAAAAATTTAAGAAAATTAAATTAAAAGAAAAAAAAAAAGAAAGTGTCAAGGAACCTGTTGCTCCCCTGGCCCAGGAGAAGGTGAGTGTCTAACCTGTGGTTACTGGAGGAATCAATTCCACAGAGTGCTAGCAAGATTAACTTAGGTGTTCATTTTCTTAAGTACTTTATGAAAGACATGAGCCTTGAATATGGGCATTATTATATAGCTAGGGAGAAGGAAAGAAAACCAGAGTTTCACCTAGAGAAGGAGGTTTGGAGTTGTTGACGTGGGTGGCCTATAAATAAAAGACAAGCCTGATTGGAGGGGAGGCCGCATCCTTGTTCCCACAGAAAATCACATTGGATTGCCAAAGGAGGAACTGAGCATGATGACAGGTCTAAAAGGTAAACGCAGGATCGGCGCTCTTGGGTGGCTCAGTCAGTTAAGCGGCCAACTTCAGCTCAGGTCATGATCTCGTGCTCCATAAGTTTGAGCCCCGTGTTGAGCTCTGTGCTGACAGCTCAGAGCCTGGAGCCTGCTTCGGATTCTGTGTCTTTCCCTCTCTCTGCCCGTCCTATGCCCATGCTCTATCTCTCAAAAATAAATAAAAAAATGTTAAAAAAAATTTTTTAAATAAAATGAAATAAAAGGTAAACACAGGGGTGACTGTCTGACTCTGGATTTTGGCTCAGGTCATGATCTTGAAGTTGGTGAGGTTGAACCCTGTGTCAGGCTCTGTGCTGACAGCATGTAGCCTGTTTGCAGTTCTCTCTCTCCCCTCTCTCTCTCTGTCCTTCCCCAACTCTCTCTCTCTCAAAAAATAATAAAATAAAACTTATAAACTGAAAAAAAATAATAAAAGGTAAACACAGGGCACCTGGGTGGCTCACTTGGTTAAGCGACTGACTCTTGATTTTGGCTCAGGTTATGATCTCAGTCATGGGATTGAGCCCTGTGTCAGACTCTGAGCCCAGCATGGAGCCTGCTTAAGATTCCCTCTCTCTCCCTCTCTCTCTCTCTCTCTCTCTCTCTCTCTCTCTCTCTCTCTCCTTCTGTTCCTCCCTACTTGCGGGTGTGAACGCATTCTCTCTCTCAAAATAAATAAAATTTAAAATTAAAAAAAATTTTTGAAGCATTTAATAAAAGGTAAACACAGACTTTGTTTTGGTTGAAGCAGCTGTTACAGGTTTCTTGTATAAATTCAACTGTGACTCTGAAACTCTCTTCTGTAACATAGACCTTCAATCATTTCTTAGAATGCTCCTTCCTTGTCAACTGAACTTGGCTTAGAGTTGTGGCAGTGGGAATAAAGAAGAATGGGTGACAGAATTCAGAGAAGGAAAACTCAAGAGATAATACCCAGTCACCTAATCTGGGAGCCTATAAAAAAGATGACGGCTCTTGATAGCACCCTCAGTGACTATTTGAACATAAGCATATTGGAAAGCAGGAGAAGTGTCTTAATAACATTGTATCTCCAGGAATCTGGCATAGTTGGTGCTTAATTTACAAGATTAATAAACTGCATGACTCTCATATAATGAGATTAATATAATGGCTTCTAAGCCTCTTCTAGCAATGCAATTCTTTGAATCCATTTCCAATTCTGATCTTAAAACTCTTCAAAGTCCTCAAATACCCACATACAAAAAAACTTGTTTTTTAATTTTTTTAATGTTTATTTATTTTTGAGACAGAGAGAGACAGAGCATGAGCAGGGGAGGGACAGAGACAGAGGGAGACACAGAATCCAAAGCAGGCTCCAGGCTCTGAGCTGTCAGCACAGAGCCCGATGCAGGGCTGGAACCCATGAACTGTGAAATCATGACCTGAAATGAAGTTGGATGTTTAACCAACTGAGACACCCTGGCACCCCAAAACTTGTTTTTTAAAAGGTTAAGATGGCAAATTTTATGTTACGTATTTTTTTTAATGTTTATTTATTTTTGAGACAGAGAGAGACAGAACATGAACAGGGGAGGGTCAGAGAGAGGGAGACACAGACTCTGAAACAGGCTCCAGGTTCTGAGCTGTCAGCACAGAGCCCGATGCGGGGCTCGAACCCACGGACTGTGAGATCGTGACCTGAGCCGAAGTCGGACGCCTAACCGACTGAGCCACCCAGGCGCCCCTTATGTTATGTATTTTTGGCCACAATAAAAGCCCCAAAAAGTTAGGCTGTTGATTCTACTGTACTTTCAAAAACCTACATTTGAAAATATACCAGTTGTGGCAAGATGACAGCATAGGTCAATCCTGCACTCACCTCCTCCCTCCAAAACACCAAATCTACAGCTACATATGGATCATTTCTCTCTGAAAAAGATCCGAAAAGTAGATGGACTGCTTCTCCACAAAAAAAGATAAAAAGACAAGTAGGGGAGGTAGAGACACAGTCTTGGCAAAAACCTCATTCCCAGCTCAGCGATGCACGAGGCGGGGGAATCTCACCTGTATGGTACTTCTCCCAGAGGAGTGAGGGGCTGGTGTTCCCATCGGCACCCCAACTCCTGGGATCTGCCCCAGGGAGATGAGCCCTCAGAACATCTGACTTAGAAGACAAACAGGGCTGATGTCCCAGGGACCCAAAGTGCCAGATGCAACTGAGATTATCTTTTTTTAAAGGGCTCACCTGCCCTGAGACCCAGAGAAAAAACATCAGGCTGAAAAGTGCCTAGTCTATACATGGAGGAGACTCATTTGCTAATATAAAAGCATCTGCTTGAGGGGCAGGGAACAGCTGAAATACCCCCAGAGAAGGAGTGCTGGCAGATGGCAGGTGCATCGTCCAGCTCTCCTGCTGGCACAGGTAGCAAACTCCAAGGGCTCACCCTCCTGCTGCCTTACTGACACAGGTGGGAGTGAGCAGCGGTGGCACGAGGCCACTGCCTTGCTGGTGGTGGCAGCACTCCCCCGCTTCCTGGCCAGGTTGGGCAGACAGAGAGCTGTGGCATTGTCCCGCTCCTGGTGTGAAGCTGGTTCAAGCACACGGACAAGGTGCTCTCCCACTGGTTCCTGAAACCCCCAGGTGTGTACAGCCAAGACATTTTCCAGCTGCCTTTCGAATGCCCGTGAGAATGCCTCTACTCCTCACACTCTCCAGCTGCCTTGCTAAGGCTAGTGGGTGTGTGCGATACATACAGGGGATGTCCCTTGGTCACCTGGTCCTGGTGGCCAAAGAGACTGGCATTCCTGGGCTCCACAGGAATGTAATGGTTGGAAAGACAGTTCTTGGTTGGTCACCACCCCCGGGGTGCTGCATAGGCAGCGAACTGAAATACAACCCCAGTCTTAAGAAAAAGGACTATTTACTTAGCGGAGCTGCAGCCTGAGGGACAGGCTTTAGGTTTCTGAAACATCTAGAGGCTATGTAGGCGTTCCCAGAGAATATAAGCAGGAAGACACCATCCTCCACGCTCCTTTGGCCTCACTACAGCTCAACAAGACATCCCAGAAGGGAGCTCATACACTTGTCTGGAGTCCCAACTTTTGTAACTGTCACTCAGGGTATACCTCCTGATCTCCTGGTCTTGACGCCAGCAGGGATTATGATTGCAGCCCCACAGGACTATATACCTTTGCTTCCTTTAAAAACTGCTACTGGGGTGCCTGGCTGGCTCCATCAGTAGAGCACGTGACTCTCGATCTCAGGGTTGTGAGTCTGAGTCTCACATGGGTGTAGAGATTACTTAAAAATAAAATCTTTTCAAAAAATTTTATTTTAGGGGCACCTGGGTGGCTCAGTCGGTTAGGCGTCCGACTTCGGCTCAGGTCATGATCTTGCTGTCCGTGAGTTCCAGCCCCGTGTCAGGCTCTGTGCTGACAGCTCAGAGCCTGGAGCCTGCTTCAGATTCTGTGTCTCCCTCTCTCTCTGCCCCTCTCCCGCTCATGCTCTGTCTCTCTCTCTGTCAATAATCAATAAACACTTAAAAAATTAAAATTAAAAAAAATTTATTTTAAAGTTTATTTATTGACAGAGAGAGCAGGGGAAGGGCAGGGGGAGAGAGAGAATCCCAAGCAGGCTCCTCACTGCCACCATGGAGCCTGACTAGGGGCTCAAACCCATGAACCATGAGATCATGATCTGAGCTGAAATCAAGAGTTGAATGCTTAACCGACTGGGTCACCCAGGTGCCCCAAAAATAAAATCTTAAAAAAAAAAAAAAGAAAAAAAAAAAGCTGCTACCTGAGGGCCTGGCTTCCAGTCAGCTTGAAACTAGATGGTAAATGAGAGTCCTTCCTTGGAACACTAATAGGTCTTGGCATGTCCTCAATAACAGGACGTATCAGAATAAATCAGCAGTGTAGTCAATCACAAAGGTTCCAGAGACAACCAAGAACTAGGGCAAAGTTGAACTAGAACATTTATCACCTACATAAGGCCATGCCTTCAAGACTGGGAGAAGTAGTTATTTTGCCTAATATATAGAAGCAAACAGAGAGTCAAGCAAAATGAAAAGTGTGCTGCAAATGAAAGAGCAACACAAAACCTCAGAAAAAGACCTTAATGATACGAAGATAAGTATTCTACCCTATAAAGATTCAAAGTAATGGTCATAACGATGCTCAGTGAACTTGGAAGAACAATGAACACGCTGAGAACTTCAAGAAAGAGGTAAAAAATATTTAAAAAGTACCAACAGGAGTTGCAGAACCGAAGAATACAATAACTGAACTGAAAAATAAACATCTATAGAGGGATTCAACAGCAAACTGGATGAAGCAGAGTGAATCAGTAAGTACTCAGACAAAGCAATGGAATTTACCCAGACATACCAGCAAAAAGAAAAAAAAAAAAAAAGAAACAATGCAAGTAATTTAAGAAACCTAGGGGTGCCTGGGTGGCTCAGTCAGTGAAACAGCAGACTTCAGCTCAGGTCATGATCACGCAGATTGTGGGTTCGAGCCCTGCATCAGGCTCTTTGTTGATAGCTCACAGCCTGGAGCCTGCTTCGGATTCTGGGTCTCCCTCTCTCTCTGCTGCTCTGCTGCTCACAGTCTCTCTTTCTCTCTCAAAAAATGAATGAAAACGTTAAAAAAAAAAGTAAAAAAATATATATATATAAAAAGAAACCCATGGGGCAGGGGCACCTGAGTGGCTCAGTCGGTTAAGTGTCCGACTTCGGCTCAGGTCATGATCTCATGGTTTGTGAGTTCAGGCCCCATGTTAGGCTCTGTGCTGACAGCTCAGAGCCTGGAACCTGCTTTGTAGTCTGTGTCTCCTTTTCTCTCCGCACTCCCCGCCCCTGCCCTAGTTCTGTCTCTCTCTCTCAAAAATAAATAAACCTTAAAAAAAAAAAAAAAAAAGAAAAAAGAAACCTATGGGGCAACGTCAAGTGGAATAACATTCACATTGCAGGGGGCCCAGAAGGAGAAGAGAGAGACAAAGGGGCAGAAAACTTCCCTAACCTGTGAAAGGAAACATCCAGGTTCAGGAATCTCAGAGAGTTCCAAATAAGATAACCAAAAGGGATCCACATTAAGACACATAATTAAAATAACAAAAGTCAAAGATAAGGAGAGACTCTTAAAAGCAGCCAGAGAAAAACAAGTTGTTGTGTGCAGGTGAAATCCTATAAAACTATCAGCAGATTTCTCAGCAGAAACATCGTTGACCAGAGGGAAGAAGCATGACTATTCAAAGTGCTAAAAGGAAAAACTTCCAACCAAGAATATGCCACCCAGCAAGATTATCATTCAGAATAGAAGGTGAGATAAGAGTTTTCCAGACAAGCAAAAACTAAAGGAGTTCATCACTACTAAATCAGACTTAGAGGAGATGTTAAGGAGATTTTTTTCTTTCTTTCTTTCTTTCTTTCTTTCTTTCTTTCTTTCTTTCTTTTTTTTTTTTTGCCTTTTTTTTTTAATGTTTATTTATTTTTGAGACAGAGAGAGACAGAGCATGAACGGGGGTGGGTCAGAGACAGAGGGAGACACAGAATTTGAAACAGGCTCCAGGCTCTGAGCGGTCAGCACAGAGCCCGACGCGGGGCTCAAACTCACAGACCGTGAGATCATGACCTGAGCCGAAGTTGGACGCTTAACCGACTGAGCCACCCAGGTGCCCCTCTTTCTTTTTTTTTTTAATGTTTATTTATTCCTGAGAAAGAGAGACAGAGCATGAGCAGGGGAGGGTCAAAGAGAGAGAGAGAGAGAGAGACAGACAGACAGACAGAGACAGAGAGAGAGAGAGAGAGAGAGAGAGAGAGAGAGAGAGACAGAGACAGAATCCAAAGCAGGCTTCAGGCTCTAAGCTGTCAGCACTGCACCTGATGCGGGGCTTGAACCCACGAACTATGAGATCATGAACTGAGCTGAAGTCAAATGCCTAACTGGCCACTCAGGTGCCCCTCATTTTTTTTTTTTTTTTTTAAGTAGGCTTCATGCCCAACACAGAGCCCAACATGGGGCTTGAACTCATGATCCTGAGATCAAGACCTAAGCTGAGATCAAGAGTCAGAAGCTTAACCAACTGAGATACCCAGGTGCCCCATTAAGGAGATTTCTTTACTCTGAAAAGAAGTAGCACTAATTAATACAAGAAAACATATGAAAGTAAAAATCTCACTGTAGAAGGCAAATACATACAAGGTAGTGGATTAAATACTTATAAAGTGACTATGAAGGTTAAAAGACAAAACTGGTGGGGCACCTGGGTAGCTCAGTTGAGCATCAGGCATCTAGCATCTTGATTTTGGCTCAGGTCATGATCCCAGGGTCATGGGATCAAGTGCTGTGTCAGGCTCCATGCTGAGCCTACTCCATGCTCAGCACGGAGCCTGCTTAAGATTCTCTCTCCCCTGCCCCTCTCCTTCATTCGCACACTCTCTCCCTAAAATAAAAAAAAATTAAAAAAAGAAAGTAGTAAAATTAAACTACAATAGTTAAAGGATACATAAGATACAAAGATGTAAAATGCGATGTCAAAAACAAAATGTTGAGGGGAAGAGAGTAAACTTGCAGTTTTAGAAAGTGTTCAAATTTACCCATGGGGCACCTGGGTGGCTCAGTTGGTAAGCGTCCAACTTCAGCTCAGGTCATGATCTCACGGTCTATGAGCTCGAGCCCCGCGTCGGGCTCTGTGCTGACAGCTCAGAGCCTGGAGCCTGCTTCAGATTCTGTGTCTCCCTCTCTCTCTCTCAAAAATAAATAAACATTAAAAAAAATTAAAAAAAAAAACCTCACAGTAAACATGAAACAAAAACTTATAGAAAATACACCAAAGAAAATGAGAAAGTAAACTAAACATAACACTGAAGAAAGTTATCAAACCACAAGGGAAGAAAGAGACAAAGAAAGGGACTGAGAGGAACTATAAAAACAGCCAGAAAAAAAAAAAGACAATACATACCTATCAATAATCACTTTAAATGTAATTGGATCAAGTTCTCCACTCAAAATGAATGGGTGGCTGAATGAATAAAGAAACAAGACACATCTATATACTGCTGAGAAGAGACTCACTTCAGAAGTAAAAATACACACAGACTGAAAGTGAAGGGATAGAAAAAGATATTCCATGCTAACGGAAACAAAAAGAAAACTAGTACAGCTATTCTTGTATCAGACAAAATAGACTTTATTTATTTATTTATTTTTAAAGTAGGCTCCACGCCCAACATGGAGCTTGAACTCATGACCCTGAGATCAAGCATCACATGCTCCACTGACTGAGCCAGCCAGGTGCCCCCAGACAAAATAGACTTTAAAGCAAAGATTGTAATAAAAGATAAGGAGGGACACTATATAATGATAAAAGGGTCAATCTAGCAAAAAGATATAACATTTATAAGTACATATGCAGCCAATATAGGAGCACTAAAATATATAAAGCAAATATTAATGGACCAAAAGGGAGAAATTGATGACAACACAGTAATAATAGAGGACCTTCACACTCCACTTACATCAATGGATAAATTATATAGACAGGAAATCAACAAGAAAACATCAGCTTTTGGGGCACATGGGTGGCTCAGTTGGTTTAGCATCCAACTCTTATCAATAAGGTTGCTTATGTTTACGAGTAATTGTTTTATATATTTGGGGGCTCCTGTATTTGGCGCATAGACGTTTATAACTGTTAGCTCTTCCTGATGGATAGACCCTGTAATTATTATTATATAATGCCCTTCTTCATCTCGTTACAGTCTTTAATTTAAAGTCTAGTTTGTCTGATATAAGTATGGCTACTCCAGCTTTCTTTTGGCTTCCAGTAGCATGATAAATAGTTCTTCACCCCCACACTCTCAATCTAAAGGTGTCCTCGGGTCTAAAATGAGTCTCTTGTAGACAGCAAATAGATGGGTCTTGTTTTTTTATCCATTCTGATACCCTATGTCTTTTGGTTGGCGCATTTAGTCCATTTACATTCAGTGTTATTATAGAAAGATACGGGTTTAGAGTCATTGTGATGTCTGTATGTTTTATGCTTGTAGCGATGTCTCTGGTACTTTGTCTCACAGGATTCCCCTTAGGATCTCTTGTAGGGCTGGTTTAGTGGTGATGAATTCCTTCAGTTTTTGTTTGTTTGGGAAGACCTTTATCTCTCCTTCTATTCTAAATGACAGACTTGCTGGATAAAGGATTCTCGGCTGCATATTTTTTCTGTTCAATACATTGAAGATCTCGTGCCAATCCTTTCTGGCCTGCCAAGTTTCAAAAGAGAGATCAGTCACGAGTCTTATAGGTCTCCCTTTATAAGTTAGGGCACGTTTATCCCTTGCTGCTTTCATAATTTTCTCTTTATCTTTGTATTTTGCCAGTTTCACTATGATATGTCGTGTAGAAGATTGATTCAAGTTACGTCTGAAGGGAGTTCTCTGTGCCTCTTGGATTTCAATGCCTTTTTCCTTCCCCAGTTCAGGGAAGTTCTCAGCTATTATTTCTTCAAGTACACCTTCAGCACCTTTCCCTCTCTCTTCCTCCTCTGGGATACCAATTATGCGTATATTATTATTTTTTTTAGTGTATCACTTAGTTCTCTAATTTTCCCCTCATACTCCCGGATTTTTTTCTCTCTCTTTTTCTCAGCTTCCTCTTCTTCCATAATTTTATCTTCTAGTTCACCTATTCTCTCCTCTGCCTCTTCAATCCGAGCCGTGGTCGTTTCCATTTTATTTTGCATCTCGTTTAAAGCGGTTTTCAGCTCCTCCTGACTGTTCCTTAGTCCCTTGATCTCTGTAGCAAGAGATTCTCCGCTGTCCTCTATACTGTTTTCAAGCCCAGTGTTTAATTTTATGACTATTATTCTAAATTCACTTTCTGTTATATCATTTAAATCCTTTTTGAAGAGTTCATTAGCTGTTGTTATTTCCTGGAGATTCTTTTGAGGGGAATTCTTCCGTTTGGTCATTTTGGATAGTCCCTGGAGTGGTGGAGACCCACAGGGCACTTCCCCTGTGCTGTGGTGTATAACTTGTGTTGGTGGGCGGGGCCGCAGTCAGACCTGATGTCTGCCCCAGCCCACCGCTGGGGCCACAGTGAGACTGGTGTGTACCTTCTCTTCCCCTCTCCTAGGGGTGGGATTCACTGTGGGGTGGCGTGGCCCATCTGGGCTACTTGCACGCTGCCAGGCTTGTGGTGCTGGGAATCTGGTGTATTAGCTGGGGTGGGTAGGCAAGGTGCACGGGGGCAGGAGGGGCAGGCTTAGCTCGCTGCTCCTTAGGTGATCCACTTCAGGAGGGGCCCTGTGGCAGCGGGAGGAGTCAGACCCGCTGCCGGAGGGGTGGCTCCGCGGAAGCACAGCGTTGGGTGTTTGCTCGGAGTGAGCAAGTTCCCTGGCAGGAACTGGTTCCCTTTGGGATTTTGGCTGGGGGATGGGCGGGGGAGATGGCTCTGGCGAGCGCCTTTGTTCCCCGCCAAGCTGAGCTCTGTCGTCCAGGGTTCAGCAACTCTCCCTCCCTTTGTCCTCCAGCCTTCCCGCTTTCCAAGCAGAGCTGTTAACTTATGACCTCCCAGATGCTAAGTCCCGCTTGCTGTTGGAACACACTCCGTCTGGCCCCTCCGCTTTTGCCAGCCAGACTCCGGGGCTCTGCTTGGCCAGCAGGCTGCCCCTCCGCCCCGGCTCCCTCCCGCCGGTCCGTGGAGCGCGCACCGCCTCGCCGCCCTTCCTACCCTCTTCCGTGGGCCTCTCGTCTGCGCTTGGCTCCGGCGACTCCATTCTGCTAATCCTCTGGCGGTTTTCTGGGTTATTTAGGAAGGTGTAGGTGGAATCTAAGTGATCAGCAGGACGCGCGGTGAGCCCAGCGTCCTCCTATGCTGCCATCTTCCTCTCTCTCCTCAGCATCCAACTCTTGATTCTGGCATAGGTCGTGATCTCACAGTCGTGGGATTGAGCCTCATGTTGGGTTTGGGATTCTCATGGAGTCTACTTGGGATTCTCTCTCTCTGCCCCTCTCTGGCTCACACACTCTCTCTCTCTCTCAAAATAAATAAATATTTAGAGTGTTTTTTAAAAAATGTTTTATTTATTTTTGAGAGAGTGAATATGAGCAGGGGAGGGGCAGAGAGATAGATGGACAGAGGATCTGAAGCAGGCTCTGCTCTGACAGCATCGAAATCATGAACTGTGAGATCATGACCTCAGCTGAAGTTGAACATTCAATCCACTGAGCCACCCAGGTGGCCCAAATAAACATTTAAAAAGATAAAAAATAAGAATAAATGAAATATTAAAATCATATAATCATCTCAATAAATGTTAAGAAAGCATTTGACAAAATTCAGCCTTCATTTATGAATCAAAAAACGCAACAAAATCAGTATACTTGACCTAATAAAGACCATATATGACAAATACATAGGTAATATTACACTTAATGGTAAAAAAGTGAAAGCTTTCTCCTTTATGATGAGAAATAAAACAAGAATGCCCACTCTCCCCACTTTTTAATTAAAAAAATTTTTTTAATGTTTATTTACTTTTGAGAGAGAGAGAGACAGAACGTGAGTGGGGGAGGGGCACACAGAGAGGGAGACACAGAATCCAAAGCAGGCTCCAGGCTCTGAGCTGTCAGCACAAAGCCTGACACAGGGCTCAAACTCACAAACCATGAGATCATGACCTGAGCCAAAGTCAGAGGCTCAAACCCAGGTGCCCCTCTCCACTTTTTAATTTTTAAGTAATCTCTACACCCAATTGGAGCTCAGACTCATAATCCCAAGATCAAGAGTCACATGCTCTTCTGATAGAGCCAGTCAGGTGCCCCTCTCCCCAATCTTATTCAACACAGTATTTGCAGCCCTACCCACAGCAATTAGGCAAGAAAAGAAATAAAAGGCATACAAAAAGGAAGAAGTAAAACTGTCACTATTTGCAGATGACATAATACTATATATAGAAAACCCTAAAGACATTATCAAAAAACCGCTGGGAATAATTAATGACTTCAGTGAGGTTGCAGGATACAAAATTAATATACAAAAATCTCTTGCATTTCTATACACTAATAATGGACTATCAGAAAGAGAAATCAAGGCGTGCCTGGGCGGCTCAGTTGGTTAAGCATCTGACTTCGGCTCAGGTCATGATCTAAAGACTCAGGGGTTTGAGCCCTGCATCAGGCTGTCTGCTATCAGTGAGGAGCCTGCTTTGGATCCTCTGTCCCTCTCTCTCTGCCCCTCCTCTGCTTGTGCTCTTTTATCTCTCTCTCTCTCTCTCTCTCTCTCAAAAATAAATAAACATTTAAAAAAAGAGACAGAGGGGCGCCTGGGTGGCTCAGTTGGTTGAGCAGCCGACTTCGGCTCAGGTCACGATCTCGCGGTCCGTGAGTTCGAGCTCTGCATCAGGCTCTGTGCTGACAGCTTGGAGCCTGGAGCCTGTTTCAGATTCTGTCTCTCTCTCTCTCTGACCCTCCCCCATTCATGCTTTGTCTCTCTCTGTCTCAAAAATAAATAAATGTTAAAAAAAAAAAAATTAAAAAAAAGAGAGAGGCACCTGGGTGGCTCAGTCAGTTAAGTGACTTCGGCTCAGGTTAAGATCTCACGGTTTGTGAGTTCGAGCCCCACATTAGGCTCTTTGCTGTTGTCACAGAGCTCACTTAGATCCTCTGTCTCCCTCTTTCTCTGCCCCTCGCCTGCTTGCACTCTCTCTCAAAAATAAACATTTAAAAAAGAGAGAGAGAAATCAAGAAAACAATCCCATTTACAACTGCATCAGAAAGAATAAAATACCTAGGAATAAATTTAACCAAGGAGTAAAAGACCTTTACACTGAAAAATATGACTTAAAAGAAATTCAAGAAGTTACAAATAAATGGGAAGCTATTCCATGCACATGGATTGGAAGTATAAATATTGTTAAATGTCCATACTACCCAAAGGAATCTACAGATTCAATGCAAACCTCATCAAAATTCCAATGGCAGTTTTTAAAAAAAAAAAATTTTTTTTTTTAACGTTTATTTCTTTTTGAGACAGAGAGAGACAGAGCATGAATGGGGGAGGGTCAGAGAGAGAGAGGGAGACACAGAATCTGAAACAGGCTCCAGGCTCCGAGCTGTCAGCACAGAGCCTGACGCGGGGCTCGAACTCACGGACCGCGAGATCATGACCTGAGCCGAAGTCGGCCACTTAACCGACTGGGCCACCCAGGCGCCCCTCCAATGGCAGTTTTTACAGGACTAGAAACAAACAATCCTAAAATTTATATAGAATCACAAAAGATCCTGAATAGCCAAAATAATCTTGAGAAAGAACAAAGTCAGAGGTATCCCACTCCCTGATTTCAAATGATACTACAACACTATAGCAATCAAAATAGTATGGTATTGGCATAAAAGCAGACACATAGATCAATGCATTAGGAAAGAGAGCTCAGAAATAAACCCACACATATATGGCCAATTAATTTATGACAGAGGAGGCAAGAACATACAAAAGAGAAAGGATAGACTCTTTAATAATGTGCAGACTGGACAGCTACATGTAAAAGAATGAAACTGGACCACTATCTTGTACCGTTTATAAAAATTAACTCAATATGGATTAAAGATTTGAATGTTAAGACATGAAACCATAAAACTCCCAGAAGAAAACAGGCAGTAGGTTCCTTGACATCAGTATTAGTGATTTTTTTTTTTTTTTTTTTTTTGGAACTGGCTCCAAAAGCAAAAATAAACAAGTTGGACTACACCAAACTGAAAAGTTTCCGCATAGTGAAGGAAACCATCAGCAAAAGAAAAAGTAAACCTATCAAATGGGAGAAGATATTTTCAAATCATATACCTGATAAGTGGTTAATATCCAAAACATACTTAAAAATTCAGACAATTCATAACAAAAAAATTTTTTAATGGGCAGAAGATCTGAATACACATTTTTTTCCAAAGAAGACATATAGAAGGCCAACAGGCACATGAGAAAGGATGCTCAATATTACCAATCATCAGGTAAATAAATGAAATATCATCACACATCTGTCAGAATAGATATTATAAAAAAGACAAGAAATAAAAGGTTTAGGTGAGGATGTAGAGAAAAAGAAACTCTTGTAGACTGTTGATGGGAATGTAAATTTGTGCACCACTATGGAAAACAGTATGGAGATTCCTAAAAAAATTAAAAATAGGCCTGCCATATGATGAAGAAATTCCACGCTGGGTTTTCTGTCTGAAGAAAAAGAAAACACTAAATTGAAAAGATATATGTACCCTTATGTTTGTTGCAGCATTAATTTATAGTAACTAAGATATAGAAACAACCTAAGTGTCCATTGATGGATGAATGTATAAAGATGTGGCGTATAAACATAATGGAATACTACTCAGCTATTAAAAATAATGAAATTATGCCATTTGCAACAATATGGATGGACCTTGAGGGTACTCTGCAAAGGAAATAGGTCAGACAGAGAAAGGCAAATACTACACGATCTTACTTGTATGTGGAACCTAAAAAACAAAACAACACAAAGCCTAGACTCCTAGATATAGAAACCAGACTGGTGGGTGCCAGAGAAGAAAGAAGATTGCTGGGGGGAGATATGGGTGATAGGGATCAAGAGGTACAAACTTTCAGGACTAAAATAAAAAAGTCATGGGGATATAATGTACAGCATGGGGAATATAGTCAATAATACTGCATTAACTTTGTATGGTAATAGCTGGTAAAGAGACTTATTTTGGTGATTATTTTGCAATGTATACAAATGTTGAATTACCAAGTGATACATTTGAAGCTAACATAATGTTGTCAAATATACCACAATAAAAAAGAAAAAGAAAAAAAAAGGAAAAACAAAAAGAAAATATACCAAACACATTTTATAAATACTTTCACCAATGGTTAGTTTATAAAAACAATTTATGTTCTTCAGAAAATTAAATTAACCATTTTGATTAATGGAGCATTTAGTATATTACAAACATAGAAATATTAGGGGCAAATCAACACCTACCAAAATGTCTGGAATGATGAATGGGCAGATGTGGTTGGAGGTTTCAAGTCTTGAATTAAAAAAAAAAAAATCTTCTGAATTGGGTATACACGTGTATTACCAATCATTTCTAGAAAAGAAAAAGCCAAGAGCCAGATTTTAATAATAAGAAAACTGGAACTGGATAGAGACATTAACAAAGGGGGAAATTATTAGGAAGAAAAAAATGGTTTTAAAAAAAGTACTATAAATTTGGGGTAAAATAAAACTGAGTACAAATGGTCTATATGGTAAGGAAAGAATTCCATGGTCATCTCAGCCAGCATGGATTAGAATTAAAGTGGGTTGGAGGCCATATATTTTTTTTGCCTAAAATACTCTCAGATCATTTTCTGTAAGGTTTTCTTCCTTCGAATCTTACTCTGGGAAAAAGTGATTTGAAATGTTAGGGCATAGAAAATTCCTTATCTGTTAATTACAAATTTTATGTTTATCACATTTTATTTATATTTGTGCTATGCTAGGCATCTTTTCAAGAATTCAGAGGAAATCCTATTTTTTAGAAAATAAAACTAATCAAAGATGCAGGATAAAATCAGTAGGTATTTATGCAAAGAATTAAAAAAAAAACATAGGTTTAATATTTCAAAAATAACAAATTCATATTCACCATTTATTGATGCCCATAATGCCCTATGTACTGACATCTACATGTCAAGACTATTCTAGTGATAGTTAATAGTAATAATTTAGGCTAAATAGCTTGCAATATATAAATTTTGTAGTTTAATGAATAAGAAATTAAGTTATATTCCAGGCTCAAAAAAATTATAATAAATATTCAGTTTAAAATAAGAACCATTTTCTTATTCAGTTTAATTATTCAGTTTAATTATAATAAATATTCAGTTTAAAATAAGAATCATTTTCTTATTGGGGCGCCTGGGTGGCGCAGTCGGTTAAGCGTCCGACTTCAGCCAGGTCACGATCTCGCGGTCCGTGAGTTCGAGCCCCGCGTCAGGCTCTGGGCTGATGGCTCGGAGCCTGACGCCTGTTTCTGATTCTGTGTCTCCCTCTCTCTCTGCCCCTCGCCCGTTCATGCTCTGTCTCTCTCTGTCCCAAAAAAATAAATAAACGTTAAAAAAAAAAATTAAAATTAAAAAAAAAAAAAGAATCATTTTCTTATTAAGTAATGTAGTTTTTTCCCTCCTAGTTTCATTGTATAGTTGATGTAGAAGTCTGTATCAGTTTAAAGTGTATAACATAATGATTTATGTATATATTACAAAATGATAACCACAATTTTAGTTAACATCCATCAACTCACAGTTATAATTTTTTTTCTTATGATGAGATTTTAAGATCTATTATCTCAGTAACTTTCAAATATACAATATGGTATAACAGTTTTAAATACATATTACTTAGAAGACGTATTTCTAGGGGCGCCTGGGTGGCTCAGTCGGCTAAGCGTCCGACTTCAGCTCAGGTCACGATCTCACAGTTCGTGGGTTCGAGCCCCACGTCAGGCTCTGTGCGGACAGCTCAGAGCCTGGAGCCTGTTTCAGATTCTGTGGCTCCCTCTCTCTCTGACCCTCCCCCGTTCATGCTCTATCTCTCTCTGTCTCAAAAATAAATAAATAAACGTTAAAAAAAAATTTTAAGAAGACGTATTTCTAAAAGTAAAATTCTTTGACTTCATTGTAAAATTAGTTCAATGATTTATCAACCCAATATGACAAAATACAACTTTATTTAAATTAGTTGTGGAAGGCAAAATGACCAAGGCTAAGCCTATATATTGTGTTTCCCTACTACTTTTATGAAAGAAATGACAGCAATATTTTACCTTTGTATAGTTCATGTATCACAAAAAAGATTTCAATATTACATAAACTCAAGTACAGAGAAGGATCTAACAAAATTTAACATGTTAATTATGCAACATAAACTAAGACATTTGGCTTTGCAGGGAAGACACTGAATTACACCCAGATAATCATGTCATTACTTGGTAGCAATGTATTTCTTTTTAAAAAATGTTTATGCTTTGTTATAAAAAATGCTTGCCACAGAAAGTTTATATTTGAATCTTTTGATATGGTTCAATTTCTGTTAAGTTTCAAGATGAAAAGTATCAGAGTGAGTGTAAACAGAATCCACCAGAACTATTCTTTTCATCATGGTGCTTTGGTGCTTTTGGCCTTGTCCTTATCATTAACAGATTTACAGCACCAGCAGGACACTGTCAGCCTTTTCAAGTTTTGTCTTTTGACTTGCATTCTTTTCCTCTTCAGTGCAGTCAGAGGCCAAATTCCCACCTCCCCATCATCTTTGTCTCTGTATTGTCTTAAAAAAATTTTTTTTTAATGTTTATTTTTAGAGAGAGAAAGACACACACACACAGAATGCAAGCAGGGCAGGGAGGGGGGGTGAGGCAGAGAGAGAGGCAGACACAGAACCCAAGGCAGGCTCCAGGCTCTGAGCTGTCAGCACAGAGTCCAATGCCGACTCGAACTCATGAGCCGTGAGATCATGACCTGAGCTGAAGTCGGACGCTTAGCCAACTGAGCCACCCAGGTGCCCCTCTTTATTCTCTTTTAAAGAGGATATTACATTCTGACAAAATATGCCAGTGATCAAGTCATATTTTAGCCATAGGATATAAATATCACCTCCTACTTTGTTTTATATGTTTTCCTCTTTCTCTGCTCTCTTTAGACTAATTAGTCCCCAGAATTGGAAATTCCTTGAATGAATCCGAATAATTCTTTATCTGAACAAGGGGCACGTGAGTGGCTCAGTCAGTTGAGCGTCTCTTGATTTTGGCTCACTCAGGTTGTGATCCCAGGGTTGTGGGATCCACACTGAGCTTGGAGCGTGCTTGAGATTCTCTCCTTCTGTCCTTCTCCCCTGCTCGTACCTGCTCTCACTCTCTCTCTCTCTCTCTCTCTCTCTCTCACTCTCTCAAAAAAAAATTCAGCCTTTATAAACAAATGATTTTGACAGAAACCAGGCTCCTCCCACCTTTGTACAAGTTGCTCCTTGTTTTCAAATGCCAGCTAATCATCCATTTCACAGGACCATTCATAGATAACCTAATGCCACCTCTCTGCTTACTCCATGAAGTGATTGCTTGTGTCTGATTTCTTTGATCCGTTTGGTATGTCTGGCTTTATGTCTTTGAATATACTCGCATGTTTTGTCTCCCTCAGTAGATTATAAATGCCTCAATATTAGACACAATGAGTTCTAATCAAGGACAATTATCTGCCTGCAGACCTATGAATTCAAATGAAATGCTTTAACTTTTTCCTAGTTCCAAAATCCCTTCCAAATCTCTTCCTTCTGATTCCCAGAACCACAGTCCAAGTTCCTGCCCCCATTCCCTCTCACCTGACTACTGCAATCATCTTCTAATTATTTACCTAGCCTTTGCTCTCTGACCTCTGGCAATTTACCTTCGATTTCCTTCTCAGTTATCTTTCTAAAGCAGTTCTGATGGTGTCACTCCCTAGGTTAAAGCCCTCCATGGCTCTCCACTGCCTACAAATAAAATCTCCAGCTTGGCATTCAAGGGCTTTACAATCTGGTCCCATCCCCTCTTTCTAACCCAATTCCAACCACTTACTCCTCCTACTGTGTATTCTATGAGCTACTGTTTATCAAATACATCTTTGCACATTCCTTTCCCATCTTTCTTCATTTTCTGTCTTTCCTAAGATGAGTTTCTCCACCTACTCTCATCATGCTCTTTAATAAAGGATCCCAGCTCAAGAGGATCACTTCTTCCCTGGCTTGTTGTCCCTAGTCAACTTGTTTCTTCTCCGTTCCAGAGCATGTTGTTTATCTCCATTTTAGCATTTTCCATTTATACTGTGAGCAACTTTAAGACAGAGATGATGATTTATTTATCTTCCTATGGCTATAGCGTAGCAAGTGAAGTGGGAGGAAGAGAATCATTTCCCTAGGAAATGAAGGAAATACTGCTAAAGACACAGGTAGGGGAAATTTCCCAATTTTCTTGGAAGAGGTTCA
Source organism: Herpailurus yagouaroundi (assembly GCF_014898765.1). Lineage (NCBI taxonomy): Eukaryota > Metazoa > Chordata > Mammalia > Carnivora > Felidae > Herpailurus > Herpailurus yagouaroundi. The sequence goes on along the minus strand of NW_024412396.1, from coordinate 39,268,859 downwards.
AATTCTTTAATTATTGACATCCACCTTACTTGTAGTAGCTTCTTGGAATTAAGAGTTCAGAGAATCTCTGGGGCACCTGGGTGGCTAGTCCAACTTTGGCTCAGGTCATGATCTCATTGGTGGTGGGTTGGAGCCCCACCTGGGGCTCTGCTGACAGCTCAGAGCCAGGAGCCTGCTTCAAATTCTGTTATCTCCCTCTCTCTGCCCCTCCCCCATTTGTGTTCTTTCTCTCTCAAAAATAAATATTAAAAAAAAAGTTCAGAGACTTTCTAATAAAAACTGTATTTTCTAGAAGTCAAGTTTGTAACTTTCCTGACATGGAAGTTAAGCCTCTAAATCAGCCTCATCAAGCTCAAAAAATCTGCAGCCTGCATCCAGGAACCAATTAATTTCCTCTGTGCAACCCCACCTAGCTATTAGAATTTATTAAAATACTACATTGAAGTCAAGATAACTGTGATCTCTTAACTTATTTGATCAATGGCGCAGTATTGTCCTGGGATCCACATCTAATCTTGCCACCACTGGTCAATTGGCACGTGGCTTTCAGGACCTGAGCCGTCAGAAACAGCTCTGTAATTACTTGTGATTACTTGAGTCGAACGATTCCGGGCCTATGGTGGTTATTTCGCCTTCACTCACCATTAAACACTTGGTTCTGTGCCAGCAGGATGTCCGGGTGCTTGGCCACTCGCACCTCGGACGCCGGCCCCCAGGGTCGTGGCCTCTCCGAACCAACGGTGGTCAGAGGCAAGCCGGCAGCATCAGCCGGAGGGAAACGAGGGCTGAAGTTGGAGAAGGGGGCGGACAAGGTCCGCCCGCCCAGCGCCGCGACGCCTGGCGGGTGTCAAGGCGAACCTCAACGCAGCCACCCCGCTGAGCCTCAGCACCCCCACGCCGCCGGATGCGCTCGAGGCGGCCGCGCGCGGCCAGGCGCCCTCCCGGCGCGGCAGTGGGGGG
>NW_024412396.1:39252966-39267499 GCF_014898765.1 Herpailurus yagouaroundi | reverse complement strand
CGCGGGGACGATTCCGGGCTGCGCCAGGGTCCGGCCCGCCTTCCCGCCGCCGACGTCCTCCCGTCTGCGGGCCGCCAGGGTCCCGTTATCATGTCGCTGAGGCAGCGCCTGGCCCAGCTGGCTCGCGGTCTGCAGGAGCCGCAGAAAGTGGCCCGTTTCCAGCGGCTGTGCGGGGTGGAAGCGCTGCCTCGCCGCTCCGCCGCTCCCGCCACCGATCCGAGGGAGGATGAGAAGGCGGAGGCGCCCCTAGCCGGAGACGTCCGGCGCCGAGAGCCGCAGCCTGGGGCGTCTGCAGGCCCCCAGCCGCCCGGGAACGACCGCAATCAGTGTCCCGCCAAGCCCGGCGGCGGCGGCGGCGGCGGCGGCGCCCCCAACGGCGTGCGGAACGGGCTGGCGACCGAGCTGGGCCCGGCCTCGCCGCCGCGCGTGGGGGCCCTGCGCCGCAACTCGCTGACGGGCGAGGAGGGTGAGCTGGCCCACGTGAGCAACTGGCCGCTCTACTACCTGTTCTGCTTCGGCACCGAGCTGGGCAACGAACTCTTTTACATCCTGTTCTTCCCCTTCTGGATCTGGAACCTAGACGTCCTGGTGGGCCGGAGGCTCGTGGTCATCTGGGTGCTGGTCATGTACCTGGGCCAGTGCACCAAGGACATCATCCGCTGGCCGCGGCCCGCCTCGCCGCCCGTGGTCAAATTGGAGGTCTTCTACAACTCCGAGTACAGCATGCCCTCCACCCATGCCATGTCCGGCACCGCCATCCCCATCTCCATGATCCTCCTCACCTACGGCCGCTGGCAGGTAAGGGTCCTTGTCTGTCGTCTGCTCAGCCTTGGAGAGTTAAACTACCCGGAGTTGTCTTCACTCCCCGCAGTTATGTTAATTTGGCCGTTCCCCTCCCAAACCTCTCTTTCCGCGGGATTTCACAGTCCCCGCAAACAGGCCTTTTCTAGGTTTTAAAAAATTAAATGATCCGGGAAAACTTAAGAGACTTAGCTGTCAAACTGTATTCTAATAACAGTGCCTTTCTTAGAACCCAAAGGAAACGCTGTTCGTGGGGTAACATTATCATTGAGCTTTGGTTGAGTTTTTAAAATGGTTTTAACTCTTGTGATGCACAGAATATAATTGTAATTAAGTATGATGGTCTTACACTTAACCAAGACCCAGTTTCACCATAATGATGCCTTGCCCCAGACTAATTCTGCCAGGCTTGGGTAAAGTCTTGAGCTTTATTTACTCTGAGACAGTGTTTATAAAACCGTCGTGTAATTGCAAAACAAACATGGTCGTTCGAGGCTATGAAGAAATGAATTTTAAACGAAGGCCACTGTTTATGGAAGTGAATGGAACGCAGCCTGAGTTATCTTTTCTAGGGGTGTGGCTGCTAATTTGCTGTTGGATACAAAGTTTAATTAATCTCCTAAATCACTGATTTGTAGTATCAGTTGTTGAGCTATTACAGTATTACTGTTTCATTAGCTTTGAAAGTGCATACTTTTATTACAGTTTTTCTTAAAATCAGGGCTCTTGGTCAGACTAGTGGGTTTATAAAAATGACACGTAACGACAGCAAGGACAGCCTGACAATCAGGGATGAGTTTCTAATGGGAAATATCTTATATTTTGCCTCCTTCTTTGGCCTCCCATTTTTCACTCTTTCATGTTACTTAGGTCTGAATACTGATTCTCTTTTTTATAGAAGCAACATTTATTCTTAGACTGCTATCTTGTTTTATCCATCTTTTAAAAATTGTAAGGAGCTTTGTTCCTACTGTAGACCAGTCCCTTAATTTAAGAATAAACTTAGTAATCATGGAGAATCTAAAGAATTAGACATCCTCAATTTTTTTTTTCCATCAGAGCACGAAATCATCTTAAATTGAGATATACTCAATTCTGTGTAAAACTCCATTATGTTAAGCTTACTCATTCCAGATTTAATTGCAATATAATGTCTTATCCCCATGGGCACTTCTGTGCAGTACATCTCTCTTACAGTATCATGCCAAATATGTAATGTGCAGAGTAAGAATGACAGAATTACGACAGAAGAGTACCATGGACAATTATTTTTTCCTATTTAGCCAAAGGCGATATAGGTGATACTCAAAATTGTAAAATAGTGCTGCCTATTTTGCATGAAAGATAAATATCATGTTTTATTTGATCTAAATATTTTAGAATTTAAGATTGTCATTGATTTATGTTTGGCATATTTACTGGTTAGCTAATGATGTTTGTCTTATTTTCATGAGACTTTCAGGAAAAAACTGTAACCGTAGGGTCTTTTATAATTCCTCAATGAGTAGCTATGTTGCATGGTGTTACTATTAGAGTCCAAGTAAAAAAAAAAAAAGTTATTTTTTGCTCACTTATTCAAAGCACGTGCTAACAGAAAGTCTGAAAACTGTACTGCTGATGATTTATGAATTGTAGATATTAGTATTGTAATATTTCAGGGTTACTTGAATTCTTAGAAAAAGCTTACATTATAGTTTTGGACAACCTAGTATGTTTAATTCAAAGTTTGAGGAATTCGTATATTGTACAATTTTATAAATTTAGCTAGACACGACTTTGAAAATCACCTACTCTCAAACTGTATTTTACATATGTGGAGACTGAACTATTAGAATTAATCTTGTAAAATTAAATTTCTTATTTTAGATTTTTTTACTTTAAATTCGAGTAAACTTCTAAATTCGAATAATTGTTTATCTTTTGGTTATAGAAGAAAGGCTCCCTTGTATGGAAGTTCTGTGTTTATAAATGTTTTTAATGACCTAGTATGAAAAACAAAATGCTTTTTTACTTTTTACTTTTTTTTATGTTTACTTTTGAGAGAGAGACAAAGATGAGTGGGAGAGGGGCAGAGAGAAAGAGAGAGAGACACAGAATCCAAAGCAAGCTCCAGGCTCTGAGCTGTCAGCACAGAGCCCGTCGCCGGGCTCAAACACATGAACTGTGAGATCATGACTTGAGCCAATGTCTGATGCTCAATTGACTGAGCCACCCAGGCGCCCCAACTTTTTTACTCTTTAAAAAAATCCTGTTATAATTGAAAACAAAAGTACCTTCCTTTGCTTAAGCTGTTTTGGTCCTACTCTCTGTCAGTATTGTAGTAGTTTGGAGGCTTATATTTTCAGGAGTGTGTAATGAAAAAACGATACTGGAAACTGGGGTAAGAATTAAGCAATGAAAGCCTGGTGTTTTTCTAATTAATAGTAGTTTGGGTTGATAGTCCTGTCTATCTGCTGGGCCCCTAGGGCTTATTCAGGACAAGTGTGGTTATTTCTATATGCCTGGGATGCTGAAACATCTCTGGAAACAGTTCTCTCACATACCATCCTTTTGGTGTGGAATACCTGCTCCCTGCCAATTAATTTGAAATCAGCTTTTGAAATCTGCTCAAGATTGACTTCCTATAAAGAGTATCCTTCCCCCCCCCCCCATTTTTTGGCTGTTTAAAAAAAATTTTTTTTTAAGTTTATTTATTTTGAGAGAGACAGAGACCGTGCAAGTGGGGGAGGAGCAGAGAGAGCTGGGGAGAGAGAGAATCCCAAGCAGGCTCCATGCTGCCATTGCAGAGCCCCAAGTGGGACTTGAACTCATTAAACCTTGAGATCCTGACATGAGTCAAAACCAGGAGTCTGATGCTTAGCCCACCTACCAAGTGCCCCTACACAGAGCCTTTTTATTTTTAATTAACCCCTTCTGTTTCATTAATCCTCATTTATTCTTAAAATGACCATAGACCAACAAAATTACTTCGGGCTTGTTTAAAGTGCAGGTTTCTATCCCTACTTTCAGAGATTCTGATCCATTAGCTAGCTAAGTGAGGTCTATTGCATTTTACTGAAGTTTCCCAAAGATTTTTGAGGAAAAAAAAAGTATTTTCTTAAACCCCTAATAAGTAAAATTAACTCTTGATCCTTAAAATATATTTTGTATTTCTCCAACATTGTTGTCTCACCTTTTTTGCAATTCCAGTCTTTGAATCTTTTTAAGGTATGTTATATCAAAAGAGAGATCGGAACAGTATGACTCCAAGCAGTTATTTGATACTAGAAGAATTTTTTTTCATGCTGATGCAAGATAGAAAGTGTATGGCATTTCCAGGTATTAAGTAACTTGAAATCCATTAGCCAGGATAATAATTACTGCTTTCATATTATTTGTTGGAATTTTTTTGTAGCCTGAATTGGGAAAAAATAAGAAATCAGGAGCATTAGGTATTAAGAACATGGTCCTTTGAAGAATAATCTAAAATTAAAAGTAAAGCACTCCTTTTGTACTTATTTTTGCATGTTCTTTCCAAAAATAAAAATTCTTAATTTTTAAATAATATTGCATATGAGTTCTAATTATATACTTGATTTAGTGACATTAAGAAAGTTTTAGATTAATCTCATTTTAAAAAATTGTCATCATACACTTTATAGCCAAACCCATTCCCAACTGGTCCATATGCTCTCACTAATTTCAATAATAATAATAGTAATTCTAGTGTTAACATGTATGAGGGTCAGACATTTTTTAAAACGTCTATTACCTGATTTAGTCTACTTTTATAACTTCCCAATGTTTGGTCCTATTATTAATACAAGTTTACAGATCAGGAAAGTAAGGTAGAGGAAGATTAATTTATTCAAAGTAACATAGCTAGTAAGTCTCACAGGGAAAATTTAAATCTTACAGACTTCAGGGGCACCTGGGGGGCTCAGTCTGTTAAGCGTCCAACTTTGGCTCAGGTCATGATCTCATGGTCCGTCCGTGAGTTGGAGCCCAGCATCAGGCTCTGTGCTGACAGCTCAGAGCCTGGAGCCTGCTTCGGATTGTGTTACCCTTCTTTATGTCCCTCCATAGCTCATGCTCTATCTTTCTGTCTCAAAAATAAACAAACATTAGAAAAAAATTTTTAATCTTACAGACTCCAGAGCTTATGCAGAAAATTCTTTTGAAATCACACTATGTGATTTTTAAAGAATCTTTTCAATAATAAATATTTTTGAAATAGGATTGTGTCAGACTACACAAACAGCTTTTTAGGAGCTTGAGAAGCTTTTAGAAACATGCCTTGAGAAGATAATATGTGTGTATATAAACACATGCAATAGCCACAAATATTTATGGTTTAAACATGTATTAAGTTGTTGACTGAAATCAGTGCTGATTTTTCTCACCCTTCCTTTTCCTCTATTTTTCTAATATAAATAAAAAATTCAGTAAATATAATAAGAGCTTTGGAAAAGAAAAACACATAAGATATTTTATTAAAATATAGTTTATTGTAAATAATAAAGATATCTGTGAGGTCATGAAAAAATAAAAGGAAGGCAAGAAAAACTACAAAAGTGGGTCAGTAATGACAAAAGCTAGAAAAGGCTTCAAGAGCCAAGGAAAACTGATCACGCTGGTAATTCTGGAAAGAAACACAGTTCATTAAAAAATCAAATTGGTTTGCTCTTTGATTTCTTTCCTCATATCATACTTGTGCTCGAAATGCACATTTTCCTGATTTTGTAAGCGCTTACTATTAATCCTTCCTTTAAAAATAATTGAATTTATTTGTTTGAGTAGGGAATACTTAATAGAAAATTTAATATATACATGAAAATATGAAGAGGAGAGTACATTTCTTTTCTTTTTCTATTCCAAGGCTACCAGAATCTCTTTTCCAGAAGAATTCATTGTTCTAAGTCTGTTGTTTAGCCTTCTGCAGAATCTTTACTTTTGTAGACATATATCTACGTAGTTTATTTTTCATACAAATGGTAGCATACTATACTTTTCTGGACCTTGCTTTTTTCATTTAGAAATATATTGTGGGAAGATTTTCCTTTTCTTTTACCCAGCAGTTAATGAATACTAACTTTTTGTGCTTAACAGTTGTTTTAAATGCTTTACATGACTTAATTGTTTTAATCCCCCTAAAATCCTCAGAGTATTATCACCTATTTGCAGAAGAAGAAATTGAGGTAGAGGGAAATTAAGTAATTTGCTCCAGTTGACTCTTACAAGTACCTAACAGACCCTGGATTCAAACCTAGGGAGTTTAAAAGATTTTTTTTTTTTTTAATCTTTATTTAGTTTTGAGAGAGACAGAGACAGAGCAAGAGCAGGAGAGGGGCAGAGATAGAGGGAGACACCGAATCTGAAGCAGGCACCAGGCTCTGAGCTGTCAGCACAGAGTCCAATGCAGGGCTTGAAATCACGAACCGCGAGATCATAACTCGAGATGAAGTCGGATGCTTAACCGACAGAGCCACCCAGGCGCCCCTAAACCTAGAGTTTAGCTGCACAATTACACTATGCTACTGTATTATATTGTCTCTCCGTGTTAGCAGTTTCCATTATATATGTGTGTGTGTGTGTATGTGTGTGTATATACACACACACATATGTATATATACATTTTTTTTTAACAGTTTGAGATCAGAGCGCGAGCATGTGTGCATGCGTAAGCATGCACAAGCAGGGGACGGGCAGAAAGAGAGGAAGAGAGAGAGAATCCCAAGCAGGCTCCACACTGTCAGCATGGAGCCTGAACCACCTGAGTGGAAGTCAGCTGCTTAACTGACTGGGCCACCCAGGCACCCCGGCACTTTCCATACTGTATAAATAGCTGTATGGATTTTTTCACATTTACATTACTTTCCCATATATTAACATAGCGTAATTTATTTAGTAGGTTGACTATTTCAGTACTGTGTATTCAAAGCTTTCTCATTTTTTTTTTTCTATTAGATTGCTGGCATTTTACTTACTGATTTTTTTTAATTTTTTTTTTTTTTTTGGGACAGAGAGAGACAGAGCATGAACGGGGGAGGGGCAGAGAGAGAGGGAGACACAGAATCGGAAACAGGCTCCAGGCTCTGAGCCATCAGCCCAGAGCCCGATGCGGGGCTCGAACTCACGGACCGCGAGATCGTGACCTGGCTGAAGTCGGACGCTTAACCGACTGCGCCACCCAGGCGCCCCTGATTTTTTTTTTTAAATTATACCTTGGGTTGTCTGGGTGGCTCACTGTTGGGAGATTGAGCCCCACATGGGGCTCTGTGCTGTGCGTGGAGCCTGCAAAGATTCTCACTCTTCTCCCTCCACCCCTCCCCTGTTTGCTTTGTGCATGCGTGCACACTCTCTCTCTAATAAAAAAAAAAAAATTAAAAAAAATTAAACTATACCTCTTGGGTTTTCCTTTTTCTTTTTAAACTGCTGTTCTGCCTTCAAATAATGTTCTATTTCAAGTATAGCCTAAGAAGCTTGCAATGGTATACTTTCATTTTCCCTCTCTTTTTTTTTTATTATTGTTGTCATATGCTTTACATCTACATATGTTATAAAACTCACAATAATACATTTTTGTGTAATGTTCCAGCATTTCTAGAAATTTTTTTTTCCTCCCCTCTTCCTCTATCTCCCTCCAAATCTTAGAAATTCAGTTTCATGTATGTTAAATTGTTTAACACTGATCACTCACAGATCACTGATGTGATGGTGATGATGATGATGATGATGATGATGATGATGATGATGAGTGCAATGTTTTTGCTCTTGGTGCTTCGTTTTAGATCATCTCTATTGCCATAGCTTCCAGTTCACTGATCTTTTCTTCTGCAGTATCTGATTTTCTGGTGGACTCAAGTAGGATGGGATATATTTTCACATACTATATATTTTATATCTAGAAGCTCTAATTAGATGTTTTTTTTAATCTTCCTTTTTTCCTGCTCATTATGTTATTTCTTTTACATTCTTGAATATAATATTTTATTCTATTTTTAATGTTCATTTATTTTTGAGGGGGGAGGAGGGGCAGAGAGAGAGGGAGACACAGAACTCGAAAACCGGCTCCAGTCTCTAAGCTGTCAGCACAGAACCCGACTTGGGCTTGACCTCACAAATTGTGAAATCATGACCTGAGCCAAAGTCGGATGCTTAAGCAGCTGAGCCACCCACATGCCCCTTGAGTATAAGATTAAAAAAAAAAAAAAGAAAAAAAATTTTTTTAATGTTTATTCATTTTTGAGAGATAGAGCATGAATGGGGTAGGGGCAGAAAGAGAGGGAGACACGGAGTCTGAAGAAGGCTCCAGACTCTGAGCTGTCAGCACAGAGTCCCACATGGGGCTCAAACTCATGGACCGTGAGATCATGACCTGAGTGGAAGTTAAGTCAGACATTTAACTGACTGAGCTACCCAGACGCCCCTGAGTATAAGATTTGAGTAACTGTTTTAAAGTTCTTATCCACTAGTTTCATCATCTTTGTCATCTTTGTGTGGTTCTAATATTTCTCCTGGTTATGGATTATATTATTCTGCTTCATTGGTAATTTTTAAGAGTTTTAGATTTTGTTGTATTCCTTTAAATAATGTTGGACTTTGTTGTGGTTACAGTTTAATGTTTTTAAGCTTGCTAGAGAGAGTCCAGAATAACCATAGGTTAGAGCTAATTTGTCCTCACTGCTAAGGCCATAAGATTCTTATTTTTTTTTAAGATTTTTTTTTTTTAAATAATCTCTACACCCAACATGGGGCTTGAGTTTAAAACCCCCGAGATCAAGAGCTTGTCCTTTGTAAGGACTGAGCCAGCCAGGTGGCCCAAGCAATAACCTTCTAAAGAGTACCCAATTCCCTTAGTACTCTGCTGGGTAGGAAAGTGATTCCAGGCCTGTGTGAACTTTGGGAATTGATTGGCCTACTGTTTTCTGGTATTTTTTTCTCCCATCCTTGTGGACTTTCACCCCATGCATGCACAGATTAATACTCAGCAAACTTATTTGCAGAGACCCCCTACAGATCTTCTGGACTTGTGCGATTCCTCTCTCCAGTGTTCTGTCCTGCAAACTAATAGCTGCCTTGGCCTCTGGAAATTCCAGTCTTCTTCCCCTTAACTCAGTGAGACTGCTAGACTTTGTTTTGGTTCCTCCTCCCATGCTACAGCCTGGAAACTGCCTCCAGCAGCAACTTAGGGCAGTCGTAGGGCCCATCTCATTTGTTTCCCTTTTCTCATGAATTACAGTTCTGTGCTGCTTGTTTTCCAGTATCTGAAAATGGTTGTTTTATATAATTTGTCTCGTTTTCTGGATGTTTACAATGGAACAGCTGTACTTACAACAGTTAATCCTTTATGGGCAGAAACAAATCCTCTCACCTCTACTTACTGGTTTTTGTTTTTTATATTAAAAAATGTATTGAGATGTAATTCATGTACCATACAGTTCACCCATTTAAATTATGCAATTCAATAGCTTCCAATAGGGGTGGCTCAGTTGATGAAGCATCAGACTTTGGCTCAGGTCATGATCTCATGGTTCATGAGTGCAAGCCCCACGTTGGGCTGTGTGCTGACAGCTCAGAGTCTGGAGCTTGCTTCAAACTCTGTGTCTCCCTCTCTCTGCCCCTCCCCCACTCTTGCTCTGTGTGTGTCTCTCAAAAATAAATAAACATTAAAAAAATAAAAAAAATACCTTTCAGTATATTCATAGAGTTGTGCAACCATCATCACAGTCAATTTTAGAACATTTTCTACCACCCAAAGGAATCCCATACTCGTAGCAGTCATTCCCCATTTCCCCCCAATTCCTAGGTAACCCTAGACAACCACTAATCCACTTTATGTCTCTATAGATTTGCCTACTCTGGACATTTCATATAAATGGGAACATACAATATTTAGTCTGTTGCTGGCTTCTTTCACTTAGCATGTTTTAAGATTCATCTGTATTATAGCATGTATCAGTACTTCATTCCTTTTTATTGCTAAGTAATATTCCATCAGATAGATATACCACATTTTATTTATCCTTTCATTTGCTGGTAGACATTTGGTTTTACTTTATTTTGAATAATGTTGCTATGGATATTTTTGTATAAATTTTTGCATGGACATATGCTTTTGTTTCTCTTGGGTTACTTTTTGCTTTTTGAAGCCCTTTATGTTGTGTTCAAATTAGCCTTTTGTCTGTGTGTGATTTAGAAATACGTGTTCCTAAATTGTTACTTCTCTTCTGCTTTTTTGTTTTTCAAGCAGAATTATTTTCTTTTTATACGTCACTCTTTTGTTTCGTGGTTTCTAGGTTTTGTGTAATATTTAGAATAGTCTTCTACCATGATTTGTTGCAGTACTTTTATGGTTTTTGTTTTTGTTTTTTTTATGCTTAAAAGATGGCTTTGAACCATCTCTTGCTTTGAGTAAGGAATCTAAATTGATATTTCCCAATGGCACCATTTATTGAATAGTCCATTTTCCCCTGACTTTAACTGTCACCTTTTTTTTAAGTTTGTTTATTTATTTTGACAGAGAGAGTGCAAGTGCACACACAAATGAGCACAAGTGGAGGCAGAAAGAGAGGGAGAGAATCCCAAGCAGCTCTGTGCTATCAGCACAGAGCCCGATTGGGGGCTTGATCTCAGGAATCATGAGATCATGACCTGAGCCAAAATCAAGAGTCTGATTCTTAACTTACTGAGCCACCCAGGTGCCCCTGTATTAATCATAGATTAAATACAGGTATATATTGGGGTCTGTATCCATATTTTTTACTCCGAATTGATACATCTGCTATTTGTTTGCAAGTTCATACTATTACATTTACTATAGCTTTATATTATTTTTTCACTTATTCTTCCTGTTTTTACTTGTTTATACAGTCTTCTGTATGTACTTTAGATTTTGTTTTTCTAGTTCCAAAAGAAAAATCCTTTTGCTGTTTTACTAAAAAGATAAAATCATACTTTCATGTTTAAATCTTTGATTTACCTTTAGTGGTTTTGGTATATGTTGTGAGAAATGGGTCTGATGTATTTTTTTCATATTGATAATTAAGCTAATACTATTTTTGAATAGTTCATCCTTTCTCCCCTTATCTGTAATCCCACTTTGTTACGTACCAAGTTTCTATAAGTGTATGGCTGTGATTCTGGGTTTTGTATTCTGTTTCACTGGTCTCTTTTATTTGTCTGTCTCTTTATCAATATCATCATTATGCTTTAATTGCTTTAGACTAAGTCTTAATATCTGTTTATGAATGTTCTCTACCATATTCTTCAAGATTGTCTTGGCTATTTTTGAGTATTTGCTTTCAATATACATCTTAGAATGAGCTCTTTAATTTCCATAAAAATCTCTGGACTTTTATTGAAATTGCAATGATTTATAAATTAATGTGGAGAGAATTGATAGCCTTACAATATTGAATTTGTCTATGAATATGGTAAATCTTTTTTTTTTTTTTTTAATGTTTATTTTTGAGAGAGCGAGACAGAGCACAAGCAGGGTAGGGTAGGGGCAGACAGAGAGGGAGACACAAAATCCGAAGCAGGCTCCAGGCCCTAAGCTGTCAGTACGGAGCCTGACATGGGGCTTGAACCCATGAACTGTGAGATCGTGACCTGAGCCAAAGTCGAATGCTTAAATGACTCAGCCACCCAGGCTCCCTGGATATGGTAAATCTTTATTTAGGTTTTCTTAAATATATTTCAATGGAGTTTTATAATTTCCTCCATATAAATCAAGTATATCTTCTGTTAGACTTGTTTGTAGTTTATGTTTTTTGTTATTGTCGTGATACCTTGTTAAAATTCAAATATAACTTTTTGTGACTGGAATATAGAAATATACTTGATTTTTATGTATTGATCATATATACAACTTTTTTCAACTCTCCATTAATTTAATAAATAGATGTATATTCTCATCTGTTCTTTATAGAGAAAAATATGTCAGCTGAGAATAATGGCAAGTTTATTTCTTTTGTTGCAGTTATACATTTTTGTTGACTAAAAAGCTTTAACAATGGTAATGACATTAAATTCCATAAATATAATCATTTCATTTCTAATAAGTACTAGCCAGTCACATAAGTCCTACAGATAAGAGGGCAAATAAAACAAAAATATGGTCTGTTTGCTTGAGGGGATTAGATTGGTGTTTTAGGAAGATTCTTGTATCTATAGTATGGAAAGTGACTAGAGAGCAGTAAGACTGGAGGCAGGGGAAGCAGACGAGGTAAGACGTTATTCCACCAGTTCAAGGGAGAGAAGATGGAGACCTACAGGAGACTATAAACAATGGCCTGCTGCCTGATTTTATATGACCTGTGAAGTATGAATGGTTTTTTACATTTTAAAAGGTTGACAAAGGCCACAAGATTATTTACTTTGTGACATGTGCAAATTATATGAAATTAATAGTTTTAGTGGCTATACATAAAGCTTTATTGGATCACAGCCGTGTCCATTCATTTATATATTATCTTGTCTGTGGTGCCTTTGTGCTATGGCAGCAGAATTGAGTAATTGTGACATTGACTATATAATCCACAAAGCCCAACATAGTTACTATCTGGCTCTTTACAAAAGAACTTGGCTGGCTCCTGACCTAAATAGTGTCAGTGGGAGTAGAAAGAAATGGATACATTTGAGAGATACTAAGATGTAGAATTGATAAGACATGGTGATTAATTGCAGATGACAGTAAAGAAGAAAAACAGGAGTAAAGGATTATTCCTAGATTTACTATTTGGAAAGCTGTGAAATAGTAGTGTGATTTATAGAAATTGCAGAAAGGAGCAGGAGTATGGAGGAAAATTCCATTTTAGCAATGTTGAATTTGAGGTGTCTGTAATACTGAACTATCTGGCAGGCAATTGTGCACATGAAAGAGACCTGGAGAGGTTTGGTATCATCAGCATACCTGTGCAGAATGAAGTGATGAGAGTGGATGGTCCTGCCCTTGGAGGGTACACACAGAAGAACAGAGAGTCTAGGGAAAAACCTTTTTTTTTTTTTTTAGTAAAAAAAATTTTTTTGATGTTTATTTATTTTTGAGAGAGAGACACAGCATGAGCAGGGAAGGGGCAGAGAGAGAGGGAGACACAGAATGTGAAGCAGGCTCCAGGCTCTGAGCTGTCAGTACAGAGCCCGACATGGGGCTTGAACTCGTGAATTGTGAGCTTGTGACCCGAGCCAAAGTCAGATGCTTAACTGATTGAGCCACCTAGGTGCCCCCAAGGAAAAAAAACCTTTAAAGACTTCAATATTTAAGGAACGGATAGGGTAAAAAGAACCTGAAACAGAATCTGACAAGCAGCAGTTTGAGAGGTTTGTCTAACTAAGGTTGTGTGTGTGTGTGTGTGTGTGTGTGTGTGTGTGTGTGTGTGTGTGTTTGCGTGTAGGCCTCTAGTAACTCATTTGTACTAGAAAAAAAAATTTATTTGAGGACTAGAATGGGTATCTTCTCATAGAAGTCAAAGTCAAGAAAGTGCTGCCAGGCTTCTGGAGGAATTAGAGCCAGGCCTCTAGAACACTATTAGAACTAAAGGCAATGCCGTTCATCCCTTTTCTTGGGGTTGCATGGTCTCCCATTTCTGCTTCTTTCTTCTCTCTCTGCTTTGGCACACATGTTTCAGCCTTATCCCTACTTCTACATCATTTCCAAATTCAAGCACACAACAGAGACTGACTTGCTTTCAAACTACTATCAGGAAAGAGAATCTAATTAGCCCAACCCAGCCAATGGATTTACTGCTGTAGGGCCAGGTGTCCATGCCTGACCAAGAGCTGTAGTCGGAAGAGCAGGATCATACAGGATCATACGGTAGGAGCATGTCTCCAGGGCCACCCTGCTGGGTCTAAGTGGGGAATATTTGCAGAAGAAGAGAGTTGAAAATTGGACAATATCACAAAAAGAATATACTCTAAAGGGAAGCTGCAAGTGAGAGTGTTTCTAGAAAAGGAAAGCAGTTAATATTTTTAAATGCTGCTAAAAGAACAAGCAAGATAAGCACTGAGCTTTATAGAAGACTTGGAAAATAAAAATAGGAAAAATCTAATGTTAACATTTTGGTATTTCCTTACAGTTTGAAAATAATTGGGGCCATATTATATATAGTGTTTATTCTTTTTTTATATAATGTGTGATGGTTAATTTTATGTGTCTTTTAGCTAGGCCATGATACCCTGATTTTTGGTTAAACACTATTGTAGATGTTTCTGTGAAGATATTTTTTATATGACATTAACATTTAAATCTGTAGACTTTGAGATTACCTTCCATAATATGGGTGGGGCTTTTAGCCAATCAATTGAAAGCCTTAAGAGAAAAAAGACTGTCTCCCCCCCCAAGGAGGAGGGGATTCTGTGCCGCTACTGTCTTTGGACTTGAGCTACATTAACTCTTTCCTAGGTGTCCAGTCTGCTGGCCTACCTGCAGATTTTGGACTCTCCAGCCTCCATGATCATCGAAATAAATCCAATAATAAAGCCAATTCCTTGGAATAAATCTATCTCCATATATATGTACATATAGACCTTATTGGTTTCATTATTCTGGAGAGCTGTAATAGGTCATACTTTTTCCTTTCAGCAAACATTCCTAGAAAACATTTTTTTTTTTTTTAAATTTTTTTTTCAACATTTATTTATTTTTGGGACAGAGACAGACAGAGCATGAACGGGGGAGGGGCAGAGAGAGAGGGAGACACAGAATCAGAAACAGGCTCCAGGCTCTGAGCCATCAGCCCAGAGCCTG
>NW_024412396.1:39200267-39252566 GCF_014898765.1 Herpailurus yagouaroundi | reverse complement strand
CCCCTCCTAGAAAACATTCTTAATGAATGAAGCACTTACATATTCTTGCAAAATAGTTTTTATATTATAGGATTGTCCTTAATATAGATATATTACCTCCATTTATAGATGAGGAAGCTGTGATGCAAAGAGCTTATGAAACTAGTGCGTTGTCCTACACCTGAAGAGGTAGGCACCTTTGGAGTAGTCAGCCTAGCTCACAACCCTCTAAAGGTCCCTCACCTTTAGAGCAACTGTATTTTCTCAAATCAGAAATTGAGTTTGGGCAGGTTTCTTCACTAAAGAAGTAAATCGAAAAACCTCCATTTACCGTGCGGACTAAAGAACAGAAAAGCTGCTACACAGAAAAGGATGTATGTAATAAGAAGAGATGGTCCTGTAACCATTTATAGTTGCAGTTTCTTCTTGAAGCTTAGCTTCCTTTTGCCTTAAGGTTCAGTGACTCTGTATCCTTATAATGCAGCTTCTTTTTTCTCAACATGAGTTGATTCTGTTATTTCCATTTTTCAGCGCCCCAGTAAATGCATATAGTAAATGTCTAGAACCAGATCTGTGTAGCTCCAAAACCCCGTATTTTAAACTACTACATTATAGTCAATATTAATTCATTGCTGTATGCTATATATAATTTTATGATAAACATGTTTATATATGAATCCTTGCCCACATTTCTATGTCTTTGGTATAGAATTCTAGGCGAGAGAACACTGGGTCAAAGTATATGAACATTTAGACTTTTATGTATTGGCAAAATGCTTTCCAAAAGGGGGCATCAATTTTTATTCCACTAACAGGGTATGAGAACAAGGCAGATGTATCATTAATGTGGTATCCTAGTCATCTCTTGTTTACATATACACTATCCATTTCTTGAATTCAAAATATAATTTTTTTCTGGTGCCTGCCTTTGTCCCATATTTAAATTACTCTGAAAATTTTAAATTCTGTTGAAGACAGTTCTTGTAATTGCTTTAATGGCAAGTCATTTTATTGACTTTTTTTTCTAACTTCAATGGATGTAAATGACAAATGCCACAATATAAAAAATAATTCTGATTATGTGTGATAGTTAAGGAAACTATCAGTAAGAATAGAGCTGTTTGGTATAATAACTGAAGGAAATGTTTAGATAAGTGTTCTTGTAATAGACTGTGCAATGAAAAGATTAGATAGTGGTATGAAATTAAAAGCATCTAGGAGGTCATGGTGATCCGTTTTCAGTTTGGTAAATTTTTATTAATTTGGAAATAACATGAAGGACTTGTGTTTCAGCTTTTTTTTTAAAGTATTTTTTTTAATGTTTGTTTGTTTGCTTATTTATTTATTTATTTATTTATTTATTTTGAGAGAGAGGGAAAGACGAGGAGAGGCAGAGAGAAGGGGAGACACATAATCCAAAGCAGGTTCCAGGCTCTGAGCTGTCAGCACAGCTGGGGCTCAAACTCATGAACCTGACCTGGGGCTCAAACTCATGAACCGTGAGATCATGACCTAGCCGAAGTCAGATGCTTAACCAACTGAGCCACCCAGGCGCCCCTTCTTTTAGCTTTTTTGGTAAGACCTAAAGATTTAAGAAAAAACCTTTTTATAAGAGGAAATAACATAAATTTAGCAGATAAAGCTCAACAGTCTCTTAAAAAAAAAAAGAGAGAGAGAGAGAGAGAGAGAGAGAGAGAGAGAAAGAAAAATAGAAGCTAGGAACAACTACCAAACTTAAAATTACTATTTGTATAGTGATAAAAGTGTAAAGTAACAAGCACAGTAAATTGGAAGACATCAGAATAGACCACTGGAATATAATATTAAATGTTATTTGGCATCTCTGCATCTGTTTCTTTATCTGTAAAGAGAGGGTGGTGGAATTAATGTCTTCAATATCCCTTTTGCCTCTAAGTAAGTAAAGTTTGTACCTAGCCTCCATTCTAAGAAAAACCTACATAAAAAATATCTCAGTGATAATCTGCTTTATCCTAGGGATACACAAGGAATTAAACAACACACTTCATACATGAAGGACAGCTTAGTAAATAGTGGTTAAGAGCTTAGACTTCGGAATTAGACTCTCAATGTTTGAATGTCAGCTCCATACCTTAATACCTATTTAATCTGAGACCTCTTTTTTCCTCAGTTTCCTTTAAATTAGAATACCTACCTCATAGGGTTGTTCTGATGATTAAATGAGCTAATATTTATAAAGCTCTTAGGATAGTGCCTGGTACATAGTAAGTTTTATGTTCAGTAAAATTATTTAATCTACTAACCCTTCAGTAAAGAACAAATTGACATGTATTTGTTCTAATGTCACTTTTGGCTTTTAAGAAATCCAGACAGTTTATTTGTCAGAAATAAAGGATTGGGTTGGGTAGGAATTAGGGGTAGAGAGTGACAGTCAAGGGAAGGACAGAACAACAAATATGTGTATATCAGAAGTGAGAGAAAGGTTGGTTAGATTGTTATCACAAAGAGAAAGAGGAAGATGACTTTTTTAAAAATAGAAACGAGGGCTCTTACGGACTTTTACAGAATTGCTAAATTTGCCAATGTGGAGAAGACAACTTGAGTTTCCCATGACAATGCCTTTTGCATTTTGAAAATTACTGTATTTAATTGCTCCCATTCCACTTACTGTCCCAAGTGCTAAAGCAGCTCAGGAAGAGCTATTGCCGCCCCAGACTAGATTTGCTCCCAACCCTGGAGATTTGAATAGGGATTTCTTAAAAAACAAATCTCCACAGAATCCATATTAGAGAACTGGAGAAATTCTCTGGGGCCTTGTAGCAAGTAGGGCTAGATTATCCAAGAGACAATTAGATAAAAAAATTCTTTGGCAGATTGGAATTGGAATAAAGTAATGAATTGGAAACTGCCTGGAAGACTGAATTTACTAAGTTCCTGTTGTTTCTACTCTGGTTTCCAAAGAGGGAATCAGGAATTTTTTGTCTTGTTTCTAATCTTGGGAAACCTTTTACTTTTTCACTAATTGAGTACATTAGCTGTAGGTAGTTCATAAATGCCCTTTATCATGTTGAAGAAATTCCCTTCTTTCCTAGTTTTTTAAATCCTTTTATTATGAAGGATGATCATGTATATTTTTTTCTTAATTCTATTAATACAGTATATTACATTGATTTTTCTTTGTTGAACCACCCTTGCATTTCTGTGATAGATCCCACTTGGTCATGGTGTGTAATATTTTCCCCTTTCACCCCCCAGTGTATAATATATTTTTGAAAATTTTTATTTATTGAGGTGCCTGGGTGGCTCTGTTGGTTAGGCATTGGCCTGGCTGTTGGTTAAGCATCGGACTCTTGGGTTTGGCTCAGGTCATGATCTCACAGTTTCATGAGTTCGAGCCTGGCTGGCAGCATGGAGCCTGCTTGCTTGCTTGCCTATTTATTTAAAGTTTATTTATTTTTGGGGGGGTGGGGGGAGGTTTTTATATTTCTATACAATTTAGTTACTTTGTTTTAGAAAGTGTATATTAATGTTATTTATTTTAAAAAAATTTTTAATGTTTATTTTTGAGAGAGAGGGAGACAGAGTGAGAGCAGGGTAGAGTAGGGTAGGGGCAGAGAGAGAGGGAGACAGAATCTGAAGGAGGCTCCAGGCTCTGAGCTGTCAGCACAGAGCCCAATGCGGGGCTCAAACTCACAAAGTGAGATCATGACCTGAGCTGAAATCAAGGGGAAGAGCTTGAGAAAGATTGATACTAAATATCTGGTAAAATTCACCAGTGAAACCATCCAGACTTCAGGGACTGAGGCTGATGGCAGTTTGCCTGTCTTGTGATCCATCTCAGCATGTGGCATAAATAGGGAAGAGAGAGATCACAGAATGATTGAAAGTGGCATAAGTCACTTTCATCACAGCTCATTGGCCAAACTAATCACATGGTCCCAATCTAACTTCAGGAGAACCCAAAAATGTAGAGGAGCATAAGGAATATTTGATGAACATTAATGTTTCAACACCTGTTCTCCTTTTATTTCTCCAATGTAATGAACACATTTTATTATGTTATTAATATATTTTCTATAATATATAATTTATATATATTTAAATATCATATAATTTGCATATTTTGTGTTTACTATTTAGTGCCTTCCCCTCAGCAAAAGCATAAGCTTATTCTCCTAGAAAATCACACTGCTTACCATTTCTTGCCTATAAGCCTTTGCTCACAGTGTTCCTACTGTGATGCTTTTTATCTTTTTTGCCCTGTACTCCTTTTTCTAAAGGTGAAATCCTACTTATTTCTCAGGACAACTTGGATCTTAACTTTATCTGGATGACTTTGCTAACATCTTTAAGTTAAGTGCTCATCCCTTAGACTCCTCTGAATTTTTAGTATACTGTCATAGCACTTACCTCATTATATAGTTACATGTCTGTCTGCCCCATCAACCAAGTTCCTCATGTATGTGGAAGAATGGCTGGAGACATAGGTAGAGCCTAGAAAAGAAACTAGGAGGATCTGAATAAGGGCAGTTTAAGTAGAGTGGAGAAGAAATGATAGAATCAAGAAATATTTAGAAGGTAAAATCAGCAAGACTTGATTATTTGTTGAATATGAAAGGTAAGGAAAGAATCAAGGATAATTCATGTTTCTCATTTAAGTTTGTTATGTATATTATGAAGTTTCCAAGTGAAATAGAGAATATGAGAGGGGGAACAAGTTTGGGTGGTAGGATGATGACATTGGTTTGAAGTATAGTGAGTTTAACTCCATAGAGACCTCAAGGTGAAGACACATGCAGGAGATGGCTGTATGGTTCTTAACCCAAGGAAACAGATAGGTCTTCAGCTTGCAAAGTAGTAGTTAAAAAATAAGAAAAGCAGAGACTACCAATAAGTACTAAGGGCAAAATCCTTATGTATGTATGTATGTATGTATGTATGTATGTATGTATGTATTTATGCTAGTGTTCGAGGAACAGGAACAGAAAGATACGCTCTTGTGCGGGAAACACCGAAAAAAACAAAGATGGTGAAAGAGGAACCAAGAGAATGTGATACTGTAGATATCAAGGGTGTTTAGACTTTCAGGGAAGTGGTGGCTATGTCAAATGCAGTAGAGAAGTCAAATCAAAACAAGTACGTACCAAATCTTTACCAGTCTTCTTGCAGTCTTAATTAATTCCCTTCTTTCAACCCCACTTGTTACTGAGCCATGTTGATTTCCTATTGGATTGAACCACGTTGGCTTCAATTTTATGGAGAAATTTCCAATTATAGGGTGTTAACTGCCTCAGATGTGCCCCCCTCCTTCTTCCTTCACAAACTTGCCACCATGGCCATCCATTGTTTGCTCCTTCCCTCTAATATAAGGAGATTCAAAGCCAACTCTTAACATTAGTGCCCTTGATACCAAGAGTTGTCTATATTTTATTGTTTTCCCTTTTTAAGACTTTCTGATCCCAGTATCCCCCCAAGATTTTTCTCAAAAAGGTTACCATTTGAAATTTTAGTGGAGGGGCAGAAGTGGGAAACAAATGACAAGTTGTTGAATATTGAATAGAAGATGGTGAAATATCAACAGAAATTACAAGTAGCAGTCACTGATGGAACTGAGAGGGAGATACTCCTCAGTTTTTCTACGCAGGGAAACGAAGGACACTTACAGGGATCAGAGTCAAGCACTGTTCCAGAGGTATTTCATTTTGGAGCCACATGAAAAATATGTTTCCTCCCTATTTTTCTTCCTCTGCAGCATGCTGGTGATTAAGTCTTTACCGGAGAAATGAAAATGAGCCAGTTTTCACAATGAAGAGTTGTAGAAACACCAGATTTCATTCATTTGTTCAATTATGCAAAAGTTAAAATCATGCAAAACTTTTTCTTAAATGTCAGCTATGTGCCATGCTTAGTGTCAGGTGCTAGGAATACAATGGGGAGTAAAAACATATAGTTCTTGTTTTTGTGGAGTTCTGTGGTATAGTGATATGTTTTTTATTTCCTTGTTTATATTTAACCTAATTTATATAACCCATTTTACTTTTTTTTCCCCTTTAGTATCCTCTTCTATGTGGACTGATTCTTATTCCTTGCTGGTGTTCTCTAGTTTGCCTAAGTAGAATTTACATGGGAATGCACTCCATTCTGGTAAGGAAAATTTGTATTCACAGTGCTTTATTTTTCTCTGAAAATGACAGGCTATTTTATAGTTTTTAATCATTTTCAAACTTACAAGAAACCTGAGAAAATATTACTGTAAATCTCCTTTGTTTTGCAAAAAATATATATATTAACATATTGTTTTGTGGGCATTTAATGTAGTAATTGTATTTTTTAGAAACCGTTCCCAACAATCACAAATAACCAAGTATTATGTTCAGGATAAGGAATAAGGTTTCTCCCGTCTTCCAGTCTCCATTTGATTTTCCTTCTTACGGTCTTTTGTGCCTCTCCACCAGAGTCAAAGCAGCAATGTGAATATAGACATCAATGCGAGCTCTACTCAGTAGTGAACACCCACTGACTAGAAACAACATGAACTTAAACCATCCTGGTGCCACTTGTATTTACATATTAAACTCTAGTTTTCTTCTTTTCCCCAACGGTACTTTAGGGCTTCCAACAGTTACTTTATTTTAAGAATGCTATTCAGTTTAAAAAGCACCAGCACAGGGAACCTCTACTCTTTAGCCACAACTACTCACCTCCCTTTCTCCCCTGCCCATTGACATTCTAGCTTGCACCATCTCATCACCAGAGGACTGTAACAGCTTCTGAATTAGTAGCCCTACTTCCAGTCTGACCACATTCCATACGGTGTCTAGCCTCCTGTTGTAGTTTACTTCCAAAGCACAAACATGATGCCATACTGAATGACTTGTTTCCTCGAATGTAATTGGTGTCTCTTACCTTGATACCTTTAGGAAAGTTGTAACTTCTGCTTGGAATACCCATTTCCCTTTGTCTAGCTAACTATCCATTCTTCAGGATTCACAAAAAGTGTTCTTATCTCCTAAAAGCCTTGTTACATTCCCCATCTTGCCTTTCTCTAGACTGGCTAGATGACCTTTCTCCCAGAGCATCTTGAGCATAATTCTGGCACAACTACAACTTCTTTTTTCCTTGTCTGTCACCCCCACTAGAAAATAAGCAACATAAGAAAAGTAACTCTATGTTCCCTCACTATCCCTTGCATCCAGTGTAGTGTCTCTTACCGCACTCTATGAACGTATTATGTATTTAGTGGATAAAGGATCAGAAAAAAGTGGAGAAATATGAACTAATTCATGTGATCAAAAAATTTATAACTGGCTATATCAAATTTTTCTTGTCCTTTGCAACAATTTAACACTTTTAGAATTTTCTACTCATGAAAGTATCTAATTAGCTTGTTTCATAGCTGTAGAAATATTGGGTTTCTATTTCTTAACTTGGATTGCTTGCCTCCAGTAGCTGCCCCTTCACTAGTAAATTTCCACAAGTCCCAAATACTATTTTAATAAGCAGATTATTTATGTTCAACTTTTTATAATTAATTGTATTAATACAAATTGTGAATTTACATATAATTTCCTTTCTGATTAATCTCTACTAATTTTATAAGCCTCAGTATCATTAAAAAAAATTTTTTTTTTTTTTAGCGTTTATTTATTTTTTGAGAGACAGAGAGAGAAAGAATGTGAGCAGGGGAGGGGGGAGAGAGAGGGAGACACAGAATTCGAAGGAGGCTCCAGGCTCTGAGCTGTCAGCACAGAGCCCGACACGGGGCTTGAACTCACAAACTGTGAGATCGTGACCTGAGCTGAAGTTGGACACTTAACTGACTGAGCGACCCAGGTGCCCCCAGTATCCGATTTTTATATCATATCTAGCATTTGTCACAAGAAAATGTTATCCATTTCTGTGCCTTGTTAATGATTCTCTTCCAACTACAAAAGTTAGTAATATTGCTCCTAAAAATTTACCAAATGGTTATGTATCTTTGAGTGATAAAAAATGGATCCCTGATATTTCTGGAAGATAAAGCTATTAGATATTACCCTTAGGTTCATTATCGTAATAAAAAGGGGAATAAGAATCTGATTATATTTAATATTCTTTCTAAAAGATGTGCTTTTGGGGCTCCTGGGTGGCTCAGTTGGTTAAGTGTCTGACTCTTGGTTTCAGCTCAGGTCATGATCTCACAGTTCATGAGTTCAAGCCTCACATCGGGCTCCATGCTGACAGGACAGAGCCTGCTTGGAATTCTCTCTCTCCCTCTCTCTCTGCCCCTCCTCTGCTTGCTCTACCTATCTCTCTCAAAATGAATAAATAAACTTAAAAAATTTTTTAAAAATTAAAAATAATAAAAGATGTGTTCTTTAAAAACATGTTTAGTGGATTGATCAAACATTCAAGCTGAGTTCAGTTCAGTTTTTATATACTGGACTTCTGTTTTTGAATCAGCTGACCTAAAAACAATATTGATGTATTATTTTTCAAATCATGAGTCTGATAATCCTAGTCCTTTATTCAAAAACCTTCTTGTCGGGGCACCTGGGTGGCTCAGTCAGTTAAGCATCCGACTTCAGCTCAGGTCACGATCTCGCGGTCCGTGAGTTCGAGCCCCGCGTCGGGCTCTGGGCTGATGGCTCGGAGCCTGGAGCCTGCTTCCGATTCTGTGTCTCCCTCTCTCTCTGCCCCTCCCCCGTTCATGCTCTGTCTCTCTCTGTCTCAAAAATAAATAAACGTTAAAAAAAAAAATTAAGGGGCGCCTGGGTGGCGCAGTCGGTTAAGCGTCCGACTTCAGCCAGGTCACGATCTCGCGGTCCGTGAGTTCGAGCCCCGCGTCAGGCTCTGGGCTGATGGCTCAGAGCCTGGAGCCTGTTTCCGATTCTGTGTCTCCCTCTCTCTCTGCCCCTCCCCCATTCATGCTCTGTCTCTCTCTGTCCCCCAAAAAATAAATAAAAAGTTGAAAAAAAAAAAGCTTTAAAAAAAAAATTAAAAAAAACCAAAAAACAAAAACCTTCTTGTCCCATAGAATGTTTCATCAATTTTATTCAGACTAGCTACTGAATTTTATTATGTGTAGTATTACAAATTTTTGTTTTCCTTTTATTTTTTATTTTATTTCTTTTTAAAAGTAAAATCATGAGTAATGTGCAGACGTTACAAACTATGATCCTGTGTTATAACCACAATTATTCCTAATAAGAAATACATTGCTTATTATTTGATAGTTGATGGATGAAACTATACCTATAATGAATCCCTCCCTTTCTTACATTATGGATCTAATATATTCCCACAATTTTCACTTTTTCCTATATTTTAATATTTCAGTAATTACCTTCATTTTGAATTATTTTCTATTTATTTATTTTGAGAGAGAGAGAGAGAGGGAGGGAGGGAGGGAGAGGGGTGGGGGGGCAGAAAGAGAGGGAGAGAATCACAAGCAGGCTCCATGCTGTTAGCACAGAGCTCTTCGTGGGGCTTGATCTCATGAAACTTGAGATCATGACCTGAGCTGAAATCAGGAGTCTGATGCTTGACTTCCTGAGCCACCCAGGTGCCCTTTTAACTATTTTCTTGATCATAGTTTGTATCTTTACTATTTATTGTGAAATTAGTATGGAGCTATAGGCAGTGTATGCCCTACAAGTTGCTAATAGGTGCTTAGATACCTATACCTATTATTATTAAGTGGATGTCTTCATTAACACAAGAAGAGGCTTCTTGTGTTATTTATCATTTATTCTAAATGATTTATAATGAACACTTCATTCAGTATTTTCCATAAGTTCTGTATGTTTTTGTTACAACACAAAGAGCAACAGCTTAGTTTATTTTCAACATCCGCCTACTTTCCTAAATTGATTTTCTTACTTCCAAGAAAAGTATAGAGGAGTTACTACATCTATTTAGTTGTTATAAACCTAGCTCTCAAAATTTAAATTCATGGGGTGCCTGGGTAGCTCAGTCGGTTAAGTGTCCCACTCTTGGTTTTAGCTCAGGTCATGATCTCATGGTTCTTGGAATTGAGCCCCCCATCAGGCTCTGTGCTGACAGTATGGAGCCTGCTTGGGATTCTCTCCTCCCTTTCCCTGACCTTCCCTGGCTCACGTGTGTGGATGCAGTCTCTCTCTCTAAATAAATAAACTTGAAAAATATTAAATTCATAAAACCACAGGCCATTTTTTAAGTTACTGGACTGGGTACTTGTCAAACTACTGTTTTGTTTCTGTATTAGTAAAATTATGAATATATTGTAAATCCATGTACCCAAAATTTTCCAAACAGTTTTATGTGTCTATATGTGTAAAGTCTTTTTAGAAAGATATTATGAGATTATAAAGTAGTAAGTATACCTCAAACCCATTTCTATAAGAAGAAATAAAATCAAACCAACCATATATACGCACAAAAAACCCCAAAAATCCAAAAACATGTTAGAGAGCAAGATCTAGAGCAATAAACATTGAGAGTTTTAATAGTAACTGTACCTGGGTAATAACTGCTTATTGGGGCACCTGGGTGACTCAGTCAGTTAAGCGTCCAACTTTGGCTCAGGTCATGATCTCATGATTTGCCTTTCAAGCCCTGCATTAGGCTCTGTGCTGACAGCTCAGAGCCTGAAGCCTGCTTCAGATTCTGTGTCTTCCTCTCTCTCTGCCCCTCCCCTGCTCACACTCTGTCTCTGTCGCTCAAAAATGAATAAAATGTAAAAAAAAGACCACCACCACCTACTTGTTATTATTTGTATTTTCTAGTTTTCCTATAATGATCGCATATTAAATCTGAATTTTAATTAAAGGTAAATATTCCAAAATCTGTCCTTAATAGTGCACTTATAGTAGTATATTAGCATATTGAAATAAGAAGCAGGACACCTAAAATATGTTATAATTGAGGTGCCTGGTGGCTCAGTCGGTTGAGCGTCCAACTCTTGATTTTGGCTCAGGTCACAATCCCAGGGTCATGGGATCGAGCCCCCATGTCGATTCTCTCGATCTCATGAAGATTCTGTCTCTCTGCCTCTGCCCCTCTCCCCCATTTGTGCGTGTACTCTCTCTCTCAACATAAAATAAAATAAAATAAAATAAAATAAAATAAAATAAAATAAAATAAAATAAAATAAAATAAGATATTATAATTGAAAACACCCCAGCAACTCACTAGGATATCATAGGAGCCTGGAATTCTAATCTCAGCAAATCACCAGCTTCTCTAGATCTATTTCCTGATCGGAAGAAATGAAAAGGATAAAAGTTTAGACTTTATATGTAATAAATCTGTGTTGAATTTATGGTACTTGATACCTTCTTCCTTTCATAAATTCGATAACCTTGAATATTCCATTCAAATGTGTAATTATCTATTAACTTTGAGGGAATATTAAGTTATCTGTGATTAGTATCTAAAATTATGTGCTAAGGTTTTTTTTTAATTTGCTAATTTAAGTTCTTTTTGCTACCTTTAACATTAACTTTCCTTTATTACATACTTTGTGCTGTAATGCTTAAAACCACTTAGTATACATTTTAATGTCATACATTAAATTGACATCACAGTTATAGCTAGCATGTTTATGCCCTGAATTAATTCCTTCCTTCCTTCTGGTTCTGTTGCTTGGAAGTTCAGTTTGCCCTTACTATTTTTTTAAGTTTATTTATTTATTTTGAGAGAGAGCAAGCAGGGGAGGGGCAGAGAGAGAGAATCCCAAGTGGGCTCTGCACTGACAGGAGAGCCTGACATGGGGCTCGAACTCATGAACTACGAGATCATGATCTGAGCCCAAACCAAGAGTCAGATGCTTAACCAACTGAGACACCTAGGTGCCTCAGTTTGCCCTCACTATTCAGGATAATATAAATCACTAATAATCAGAAAGGGAGGTAAATTTGTATAGAGTCTTGAAACAATCTAGTTTAATATTCATGGAGCTCTACAAAAAAAATTGAGGACAACAAATTTTGGATATTTTGTGTCATACCGAAATATATTTCTAGAATTATAATTGTTTTGAATTATTTTTAAGAATTCTTAACGTGATCAAATGTAGGGGCACCTGGCTGGCTCAGAGAAGTGTTACTCTTGATCTCAGGGTTGTGAGTTCAAGCCCCATTTTGGGTGTAGAGATTACTTAAATAAAGAATAAATTAAAACTTAAAAAAAATAGGGGGTGCCTGGGTGGCTCATTTGGTTAGGCGTCCGACTCGATTTCGGCTTGGGTCAAGATCTCACACTTCTTGAGATCAAGCCCCACATTGGGCTCTGTGCTGACAGTGCAGAGCCTGCTTGGTATTCTAAATCCCAATAAAGAAACATGAAAAAAACTTTAAAAAGTGGTCAAATGTAGGAATGTCTTTAAAAGTCATTTAATTGATTAAGTTTTTCATTTTCTTTTTTTTTAAATTTTTTTTCAACGTTTTTTATTTATTTTTGGGACAGAGAGAGACAGAGCATGAACGGGGGAGGGGCAGAGAGAGAGGGAGACACAGAATCGGAAACAGGCTCCAGGCTCCGAGCCATCAGCCCAGAGCCTGATGCAGGGCTCGAACTCACGGACCGCGAGATCGTGACCTGGCTGAAGTTGGACGCTTAACCGACTGCACCACCCAGGCGCCCCAAATTTTTCATTTTCTAAAGTACTATAAGCAGGCGCCTGGGTGGCTCAGTCGGTTAAGCGTCCGACTTCGGCTCAGGTCATGATCTCATGGTCCGTGAGTTCGAGCTCCACGTCGGGCTCTGTGCTGACAGCTCAGGGCCTGGAGCCTGTTTCAGATTCTGTGTTTCCCTCTCTCTCTGACCCTCCCCCATTTATGCTTTGTCTCTCTCTGTCTCAAAAATAAATAAACATTAAAATAAATAAAGTACTATAAGCATTTTATAGGAATGAACATCTACTTATATCTATGGTAAGAAAAAACTATAAAAAAAACAGCTAATTTCAGAGCTATTAACCCTTCCTTTCACTTAACTTTACAGTAAATTTATTATATATGGTTTTATGTAAATAACATCAATTGTCATTTAAAACTTCTAACTTGGTACACATTCTGAGAATTACAAGGCCCAGACATTTCCACATGAGCATATTCTGAAAGTTTTTTAATCAGTCATGAAATTTATTCTTTTTAAAGTTAAATAAAACATTTTTGAGATGCAGGGGGGAGGGGCAGAGGGAAAGGGGGACAGAGGATCCAAAGCAGGCTCTGTGCTAACAGCAGTGAACTGGATTTGAGGCGTGAACTCATAGACTGTGAGATCATGACCTGAGCCAAAGTCAGATGCTCAATGAACTGAGCCACCCAGGTGCCCTATCATGAAATTTAAATAAGAAATAAAGCAACAGCTTCTATTCTGACAGCCAAAATTCTGTAGTTATTTCACGAGATCTGTGCCTTTAATTACATCGTAGGGAAGAAAGGGTAGGATAGCAACCAAAGGACTATACCCTCATAAAAGTGTAATTCTGTGGAAATTAGTGATCTGAAATATGAAGAATAGAGGTCTGACAGTCATAATTTGAGGT
Organism: Herpailurus yagouaroundi; assembly: GCF_014898765.1. NCBI lineage: Eukaryota > Metazoa > Chordata > Mammalia > Carnivora > Felidae > Herpailurus > Herpailurus yagouaroundi. Next base: position 39,239,098 of record NW_024412396.1, on the reverse strand, counting down.
CTCCGTATCCACAAGTATGGTCAGAGTTTGGGTCACTTTTGGAATCTTTGAGTAACTGCAGTAAAATTCAATTAATAAGAATTCTTAGGTAACTTTTAGTATGTATCTGAGTTTTCATGGAAGACCTCATGTTAAAAAAATTTGAAAATTTAGTTTTTCACTCCAGTATATAATTCCTAATGCTGAATATTCATTTTTTTTCAACAAAATATATTGAGCACCTTTAATCCATCAGATTAAATACTTAGGTCTATGACATTAGTTCAGTTTTCTTTATTTAAAAACTGGCCAGGGGCACCTGGGTGGCTCAGTCAGTTAACCGTCCGACGCGTGATTTCGGCCCAGGTCATGACCTCATGGTTTGTGGGCTCAAGCCCCAGTGCGCTGACAGCATGGAGCCTGGTTGGCCTTTTCTGTCGCCCTCTCTTCCTCTCCCAAAATAAATAAATAAACATTAAAATAAGATAACATAAAATAAAACAAAAAAAATGGCTAATGTAACCATAAATTTTTATTAAATTTGAACACTCCTTGAAAGGGGAAAAAAAGGCATTTTTAGTATTTATTCTGGGGACAACAGAGGAGAGCAAAATGAGATTATTCCAGGGAAGCCATATCAGGGTGTTTGTGAGGATCAAATATGACACTAAATGTAAAGTATTAGAACAGTGTTTTCAGTGTAGAGACTGTTATTCCCTGAAAATGTCTTTAGCCTAAATTGAAGAAATTATGTTTCATCTATTTCTCATACAGAGTTCTTATCAAGCAGGATTATATAGTCAATATGATGAATCTAAAGAATTTCTCTCAGTTTAACTAAACAAATATTTATTGCCTACTTACTGTGTGCCAGCCATTGGGTATATATGTATAAATAAGATAAAGACTTTGCTTTTGAGAGATCACTGTCTAAATAGGTAATATGTAATGTAAATATGTAATGCAGTGGTTCCTCAACTGGAGCTGCACAACAGAACCACTGGGGAGCTTTTTTAAAATTTTTGTCTTAAAAAAAAATACTTTTTAACATTTTTATTTATTTTTGAGAGACAGAATGCGAGTGGAGGAGGGGGCAGAGAGAGAGACACAGAATCTGAAGCAGGCTCCAGGCTCTGAGTTGTCAGCACAGAGCCCGACATGGGGCTCAAACTCACACGAATGGTGAGATCATGACCTAAGCCGAAACTTAACCGATGGAGCCACTCAGATGCCTCTGGGGAGCTCTTTTTCTTTCTTTCTTTCTTTCTTTTTTTTTTTTAGAAAGAAGTTGATGCCCAGGGTGCCTGGGTGACTCAGTTGGTTAGGTCATGATCACTGTTCATTGAGTTCAAGCCCCACATTGGGCTCTGTGCTGACAGTGTGGAGCCTACTTGGGATTCTCTTTCTCCCTCCCTCACTGCCCCTCCACTGCTTGTTCTCTCTGTCTCTCTCTCTCTCTGTCTCTCTCAAAAATAAGTATACATTAAAAAAAAAATTGATGTCCTACTCACACTTCAATTCAGTTAAATCAGAATCTCTGAGGATTGGCCCAGGCATCAATATTTACAAAGTTCTTTAGTGACTTCTAAAGGGCACAGAGGTTGTGAACCTTTGGTTTTCTAATAGAAATAGAAAGCAAAAAATGGAAAACAATGTGGTAACTTTTGTAGCAGATGCTATGGAGGTAAGGAGGAGGGAATTCCTTATTATGGGGTAGGAGAAGAGAAAGTTTATGGAGAAGAGAGGTGCCTGAGCAGAATCTCAAAGGATATGTAATGGTTTTCCTAAAATAGAGGAGGAAAGATAATTCCAAGATGAGAGAAATAGTCTAAAATTCATTATGGGACCTGGCATTGAAGCGTTTTGTGTTTAAGATTCTTTTTATTAAGTAATCTCTATACCCATTGTGGGGCTCTAACTTAGAACTCCGAGATCAAGAGTCATATGCTCTACTGCCTGAGCCAGCCAGGGGCCCCTGGCATTGAAGTGTTAGGATAGGCAGAAGCCAGATATGAAATGCTTTATATGCCTTCTAAGAAGTTTGAATACACAAGTGATATTGCTTTAGTTCACAATTTGATAAACATTTTGTTAATTGCTTATATTTTTCTTCGACATACTATGAAAGCAGTCACTTCTATAAAGAGAACACAATTGCTTTTAAATAATCTCATTTCATATTTTTAGAATTGGAAAACATCAGGAAAAACTTGTTCTATATGGAAATAAATTTTTAAAATGTTTTTTTAATGATGCCTGTAATGTAATTGTTGAAAAACAGAGTAAAGATTCACTTACAAGTAATTTAGTAGATTTTGTTAGAATAGATTCATGTAAGGGATTCATTTATTCGTCCAATAAATATTTGACGCTTCCCAGGAAGGTGGTGGTTAAAGAACTTAAATTCTTCAAAATTTTTAGCTGCACATTCAGTTCTTACTCTCTTTAGGAATTGTCTGTACCTTCAGCCCTTCTTCTATTCCACAGTATTCTGATTTAGAATTTTACATAGTTTAGAACAGTGCATTGTACTGTTAACTTCACTGATCCATGACAAAGTCATTGAACTTCTGCACAATGAGGACAATGGCAAGAGTTTGAGGATATACTGAAGTCTTAAATGTAGAAGGCAAACTTAAAAACTTTTTGAATAGTATACCTTTATGATTTTGTGGCAGAGAGGGCTTTCTTAAACAAGATACAATGATAAATATGACTACATTAAATTTAGAACTTCTCTTCACTAAAAGGTGCCATAAAGAAAATGAAAAGGCAAGCTACAAAATCCAAAAAAGATGTTTATAGAACATGTTATTGATAAGAGATTTTATTGATAAAGGATTTATATATGAATACCATATGAAAAAAATCATGTAAAACAAGAAAAAAAATCTAAAAGAATGGTTACAAAAAGACACAAATATACATTACAGAGAAAAGGAATAACGCATAATCTTATAAAAAAATCAGGAAAATGCAATTTAATCAAGAAATGCAGAACTGATGGGATGTAAATTTTTACGAACATTTTGGAAATTTTTAATCTTATAAAATGGAACATGCACATACCCTATGATTCTGCCATTCTGTTTCTAGGAAACTCTTGCCCACACCAGGCAACATTGAAACAAAAAAAATGGTTGCACTGGTTATAATATTCCTGGTTGGTTTAAGAAGAGATACTAATTAAGAAAGCACTCAAGCTCAACCATAGCCAATAAACTAATCCAAAACCTATGAACAACTTAAATGACCACCAGTGGAAGAATGAATAAGTGAACTGTATAATCACACAGCAAAGTATTACACAGTTGGGAAAGTGAATGACCTACAACTACATATAAGGAATGAATCTTGAACTGTGCACTATATAACATTTTTATAAGCTCAGAAAGAAGCAAAACTAGGTCATTTTTTGTTTGTTTGGAGATATGTGATGAAAGCTTTTAACAAGTGCAGTAGAACCTTGGTTTGTGAGCATAATTTGTTCCAGAAACATGCTTGTAATCTGAAGCACTCGTATATCAAAGCGAATTTCAAGAACCATTGGCTCAGTTATGATCATGTGACATTCGGCATCATGTACTACTTGTATTGCAGGACATCACTCGTTTATCAAATTAAAATTTATTAGAAATGTTTGAACACTTGCAGAACAAGTTATTCACAACCCAAGGTTTTACTGTATTTATTCAGCCAAAACTCAGGTTTATAATTGCCTTTTGTAGGATACAGAGTGATAGAGTTGGGAGACAGCATACAAAAGATTCAAAGTACTGGTAATATTATTATCTTTTTTGCAGCAGTGATTTCATAGATATGAATTTTATAACTTCATATACACTCTACGTATCTTTTTCTATGTATCAGTTATTACCTAATAAAAATTTTAAGACAGAAAAACATTAGGCAACTACAGTTGACCCTTTAACAACATGGATTTGAGTTGCATGGGTCTACTTATATGCAGATTTTTTATAGTACTGAGTGTCTTTTCTCTTATGATTTCCTTAACATTTTTATTTCTCTTTATTCTACTTTCTCTTTTATTTCTCTTACTTTACTGTAAGAATACAGTATATAATATGTATAGCATTAATTATATGTGTTAGTTGATGTTTAGTTATTGGTAAGGCTTCAGGTCAGTAGTAGGCTATTAGTAGTTGAGTTTTGGGGGAGTCAAAGTTATAATATATGAGTTTTTTACTGTATGTGGGGTGGCCACCCCAATCCTCACATTGTTTAAGGGTCAGCTGTGTAATTTCCCAGAAATCAAAACTACACATGGGGCACCTGGATGACTCGGTTAAGTGTCTGACTCGGTTTCTGCTCAAGTCATGATCTCATGGTTCATGGGTTTCCAGCGCTGCATTGGGCTCCACACTGCAGGTGCAGAGCCTGCTAGGGATTCACTCTCTCCACCTCTCTTTCTGCCCCTGCCCTGCTTGCATTCTCTCTCCTTTAAAAAAAAAATTTTTTTTTAACGTTTATTCATTTTTTGAGAGAGCATGAGCAAGGGAGGGGCAGAGAGAGGGAGACAGAGAATCTGAAGCAGGCTCCAGGCTCTGAGCTGTCTGCACAGAGCCCGACACGGAGCTCGAACTCACAAACTGTGAGATCGTGACCTGAGCTGAAGTCAGACGCTTAACCCACTGAGCCACCTAGGTGCCCCCGCTCTCTCTCCTAAATAAAATAAATAATTTTTTAAAAAAGTTAAAAAAAACTACACAATTTAGGCAGAGTTTATTGTTAAGGATTTAAATATAAATCTTATATAGCATATATGTAGTTAGTTTATAAAAAGGTAGAATTATGAAAACATAACTTTTAAATGTTTATTTTGAGAGAGAGGGCATGCATGCACATGCATGAGCACAAGCAGGCAAGGGGTAAAGAGAGAGGGAGAGAGAGAATCCCAAGCAAGCTGTGTACTGTCAGCACAGAGCCCGACATAGGGCTTGATCACATGAACCATGAGATCCGGGCCTGAACCAAAGTCAAGAGTCAGATGCGCAAATGAGTGGGCCACCCAGGCGCCCCAAAAACATAATACTTTCATTATTATTATCAAATTAATCTTTTTATTATCACTAAATGTTTAGTATTTATTATATGGTCAGTAAAGTTTGAAAATGTGATATCTAAAGAATCTGTATTAACATTTAAAATGTGAAATATATGTTTTTAAATGTCAAAAATAGTATTATGCTGAACAACTTTACTTTTCTCTTTTCCCAGGATATTATTGCCGGATTCCTATATACCATTTTAATCTTAGCTATCTTCTATCCGTTTGTGGACCTGATTGACGACTTCAACCAAACTCACAAATATGCTCCATTAATCATCATTGGGCTTCATTTAGCCTTGGGGATCTTTTCTTTCACTCTTGACACCTGGAGTACATCCCGAGGAGACACAGCTGAGATTCTAGGAAGTGGTGCTGGAATTGCATGTGGATCTCATGTTAGCCATAACGTGGGTCTAATGTTAGATCCTTCTCTGGATATACTACCATTAGCTCTGCCCCCCATTACCATGACTATGTTTGGAAAAGCCATACTGCGGATCCTCATCGGGATGGTATTTGTACTAATAGTCAGAGATATAATGAAAAGGATCACCATTCCTTTAGCCTGTAAAATCTTCAGTATACCATGTGATGATATTCGAAAAGCAAGACAACACATGGAAGTTGAACTTCCTTATCGGTATATTACCTATGGAATGGTTGGTTTCTCTATCACATTTTTGGTTCCTTATCTATTTTTCTTTATTGGTATCTCTTGATGCAGAAATACTGTTTATAAGAAAGGAGGGTATCAGTTACTGATATCTAAAAATATATCCTAGTTAAAAGCCAAATCAGAGTTAGGCTTTTGCAGGAATTTAACTTAAATAATTATTTAAGTAAATTCGTAAGAGTCAGTGCATTTTATCATTGCACATCCAGATATTGTTTTAGGTGAGCTGAGCTATTTCAACACTGAGAAAATGATAAGTATCCATTTAGAATGTTCATGTAATGTTTGGAGAGTTTTATGCTGTTATGAATTCGAGTTATATATAATATATATTAAGATACATAATGTACAATTATGTATCTAATGTATGTTATATATGAAATAATATACCTAAGTTATTTTAAACTGTGGGGCTGTATTATAAAATCAATAATATGCAAACAGTGTGCCGGTATATTTGGATTTAGTACAGGCACGTTGTTATTAACAGATATATTTAACATTTATTTACTATGGGAACCATTTCCTAATTGAATTGCGTAATTACTAGACCAGAATTCATATGCCACCACATAATGTTTTACTGCCTCTTTTTACACTGCCGTCACCTTTCATGTTACCCATGATGTTGAGCATGGGAGGCATTTTTAATGGACCAAATTTTCAGAAAAATTAGGGTTTTTTTTTTTTTCAATTCTGTACACTGTGTTGAATGTACTTTATTTGCAGTTATTCTGGACATCAGTTTAATAATTCAGGTACTGAATTTTATTGCTTGCTAATTGTGCCTTTCTGTTGCTGAATTAAGAAATGCCATGTATACTGTGATACAAAAATAAGATACTATCTTTATCTTAAGTTACATATAATCAGGCAAATGTTTTAAAAATACATGTCAAACTAACAGGGCTAGAAGCAAGCCACCCTCAATTGTTTAGCCTTTGTTTGGAAAGAAATGTGGAATGGGTTAAACTTTCTCACTAATTTATTGGGTAGCTAAATGGATAAGTATTTCCATTTTTGTAGGTATTTTTCTGTGCATTGTAAGTTTTAGGAACAAGATATATTTTTTGTACATTGTCTTGATTGTTTATACTGCAGGTAGATACTTCCAATGAATGGAAATGTAATTGAAATTTATAGATGGGACAATGCACACACTTAATTTATAAACAAACCGTTTTTCTAAATTATTTGGAAAGGATTGGATTTAGCAGTGTTAACTTTTAATACCCATTTATTAGCTACTTAAAGTAAATTATAAAATCTGAAAGTATCAGTATTTTAGATCCTATTATTTTTTCAATTTTTATTATTTTCACAGTGGAAAATTTGGGTATTAAACTATTCTTTCTTCTGTCTGTGCCTTTATATTTTGAAGTGTAATTGTAATTAGGTTAACATTAAGTTTATTTGTAGTAAGTTTTTCTTAAGAGAATTAACTTTCCATATAAATGAGCATCAGGTATGGAATTACTGACTTTAGTGCAATATCTGTCTGATTATCCAGAAGTATCACTTAAGATGTTTCTATTTTGGACAGCATAACTATTTGAACTCATATTTTTATAATTCCGATTGAGAATTTAGGGACATGGTAATTTTTACCAACATTGAATATGATAATTTTAAGTAAAACAACTAAATTTGGGACCTTTAGCTGTTAGTAGGAAACCGAGGCACTTAGGAACATATCGGTACGTTGGAAAATGTGCAAAGAACTTTTCTTTCAAAATGTGTTTAATGAATTGAATTTTAGGAACTATTTCCCATAATTTGGGTCTATGCTATCTTATTAATTTTTATATCTAGCTTAAAAGGTATTTGAAAATATTCCATTTCTTTGTGATTTATTATTTTCTGTCCTATGGTATCTCCATGCTAAATGTATTTTAAAATAAAAGCCAAATTCAGAATTGAAGAGTATTTTGTTTTGTTTACCTTCTTTGCATTTGTTCTCTGTATTATCTGATATTTATAAAATATATTTAGGATTTTCATTCTAGCAGGCTTTTCCTCTGAAGCATCTTATTCAAAACCAGAGTTCTGTTTTCAGTAATAGAAGATATCAAAGAAATTCTTCAGGGTTCAAACTGACTTTGGGGTCCAATTGTGATCATTCTGACATTGTACTTTTAGTAAAAAGTTTCATAATATTAAGAAACATGAATAAAATGTTTCAGCAGAATCTGTGACCAATGGTATTACAGGTAGTTGACTGCCAATTCATTGTCTCAGGCATTAGACACAGTATTAGGAACAGGTTTTTGTTTTTGTTAATGTTTATTTTTGAGAGACAGGGAGAGAGCAGGGGAGGGGCTGAGGGAGAGAGGGAGACACAGAGTCCGAAGCAGGCTCCAGGCTCTGAGCTGTCAGCACAGAGCCTGATGCAGGGCTCGAACCCATGAACCGTGATATCATGACCTGAGCTGAGGTGGGAGGTTTAACTGACTGAGCCACCCAGGCGCTCCAGGAACAGGGTTTTTTTGTTTTGTTTTGTTTTAATGTTTATTTATTTTGAGAGAGAGAGAGAGTGAGTGTGTGCTAGCTGGCAAGGAGCAAAGAAAGAATCCCAAGCAGGATCCACGCTGTCTGTCATCCCAGAGCTGGACGTGGGGTTTGATCTCACGACCAGGAGATCACGTCAGGAGTGGAAACCAAGAGTTGGACGCTTAATCAGCTGAGCCACCCAGGTACCCCAGGAATAGGTATTTTTTCAAGCTGAATTAACATATGGACATTTCATTTTGTAACTTTAAAATGCTGTGATATGTCAATTGCAAAACCTAGGTCTGCCAGAAACTCATTAGAAGACCTAATGTAAAACAATGTGACTACAGATTTGTATAATTATTTTTATTTACTAGCTTCCTTTATAATCTTTAGTAAATGTGTTTTTCAAACGCAACAAAAATTCAGTGATAGGAGTATAATTTAAAAGAAAATTTTCATAAAATATTCCCTAAGGAGGAGTAAATACTAGAATTTTTAATTTTGAATATATGATCACATAATTTCATACTGCAAACATTTTTTTTTTAACGTTTATTTATTTTTGAGACAGAGAGAGACACAGTACGAACGGGGGAGGGGCAGAGAGAGAGGGAGACACAGAATTGGAAGCAGGCTCCAGGCTCTGAGCCATCATCCCAGAGCCCGATGCGGGGCTCAGACTCGCAGACAGTGAGATCGTGACCTGAGCTGAAGTTGGACGCTCAACCGACTGAGCCACCCAGGTGCTCCTGCAAACATTTTTTATTAGCAAAACAATTTCATTCTTGTTAACAAGGTTTTCACTAGATTTAAAAATCTGTTTAATTTGGGGGCGCCTGGGTGGCGCAGTCGGTTGAGCGTCCGACTTCAGCCAGGTCACGATCTCGCGGTCCGTGAGTTCGAGCCCCGCGTCAGGCTCTGGGCTGATGGCTCAGAGCCTGGAGCCTGTTTCCGATTCTGTGTCTCCCTCTCTCTCTGCCCCTCCCCCGTTCATGCTCTGTCTCTCTCTGTCCCAAAAATAAATTAAAAAAAAAAAAAAAAAAAAAGTTGAAAAAAATCTGTTTAATTTGGACATGAGTAAGGACCAATTTTTAAAATTCAACTTAAAAGTTGAATTAGTTTTTCTGAAGGGAGTTTTTGTCTGCTAAAGAGATTTTTTTTGGAAAGGGAACAAGCAATATTTTGAGAAGAGTACTGTAACCGGACATAGTGGATGGTACGATGCAGGATATTTTGTCAGATTTTGGTCATGTTCTTCCAGTTTCTTCTATAGTGTACTTAAGTTAAAAAGAAAAAAAAAAAACCTCTTTACACACTTAAATTTTAATTGTGCTTACATAAGCTGCAAATAGCACAATAAAAATAAATTTTAACATGCTAACTGTAAAGGACATTTTAGAAAACTCTCCATTTTTAAGCCCACTACACATCTTTATAAACAAAGCATGCCCTGCTTATAAGACAGGAGGGAGAATTCAAAGAAAAATAGAAGAAACATTAAAAAAAAATGTTTCCAGAAATAAACACTAATTTGTTAATTTCAACTAGCAGGTATTTTATAAATTTGTCTTTTTCCTTTCATCATCTTTAGTCTTGGTGCATTTTTTTTAAATGTTTGTTTATTTTTGAGAGAGAGAGTGCAAGCGCAAGTTGGGGAGGGGCAGAGAGAGAGGGAGACACTAAATCCGAAGCAGGCTCCAGGCTCTGAGCTGTCAGCACAAAGCCCGATGCGGGGCTTGAACCCACAAGCTGTGAGATCATGACCTGAGCCAAAGTCGGAAGCCTAACCAAATGAGCCACCCATGCACCCCTAGTCTTGGTGCATTTTCCACCATTTAAAACAGCCCAGCCCCTAGCACTGCAAGCAACAGGATATGACAGAATATGTTTGTATTTTAGGAGGTTCCCCCCATTTTCTGAAAGCCAAATGAATTGTGAAATGGGTTAGTGACCCATACTAACCAATTATATCATGATGTCTACAACGTTGTTAGGTTTATGTCACCAAGCCCATTATCTCAGGTTTTAAAATTTCATACACTTTTACCTTACCTATTATGCTATTTGCAGTATTTGATTTAATACATGTTTTCAAAGTTTTTGTTACATAATGACCTTTTCTTAGGAGGTATAAAATGGATTCTTTTAAAAAAAATTACCACAGGGGCACCTGGGTGGCTCAGTCAGTTAAGCGCCAACTCTTGGTTTCAGCTCAGGTCATGATCTCACGGTTTGTGAGTTTGAGCCCTGCATCAGGCTCTGTGCTGACAGTGAGGAGTTTGCTTGGGATTCTTTCTCTCTTCACACTCTGCCCTTACCCTGCTTGCTCTCTCTCTCAAAATAAAAAACTTAAAATTAAAAAAAAAAAAAACAACAAAACACAATAGTATTATTACCTCTTCAGATTTGAGGTTTTTCCTTTGTCCTGTATTAGGGGTTCTCTTAACTGAAATCGCATTATAGCATATATCGAAACCTGGGATTCTCTTGCTTATGTATTATTGGCTTCAAATGTTCTATGATATAAGCTCCATGAACAAAAAATAGCCTGTGCCTCTATTTACTTCTGGGTCCCTGGGACAGTAGGCATTTGATTAACATATGTTGAATGAATACTCAATCCACAGACAGGCTATATAGTATGTACATTTTTCTGGGGGAAAAATTCTACAACTTCCAACAGGTTCTCAAAGAGATTAATGATCTAAAAAAGTAAAAAAATGATGTAATAGTTTACTTTTTACTTGTTTTAGTTGTTTTAAAACTTTAGCTTGTAAATAAATGCTTCCAATTTATCTGGTAGGAATTTTATCACTTTTCATGCAAATATTTAAAGGATAATTTAGATTCTTGAAATGTTTTGCCTGTAATTACTTCAGTGCCCTGTTTTATAGAATGTGATTTATGTCCAAATTATTATTTATCTTTTTAAAAGTCTATTTATTTTGAGAGAAAGAGTGTGTGAGTGGGGCAGGGGCAGAGAGGGAGAGAATATCCCAAGCAGGCTCTGCCTTCTCAGTGCAGAGGAACCTGATGCAGGGGCTCGAACTTACGAACCAGGAGATCATGACCGAAGCTGAAGTGGGATACTTAACCTACTGAGCCACCCAGGCGCCCCAAGGTATTATTTCTTTAAAAGCAAATTTTATTCTCTCCCTCTCTCTCTCTGCCCCTCCCCCACTTACACACACATGTGCGCACCCATACTCTGTCTCAAAAATAAATAAATGGTAAAAAAAAATTTTTAAAGGGGTTCCTGGGTGGCTCAGTCGAGTGTCCAACTCTTGGTTTCAGCTCTGATCATGATCTCACTGTTCCTGAGTTTGAGCCCTTCGTCCCCTCCTTAGGCTCTGCACTGACAGCACAGAGCTTGCTTGGGACTCTCCATCTCCCTCTCTCTCTGCCCCTCTCCTGCTTGATCGTGTGCATGCTTTCTCTCAAAAATAAATAAACACTAAAAAAACTAAAAGCGAATCTGCCAAAAGTGTTCTGTATAAATGAGGGTATAACATTTGTTCCCAGTTAATAAGCTATAGAAGTGTAATCTTGAGAATATTACTTTGCCCCTCTTTTTATCTGGGTTGATTTAGGGATGAAATTCGCCAAACTCATTTTAATGGATAGTGTTAATTTTGGTTATTTCTAATCGAAGTACTATGATAACAGCCTTGAAATAGTGAACATAAAAAACTGAACTAATACTCCTTCAACATTTTCCACTCTGCAAAATGTTTCAAATAGTGTTACAAAATAAATATTTTAAAAACATTTCCCTTGGCAGTATATTCCCAAAATTCATTTATGGACACAAGCTGTAAATTTTTAAAATTAACATATAATGTCTAAATATATAGCATAATTTATAAGTAACATTAATGAATTATAAACCCAAATACAGCATTTACATCTGAAATATTTTTTCTCTTTCCTAAAAATCATCTACATTTTCCCACATTACGTATGTTAAGGGGATTATAGAATTATAAAACATTTTAGATCCATATAGGATCTTAGAGCTCATATACAGCAACTCCATACCAAATTCATAAATCTATAATATTATTAGCAGATACAGGCATACCTCATATATTGTGGGTTTGGTTTCAGATCACTGGGATAAAGTGAGTATCACAGTAAAGGGAGTCAAATCAATTTTTTTGTTTTACCAAAAAGTGCATATAAAAGTCATGTCTATACTGTAGTCTGTTAAGTGTGCAATAGCACTATATCTAGGAAAAAAACACCCCAATTGACATATCTTTTTTTTTTTTTTATTTTTTTTTCAACGTTTATTTATTTTTGGGACAGAGAGAGACAGAGCATGAACAGGGGAGGGGCAGAGTGAGAGGGAAACACAGAATCGGAAACAGGCTCCAGGCTCTGAGCCATCAGCCCAGAGCCTGACGCGGGGCTCGAACTCACAGACCGTGAGATCGTGACCTGGCTGAAGTCGGACGCTTAACCGACTGCGCCACCCAGGCGCCCCCCAATTGACATATCTTAATTTAAAAAATACTTTATTGCTAAAAAATGCTAACCATCATCTGAGCTTTCAATGAGTCTGTAATCACTGATCATCATAAGGAAAGAGTTTAAAATACTGCAAGAATTACTAACGTGTGACACACACACAAAGTGAGCAAATGCTGCCGGAAAAATGGCACTGATTGGTTCGACACAGGATTGCCACAAAACTTCAATTTCTAAAAAACAAAACCCAATCCCCGCAATATCTGTGAAATGCAATACAATGAGGTATGCCTGTGATTATGTGCAATCTTAATTACTTTCTCAGGCAGGCAGACTATAACTTCATGATGCAGTGTTGAACAGTTCCAAGTGAATGAAAATTTGGATGGGCTAAGAGCACTGTGGTGGGCAAAGGATACATCTTTGGTAGAAGAAATGAGTAGAACCAAGGCACAAAAATGGGAGTGTGTTAGACATGGTTAGCAAACAAATGCACTGCAGGTGGTCAGGTACCTGGAAGAGAGTAGTAGGATATAAAGTTGAAAAGTTTGTTAAAATGTTTAATAAGAAATTCATATAAATAATGAAGTGTTGCCTTTCTTTACCAGTAGAAGAGCTGCAGTATTTATTACTCACTTAGCTCAGGGATGAAATTACACCCAGCTTGAAGGTAATCAAAACTATTGTTTGATAGATAGTTTTTGTTTCTTTTTTTTTTTTAATCTGTGATAAATGAAAAGGCTAATGTGTTTTGCTTTAAGTCTTGTTTACCTATTAAGAGGAAAAATAAGGTAATTTCATATATTAATTAACCTTGGATTTTATATCAAGAAGCCCAAGGCCTTGATTTTCGTGACATGAGATCATGACTTCCATAGATGCAGTTAGAGGAGGAGACCCCAGTGAGTTAGGACTTTGAATATGAAGTTATACTACTCCCCTCACCTTCCAAACCCTCACTAGAGGGAAGTAAAACAAACTAATGACATACCCAGAAACCTGCTAACAGACCATGAGGGAACAGGTCACGAGGATAAGGAAGAGGCTGCAGACCAGCTACACGTAGGCTTTCTGCATTCTACAGCGAGGACTAGCTCCCAGGGGACTCACTCTGGGCTTTCCAGTCACTCTGGGAATAACACTGGTGTTCTTCAGCGTAATTCTTAACCCACCATACTGAGACTGTGATGTTTCTTCAATGGATTGAGAGGTCAGAACCTATCACACATCTGATGAACCCCAACCGCTTGAGTTAAGAAAACTCTGAGGTGAGTGTGGGAAGGGTGTTTGCTACTAGAATCACAGACACCAAGATATGTTCCCCATGTGTGAGGTAATCCCTGATACACCCATGACCACCTAATTTTCCTGATTCAGCATTATTGTTCAAAAGGCTCTTGACTGCTTCATGGGGTGGGGGTGGGGGTGTCCTATCTGAAAAAGACATAATGACCATATTGTCTTATATTTTACCTTACAGTTAGGCCTCAAACATGTTACTGGCTATTGCAGATCTGCACGTGCAGGCGTTCCATGTACACCATTCCCCTGAAACTCATTCCAGTGAAACTTGGGTGACTGTTCCATGAGGCGCTTTTAGAAGTCAGAAGGAAAGATTGTAGACTTCTGCCTTTGGGGGCTTTAAGGTATTCCATGTCATCATATGTCAATGTCTATTATAAAGCTGGTTTCACATTCTGGGCTTGCAAGCAGTGGTTTTTTTCCAGTCCTGACCTTGACACTTTACAGAATTCTTTTGTCCATTCTTGTGAAAGTCTTTGTGCATGAATTCCATTCTGCATGAAGATGCTAGTGCCAAACTGGTATTGGCTTTCATGTTCCCATCCCGTGTCTGTTTTCTCCTAAACACACAGTGACAAAACAGGTTATGCTGAATAAAAGAAATACATTCAAGCCAGTATGTTACAGATGAAGAAATCAGAAGACCAGAAGTTCTGTTTTGATTTGATTTGGGACTCTGACTCTAATCTGCTATACCTTTAGGCACTAGCTCTGTCTTCTGTGAGACGCAATTTCCTCACATATTAAATGAAGAGGTTAGACTCGATGTTCTCTAAAATCCCTTTCAACATTAAAAGTTTATTAAACTGTTGTAGGGGCGCCTGGGTGGCTCAGTCGGTTGAGCGTCCAACTTCAGCTCAGGTCACGATCTCACGGTCCGTGAGTTCGAGCCCCGCGTCAGGCTCTGGGCTGATGATGGCCCAGAGCCTGGAGCCTGCTTCCAATTCTGTGTCTCCCTCTCTCTCTGACCCTCCCCCATTCATGCTCTGTCTCTCTCTGTCTCAAAAATAAATAAACGTTAAAAAAAAAAAAAAAGTTTATTAAACTGTTGTAGACCGAGTAAAAACAAAAGGAATATTTCTATTGTTTGTATTAGAATACTGAAATTTAATGGAAAAAAAAAGAATTTTAGCCCGTTTTTGTTGAGGAAATAGAGTTGAGGGAGCATATCTTGTCCTGTCCACAAAAAGTTTGTATATACTCCTTTAAGAAAGTTACAAGTTTCTCCAAAAAGAAACAATGAGTTAATTGCTTTACGAGAGTAATAACATTGATTTGAATTACAAGGTTTAAAGTGACTGCTAAGTATTACCTAATTCAACATACTCTTCAAATAGTTCTGAATCGTACTCACCCTAAACATAGTTCTTTGCTAAAAAATAAAAGTAGAGGGAG
Organism: Herpailurus yagouaroundi; assembly: GCF_014898765.1. NCBI lineage: Eukaryota > Metazoa > Chordata > Mammalia > Carnivora > Felidae > Herpailurus > Herpailurus yagouaroundi. The sequence goes on along the minus strand of NW_024412396.1, from coordinate 39,223,715 downwards.
ACAGGTAGACACCAATAACCTCAGGAATTCTGTAACTCGTTGAACAAATGTTGCTAGCCATGGGGATGGATGTGTAAATGAAAAAGAAGAAAAGTCTGGGCTGTGGTCAGCAGGCCTTTGCCACAAAGCCTGCCTTTGAGTTGACTTGCAAGGTTTTGTGTTTCTTCGGCAAAAACTGGTCAAAATGGTTACTATACAATCTGTTCCCAGAGTTTTGAAACATTCAGTGAAACTTTTTAAAACTTTGCATGATGTATTTTTTTTTTAGAAAGTTATTGTTTGAGAACAATGTCTTTTTATACCAGGAAATAGTTATCCTGAAATGATGTTGAAAACTTCTCCCTCCCCCTTTATTTATTTATTTTTTAGCCAATACATGTTAAAGTAACAAGTCAAAAAAAAAAAAAAAAAGAAAGAAGAAAGTCTAAGAATCTCATTCAGAACTAAAACAAACAGAAGAGAATGCTGCGTAAGGTGAAACTACTTTATTACAAGCATGAACCTGGTATGAACCCTGAAGATTTAAGCTGTATTTCTGAAAATAAGACCCTTGTAATATAAAACATTTTAAAACTGTAGAGCACCGTATCAAGTTATAAATATTTTTTAAAAATAAAGCCGAACATAAATGTTCACTAGAACATTTCTAAAATTCAATAATGCTTACAGCAGAAAGGCATTTTAAAAAATATTTCATAAGTTCTATTAGAAAACATGAGGTTATTCTTGAATGTCATTCAGATGGTTTCTTATGATGGTTTTACTTACCACTTCTCAACTTTATGACGGTGCAAAAGTGATACTTCTTCACTAGAAACTTATATGGAATTTTGCATTCCGATCTTTTCTGAGCTAGCGATATGTGGTACAATACTCTTGTGATGCTGGGCAGTGGCAGCGAGCCACAGCTCCCAGCCAGCCACGTGATTACGTGGGCAAACAACCGATTCACTCGTAACCATTCGGCACCCATACGACCATTCTGGTTTTCACTTTCAGTACAGTAAATCAGTGTATTACATGAGATATTCAACACTTTATTATAACATAGGCTTTGTGTTGGATGATTTTGCCCAACTGTAGACTAACATGTTCTGAGCACATTGAGGGTAGGCTAGGCTAAACTGTGTTCAGTGGATTAGGAGTATTAAATGCATTTTGACTTAGGTATTTTCAACTTCACAATGGGTTTACCAGGACATAAACCCGTGTGAAGTGGAGGAAGATCTGTAACTGAAATTAAATCCAAACACCTTAAGAATGTCTTCAAGGCCCTACGGCCCCTACCTCACTCTGACTTAAAACTCTATTCCAGGGGCACCTGGGTGTCTCAGCTGGTTAAGTGTCTGATTCCGGCCTAGGTCAGGTCTGTGCTGACGGTTCAGAGCCTGGAGCCTGCTTCGGATCTTGTGTCTCCCTCTCAACCTCTCTCTCTCTGCCCCTCCCCCACTCGCTCTCGGTCTCTCTCAAAAATAAACATTAAAAAAAGAATTTAACTCTATTCCAATCACAACTGCCTATTTCTCTAACCAAGCATCACAAACTTTGCCACTGCCACCTCCCTTGACTGGAACACTCCCTCTACCTCTTCGTATGGATGGCTCCCCCTCAATATTCACATCTCGGTTTAAATAGCATCCTCTCAGTGAAGCTTTCCCTGGTCATATTATCTGATGGAATCCCCATCTCCTGTATGGTTTTATCACATTATCTTGTAGTATATTGTTCATAGCACTGAAATGATCTTACTTGTTATACTAGAATGTTTTTATATTCTTTCCTCACTAGCATTGAAGCTCCATGAAGGCAGGGACCATATCTACTATATTCTGTGCTTTATTCCCAGCACCTAGATTTAGTAGGGACTCAAGACATATTTGACTGAATGGATCTGCTTTATTATTTTATAGTGCTGTATGGTACAATTATATAAATCTATCACAGTTTACTTAACTATTATTCCAGTAATGGACTTTCAGATTGCCGCTAATTTTTTGCTATAACAATGCTACTCTGAGGGTGCCTGGGTGGCTCTGTCAGTTAAGCGTCTGACTCTTGGTTTTGGCTTGGGTCTTGATCTCACGGTTAGTGAGTTCAAGCCCTGGGTCGGACTGTCTACTAACAGTGTGGAGCCTGCTTGGAATTCTCTCTCCCCACCTCTCTCTGCCCCTCCCCCAATTGCATGCCCTCTCTCTCTGTCACTCGCTCTCTCTCAAAATGAATAATTAAACATTAAAAACAGGGCGCCTGGGTGGCTAGGTTGGGTTAAGCGTCCAACTTCAGCTCAGGCCATAATCTCATGGTTCGTGAGTTTGAGCCCCTGCATTGGGCTCTGTGCTGATAGCTCAGAGCCTGGAGCCTGCTTCAGATTCTGTGTCTCCCTCTCTCTCTCTGCCCTCCCCCACTCATGCTCTGTCTCTCTCTCTCTCAAAAATAAATAAACGTTAAAAAAAATTAAAAACAATGCTACTCTGAAGATTCTTGTGTCTTGTAATTGCACATAACTACACATAGGCTGGGAGCCAATAAGAATTGAGTAAGTAAGACAATATCCTGTCCTCTTCCCCAACATCATTTGTTTCCTTTTCCCATAGAGATTTAAAGAGCTCTTACATGCAAAATAATTTTTAAATATAAAACCAGGTTTTTTTTTAATAGTTCAGATCCAAAGAGAAAGTTGTTGCTTTCATCAGAATGTATTCTTTGTCATAATCGCATTAGATTTCAAATTCTCTCGTATCAAAAAAATCACCTGGGATTGTAAAAAGATAGAACAAGACCTTTAAAACCACCTCTGCAAATAATTTTAAGTTGGATCTCTTATCATCTCATCATCTTAATCATCTATTTTGGCTCCTTGCCTGTTCATACCTTCAGCAATTTATACTAGAATGTTAAAAAGTGCTATACTGAACATTTTGTAACTATCATTTAAAATGGATGTTTATTATGGCACAAAAACAGACACATAGACCAATGGAATAGAATAGAAACCCCAGAACTAGACCCACAAACGTATGGCCAACTCATCTTTGACAAAGCAGGAAAGAACATCCAATGGAAAAAAGTCTCTTTAACAAATGGTGCTGGGAGAACTGGACAGCAACATGCAGAAGGTTGAAACTAGACCACTTTCTCACACCATTCACAAAAATAAACTCAAAATGGATCAAGGACCTGAATGTGAGACAGGAAACCATCAAAACCCTAGAGGAGAAAGCAGGAAAAGACCTCTCTGACCTCAGCCGTAGCAATCTCTTACTCGACACATCCCCAAAGGCAAGGGAATTAAAATCAAAAATGAACTATTGGGACCTTATGAAGATAAAAAGCTTCTGCACAGCAAAGGAAACAACCAACAAAACTAAAAGGCAACCAACAGAATGGGAAAAGATATTTGCAAATGACATATTGGACAAAGGGCTAGTATCCAAAATCTATAAAGAGCTCACCAAACTCCACACCCGAAAAACAAATAACCCAGTGAAGAAATGGGCAGAAAATATGAATAGACACTTCTCTAAAGAAGACATCCGTATGGCCAACAGGCACATGAAAAGATGCTCAGCGTCGCTCCTCATCAGGGAAATACAAATCAAAACCACACTCAGATACCACCTCACGCCAGTCAGAGTGGCCAAAATGAACAAATCAGGAGACTATAGATGCTGGCAAGGATGTGGAGAAACAGGAACCCTCTTGCACTGTTGGTGGGAATGCAAATTGGTGCAGCCACTCTGGAAAACAGTGTTGGAGGTTCCAGAAAATTAAAAATAGACCTACCCTATGACTCAGCAATAACACTGCTAGGAATTTACCCAAGGGATACAGGAGTACTGATGCATAGGGGCACTTGTACCCCAATGTTTATAGCAGCACTCTCAACAATAGCCAAATTATGGAAAGAGCCTAAATGTCCATCAACTGATGAGTGGATAAAAAAAATTGTGGTTTAAAAAAAAATTGTGGTTTATATACACAATGGAGTACTACGTGGCAATGAGAAAGAACGAAATATGGCCCTTTGTAGCAACAGGGATGGAGCTGGAGAGTGTTATGCTAAGTGAAATAAGCCATACAGAGAAAGACAGATACCATATGTTTTCACTCTTATGTGGATCCTGAGAAACTTAACAGAAACCCATGGGAGAGAGGAAGGAAAAAAAAAGAGATTAGAGTGGGAGACAGCCAAAGCATAAGAGACTCTTAAAAACTGAGAATAAACTGAGGGTTGATGGGGGGTGGGAGGGAGGGGAAAGTGGGTGAAGGGCATTGAGGAGGACACCTTTTGGGATGAGCACTGGGTGTTGTATGGAAACCAATTTGACAATAAATTTCATATATTGAAAAAAATAAAAAAATAAAAGCTCAGAGAAATGAAACCTAAAAAAATAAACAAATAAATAAAATGGATGTTTATTGCTATTTACATTAATTTTTACATTAAAAATTTTTTGCTATATTTAAATAAAAATGTATGATTTATTTCAATAAAATTAATAGCAACAATTAAAAGATAACAGGTCCAGTGGCGCCTGGGTGGCTCAGTTGGTTAAGCGTCCAACTTTAGCTCAGGTCATGACCTCGCGGCATTTGTGAGTTTGAGCCCGCATCAGGCTCGGTGCTGACAGCTCAGAGCCTGGAGCCTGCTTCAGATTCTATCTCCCTCTCTCTTACCCTCCCCTGCTCACTCTCTGTCCCTCTCTCTCTCTAAAATAAGTAAATAAATAAGTAAAAGATAACAGATCTGATAATATTGTTCTTCATGGCCAATAATTTCTTGTAGTCCTTACTCTTTTCCTTTGCTACCGTTCCATTATGCTTTTGCTAAAATGAGACAATGTTTTATTGCTTGTGAGGACTATATACTGTACCTAACCATATTAAATCAATTGGAGACTACATTTGGGCTATTATAATTGGGCTCTTACAAGCTTTTTTTATTCCAAATAACATTGATAAGACATTAAGCCTCAAATATGAATTCCAACTAATTATCAATGTTTTATCAGTTCAAACCCAAGAATATATTGCAAAATAACATCTTGCAAATGAACTGTAAAAGAGGCAGGACTAATTAACATATTTTAGATATAAATAATCTTTGGAGTTTATTATTACTAATTCACTAAATATGTATTCAAGGAAATGTATGAACACAATATAGAACTTGAAGTATATGAACAGAAGGAACAGCAACCTTGCTCAAAATAGTTTTTAAAAATAAAATTAATTATCTCATTTAACAATGTCTAGAAGTAGTGGGTCTAGAAGTAGTGGATCATGTTTGATCCAGTGAAACCTAGAGCCATGGAAATAGACAAAATTGCTTCTGGAACAATCTTCACAACATATATTTCATCTCAAGGACAAACACCAATCAACGAAGTATTTTGCAGAAGCTATGTTGTGAAGAATTACTTAAATTCTGTTGATAGGAGCTGTTAAATAACGAAATTCAATTAAGTAAACTTGAAGATCTCATTGGCTTTATTAAATGATTCATGAATTGGGCAGTGCCCCATTTAGCAAGTAGAGAGGTACTCCAAGGAGTTACACAAAGTAGACGGTTTTTATAGAAGTAGGGTGGGGGCAAGAAAGCAATCAGCAAAAGAAAAGGACGTTCCGGAGGAGGCTGTTTGCTAGGGGAAAAAGCAAGGCGTCTTATGCAGATTACCTCATCTTTCTTTGGGGGACGGGGAGGACCCAGGTGACAGACTCACTGGTGCTGATATAAAGAAAAATTTCCTGACTGACTGCTTAAGGCCACATTTCTGGGGGACACTCAAACTGTAATTAGACTTGCTATTAAGCATTGGTTTGGGAACCTGGTCTAAGTGACACCACTTTGGACACCATTTTTTAACAGAATGCTGTGGTCAATTAATGATGTCTGCCAAGGGCAATGGAGAGAGGAGGTAGAAGGTAGGAAGCCAATGAAAGAAACACTAAAATGCAGACTGGAAAGGACGAGAGAGTCACCAGAAGAACAAAGAGATCAACAGTGTCTATGTGGATATGTGGTAGGGGCAAGTAGTGAGATTTTAATAAATGATTCAATGATTTAATTATTTGAAAGGGAAAAAAAGGAATTGGGAAATGAGGCAGTAAATACATTTCTGGGGTTTACAGACTTGTGAAATTGGTAGATAGTACATGCTAGAACTGATTTTATTACGTGCGGGGTTTTTTTAATCTACATTATATCTAAGATTAGATTGTATCTGAGTAAGAATGTAAAATCGAAAGCTAACAATAGCCATCAAATGGCTTCGTAGCACCTGATCTTAAACACTACTTTGTGCCATTAATCATTAAGCTTACATTTGTCAAACAGAAACATTAGGGAACCACATCAAAGGGTTCAGCTCAGTTACCTGAACCGTGATTCTCAACGTGCAGTCCCCTGACCAGCAGCATCAGCATCACCTAGGAACTTGGTAGAAAAGCAAATTCCTGGGTCCCATCTCAGACTTTCTGAATCAAAAACTGGGGGATCAGGACCTAGCAATTTGTTTAACAAGCCCACCAGGTAATTTGGATGCACACTCCAGTGGTCGTATTAAACAGCATTTTCTCGTTAAAGAAGCCACATACTTATTAAGTTACTAGTGCACTGGGTCTGCCTGACCTAGATTCTGTACCGCCAAACCCTTTCAAGGGGTTAGAGCCAACTAAAAGTCTTTTAAGAATATTGTGGTCTATTGGCCAGCTGTGGTCTATTGAGAAAGCTCTGGAGAAAAAAAGCAAGCAAGCTCTGAGCTACAGGAAAGATGATTATTCACATTGGGGGCCAGCAATCCTCACAAGTAAGAGAACTTCCTCTCCCTAACTCCCCATGGCTTGAACTCAGAAGTCTCAGGCACCGACTGGGCCACCCAGGCACCCTCATGCATACAATAATTTTTGACAGATTCATCTGTAAGGAACAGTTTTGAATTTTTGACTTGCTACCCATTTACAGCATGTCCTACCAAGAGTCTTCCTTTTTACAGCAGTTTATTTGTGTATCCATTTTATTGTTCTATTAAACATTATACTGGAGCTCCTGGGTGGCTCAATCGGTTAAGTGTCCAACTTCAGCTCAGGTCATGACCTCACAGCTCAGGAGTCTGAGCCCCACGTTGGGCTCTGTGCTGACAGCTCAGAGCCTGGAACCTGCTTCAGATTCTGTGTCTCCCTCCCTCTCTCTGCCCTCCCTGCTTGCACTCTGTCTCTCTCTCTCAAAAATAAATAAACATTTTTTAAAAATTGAACACCCTACTGCATTTCAAAATAATCAGATCCTTTAAAAAGATCCATCTAAAAAGCATGTTTCTCTTGCCAAGTTCTGCCTTTCAGTCTTGTGATTATCTAAGGTCTTTACCTAATATAATTAAAATCTGGCTTCTTCATAGAATAACCTAGTGTCAGACAACAGATTATCTAGCCAGCATTGTCATAGAGTTGACTCAGCTGCACCTGTACCCACTAATCCAAGGCTCTCTTACTTTCTCTGTTGACTCTGATTTGGTCCTGGTTACTTCACTGGTCCATCTGTGCTATGGGCATGAGGCTAGAAACAGCAACCTTGGGGCGCCTGGGTGGCGCAGTCGGTTAAGCGTCCGACTTCAGCCAGGTCACGATCTCGCGGTCCGTGAGTTCGAGCCCCGTGTCAGGCTCTGGGCTGATGGCTCGGAGCCTGGAGCCTGCTTCCGATTCTGTGTCTCCCTCTCTCTCTGCCCCTCCCCCGTTCATGCTCTGTCTCTCTCTGTCCCAAAAATAAATAAACGTTGAAAAAAAAATTAAAAAAAAAAAAAAAAAAGAAACAGCAACCTTACATCTGCCAACCCTAGGTATGCCAGGAAAGAAGGTCTAAGACAGAACGCCACAATGTGGATCGATAACTGTGTGATTCACATTTGCAAAACTGTCCAAGAACATTCATTTTTCAGTGTTTTTTCAAAGAAAAATGGAAACGTCCTTTAGTGATCAAGATTTCTAATAAAAATTACACTATGGGTGGCTGCACCACCAATTTCAAAGCATTTTTAGAATGACCTTAAGAGTGCCATCGTTGTTGCTCCTTCAGATCTTTGCCGTATCTTGTTACTTCTATGAATCTCTAATCTGTGTTTTAGATTATCATGTAACCCTGAAATGGCTGACAGTGTTTATGAATGCTTTAAATTCATGTCTTTGACATATTTATAATTCATTTAAAATTTTTCCAGTGTCTTAAATTCATTGCTACCAGTAAAATGCAGGCGCATCATTGTTTCTTTTTTAAATCTACATTTTGGAGGCACCTGGCTGGCTCTGTTGGTAGAACACACAACTCAACGTCATGGTTGTAAATCTGAGCACCATGCTGGGTGTAGACATTACTTAAAAAGAAAATCTTTGGGGCGCCTGGGTGGCGCAGTCGGTTAAGCGCCCGGCTTCAGCCAGGTCACGATCTTGCGGTCCGCGAGTTCGAGCCCCGCGTCGGGCTCTGGCCTGATGGCTCAGAGCCTGGAGCCTGTTTCCGATTCTGTGTCTCCCTCTCTCTCTGCCCCTCCCCCGTTCATGCTCTGTCTCTCTCTGTCCCAAAAATAAATAAACGTTGAAAAAAAAAATTAAAAAAAAAAAAGAAAATCTTTAAAAAATCTACATTTCAATTAGTACAATGAAAATCACGTATCACTAATGTTTACTAATAATTGTGCAATAGCATAAACTACCGTGTTTCAAATAACCTTCAAACATTTATCAACACTTAAATTGATAGTATTTTATTGAAAAATGTAAATACAAAACAATAATTTCTCCTGCCTCAGAAATAATACTCCTTATAAAGTATAGTTAGGTTTGAAAGAGAAAGGAAGAATGTTTACAAAAGTTCATATAAACCTACTTCTAATGCATTCAATAACATGTATTTAGTAACTTCAGTTTCTTCTAGAGTAAATTGAACAAACTGAAATTTCTGACTTCTGCCTACATTTATCCAAATTCTTCAAATCAGCATTTTATTTTCTGCTATGCAAACTTTCCTTCAAGTCCTGAACTAAAATGCTTCACTTTAAAGACATTTCTATTGCAGGGGGAAAAAAATCCCACAAATCAGTACCCTAAGAATTATAAAACTATAAAACAATTGGAAAGCAGTACATATCTCTCTTCTGCTATTGGAGCTTAAGACTCCCAATAAAAAAATCTCATCTGGTTAAGGATTTAGGACTGAGCAGAGGTAGGAAACATTTTTATAGGTCTAAAACAATAACAAGAGGATGAATACTTCCCAATTGTTAATAATTATCAGTTCCAAGTATAAAAGGCTACTCTATATTACCAGATTGAAAATTAATCTTCATTGCCAGACTTACACATATCTCTCTCCCATGTCCAAAAGAGAGCATGACTAATGCATTACTGGTAATTTCCAACATTATTTACCAAGCAAATATATCATTAGTAATATTGGTGAAAACTTAACCTACATATGCTACTTTTTTCAAGGTTCTCAATATATAAATGTTTCACGTAAGTGTTCAATACAAATTCTGAGGATACAGGCTGGCATTTCTTAAAAAGATTTTGTTCTATTTCTGTATGTAGTGTTTCTAGGATGGTAGTCTGAATATTTTTATGAAGAGTGGGTTCTTACTAGAATCAAAATTACATCAATATTTTGAAAACTTAGTAATATGTGTAAACACGTAAGGGTAAAACAGTTGTTTTTTTCTTTTCCAGAGAAAGAACTTCTCTATTTCTTTGCAGCTATTTAAAACAATATATTGGAGGTTTAGAAAATCAAGAAGTAACATTAACAACTTACCTTCACTGTCCTTGATACAGAAGTCCCAAACTAATCAGAGTAATTTGCACATTTTTATATTATCTCTACTTTATTATTATTTTTTTTAATTTTTTTTTCAACGTTTATTTATTTTTGGGACAGAGAGAGACACAGCATGAACGGTGGAGGGGCAGAGAGAGAGGGAGACACAGAATCGGAAACAGGCTCCAGGCTCTGAGCCATCAGCCCAGAGCCCGACGCGGGGCTCGAACTCACAGACTGCGAGATCGTGACCTGGCTGAAGTCGGACGCTTAACCGACTGCGCCACCCAGGCACCCCAATATTATCTCTACTTTAAAGTGTATTGATTTATAGCTAAATGTCAGTTAAAATTAACCAGAATGCTTTGAGATGAACCACTTGATTAGCTTTTCAAAAATCAGCTGAGTGTTAAAAAAAAGCTTTTTTTGATGAAAATCTTTTTATTTTTTATTTATTTTTATCTTAAAGAAAGAGAGACAGTGTGTGCATCAGCGGGGGAGAGGGAAGACAAGAGGGGGAAGAGGAAAGAATCTTTAGCAGGTTCCACACTCAGTGCAAAGCCTGACGTGGGGCTCGATCCCACGATCCTGCGATCATGACCTGGGCCGAATTCAAGAGTTGGACGTTTAACTGACTGAGCCACCCGGGTGCCCCAGACGAGAATCTTTTTAAATTTACAAATAAATATTAACAAGATTTTGTCGTTACTCTTTAATTTTCCTTAAACCATGGAGTCTAATCTACCCTGACAGTCAATATATGGACCGGCAAGTTTTCATGTGCTATTGCAATCTGTATAGAGAGACAGTTCTCAGAGCTTGAAGGCTGCTTTTTTAAAAAAGAGATTGCAGCAAAGCTTTCTGAGGCGGGTATGACATTTAAAGTAGCCATTTTATGTAGCTATTTCAGTGTACTGACATTTTAATAACTTTATCATGAATGAATAAAACTTGCTCATGGTTACATAAAAAATTAAAACAAAACAGATATAAAAGAAAAATAACTCTAAAGGCTCTCACTGCTCAGAGGTAACTATTATTGACCAATCCTTCTTCAGATTTTTAAAAATGTATACACCAGCATATATTTCCTTTTCAAAGTTAAATAAAAATGAGCTGCATATACGGTCTGTACAGTTTTCATTTAAAAATGTATATAATGAAGGACCTACTTAATTTTAATGACTATGTATTATTACATTCTTGAAGCATAATTTAACTAATATTCTGTTTGTACATTTGAGATATTGTCAAGTTTTTAAAAATTAGTGATACAGTGACCATCCTTATATATACATTTTTATACATTTATATGAAGTGGAATTGATGAATAAACCTCTGTGGATTTCTTTGTGATGACAGATGTCAAACTGGCCTCGAGATAAGGTTATATTAACTGATAATGCCATTAGTGGTATATAGGAGTACCTGCTTCCCTATTCATCATCAATACTGGCTGGATATTATTGAACTTTTCCATATTTCACTCTGAGTAAAAAAATGCTTTATTCTTAAAATTAATTTTATTGTTTTATTTTGCATTTATTTATTTATAAGTTTAAGCCTTTTCCCGAATGTGTTATATATTCACGTCTTTGTCCATTTTATTTTAGGCTTTGTCTTACTGACAAAAGAGTGCTCTTTGCATATTAACCCTTTCTGTCACTTACACATAATGAATATATATATATATATATACACACACACACACACACACATATATATATACACACACACATAATTCACTTACACATAACGAATATATATATATATACACACACACACACATTATTCCAAAGGACTATTTTATGTAGCCAAAAACAAAAAAAGGTGACAACTATATACATACTAATGTGGAATAGCTCCAACCTATTTCCAAGTTGCAAAAAAAAAGCAAAAGAAAGAAAAGTATGTTCCTGTATATTTACCAAAAACAGATAATATATGGGGTACCTGGGTGGCTCAGTTGGTTACGCATTCAACTCAATTTCGGCTCAGGTCATGATCTCACCATTTGTGAGTTCAAAAGCCCCGCACTGGGCCCTGCACTGCCAGTGCAGACACCGCTTGGGATTCTCTCTCCCTCTCTCTCTGCCCCTCCCCCACTCTCACTCTCGCTCTCAAAATAAATAAATAAATAAACTTAAAAAAAAAAACCCAGATAATATATACATAAAAGGCACATGATATCTCTGGAAAGATACCCAAGAAACTAGTTTTAGGGATCAGCTTTGGGAAGACAAATAGGGAGAGAGTGAGAGGGTAATTCACTTCTTAATGTATATAGTTTTGTATCATTTCAAGGTTTTTTCTTTTTTTGTTTTACCATGAATGTGAATAACCTAATTTGTCTAAAGAAGTGACCTAATGCAAATTCAGTCCTTTTTTTTTTTTTTGTGGCTATCTTATTTTCCCAAAAGTATTGTTGAATAAGTCACCCCTTTACTCTGAAATGTTATCTTTATCTTGTACTAAATTCCCATATAAATATTAGTCTTTTTCTGGAGTCTTTACTCAGCTTCATTGATTTGTTTATCTGGTTGCAAAGGGTTTCTAGTACTGCACGTTTACAATAAGTTTCAATTTTTAGAAAGATTAATTATTTCTCTATTAATGTTCTTTTTTAAAAAGTGTTTTTTCTCTCAAGCCGCCTGGGTGGCTCAATTGGTTGAGCATCCAACTCTTGATTTTGGCTCAGATCATGATCTCACAGTTCGTGGGATCAAGCCCTATGTACGGTTCTGTGCTGAGCATGGAGTCAGCTTGAGATTCTCTCTCTCTCTGCCCCCTCCCCCGCTTGTGCTCTCTAAAATATAATAATTTTTAAAAAGTTTTTTCTGTCTATTCTCATATTTCCAGATGAAGTTTTTTGGCCATTTTTTTATTGTAAAATATACATAAAATGTACTACTTTAACCATTCTTTTAAATGTTTATTTATTTTTGAGCAAGAGAGCACAAGCAGGAGAAAGGCAGAGAGGGGGGGAGATACAGAATCCGAAGCAGGCTCCAGGCTCTGAGCTGTCAGCACACAGCCTGATGTGGGGCTCGAACCCATGAACTGTGAGATCATGACCTGAGCCAAAGTCAGATGCTTAACCAACAGACTGCCTACCCAAGCGCCTACCATTTTAACCATTTGTAAGTGTACAATTTCACTGTGCATACTCACATTATTGTGCAACTATCTCCACCAATCATCTCCAGAATCTAGATGAATTCTAACACTTTGTCAGTTTCCAAAACATAATGCTGCCGATATGCCAACTGTTATTATTCAAGGTATGGATTAATTTATGTAGAGTAACAGTTTTTATGATATTATCACTCACTAAGAAACATTTATTGAGTGCCTATTACACCAGGAACTATATTAGGCACTGGAGATGTAAATGTAACTAAAGTAACATATCCGTTTTTACAGATATTGTGAAATCCAGAAGAGGAAAGAGATTAAGCAAATCGTTGCACATATAAACATAAAATTGCCAAGCTTTAAGGGACAGGATACATGGTTTCATGGTGAATTTACATTAAGTGGTTTGATATAACCCAGGGGATCTGGGCAGTCTTCCTAGAAGAAATGACAACTGAACTGACTCTGCAAAACATACTCAAATCATCTTCAATATCCTCCAGTTAGCTTCACACAGGCCTAGCACATTTCTTAGGTTTGTCCCTGAATATATAATCTTTTAAATAGTATATGGGATCTTTTATTCACTTTATGTTCTAACTGGATCTTTTCTATGTATGGGAAAGCTATTGATCTCTGAGTATTAAATTTGTAATCATTGCCTTTAGAATTTTGATTGTTTTTGAGGAAACTCATTCTTTCACTCTTACACATTTTTGCTTCAGCCACGAAGGTAAGAATGTCTGCCAAAGCTTCCATTCTTTAGGAAGTTCTAGGGGAGAGGCCTCTGTCTTCTCTCCACCTCTGTGAATGCAAGAGTGATCTATTTGTGAAATGGTGAGACTATGACATCTATTGAACCACCTTTCTGTATTGAGTAGAATTAACATGTGAAAAGGCCATGGCTCATATGTGGACCGTGTCTTTTGGCTCTCTATAATCAACAGGTCATGCAGATCTCAATCTACCATGCAGCAGGCTAGTTTATAGGTTTGCTCTGTTGACTTAACTCTCCCATCACAGAAAGGATGTTTGAGTTCCATATGCTACATTACTCTATGTATGATTTCAGATTGTTTTGCCAAGAAAAAACTTGAAAGTTCTATTTTCAGGGGTGCCTGGGTAGCTCAGTCGGTTAAGCATATGACTTGGGCTCAGGTCATGATCTCACGGTTCATGGGTTTGAGCCCTGCATGAGGCTCTGTGCTGACAGCTCAGAGCCTGGAGCCTGCTTCTGATTCTGTGTCTCCCTCTCTGTCTACCCCTCCCCTGCTCATGCTCTGTCTCTCTCTCAAAAATAAACATTAAAAAAAAGAAAGTTATATTTTCATTCTTACATCTTGAATTTGCACCTATTTTAGAATGCAATTAAAATACTTAATTGTATCAGCTTAGAGAGTTTCATTAAAGAATAAAAAGCACTCTACTTCTGAAACCAACACTATACTATATGTTAACTAACTTGAATATAAATAAAATCCTGGAACAAGGAAAAAAAAAAAGAATAAAAAGCATTCTGTCAATGTAGTACTTAGTATTCACTAAACCCCTGGTCACCAAATTTTGTTGACTATACATTCATCATAAAAAAGTTCAAGTATCTATTCCCAATCTGTAATTAATAAATTATCTATATGTACCAATGCTTTTTATATTATAAAATACACATAGAATAAGGATTTTTACAGAATGAGATCTCTAAAATAATTTTTACTTATTGATGATTCTTAAATATTTTGCTCTCATGAAAAATAGAAATAATTTCATTATTTTTGAAACTTTGGTTTAACATCTTGGATATAAAGATACTTGAGGGACACCTGGGTGGCTCTGTGGGTTAAGTGTCATGGTTCATGGGATTGAGCCCCATGTGGGGCTCCATCCTGCTTGGGATTCTCTCTCTCTCCCTCTCTCTGCTCCTCCCCCACTCCCCCTCCGTATCTCAAAATAATAATTTTAAAAAAGGTAGTAAGATTCAAAGGGAAGTAATACAAAAAAAGGATACTCGTTTTTTTTATCCTGTATCCTAATTATGAAGATTTTTGTCAAATTCCACTAGAAATATCCATCTTCCCTAACATCAATCAGATGTTACTTTTTTATATCTAACACATAGATTAAAAATATACTCTAACTCTTCATTTAGTAAATTTTCAAACAAGTTTGAAAATCATTTCTAACTTCAGTGTACTTCAATTTTTTTAAATTTGTCTTTTTAATGTTTATTTTGTTTTTGAGAGAGACAGAGACAGAGTCTCAGTGGGTGAGGGGCAGAGAGAGAGAGGGAGACACAGAATGGGAAGCAGCCTCCAGGCTCTGAGCGGTGCTGACGCGGGGCTTGAACTCACAAACTACAAGATCATGACCTGAGCTGAAGTTGGACACTTAATGGACTGAACCACCCAGGCGCCCCAGTGTACTTCAATTTTTATATTGTGAAAAACTTGTGTCATCTTCAGCAATAAATTCACACAATCAATAATAGAAACATTTCCAAGCATGTGTTTTCAAGTTATACATTCTTCTGATGAGAAATCACTTTTCCATTCATTGTTAAAAGATCACTGTTACCTGAAATAATCAGATCAAGTGTTCCTTTTTTCTGTTCCCCAAAATATTTGCCAACATTGCATTTTACAGAAAGCCACTTGTCAGCACAAGAAAGGCAGGAAATTTGAAACTCTTTCCTTTTTATAAAAAGAAAGTGTGTAATTTTTCTTCACTTTGGCAAATCTATTATTTTGCCACAGAAAAATCCGTGAACCTCTCCCTCTATATGAAAATTTTTTATACTCATTCTACATATAATTAAAAAGTATTATAAAGAACCTACACTATCAGGGTGCCTGGCTGGCTCAGCGGATACAGCACACAACTCTTGATCTTGGGGTTGTTGAGTTCGAGCCCCATGCAGGGTGCGGAGATTACTCAAAAATAAAATCTTAAGGAAGTCTACACTAAAATTTTAAAGTCTTGTTTTTATTAAATAACTAGATTGACGAGGGGCACCTGGGTGGCTCAGTCGGTTAAGCATCAACTTTGGCTCAGGTCATGATTTCACGATTTGTGGGTTCAAGCCCTGCATCAGGCTCTGGGCTGACAATGCAGAGGATTCGGTTTTCTCTCTCTGCCCTCCCACACGCTCTTGCTCTTTCTCAAAATAAACTCTTTATTAAAAAAAAAAAAAAAAAAAGGACAGGTTGGGGCACCTGGGTGGCTCAGTCAGTTAAGTGTCTGACTTCAGCTCAGGTCATGATCTCATGGGTCATAGGTTCAAGTCCTGCATCGGGCTCTGTGCTGACAGCTCAGAGCCTGGAGCCTGCTTCGGATTCTGTGTCTCCCCGTCTCTCTGCCCCCCCCCTGCCGCCCTGAGCTCTCTGTCTCTCAAAAATAAACATTAAAAACAGGTTTTCTTAAATAACCAGATTGATGACATTCTGCAGAAGTTTGTATAGTCTGACTCCAACTATCTTTTTATTATATCCTGCCAGTGATGAATCCCATGATTTAATATCACATGTGTCATTAGCACTGTAACCATATTCCAGAGAATTCATTTATTCTAGTGAAGTCAGTTGCCCCACTAAAACTACAAAAAGTCAGTTTTGTTTTCCCGTGAAAAATTTTTATTAAAGAAGTCATTTACTATTAAAAACATAATCTCTCTGAGATAGCTTTTTTGTAATGGCTTAAGAAAAACAGTTCTTCCCATGTTTCATTATTGACTCAGAATTGAATAAATACCATAAGCTGAGACATGTTAGAAACACTTTTATTTTCATCCAAATTAATAGGAACCTCTCGCACCACATAATTTTTTCTAATATTTGTTCCTTCAACTTTCCACAATAGTTTCTATTCATTCATATTCTTTTTAGTGTATGTTACCTAAAGGAATGTGTTTTAGGGGTGCCTGGGTGGCTCAGTCGGTTAAGCGTCAGACCGTTGATTTTGACTTAGGTCACAATCTCACAGTTCTTGAGTTCAGGCTCCACATCTGGCTGTGCACGGCCAGGGCAGACTGCTCTGCCCCTCCCCTGCTCGTGCTCTCTTTCTCTCTCTCTCTCAAAATAAGCATAAATTAAAAAAATATATGTTTTGTCCCTTTTTAAAATTCTTTAAATTATTTTAGCTATTTAACTGTAGTAGAAGAATGATGTGTAATTAGTGGTAAATTGGTTTCTTTTTAGTTGTTGCTATTTTTTTGTTTTGTCTTTCATTGTTAGGAAACCTGGGAAGAAATCTTAGAATTCTAAACATTTATCACTTAATGTTACGTGAAATTGTATAAAAGTATTGCATGGTCACATAATTTTAAACATCACTGAAAAGACTGCTGAGATTTAAGCTTCATATTCTGGATGCATAGATTTTAAATACCTTGCTGACAGTGTTTTACTTATTAGCTAATATTTCAAACCATTCTAGTCACTAAGGCAAGATTCACTTGCTAGAAAAGTGAATAGAAATCCGTATTTCAAATAGTCTTCTTTATAATTTTACCTGACTTCTTATTAGATCTCATCAAGCTGCCATTTTTACCACATATTTTGACTAAGAAGAGACTGTGCTGGAAGTAAGAAAAATCTAGTTTGCCATTTTGTTGTTGCTTTTGTACTATTGATCTTTTCTTGTCTTCTTTTTGTGACTTTTATTTTTTTATTTTTAAATGTGTAAAAATGTTTATTTATTTTTGAGAGAGAGAGAAAGACAGAGCATGATAGGGGGAGGGCAGAGAGAGTGGGAGACACAGAATCCGAAGCAGGCTCCAGGCTCTGAGGTGTCACTACAGAGCCCGACTCGGAGCTTGAACTCACAAACCGGGAGATTATGAACTGAGGCCAGGTCAGATGCTTAACCAACTGTGCCACCCAGGCAGTCCATGAGTATTTCAAAAGTGTATTCTTATTGTCTTAGGCCAGGTTCTTAAGAAGCAGAGTTTGAGATGAGGATTCCAGTGATTCTTTTGAGAGTGATGTTATGATGAAACCCGTAAGGCAGTGAGAAAAAGAGAACAGCGTAGGAGAAAGGGCTAGGCAAAGGTGTGGCAAACTTCAATTGAAGTTTATCCTCAGTCTGGTCCCACAAGGAGCTTTGGGGTACGGATGGCACCAGGGAGTCATCTCACTTTGAGGAAAGGAGGCAAGCCTTACGTTTGGTCATCAGCTCCAGGTCTCCTGGGGTGTGGGTGGGAAGGCAGTGGTAGTGTCCAACCTCTCTGATTAGGTGGCCCCCATCATTTCAGGGCAATTCCCCCAGGCAGGAGGGATACCTATGAGTTGTTAGCAGCCAAGAACAGACAGCATACGGGGAATGGGTGCAATGACCAGGAAAGAGATCTTGCACCAATACCCATTTTGTGAGGTTAGTGTAGTTAGATGTTATGATTGGTAAATCTTTTTCTGTACCATTGTACAATGTATCGCAATGTGCTAAAAAGGAGCAAACACAGAAGAGTGACACCTGAATTCTTGTTCCTGGATACCCGCCACCTCATGTGACCATCTGACCTTTGGACTGAATGCAAGTGGCATTCTATTTATTAAATATTAGTAAAAATTAATTTCCTGTTTTTAGATAAAAAGGAAATGTAATATTTATTTGGGGGGGGAGGCAGAGAGAGAGAGAGGGGGAGACACAGACTCCAAAGCAGGCTTCAGTCTCTGAGCTGTCAGCACAGAGCCCGAAGTGGGGCTCGAACCCATAGACTGTGAGATCATGACCTGAGCCGAAGTGGGACGCTTAACCGACTGAGCCACCCAGGCGCCCCTAATCTTTTTTTTTTTAACACTTATTTGAGAGCGAGAGAGAGAGAGCAAGCAGGGGATGGGCAGAGAGAGGGAGACAGAGGATCCAAAGCAGGCTCCACACTGTGAGCACAGAGCCTGATGTGAGGCTTGAACTCACGACCAGCCATGAGATCATGACCTGAGATGAAATCAAAAGTTGGCTACTTAACCAACTGAGTCACCCAGGCGCCCCTAGAACTGCCTATTTCCAGCATTGCCTTCCTATATAAAGTTTCTCCAACCGGGGGGGGCCCGGGGAGCGGGGTGACTCAGTTGGTTAAGCATCTGACTCTTGATTTCGGCTCAGGTCATGATCTCACAGTTGTGAGACTGAGCCCTGCATTGGGCTCCGGGCTGAGTGTGGAACTTGGTTAAGAGTCTCTCTTTCTCCCACTCCCTCTGTCC
Source organism: Herpailurus yagouaroundi (assembly GCF_014898765.1). Taxonomy (NCBI): domain Eukaryota; kingdom Metazoa; phylum Chordata; class Mammalia; order Carnivora; family Felidae; genus Herpailurus; species Herpailurus yagouaroundi. The sequence continues at coordinate 39,204,584 of NW_024412396.1, read as the reverse complement.
CTCCCTCCCTTGCTCTCTTTCTTTTTTATTAATTTTTTTTAACGTTTTTATTTATTTTTGAGACAGAGAGAGATAGACCATGAACGGGGAGGGGCAGAGAGAGAGGGAGACACAGAATCGGAAGCAGGCTCCAGGCTCTGAGCCATCAGCTCAGAGCCCGACGTGGGGCTCAAACTCGCGGACCGCGAGATCGTGACCTGAGTGAAGTCAGACGCTTAACCGACTGAGCCACCCAGGCGCCCCATGCTCTCTCTCTTTCAAAAAAAAAAAAAAAAAAGAGAGAGAGAAAAAAAGATTTTATATCTAAGTAATTTCTACAGCCAGCGTGGAGCCTGAACTCACAACCCTGAGATCAAGAGTCGCACGCTCCACCGACTGAGCCAGCTACGTTCCCCATTACTACATATTTTAAAATATATTATTCATAAAATGTTACTTAGGTTAACATGCAATAGGTTTAATATTGTTACTTAAAAATAGGCAAATATTTAAAATTTTTATTTTAATTTCAAATACAAAAGTATCGATAGACATAACATATAAACAACAGCTCCGTTGGGTCCTCAATAATTTTTGAGTGTAGAGGGGTCCTGAGAACAAAAGTTTCAGAACTACTGGTCTGAAATGCTCTGTTCTTTACACATCTTCTCTCTCTCCCAGCAACAGCACGTTCCTTCCTGTACATGGAGATTTGTGTACCTGTATTATTGCCTCTACCTGAAGAGAGAGCTCTTTGTATTCACCACGGTACTCAGCAATGCTCTGCATGTAACAGAAGCTCAGTAAGTATTTTTTTCAATAGGTATTTGCTGAATTCAAAAGATGAATGTTGCCTCCCAGTTTTCTTCTAAAATCTGCTCTCCTTTCCAAATTTATCTTTGCTTGACTCCACTGCTCCGTATAGGCAGCCATCGAATCATCTCTTATTTCCTTTTCATAAAACTCAGATGCATGCTTTTCACTTAGCTCCATACCAACTGCGGTGACTCATCAGGTGTGGTGAGTCCAAGAGGGAGCCTTGCGCTCCTGCCAACTTACACACTAACCTTAAGTATTGGTATTGTTGCATTACTCTTAAGAGCCTACCGAGTCCCTATTTACCACCTCAGGTCCAAATACCTCTGCCTGTTTATGCTCACAACTTTATCCCACGTACCATCCTCATCTCCCATTCACCCAACCTTATCTCTCATTCACCCAACGTACACCCTCTTTGTAAGCAAACTGATTCCCACACACTCTTTCCCAATGACAGACTTTTTGCACTGGCCACTCCCACCACCTGGCTAGATGTTATCCATCCTTTACCACCAGTTCAGTTCCCACAATCTCCATTAAATCTGCTTAGACCAATGTCTTCTTTCTTCCTGTATCATCAGAGCAAACAGGTGCCTTGCAGGTTTCAAGCTCTGAACTGGACCTCAGTGACATAAGTTGAATCAAATACAATCCTTGTCCTCCTCAGGACTGCAGCCAATAGGGGAGGTTGACATGACCATCATAAACACTATGTTCTAAGTATTTACAATGAATCATCTCATGTAATATTCAAAACAACCTATTCTATCTTATTTTCCCATCTAAGAAATGAAGCAGGTGGACACAAAGATATGTAGCCTGCCCTGTCACAAAGCTAGGAAGTGCCAGAGTCTTCTCCACTCCAGAACTGGAGTTCTTAATTGTTATCTCACAACGCTTGCCGAGTAAGAGAATCAAAGCACAATGGACAGAGTGATTGGAGCGCAAGAAAGAAAAAGCCTTTGTTTCTGGGAGGAGGGAGAGGGCAGGCCCAATAAGAGGAAGTTTCATGTTGTCCTTCTGCATGGCCAAAACAACCCCAAACACACAAATCAGCATCATCAAGGGCATGGAGCTCTAAGAGACAAACTTGTGCAACATGTTGCTCTTTCTTTTGGATTCCCATGGAACAGGCAGTTGTCTATACTTTTGTTTAAGCATCAAATGCATGGAAGTGCTTCTTTTTTATGCATCTGTTTCTGCTATTAGACCATTCAGTGAGGATGGAGAAAGCATCTTATTCGTCTTTCTACAGCCACTAGCTCACAGTAGGTGCTCAATCCATGTTCATAAAGGAATACATGATGGGTGTGCAGGATGTGTGAGGCTGGGAAGAGAGGGCTGATAAAGAGATCAGAAGGCAGGAGGAGGCCTGATTTTAGAAAGCAGGCTGTGGACATTTAAGGCATATTTGCAGGCAAAAGGGAGCAGGGAAGCTAGAGATGTTTCTTGTTAATATTATTTACTGTTTTCCAAAGCAATAAAAGTCTATAGTTTTAGGGATGCCTGGCTGGCTCAGTTGGTAGAACATGGGACTCTTGATCTCAAGGTTATGAGTTCAAGCCCCACATTGGGTGTAGAGCTTACTAAAATAAAATAAAATAAAATAAAATAAAATAAAATAAAAGGCTATAGTTTTAAAAAGACATAATACTAAAAGGCTCACAATTCTAACAGTAGTTCCCTGCTGTGATCCCAGTCCTGCTTACCAGGTAACTATCTTAAATTCTTTTAGCTGTTTACCCAAATTTACAACCATATTTCTAAACAATGCTCTTATAAAGTTATTTTAAAATTAATTTTATTTATTTATTTTTAATTTATTTATTTAGCAGGCTCCTCACTACCAGTGCAGAGTCTGACATGGGGCTCAAATCCACGAAACTGGGAAACCATGACCTGAGCCAAAACCAAGAGTTGGAGGTTTAACTGACTGAGCCACCCAGGCACCCCTAAAATTAATTTTAGATATTGACTTCCCATCACAGTGGAGGAAGACTTCATTCCACCACAGTCCACCTCCCTCATTACTGTGGATCTTCTCCGTAGGCCCAGGATACTGACATTTCTCCATAACATACCTTAGTTGTGCTTTCTCTTTCCTCTTTGGGAGACACAACAATGACTCATATCCTTCTGTTCTAGGACACGTTTTTGTATTATTTCTTTGATAAATGGCAGCCTTCCATTTTCTTTCTTCTCTTTCTATACTTCATATTAACTGAAATTTCTGAATTCTTAAAAAAATTTTTTCATCTAAAGACAAATACCATATGACTTCATTCATATATGGCATTTAAAAAACAAAACAAACAGGGGCACCTGGGTGGCTCAGTCAGTTAAGCATCTGACTCTTGACCTCCGCTCAGGTCATGATCTCACGGTTTGTGAATTTGAGCCCTGAGGCAGGCTCTGCGCTGACAGCGTGGAGCCTGCTTGGGATTTTGTCTCTCCTCTCTGCTCCTCCCTCTCTCTCAACATAAATAAATAAAATTTAAAAAGAAGAAAAGAGGGGTACCTGGGTGGCTCAGTTGGTTAAAGAAGCTGACTCTTGCTTTCAGCTCAGGTCATGATCTCGTGGTTCATGAGTTTGAGCTCCATATCGGGCTCTGTACTCTGATAGTGTAGAACCTGCTTGGGATTCTCTATCTCTCTCTCCCTCTCTCTCTGCCCCTTCCGTGGCTGTCTCTCTCAAAATAAGCAAACTTTAAAAAATTTAAAAAAAAGAAAAGAAAAGAAACGAGTGAACAAAGGAGAAAAAAGAGACAGACTAAAAACCAGACTGTTAGCTATAAACAACAACCACATGGTTACCAGATGGGAGGTGGGTAGGGGGATGGGTGAAGCAGGTGAAACGGGGATTGAGGAGCGCACTTGTGATGAGTACGGAGTATTGTGTAGAACTGCTGGATCACTGCACTGTACACTTGACACGAATACGCTTCCTGTCTTGTCCTCGGCGCTGCCTGTGGAGGTGGCAGCCATCTCTTACTCGGCATCACGGCTGCCCTTAACCTCTGGTAAAGCCCAAGATTGCTAAAAAGAGGACCAAGAAGTTCATCCGGCACCAGTCAGACCGACATGTCAAAATCAAGCGCAACCGGCGGAAACCCAGAGGCATTGACAATAGAGTGCACAGAAGACTCAAGGGCCAGATCTTGATGCCCAACGTTGGTTACGGGAGCAACAAGAAGACAAAGCACATGCTGCCCTGTGGCTTCCGGAAGTTCCTAGTCCACAATGTCAAGGAGCTTGAGGTGCTGCTGATGTGCAATAAATCTTACTGTGCAGAGACTGCTCACAAGGTCTCCTCCAAGAATCAAAAAGCCATTGTAGAAAGAGCAGCCCAACTGGCCATCAGAGTCACGAATCCCAATGCCAGATTGTGCAGCGAAGAAAATGAATAGACAGCTTATGTGCATGTCATATTTGTGTTAAATAAAACCATAAAACTACGAAAGACAGAAAGAAGGAAAGAAAGAAAGAAAGAAAGAAAGAAAGAAAGAAAGAAAGAAAGAA
>NW_024412396.1:39115829-39200257 GCF_014898765.1 Herpailurus yagouaroundi | reverse complement strand
GAAAGAAAGAAAGAAAGAAAGAAAGAAAGAAAGAAAGAAAGAAAGAAAGAAACTAATATAACACTGTAGGGGTGCCTGGGTGGCTCAGTTGGTTAAGCATCCAACTTTTGCTTTTGGCTCAGCTCATGATCTCACAGTTTGTGAGTTCAAGCCCCGGGTTGGGTGCCAGGCTGACAGCACAGAGCCTGCCTGGAATTTTCTCTCTCTCTGCCCCTCCCCTGCTCTCTCCCAAAATAAATAAACATTTAATATAATACTGTATGTTAACTATACTGGCATTAAAATTAAAAGCTCAATAAAAATGTTTTTTCTTCAACTTTCCATTTCATTGCTTTTTATTCTGCTTTCTGTGAGATTTTTTTTTCATTTTCAAGGGCTCTTTCTTGTTAACTAACATATACATTTTATATATATCTAACATACATCTACATATTATATATGTTTAATGCAAATTATATAATGAATATCTACATATAATGTATATCAAACTCTTACTTGTTAACTGATATGTGTAGATATTATTACTTTTTAAAGTTTTATTTTATTTATTTTGAGAGAGTGCGTGTGGGTGCACACGAGCAGGGAAAGGGCAGAGAGAGAAAGACTCCCAAGCAGGCTCCAGCACTGTCGGATGGGAACCCGACATGGGGCTAGAACTCATGAACTGTGAGATCATGGCCCAGAGCTGAAATCAAGAATCAGACACTTAACTGACTGAGCCACCCACGCACTCCCATGTAATTAAATATTATATATTACATATACAGTTATATGTAACATTTATTAATAAGCTTGTTAAACATTTTATGAAATATACACCACATAACACATATACACATACCTTATTCTTTTATGGATGCAAACTCTTTATAATAGTAATTATTTTATAGTGTTCCCTACAGAGACCCTATTTTCTCTATTTATTGGTTTTTGTTGGAGGTTTTCCTACAATGTCTGTAATTTGGGGCTGTCTGTTCATTTTTACGCATGAAGATCTGTAGGATGGGAGAGGGGAACTAGGATTTCAATGCCAGACTTTCGATGCTCGGTCTAATGCCATCTTGTGGACTTGGTACCTGTAAGTACTGAGCCTCTGAGGGATTCTTCAGAGTTAACTGTCTTGCTCTTCATGAACATTTCTCTCTTTTTTTAAATGTTTTTATTTGTTTTTGAAAAAGAGAGCATGAGCAGGGGAGGGAAAGAGAGAGAGGGGGACCAAGGATCTGAAGTGGGCTCTGTGCTGACAGCAGTGAGCCCAACGTGGGGTTCTAACTCACAAACTCCAAGATAATGACCTGAGCTGACGTTGGATGCTTAACCGATTGAGCAACCCAGGTGCCCCATTCTGATTTTTGTTCCTTAAATTGTTAGCTCCACCACCATGTTAAATCAAGTACCACTCTTCCATTCATTTTCCATCCTCTATAAATCCATTAGAATTTCTTTTCTCTTTTTTTTTAATGTTTATTTATTTATTTTTTGGGGGGGGAGAGAGTGAGAGAGACAGAGAGAGAAAGAACACAAGCAGGGGAGGGGCAGGGAGAGAGGGAGACACAGAATTGGAAGCAGGCTCCAGGCTCTGAGCTGTTAGCATAGAGACCAACATGGGGCCAGAAGCCACGAACACCGAGATCATGACCTGGGCTGAAGTTGTGACGCTTAACCGACTGAGCCACCCAGGCGCCCCTAGAATCTCTTTTCTTCTCACTTGTTTGCTTGGTCCTCCTGAGTTAATAACTTTTTTCATTCCTTTACAACACTTTAGAAAATGTGAGGAAACAGAGTGAAACTTGTGTTACTCCACCTTTTAAAACCAAAGTCCACTGAAGGTTTAAGGAGAGTTAAGGATTTGCTTGTTTTAAAAGCTAAATAAAACACTGGTGGCTTTATAGAAAAGAGGCTGACAGAGAAAGAAAGAGGACGCAAAGTTGGTTTGAGGCTATTGCAAAGTTAGAACAAACCATGAGGAACTGAGTTAGGATATTAGCAGTGGGGAAAACAAGGGTATGTGAAAATGTGGTTTCTTCCCCCAGATACTATCAATGTGTGACTGAACGAAGAGGGTTGAGGGTCAAAAATTACGTTAAGGCTTTCAGTGTGGGTGACTGAAACAGTGCAGCCACTGAGAAAGGGAACACAGAAGGTGGAGAAAATCTTATGTGGACCTTTGGTGACATTTACTTCAGGAGGCGGCAAAGGAACTGAAAAAGGACTAGGATGAAAGATGAGCAAAGGAGAGTGGTGTTTCACAAGATGGTGGGAGGGGTCAATGTTCTCAAATGGTAGGGATGTCCTCTCAGACAAAAAGACAGAAAGTCCTTGGATTTGGCAAGTAAAAGTTGACTTGTGACCTATGAGAGAAAGGTTTTCATGGGAGCCTAGAGAGTAAAACTATGTTACAGCAGATTGAAGGATGAAGGTGAGATGAAATAGAGGCAGTATAGAAAGTATTATAGAAAGTGGAGTAAATCAGGGGCACCTGGGTGGCTCAGTCGGTTGAGCGTCCAACTTCGGCTCAGGTCATGATCTCATGGTCTGGGAGTTCGAGCCCTGTGTCGGGATCTGTGCTGACAGCTCAGAGCCTGGAGCCTGTTTCAGATTCTGTGTCTCCCTCTTTCTCTCTCCTCCCCCGCTCATGCTCTGTCTCTCTCTTCTCAAAAATAAATAAAGGTTAAAAAAAAATAATTAAAAAAAAAAAAAGAAAGCGGAGTAAATCCATGGGTTGTCAGAGTCACAGTAAAAGTATTCTATAGAACAGAGGAGACTTACATATTGGTAGGAAGAAGGAAAAGGTAGAACTGGAGAAAAGGTGGAAAATAAAGTGAGGATACAATTGATTCAAGGCCTTGGCAGACATGTGATTAAATACATGGGCAGAGATCAACCTCAGAAAGAAGGGCACTCCTGAACTTCCTAGAATCTCCTAGCAACCTCTGCTCCCCTTAAAACACACACAGAGAACACTCACCCAAAGGTTTTTGTCTTGCACTAGGATCTGTCTCTCTCTCTATCCTACCAGTTCCCTCTGTAGGAAACAATAACTCATTGTAACAAATATCCTAAAATATGAATTATCCGGGCCAGAACAGTACAAAGGAGGCTTCATCAGAGGAGTGTAAGGTTGCTGGGGGCGCCTGGGTGGCTCAGTCAGTTGAACATCCAACTTCGGCTCAGATCATGATCTCACAATCCGCGAGTTCAAGCCCCGAACCGGGCTCTGTGCTGACAGCTCAGAGCCTGGAGCCTGCTTCAGATTCTGCGTCTCCCTCTCTCTCTGTCCCTCCCCTGCTCATGTTCTGTCTCTCTATGTCTCAAAAATAAATAAAAACATTAAAAAAAATTTTTTTAATAAAAAAAGGAAAAAAAAAAGAAGAGTGTAAGGTTGGCTTTGGCATTCCTAGTTCATGTCCCCACTGAAGCCTCTCCATCAGGGTGGGGTAAAGAGATATCTTCCATGCTCTCTGGTCATCCAATAGACAACTGTTGTAGAAATATCCATGTGTGTGCGCGCGCATAGAGACACTTCCCAAGGACACTGCCTTCTCAGAAAGAATACAGAGGTAATACAGCATTATTCGATCACTCTCCATCCTCTTAGCCTGCCCTATTTGTCTCCAAAGCACCAGGGCTGATTTTCAGCAGATATACTTTAGCATGGCTCTATCAATTGCTATAATATTGAAATGCTCTACTTCTGTACTGGCAAGGAAATAGCTGCTGCCCCAGAACCTGATGCATCCACTGTTTTTGCTATCCTAGCATCTCCCAGATCTTCCCATGATCCAGCAACTCAAGGCATAACACCAGCCACAACAAGGGTTAAGGCTGGCCCATGTTCCAACCGGGAGTGGAACACTCTATTGGGAAGTTCAATATCAAGGAAGTTAGAGTGTGCAGGAAAGGGAAGTAAGGTGGGGAAGGAAGAGAAAATACAAGGGAACACAAGGGGATGTGAAACCATACCAAATATCACAAGCTGGCCATACCAGTGTTAGATATTTGAATATTCCACCATGCATAGTACTTACAATTAGCTGAAATTACACTATATACTTTTTAATATATAGTTATTTGTCTGCCAACTAGAAAGTAAGCTGTATGAAGGCAGGGAGTTTTTTTTAATATTATATGTTCAGGACCTAAGATATGCCAGGCATATATTAGGTGAGCAATGATATTTGTTCAATGAATGAATCATTTCATATCAAGGAGAAACATTTTCTAAATAAAACACATTTTTATGTAAGTTCCTAGCCATAACAGATTTAGTTCTTTATAATATTTTTGCAGAATGGTTTCCATTCCTCATTTTTTTATCCTCCAGTTTCCTTATCTTGCCCAGAGGCTGTCTTGTGCATAAGAAATGACCACATGGTGACCATTCCACGTTGGAGTCATCTGCCATCTGTCTACTCAAAGACACAGTAAAACTTGGAAATCCTTGCTTTTCCTTTTCTTAGCTCTGATCAAACGGGCAGGCAAGGCACGGTAAGGGAAAAGGGAGATTTGTTTTCTCCTGCCCAGAGCTTTCTCCCAGGGGTGGGGCGAAGGTTCTAATTCATCTCACTTATACTTGTTTATGATTTTTCTTTTCCCTTTTTTTTTTTTGGTCTTTTTCTTTTATTAAAGTTTTTATTTCAATTCCAGTTAGTTCACATACAGTGTCATATTAGTTTCAGGTACACAATACAGTGATTCAATACCTTCCATACAATACCTGGTACTCATCACAACAAACACACTCCTTAATCCCCATTCCCTACGTAACCCGTCCTCCCAGCCACCTTCCCTCTCGTAACCTTCAGTTTGTTCTCTATGGTTAAGAGCCTATTTCTTGGGTTACCTCTCTTTTTTCCCCCTTTGCTCGTTTGTTTTGTTTCCTAAATTCCACATATGAGTGAAATCATATGGCATTTGCTTTCTCTGACTTATTTTGCTTGTAATTATGATTTTGCTTTTTGAAAGAAATAGTTTTCTTTTCACTGGTCATGCTGCTCTGAGTAGTACTGTAAGTTTTAAAGAGTAGTTTGGTGTAATGTAAAAAATGATATGAAAAATTATCACATGCTACAAGTTTCAGTGGGAAATGATTATTGAAAGTAGCCACTTAAAAAAACAAAGTAGTCACTTTGTCGTACAAACCAGCAACTACCAAGTATTGATTTTCAATATTTGAATTTAAGGGTGGGAAATGCTAATTACATTAATATATTCATGACTGAGACTTAATCTACTTAATGTTCCTTTTCTCTTCTAAAATTTCACTTCATCAGCCTGAGGGCAATCATCTGTAATCATTTGTAATCATCTAATTACAAACTTATTCAAGCTGCCAGCTCTTGCTGTGACTGTATTTTATCTCCTTCATCATTACCCTGTATTTTTTAAAATGAAAGAAAACATGACTTCTTTGCAATGTGACACTATTATTGTTGCTCAGACATTAAGATGCTGGTAATCATGATCAGATTTATCTTTATAATGTTCAGCACAACTTAGGATATTCTATTATCTGGCAAGGAAATTTATTTAATAGAATGCTTAGAAAATTAAATCCAGCCTCCTACTGAATACTTTTCTAGAATAGAAGAGAAAGTAAATAGGTAATTCCAATATGTGAATCCAAAAAGATGAAGACAATGAGTAAGAACACTGCTATTTGAGTATGGGGGGGCTGAAAGTTCCAGAAATCCTACAAAAGAAAAGAGAAGGCTTTCATATTTCTTCATAGCTCAGAAAATTGTTTTTAATTTTTTTTAATGTTTATTTATTTTTGAGAGAGAGACAGAGAGACAGACAGGCAGACAGACAGACAGACAGAATGTGAGCAGGGGAGGGGCAGAGAGAGAGGGAGACACAGAATCCAAAGCAGGCTCCAGGCTCTGAGCTGTCAGAACAGAGCCCAATGCGGGGCTCCAACTCACAAGCTGTGAGATCATGACCTGAGCTGAAGTCAGACGCTCAACCGACTGGGCCACCCAGGCGCCCCAAGGAAATTGTTTTTATATTATATCGTCACATACATTAGTTGGAGATCACATAAGAAATTCTAAGATAGTCATATAGTCTGTATTTCACATAAGTTCACATCAATTGTCTTTTTATTACTGGGCTTTACTTCGCTCATAACTTTGATCTACCTCATGTAAATGTCTTTGATTCTTGAGGTGCTTGGATGGCTCAGTTGGTTAAGCACCCAACTTTGGCTCATGTCATGATCTCACCACTCATGAGTTCAAGCCCTACTACCTGCTGTCAGCACAGAGCCCACTTCGGATCCTCTGTCTCCCTCTCTCTCTGACCGTCCCCTGCTCGCACTCTCTCTCTCAAAAATAAATAAACATTAAAAAGATTTTTTCCCAAGGATCATTTCAACAGTTAAAGAGCTCAGCAAACATCCTTTTTTTGGTCATTTTTTCCTATAGCTTCTCAGAGCAAGTAGTATAAGCCACCAAAGGCCAGAACTTGAATGTCTGCAATGTGGCGGGCACTGTGTTAGGTGTTTCAGTGATGTTACATTAATCTTCAGAAAACCCCTGAAAGGGAGACATTGTCAACTGATGAGTAATCTGAGGTTTAGAGAGATTAAAGAACTTGCTCAAAATCACACACCTCGTTTTGAGTAACAGTCCTTATTAAAATATCTGCCTATTGAGGTTATGTTTGGAGAAAAAAAATCTGTTATTATTTAGTGATAAAAAGAGATACTTATAAGCCAAATGATGTCTGGGATAGGAGATCTAACAGGAATGTGGGTGCAATCGAAGTAACTCTAGCCATCAGTTAAACTTGGATGAATGGGGTCATATACGTAAGGGTTTGTGTATCATTTTTTCTACCTTTGTGTATGACGGAACTTTCCCAAACTGAACAGTTTTTAAAAGTAAGTAACCTGAAAAGTAAAATTAGTATAAATTGGGGGCAAGGAGGAGGAAAAATGAGGATGTAAATGTGTAATGACATTCACCTTAGCCTTCAGCTATGTCCATTTAGAGCTAATCTTGCGGCCATATGCTCTGAATCACTTCATACGCACAAGCAAATAGGTACTTTGGTATCTTATTCAAGAAAAAAGTGAACTTGTTTCTTAGCAATTATTAGATCCCAAGCTGTTGGTTTCAATCCTAATCATACTTGTCTGTGTAAAATAAACTATAATCATAATTATTAATTAAATAAAAAACCCAAAGACTAGTTTATCAAATACTCTGGCCTCTCTCTCTTCCCAACTCGATTTAGTGTGCTATTTCACTATTTGTTCATTCTTTTTAACGTCAAAGTGGCAGGAAGAGAACATACAGCTTAAACCAGCCAATTCACTTTTAAGCAACTCTGTCAAGAGGTTTTTTGGCAGTAGGTGCTGTTTCTGATTAACAGATAATTAACATAATTATCTGTTTTAATACTTTTCCTGCCTCATCCCCAACTTTCATCAGTCTAAAGTAAAAGGAGAAACAGTAAAGCCCATCTAAAAACTAAGCTAAAATAGCACCATTGAAAAAAATTTGTCATGGTGACTGGTATAAATCAGCGGGCACCTATCCCAGGATGTCCTCATCACCACCCCACCCTCTGGCTTCAATGGCAGTCTTGTTGCCATTTTCAAAAGCTCCACAGCTGGTAGCTTGCCAAGAAGTACTCCTTACATGTTAGAGGCATGCATGCCTAGGCACATATATATTATTGGGAAACCTCCAAGGAGCTCTGGGATTCAAAAGTTGGACAAAGGAATATGGTGCTTAGGAATGAAACCAGAAGCTTCAGATACAGGCTGTTAGGCCAAGGTCTCAAGGACTAGCCAGCCAAATGAGGCAGGGAGTTAGAGAAGCAGGTGGAACGAAGCTTGAAGGAGAGCTGTTCTTTTTAGACATATTTTACCAGAGTTGAAAAGCGGGTTTGATTTGTACCTTCTGTATGCTTAAATTAATCCACTCCCACAAATACAAGACACAATATCAAACACGGTTCTCTGGAATGACTTCCAAGCCTGAAACCCCCACTCTCAAAGGAGTGATTTGAAGTTCTTCATCTATGTGTTGCTGCGAAGGCATTTTGTAGATGTAATTAACATTCATAATCAGTAGACTTTAAATAAAGATTATCCTGGGTAATCTGGATGGGCCTGACTCAGGTGGTTTTCCAGAAGTTCTGCCTGTGGACTACAACTTCAGCTCATGCCTGAGAATTTCAGTTTGCCTTTCTTGACAGCCAGCTCTACAGATTTCACACTTGCCCCCTAGCCAGTCCCCAACATTGTGCAAGTCAATTCCTTGCAAAAAATTTAATATATATTTCCTAATGGTTCTATGTCTTTGGTTGAGCCTTGGTATAGTGATTGAACATAAGTATTTCTAAGTATTATGCATAATTTGGACTTTGTATTTAAAAATTTTTTTAACTTATTTGAGAGAGAGAGAGAGAGCCCAAGCAGGGGAGGGAGGAGCAGCGACAGAGGGGGAGAGAGAATCCCAAGCAGGCTCCATGCCATCAGTGCAGAGCCTGATGTGGGGCTTGAACTCACGAACTGTGAGATCATGACCTGAGCGAGATGAAGAGTCGTGGATGCTTAACCAACGGAGCCACCCAGGTGCCCCTGGACTTTGTATTTTAATAGCAAATACAAATATTTTTGTGTGTATATAGGAGAGTGTCTGTGGGGTTATACACATATACGTGTTCTTTTTTTGAGTAGGCCTGACCTTGGGCTCCCATGTCCTTCCTTATAATGTCCAATTCTAGTAAGAATGCTAAGTCAGTTTAACCATATCTGACTGGGTTCCTCGCCTTCACTATCCCCCAGGTGAGGTCTGATTACCCTAGCCTGTTTTCAGCAAGAACACTGCTGATTCAATCTAGCAATAATCCTCCACACCCCAATGTTTCTTCTTCATAATTTTCCATCCACTGACCTCCACACCCTGCTCACTGGCTATAAATTCCTACTTATGCATTCAGAGTTGAGCTCAATTCTCTCCCATATTACAAAACCCCACCACAATAGCCCCCCACAAATAAAGTATGTCTTCCTGTCTTTAATAGTATCGTGAATAATTTTTTCTTTAACACTTCCAGACTATTTTGATCACGTAATTCCCCGTAAAAAATTTTTTTTACCATTCATTCCAAACTGGATAAGCTAGATTTCAAGAAGTCTATACTGTTATATCATGTGCACAATTTTTTAAGAGACAAAAATGGAAAGAAAAAAGTTGAGATTAAAAAGTAAATACAAACAGGTAGTAGTATTCTCTTCCTGCACCTCAAGACTCCTCTTGCATTTATCTCCCTTTGAGGCCATTGTTTAACCTACTTCCCATATAGACACTATATAAAAAGGATTCCAAGGTTCACATCTTAAAAGGCAGTAATGGCACCTGTTTCAATTTCTATTCTTACATTCTCAACAAATAACGATTTAAGCTCTTTAAGTGGGACACTCTGGGAGCTTCCCAAAGAGTGAGCACTTAGGACAGTTAATACAGATTAGCCAAATGTGCTCACGATTCAGTCACTCAGTTGACTCATCACTCAGTTAAACACTGCTCCTCACCACAGTAGTAGTCTTGACACCTGCAGTTCTTAATGTTTTTTATTCTTGGTCATCTGAATTTCATTTATATCCCAAATGTGAACCACTAATTTGAATTAGGAGGCAGGGGCACCTGGGTCGTTCAGTCGGTTTAGCGTCCGACTGCTGATATTGGCTCAGGTCATGATCCCACAGTCGTGAGACTGAGCCTTGTGTCAAATTCCATGCTTAGTGTGGAGCCTGCCTGGGATTCTTTCTCTCTCTGCCTCTCCTTCACTCACACATGCGCGCGCTCTCTCTCTCTCTCTCTCCTAAAATACATAATAAACTTAAAAGTAATAAATTAGGAGGCAAAAGGAAAAATAACACTAAAATGCTAGATAATGGAAAGCATTAAAACTTATAATTCTGAATTTTTGCCTCAGGGTAACTTTTATATTCACAGATTTCACTTAGTACATGATATAGAGTATTAAAAGGAGAAATGTTGATTACGCTCAGTTTGGCTCTTCATTTATTGTGAATAAAAAGAAATATTATCTTCCATGGTGTATCTACAAACAATCTGATACTCTTGGTCATTTAGAAACAAGACACAAAAAAATGATAAAAATAATTTGATTTTTTTAAAACAAAAATGTAATAATTCCAAACATCAGTCATAAAAGCAGTTTTTGCTTGGCTTTAAAATGTACTTAACTTTAAATCCAGAATGTGTAACTATTATACATCATAAAATCGTGTTTTTTTCTTACACAAATTAAACACTTCATATTACCTATTAATTAGGGTAAAAAAATGTCGAAAGGGAAAAGGCCACTCAGGAGAAGTTTTTGGTATTTATACATTGATTTTTACTTTTGCCAAACACAAAAGTGATGTAATATTACCAAATGGGCCCAGGGAAGTGAAAGTTCATGATTCAATAAATGTAGCGAAACCCTGCCTTAAACCAACATAATGTTTCCATAAAGATTGAAAATGGACTTCATAACGCAATCTTGAATAATGCACAATGCGTGTAACCTTCTGAGATTGGTCATGCTTAACATTTTAAACTACAGCACTATTTTCCTGTCATGACGGCAGCCAGTTCTTCTTGTCCTATCAACACTTGATTTATGTGAGCAGCTGCTACCCACACCGAAACAGTATATATAACTGCCAAATTTAGGGTACTTTTCAAATATTCGCGAATGTAGACTAATATGAAAATCAAAGACCGTTTTGTGGCAATGGCAAAATTTTTACAAACCAACAATCTTACTATTCACTTAATACGGTATTTACGAACATCTAGCACAGCGCCCAAGCACAAGCTGTAAAATGTTTCACACACTACTATTTATCTTTACAACACACATCAAGTCTTTTCAGTTTCTCTGTCTTTCAGCTTTAACGGTGCTGATCAGTGAAAAGATAAAAAGCACAACGGAACACATCAAAACCACAGTAAACGTCGGCGGGTGTTAATCATAAGGAAGAACCTAGCAGCAACAACCACATTTAAAGCGACAGAACTCGAGCGTCCGGGACTACAAATCCTAGAGTTCCTTGGGGCGGAGGCAGAGCTACTTTCAAATTGATAGCTCTTTCGGCCAATGACACAGCCGACGCAAAAGGTGCAAAAGAGTAGTTTCTTTGCGTTCAAACACTGAAGTCATACTTAGAAGTTATGAGAGTACGTGGGTATTTCAGGACCCTAACTATTAAGTATTTCTTACTCACAGTAAAATCTTCGTAGTCATTGTAACAATTTCTCTACCTGAATTTGGCTCAGTGGAAGTTACAGCATCCAAAAGAAGGAAGGAAGTCACGTTGCCCAAAGTCATCTGAATGGCTCAGTTGCCCGAAAAAGAGGCGGAAACCGCTTTATTCTTGCCCTTTATTGGCCACGCAGCCAGGAGGCGTAAACCATCACAACCAATGAATCGTTGAAACTTCCGTTAACGTAACGTAAAAGGGGCCGTACTGTGCGGGGCTATACGTAAACTGAGTTTACTCAGGCGCAGTCGTCCTGTTTTCGTCCAATCCGGAGAGAGGCTGGCTCCTGGCACTTCGTTGTCCCTCCCGCCTTACTCTTACGCTTCCCCGGAGCTATGGCCCGCCTCTCTGCTGCTGACCAATGCTCTGCATTTTCCTTTGCGCGTTTACCCTATCGGAGACGTAGGGGGTGGAGTTCCGGTCGTAACGCTGTGCTCCTTGACAGACCTCGCGTTTCCTCCCGCGCCGGTTGAGGGCTTGCAGTTGAGGTATATTTCACCGGGACCGGTCGGGCTCGTTGACGGACAGGTCTCTGACGGACGGCGACAGTGTAGGTTGAGTCTAGAAAGCCGCAGTCGCTGATTCTGTAGCACGAGGAGTTCTGAGGGAAGTGGGGAAGGCCTGGGAGGAGAGAGACACGTGTTGAAGCTTCTGGTGCGGGGTGGGAGCCCCTGGACCACACCCGTGCTGTCCCTGCTCCGCGTCCTTAACGCGGGTTAGGTTTTGGGATCGCTGGCCCCAGCGTCTCCTGTAGGTTATCTTTCGGTAAAAGCGAAGCGCCGTTCACCAAGTGTTCAAGAAAGGGTACCCAGGGCCTGTTTTTATTTTTCTCCTGTGCCTCACTCTTTTGTTATCTCTCGAGTTTGTTAATTTTCGAGGTCGGAAAGCAAATTTTAATTTGGGAAGAGCCGTCCTGTAACATATAACACAGACTGTGAGACCAGCTATGTTAAGCACTGTGCGTATATTTCATATAATCCACACAGCAATCTAAGGGGTAGTAGTATTACTGTTCTCATTTTCACGCAAAGGAACAGACTGCTTAGTAACTCGTCCACATGTTTTCTTCAGCCCGTCTCTTGACAAACTTGAGTGTGGCATTCGGTTTGCGAGGACATAAAATTAAAATATGCTGTTGTAAAATGTGGCATCTGTTTTCTTTCCAAGCTTGAAGTTATTTCAGAAGCCAGTGCAACAGACCCATAGGTATATTGATACTATCGATGTAAAAGATCATCTGGTAGAAGACCTTGGACTAGGAGCCGCTTCCACCTTTGCAGCCGCATCTTCCTCAACTGCAGAATTGAAATCAATACCAGACATGACTACTACCTAGAGTTGTAAGGACCAAATTAGAGACTGGATATAATATATAAATTACTGATGTTAAGTTTCTATGTCTTTCTGCTTTTCAGATTCTTTCCTGTGGAGGCCAGACTAGCATTAAATAGCATAGATTTTTTTGATAGATATTTTTATATATTCTGTATGTATAAAGCAGTGGTAATATGCAGCCTGCTATCACGTAAGCGTGAACTATTTTTTTTTTTTTTTTATATTTCCCCCCCCCCCCCCCCAATTAGTCTGCTGTTTTCAATCCCACTGAACCCTCAGCCTTCATAAATCATTTAGGTAGCACTTGATTAGGAATGGGAAGACCATTGAGAGAGACCAGGATGCTTTCAACCAGATTTTCCATCATCTGTTGTCTGGCTTGATGAGTAACACTTGCAATGCGAGGTGTCCATGATATTCTTCATCATCAACAAAGGATGACCCTGGCAGAGGCTTTGGTTGCATGGCTTCCAGCACTGTAGGCTTTAATAACCCCTGCTTGAAGAGCTTCCACCAGTGTCTCTCTTGATCGACTTCACAAACATTTATCAGCTTATTCATTTGACGTTTGTTTTGAAAGAGAAGGTGCGGGGGAGGGGCAGAGGGAGAGAGAATCCCAAGCAGGTTCCGTGCTGGCAGCGCAGACCCAGACTTAGGGCTCGAGCTCACCAACCGTGAGATCATGGCCTGAGTCAAAATCGAGTCGGACGCTTAACCGACTGAGCCACCGAAGCACCCCCATTTATCAGCTTATTGAGGATATGATAAAGCATATGACCTAACAGCCAGATGGAAGAGATGCATAGAGCAAGGTGTGCAGAAAGGGTGCGAAGCTTCCATGCCCTTTCTAGGTATATTACTGTCTCCAGTCTTCTCATGGTCACCAGTCTGGAAACTCCAAAATTCGTCTTAAGCCTGTATGGCCCCTCTTACCTATTTATTCAGAGTTCAGGACAGTGTTTCCTATAAATGCAAGTGTGTTACTCATCTGGTTTGTATTCCACCTTGGATGGGCATAGATAGCATAAAGTGAAAATAGCTCAGCTCACATAACTACTTTTCTCAGTGCCAGTTCCTCCTGGAAGATCTGAGCAGAAGATTCATTTCCTTGCCCTTTTCAGCTTCTTGTGGCTGCTTATATTACTTGGGCTTACGGTGCCTTCATCTTCCAAGCACGGAACTCCAATCTCTGCTTCCATCATCACGCTGTCTTCTGTGGTCAAATCTTCCTCTGCCTTCCTCTTATGAGGGCACTTGTGCTTACATTTAGGTTCACCTAGATAATCCAAAATAATCTCTCCATCCCAAGGTCTTAGTTACATAACTCCTTAAGGATGGAACCATTTATAGGAATCAGGTTTTGGGTATCTTTGAGGGCCATCTTTTAGGTTTACTACAAAGGATATAAAGAAGGGTAAAACATCCTATTCTAGTGTGGCTTAAAGTCTAACAGGATGTGCTATAAGGGGGGAAAAAAAAGACTTCCAGATTGCTGTGAAATGAACTAAGTTCATTTCATATAGGTTGGTATTTCTCCAACTTTTCCTCAGGAAAATAGTGGTAAATGAATATTCCAGTGATAGCTGAACACAAAGCCTGCATTAACACCTTCAAAGAATGAAATTTCTTTGAATTTTACTCTTCTATTTTAAAAACTCATGTGATTTTTGTATTCCACTTCATAATATGCCGTGTTTGATATTCTTCTGAATTAGTTGCCACATCATAACTTTGCTATTCTAGGGATTTAGACTTGTGGCTTATAATAGCCAGTTTACTCTAGTCATTGGTGTGTCCTCCGGTTTAAGAAGCATGACCTCAGATGATAGGGATTCATTATAAGGAAGCCATTTAAGCAACCCGGTAACTACTCTAGGTCCCATTGTTCCTATGGCTAGAATGTGCACTCGGCTTCATGGAGAACTGGACTGACAGTCCCTCATCATTGATACTCTCCAATTCCCCCAGCAAGACAGCAGCTCTGATGACTTTAGGCTTTGGTCATATCTTCAGAAGAAGATAGCCCAACTGTTGCTCTTGTGTCTCCTTAGGAATCATAATTAGGAGACAGGATCTCATGAGTCAGGTTTGTTACCATTCAGTATGAATGAAGATGAAAAAGAGCCCAGCTCTGAGTAGGCATTCATTACGTAAGAACTATTCAGTAAAGATCTCTGTGCCTTGTGTATGGAGTTGGAAGGAGAAGCACATGTGGGCCATCTATATGGGCAAGGCCTGGAAGTTACCTATATTACTTTTTCTCATGTTGCTTGGGCTAGAACTCTGATACAAAGTGACACCTAATGTCTAGTTGTGTGTCTCACTAGTGATCTGCTGATGAATTAGTCTCTGCTATGATACTTAGTCAGCTGCTTAAGATTTGTTCTCAGCCCGCAGCGTTTAGTTTCTTCACCCTGTGAGCTCTCCATGGCAGCCACATGTCTCTAGACAACCTTATTGGACAAAGTACTTTTTAAGCTGGCCCCATATCAATGCTATCATAGGTCCGCAGGAAAAAGCTTCGTATCCTTTGCCCTGACAAAGTCTAGATGTACAGACCAATAACCATGTAATGCAGCCATTTTCTTTTGTTCTCTGAGTAGGTAGCCAGCCACAGTCTTAGACTTTGCCAAATGTGGATTCTATATCCATAGTCTACAGGGGACCAGATCAAGGTCTGAGTTTGAGCTACTCATGCTTGGGTAAAATGGGAACAAGAAGAGAATTCCACAATATTTTTTCACAAATAACTTCTAAAGAAATTCTTTTTTAAGCGTTTTCACTTTGGTGATTTTATTCCCTGAAAATGGACGTCAAGCTAGTGGTTGCAAAACTAGTTTTAGGTCGTCTTCTTTGCGAGTCCAATGCGTGTCACCTGACTTAGGTATGTGAGGGTATAGTATACAGTTTATAGGCTAGAAAAAAAATTTTTTTAATGTCTATTTTTGAAGAAGACAGAGACAGAGTGTGGGCAGGGAGGGTCAGCGAGAGGGAGACACAGAATGTGAAATTGGCCCAGGCTCTGAGTTGTCAGCACAGAGCCCGACTTAAGACCAGAACTCACAAACTATGAGATCATGACCTGAGCTGAAGTCGGATGCCCCAGGCACGTAGGCTATGAAATTTTTATTTTTTGTACAAAGTACAGTTTATTGGGCATTTTCCTGATGACTAATTATGTAACTGATGTTTTAAAAAATTCTCCCAGTAGGGCACTGAGTGACTCAGTCGGTTAAGCATCCAACTTCGTCATGATCTCATGGTTCATGAGTTCGAACCCTACATTGGGCTCTCTGCTGTTAGCACAGAGCCCACTTTGGATCCTCTGTCCCTCTGTCTCTGCCCCTCCCCCATTTGTACTATCTCTCTCTCTCTCTCTCTCTCAAAAATAAAAAGAATTAAAAGAGAATTATCCCAGTAATCCATTTAAAGTAATTTCACTTGTTGGATGTTCCTATTTGGTTCCCCCGCCCTTTCTGTGCCTTGGTTTGGTAATAATCAAATCTAGGTGAACTATCTTTGAAACTGATCATCTCTGGGAAGCTAGCATTTCTCAGAAAATAAAAACTTCCTTGGGTTTCCCAATCATCAAACAGAATCATTTGATTTTATAAGTTGCCTTATTTGGTTTAGAAGAAACTTAAATGATTGAGGTAAATGGTGGTTAGAAGTGATTTTTGTTTTTTACTCTTGAAAAATAGTACTATTTCAGGGTCACATTATTTCCCATTTAAGCATTTAAAATTAGATTCACTTAGTGTTTTTTTATTAAGTTTTTTATTTTAATTCCAGTATAGTTAACAGTGTTATATTAGTTTCAGTGTACAGTGTGCTGATTCAACAATTCTATACCCGGTGCTCATCACGATACGTGTGTGGATTTATCTAACTTTAAATGCAGATTTTTTTCTTGGATTTCAAGTCCATTTTGGCTGAGTTAACTGGTTCATCATTTCAGCTAGATATACTGTACATCATAAAACAAGATCTTTAGGAAAACTCTTACATTTTAAGGATCATAACCTTCATTATGTGCTCTTTATTATTTTCCAAATTTTCTTGCCTAAGCATTAATTGTCATGAAACAACTTGAAAAGCATAAGCATAAAGTTGTTGGCAGCATGATGTGATAGAAGAAGCACATGGAGTCAGAGATCTTTCTTTTGGGGTGCCTGAGGGGCTCAGTCAGTTAAGCGTCCAACTTCAGCTCAGGTTGTGATCTCACAGTTTGTGGGTTCGAGCCCTGCGTTGGGTTCTGTGCTGACAGCTCGGAGCCTGGAGCCTGTTTCAGATTC
Organism: Herpailurus yagouaroundi; assembly: GCF_014898765.1. Lineage (NCBI taxonomy): Eukaryota > Metazoa > Chordata > Mammalia > Carnivora > Felidae > Herpailurus > Herpailurus yagouaroundi. The sequence continues at coordinate 39,183,334 of NW_024412396.1, read as the reverse complement.
TTTGTTTCCCTTTCTCTTTCTGCCCCTTTCCCACTCACGCTCTGTCTCCCTCTCTCAAAAATAAATAAACATTAAAAATTTAAAAAAGGGGCGCCTGGGTGGCGCAGTCGGTTAAGCGTCCGACTTCAGCCAGGTCACGATCTCGCGGTCCGTGAGTTCGAGCCCCGCGTCGGGCTCTGGGCTGATGGCTCGGAGCCTGGAGCCTGTTTCCGATTCTGTGTCTCCCTCTCTCACTGCCCCTCCCCCGTTCATGCTCTGTCTCTCTCTGTCCCAAAAATAAATAAACGTTGAAAAAAAAAAATTAAAAAAAAAGAAAGAAAAAGCTCTTTCTATCTAGAGCATACAAAATGTTTAACTTTGCTGAACTTTAATTTACTTATTTGTAAGTATAATACTACTACTTGTCTTACTTAAACTCTCACAATTGTGAGAATCTGATGAAATGACAAATACTATAGTCCTTCGCAAAATGTGATTCTTTTATTAAGATCATATTAAGTATTTACTGTACTTTTTTTAAGTAGGCTCTATTCCCAACATGGAGCCCAACATAGGACTTGGCCTCACGACCCTGAAATCAAGGCCTGAGATCAAGAGTTGGACTTAGCTGACTGAGCCACCTAGATGCCCTCTGTTGTACTTTTAAAGGGTTCAAATTTATCATTAATTCTGTTGTGAGCTCCACTAGCTCATGTGATTTTTTTTTTTTTTAGAGCTCTACCACAGTTTTTTTGCCTCTTCATATGTTGAATGGACCAAGAAATGATAAAAATCCTGTTGAGCAAGTCTCTTAAGTTAATGTTAACGAATATTAGTCTCCAAATGTCATTTGCTAACAATATCATTTCATAGGAAATTTTTTTAATATTTATTTTTTTATTTTTGAGAGAGAGAGAGGGAGAGAGTGCACGCATGCGAGCAGGGGAGGGACAGAGAGAGAGGAAGACAGGATCCAAAGTGGGCTCTGTGCTAACAGCAGAGAGCCCAGTGCAGGCCTCAAAACTCATGAACCATGAGATCGTGACCTGAGCCAAAGTCAGATACCTAACCAACTGAGCCACAGGTATCCCAGTCTCACATGAAAATTAAAAGAAACCTCTTCTTTCAAAGACTAGTAAGCTTAGTGTGCCATTATAACTAAAACTGATAATTTATATTACTTCATTTATCATGTCAGTTAATATTTATTTTACATTTTCCTTAGTGTTAGTGTGGATGCTGAGATAGGTGATGACTCCATTCTCTTTGTGGGCATTCTTCGTGATCATTGTTATGATTACTTTTTATTGTCTTTTAAAAAAATTTTTTCACCATTTCTTGAATTATAGCAGAGCTAGCGGTTAAGAGCACAGATTTTTAAACCAAACTGCCTGAATTGAGCACTGACTGCAATTAGTAGCTCTATAATCTTGGGCTGTTTACATGTAACCCTTCTGCGTTTCAGTTATCTGTCCATGAAATGGGATAATTGCAAGTACTTCATAGGCTGTTCTGAGAATTACATGAGTAAATATTTGTGCAGTGCTTAAAACAGTGCCTGACAAACCCTATTAAATATCTTTCTCTGGTTTTATTCCATATCATTCATCAAGTAGGAATGTGAAATAATAGCTAGGAGAGAAAAAGCTCTAGGTCAAGGCTTATGTGTTAAATTTACTATATCTTATAGCATATATAGATTTTAAATCTTTTTTTAAGCTTGTAAGTACTTGGAAATTTGCATGTCCAGACAACTAAAAGTTATGCTGAACTTCACATCATTTGATACTGCTTTTTATCTTAAATTTTTGCTGGTATTAAGACTTTCCACATGTGTATGCTTTAAACATTTTAACTGTATGTTCCTTGGTTATATAAATGATATTGATTCTTTTAGTGCAGATGAGATTATAATAACAACCTTACATTTGAATGGCCATTTAAAAATGCTTTGTAGAACATGTCTTTTATATCATTTGGGGGTCAGCGTAAGAAAGCATTTAAGAGTGTGGGCTCTAAAATCAGATTTCAGTTCCAGTCCCTGCTATGCATTTGTGAACCATGTGATCTTCGGCAAATCACCTGCTGTTTCTAAGCCCCACTTTTCTAATTATGGGTAAATAAGGTACTTACTGTATAGGGCTGTCCCCAGGATTAAATGAGATATAATGCATAGAAAGCATTCAGAATAGTACCTTGGATACAACAAGAGTTCAATATATCTTAGTTACTATTAATATCATTGATGGATACAAAAGAGCCAGTAAGAAGAATAAGTGGAAGTGTGAGAAAACCAAGATTCAGAGTAGATTCAGTGATTTACTAAAGGTCATGTGCAAAAAAAAACCCCCCCAAAACAAACCAAACAAAAACATGCTCCCTCACTTCTAGTGCAGGTCTTTTCCCATAACCCCTTTTCAGCTCACTCATATCAACCAAGTCCACCACAAAGACATGTTCCTTTATTTCCCACTGTGTTTCCAATTCTTGGCCACTTGTCAGGGTATTTTCATCTTGGTTCTTATTCAATCAGAGTCTTTCCCTTTCTTCGTGAATCCTTCAGCCCTGTGTTACTTGGGCTTTTAAGTTGTTACCATGCATGACAGGCATCTATTTTCAGGAAAGGAAGAAAGGAGATATTGAAGCTAAAGTTTTCGTAATGGTTAGGTTTTTTAAACTTGTGATTCCATTAGCCTATCATTTATTTGTATTTAACGTAGCACTGAATTATTTTTACAGAGCTACTTTATTCCCTCTAAATTCTCCCCTCTTTTTTCCCCCTAAGATTGTAAAATCAAATTGAACTTTTTCTTAGGAATTAAGAAAGGAGTTTGAGAATCACACAAATCCCTTGAGCCATTCTAAAAATAGGAAGAATACAATTTATGAATCATTGGGTTATTTTGGAAATCTTGAATGATTAAAATGTGGATGTATCTCTTTTTGGCATCAAAAACGTATGTATATAAGCAAAGCACATAGTATTTACTGCATTATTCTGGAAATTTGAGGTAATTTGATCCTATAACTCATTTCGTGCAAGAATAGCATTTTGAACATAGTTTAATTCCAGAATTTGGGTATGTAAGAATATCTATTAAATTACATTCACACCAGCAGGTGTTTATTGAATGCTTTCTGCTTCTAGGGTACTATGTGCGATGGTAAAGTGATGTTCCCAAATCCCAAGCCTTTTCTTAGCTTCCTCAGTTCTCCCTTCATGGTGTTTTCTGTAACTTTATAGGTTGAGATGAATTGATCTCAAAGCCGTGGTTATGGGTATCATGGATGTCAGTGTTGATACTGTTTGATTTATTTCTTTTTCTTTATTTCTTTGCTTTCTCCAGAAAAGGGATGGCTGCCTCTGTGGCTTGTGTGTGTGTGTGTGTGTGTGTGTGTGTGTGCGCGCGCACGTCCTACCTTTGTTGTTGTTTTACATATCTGTGTAGTTCCTTATCCTTGCCTCTTTGTCCTCTGTGGAGTGTGTTTTGTGTGTGTTTGTATTTTCATATACCTCTCACAGGAAGTAGGGTTTTGTGAGGTAGGCTATAGAGTTAGCCTCAGGCTGGTAGAGGATTGATACTAGAGAATTGGAAAACATGGTTCATGTCCTTAAGAGATATATACTCTATAGTAGACAGAAACGAATATAAATATGTAAAACAGCTAGGGATAAATAACACTTCAATATATTTGGTATGCGATTACTGCTATGTAAATAACAGACAATATTTTGGCATTCAGAGTAAGTACAAACCTACTTTAGGTTAAGAAAAATGTGGTGCTGGTAGAATCTGAGCTCGATCTTGAAGCATGGGTATGACCTAGATAACTCAAGAAAACAATATAGGATTCTTGGAGAGAATGGCAACCTTTTTTGCAGTTTTATTATTGTAGGGAAGATATTTTACCCGTTAAAATACTGATATGTCTGGGGCTGCTGTAACATACAGCATGGGATTCACAAGTTCAAACGACTGCAGCCCATGCAAAAACAAAAGAATGTATATGTCACTTTATAAAAATTAAGTAGTTTTATGTACTTAAAAAATGTTTGTGGCATCGCATGTTTACTTTTATTTTCCACTTTGTGTCAGGCTGAATGTCAGTGTTTTTTACAACATGAAAATAATTTCTAAGAACAACGTTTTTTTATATGATCTTACTCTCATAGGAAGTAAAATTTGTCCTATTCATGCCATCTTTTTCCAGGAATTAGAAGTTAAATTGAGTATTTCCTGTCCTGTGTGTGTGTCAGGGGTGTAGAGAAAACATATTTCAGTTGCAGATGAGGGGTAATGAAAACTGGATAAAAAATGGAGGATAATGGCAGGGTGAACAGTGATGAGATAGATGTGAAGGGCGATTTTCAAGGGAGGTTTTTTTAGTTCCTTGAGCCTTGTCCTGTGACTTTCTTTAATCAAAGATGATTCTGTGATGGTGGGCCTAGGTGGCTGAGAATACCATATTGTTAACAGAGATGAAGAATACAGGTGTTTGAGTTATATTTTGGGTATATTTATTTATTTATTTATTTATTTTAATTTTTTTTTCAACGTTTATTTATTTTTGGGACAGAGAGAGACAGAGCATGAACGGGGGAGGGGCAGAGAGAGAGGGAGACACAGAATCGGAAACAGGCTCCAGGCTCTGAGCCATCAGCCCAGAGCCTGACGCGGGGCTAGAACTCCTGGACCGCGAGATCGTGACCTGGCTGAAGTCGGACGCTTAACCGACTGCGCCACCCAGGCGCCCCTATTTTGGGTATATTTAATTTGGAGTTTTGGCAGCATGTTCAGGGGTAGAGGTCTGGGCAAACATTAGAGCTATGGGGTTGGAATTTTGGAGAGAGATCAGGGTTGAAGATAAAATCCAGGAGTTCACATAGAGGTGATAATTTATGTTGCATGGGGAAGAGAGGAAAGAACAAGTAAGGAAAATTCAATCTCACTTGTCATGATTAACAACAGAAATTTAAATAATTACTAATAAGTTATAGCATCTTTCTCTTTAGACTGTAGCTAAGTCCTGAATGATAAATATTTTTTTCCGTTCTCTAATTTTTGGACCTCTTGCTAGAGGGCAGTAGTAGTTAATTCCAAGGGCAAGGAAGGCAAGTATTAAAAGAGTTTGATGGCTTAAGTCTAAGCTAAACATATTCCTGTGTTTCCTAAACTTACATTCGACAGTACATTATTTTCAGTCCTTTTTATCCTTCACGTCAGATCTGTTAAGTGTGAAATTTTTTTTCTCTTAATATCCGGCTTTTGCAGGATGGTTCAAGAATTATGCCTTTTGTTGGTTATCTCTGATATCAGGATCTTTCAATATGTTCAGAAGAGAGGAAATGAGTTTAGAATTTAACTACATTCTGATCTTCCCACGATATGGCACAATGTAGTTAGGAGATCTCATCTGTTCTACTGTAACTTTACACAAGTACAAGACTATAAATAGTTATGTTCAGGGTTTTGCCATTATTTTTATTTCATTTCAGCAGATCCCTTTTGGACATTCACCCAATTTGGAGTATTAAATAGTGAATCTACCTTAAAATGTAAAGGAAAGTGTCAATCTATAAATATTTATAAGATATTGTCTGATTGTGTGAGATACATTGACATGATTGTAAGATATCCACTGTCGGAATAACACTGGTTAACAGTGGAAACTTAAAGAATTATTAATATGTTAAAGTATCTTTCTGTTTGGAGACTTTTTTGGGGAACATTTCATTTTGTGAATTCACCTTAGAAGTATCTAGTCTTTCTCACTCTCCTGCCCCGTGTGTGCACATGCGCACGCACGCCCGTATGTGTATGCATTTTCACTTCAATCTCAGTTGTCATGATTAACAACAGGGGTGTGTGTGTATTTGTTTACTTATACATAGTAGAATTTATATCTGATAGTGTACTCTGCAGGTTTGTTATTTGACACTATTGTATTTCTTTTAAATTTTCTTCTAGGGGCGCCTGGGTAGCTCAGTCGGTTGAGCGTCCAACTTCAGCTCAGGTCACGATCTCGCGGTCCGTGAGTTCGAGCCCCGTGTCGGGCTCTGGGCTGATGGCTCAGAGCCTGGAGCCTGCTTCCAATTCTGTGTCTCCCTCTCTCTGCCCCTCCCCCGTTCATGCTCCATCTCTCTCTGTCTCAAAAATAAATGAAAAAAATTTTTTTTTCTTCTAGGTCACTTACTGGTCTTCTTCTGTTTCAGGCATCATTCTGAGCATTTAGGATGTAGTAATTAAGTTATTCTTTTTAACAACCCTCTGAGGTTGCAACTGTTACCCCTGTTTGAAGAATAGGAAGCTGAAAGACATGTCTTGTGACACCAGGATTTGAACCCGAGCATATACCCGTTCTTTTAAACTACCATGCAAGGCCTATTTCTCTAAGCCTCAGTCTCCTAGTCTAAAAAGCAGTAATAAACAGACCTATCTTTTAGGGTTTTGGGTAGGGTTAAATGAAGCAATGCATATTAAGAGGCCGATGCTGGATCTAGATATTAATGATCAGTTACTATTAGCTGTTGGTTGGCCACTTTTCTGATTTTCTTCTGGTGCTTTTGTTCTTTGTCTCCCTTGTAGTTTATTTTTCGTCAGCCCGTTCTTTAAACAATGGTATTCTAGAGTTCCACTTTTGACCTGCTGTTTTATAGCATTCTGCATAATTTCCCTTCAGAAGGTTTATCCACTTTCCTAGTTTTTAACTACTGCCTACTACCTGTAATCTGATGACCCAATTCCATACATTTCCACCAAGCTATAGCCTGTTGTAGCCAAATGTCTGCTGTGCATCCACCTTTGGGCATCCCCACGTGTCCCTTGCGCTTGATGTAGATAAAACTGGAAAATTTTTAATGTAAAATGGAACTGAAGGATATGAAGTGGAGAACCTCACACATGCACCCGCAGAAAATGGAACTCAAAAGACTGAGACTGACTTCTCACAAATAATCTGATTTATAGAGGGTTGAAATTTATCCTCTGACCAATGAGCATCCACCAAGAATGTCTTCCATCTTCAAGCCAGTGAACTTGCTGCTTGGCCCCTTGCTGGTCTTTCCCCTCTTACACTCCTTGCCCATAAAAGCAACCCAAGTAAAACCTTCAGCGGACTCCTACAGTTCGCTGACGTTTGAATGTCCCAAGTTGTAGTTCCTCTACTATTCCTGAATAAACTCCATTTCTGGCAACTCGACTTTGCCTTAGTTTATCTCTCTTCTCTTAGGTAGACATTACATGGTATCAAAGTGAGATCTGAAGAAGGTGATCACCAGGAACACCAACCTCCAGAAATAAGTGAGTTTCCTGCACTTGAGCCCTTTGCACTCATAGCTTGTACAAGTCAAGGTAACTTTCAGTTTGGTAAGTTTCCTCTCAGGTCTTGAGCTGCCTCCTTTGGTGGAGCTCTCTCACTTTATTTGGGATCTGGAGAAGGGCGGATTTTCCTTCTGGTATGTACTCTTATTTCTGATAATGGGATCCCAGTCATCTGAGTTTTCTAAGGGTGGCCCCCCCTTGGGGAACCCTCGCTGGTTTTATGTTAAAAAATTACAGCCCTTCCTCACACACGTTTGACTAAATCAGTTTTACTAAGGATAACCTAGAACTCCAGTGACCATTATGTGGAAACTTTGATCTCCCCAAACTTATTTTTCTCTGAACTGATTTAGAAGACCATGTTTACAATACTAAACAATCCAAGTGGGATGGTTATTTTAATTGGTATCTGGAAGCTTCCAAATGTGTTCAGGATTCTAAAATTGCTTCCTTACAAAATACTGTTGCTAAATTAAAGCAAATAAATAACTAACAATGTGTAAGAAGAAAACACCAGAGGCCTGTTCTTGCTGCTAACCAAGGTCTTTCCTAACCTTACTATTCTACCTCCTCTATCTTCCTGTTTGCCTTCTCTTAACCCTTTACCCTCTCTCTAAACTTCCTTTCTTTCCTATTACTGAAACCTCATCCACTGATCTCATTAAAACCTTCCCTTTCAAAATTAAACCTGAGGATTCTAAACCACCCCAGATTTCCTACACTCCATGGACAAAGGCCAAAGTTAGGACTATAAGAATTTTCCCAAGGTAACTGGGGTCTCCATGCATTTGTTGAGGAATTCATTGTTGAAAGTATAACTCGCCAAACTGCTCTTCCATTTCTTATCAGTTAGCCCACATGCGTATCAGAGAAGGTCAAAGTGTAACAATGGATTAAAACTGCTGTTTGGGGAAATCCCAAACAATCTCTAGAGTTTAAACTAAATCAACCACCAACCCTTTTATATGATCAGGCTTGCAGACTGGACAAAAGGCCACATGAAGCCATTCCTAGGGCCTTCCCCAAACCCGTGGACTGGAACAAAATTCAGGCACACACTCAAAAGCCTACTAAATCTGTCCATGACTAATAAAGCAGACTCTACATCATTTTTTAAAATTCTGGACTTTCCATAGATGTTGAATCCACGCTGGTGGCTTTTAATTCCATGTTCGTGAATGGCCCAAACAAGGACTTCTTCCTGTTGGTCAAAAGAACCCGTATAGAACGGGAGACAGTGTGCATCCCTGACTTTGTCAATCTGGCTAATCAATTACTTGCACCCTAGAGGATGACACCAGAAAAAAAGACAACTAATATTTTGAGTCTTTACCTTGGAAAGGTAACTTCCAAGGTTTCCAATATGGAAACTCCAAAGCCATCTTCTAGAACTATGTCATTACTGCAAAAAACCTGGCCATTGGAAAACAGATTGCTAGAAATGGACTCAGGAGCTACACTATCAGTAGCTACACTGACAGAGTACACTACAATTAAAGAGTCTTCCTCTAAAATACGTATGCTCACCCAGGGGGCGCCTGGGTGGCTCAGTTGGTTAAGCGTCTGACTTCGGCGCAGGTCATGATCTCACGGTTCGTGAGTTCAAGCCCTGCATCAGGCTCTGTGCTGACAGCTCAGAGCCTGGAGCCTGCTTCAGATTCAGAGCTAGCCCCCTCCCTAGCTCACGCTTGCTCTCTCTCTCTCTCTCTCTCTCTCTCTCTCTCTCTCTCTGTCAAAAATAAATAAACTTAAGAAAAATCAAAATAAATAAAATATGTATGCTCAGTGAGGGTCTTTTGTTTTTTAAAATTTTTTAACATTTATTCATTTTTTTGAGAGTCAGAGACAGTGCAAGCAGGGGAGGGGCAGAGAGAGAGGGAGACATGGAATCTGAAGCAGGCTCCAGGCTCTGAGCTGTTAGCACACAGCCTGAATCGGAACTCGAACCCATGAACCGTGAAGTCATGACCTGAGCTGAAGTCAGACGCTTAACTGACTGAGCCACCCAGGTGCCCCAGATAGTGGGGGTCTTAAATAAACCACAATGTGTGCCTATTTCTAAGCCCATATGTTTTTGTCTGGGACTTTGGCAAGTTGAGCTACCCATTTCTCCTCAATGATTTAGTTCCCACACATTAGAAGGAGATTTTCTGGAGAAATCTAATGTTGCCATTTTTTTTCTCTCAAAAGGGAAATAACCATTGAGTTTGAATCCCAACACTTAGGAAAATTCAATCCTCTTTGCCCTTCCTTGCACTCTACAAGCCAAGGAAGTCTAAACTTCAGACTCGTCCCTGCTGTTAAACCTGGTAACCCCCACTTTTTGGGCAAAATCGTTAACAGATGTAGGCAGAGTTCATATTGCCCCTCCCGTTAAGATCCAGATTGACCCCTCAAAAAACTCTCCCAACAAAAAAAACAATATCCTATAAATAAAGCTTACAGGGCATAAGGCTTATTACAGAGAATGATAAGTCTCAAGGACTCGTTATCCTTTGCACCAGTCCTCGTAATACCCTATTTTGCCTGCAAAAAATCAAGTGGCTGAGGATGGAGATTTGTCTAAGACCTAGGGCAATAAATAACATTCTAAGTCCCTGCCTCCCCGTCATCCTTAATCTCCACATGCTATTGGTATCCATTCCTACTAGAAGCATTTTTTTTTTAACTTTGATTGACTTATGCAATGGATTTTAAAAGATCCTTGTTGGTAGGGATAATTAATATCTTTTTGCCTTTACCTGGGAAGGATAACTGTATTCCTAGACAGTCATGCCTCAGGGCTTCACTGAGAGTCTTTCTTCTCACAAGTTTTAGAAGCTGACTTAAATGACAAAATTCTCTGAAGGCTCCATTACTATAATATGTGGACGATTTGCTTTTTTGCTTGCCCTTCCAATGCTCCTCACAAAAAGAGAGTGTTTACGTGTTGAAAATCTTAGCCATTGAAGGACATAGGGTCTCAAAGGAAAAATTACAATTTTTCCAAACTGAGGTTTGATATTTAGGACATTTAATCTCATAACAGGGACTGTACCTAGTTTAAAGGTTTGAAGACATTTTCAACTTTCCAAACCCTAAAGGCAAATGTCACTTACAGGTTTTTTTTGGGGGGCTGGCTGGCTATTGTCATAATTGGACCCCAAATTTCTCCTTGTTGGTTCATTAAGGAGTATTCCACATATACCCCATTGTTTGGGATGACCAAGATAGTTTTAAGACCTTGAAGGAAAGCTTAATAAATCCCCCTGCCCTTGGATACACAAATTATCAGCTACCCTCTTTCCTTTTTGTATATGAGAGAGAAGGGAATGCCCTTAAAGTACTTACCCAAAAACGCAGGGGCTATCACTGACATCTGAGTTACTACACCCAAAAATTAGATTCATTTCCCTGAAGACACCCACCACACCTTACTTACCTACTACTGCCGCTTTAGTTAAAGCTACCAAAGAGATAGTTATGGGATCCTCTTTGACCATCTTTGTACCCCAGTCTGTCAGGACACTCTCACATTCACACCACACTTAACACCTTTCAGCAAACTATCTCACCTCCTGTGAAATCCTCATATGCACTGTCCCCCATATCGCTCTTGTTCAAAAAGCAGAAGTTTTAAATTTCAATTTACAAGTTTTTCTTTTCTAGTACATGCTTTTTGTATTCTAAGAAATCTCCACCAATCTTATGGTCATAGCTTCCCTATTTTTTTTCCTTGGAATTCTGTAGTTCTTGCTGTCATGTTTACATCTATGATCAATTTTGAGTCAATTTCTTATTCTGACTTCTCCTTTGTCTGGTATTAAGAAGCCACTGTAGCTTTCCTTTTATTAATGTTTGCATGGTATATCCTTTTCTATCCATTTACTTTTAATCTGCTTTATATTTGAAATAGTTTTCCTTTGGACAGCATATGGTTGGGTCTTGCCTCTTTCCCCTGAGAATCTCTGCCTTTCAATTGAGATGTTCAGATCATTTATATTTAATGTAATTGCTGATATGGTTGGATTTAAATCTACCATTTGCTAGTTGTTTCTAGATTTTTTTATTTTTCTCTTTAGTTTTTTGTTCCTTTTTTCTTCTTTCTTGCTGTCTTTTGGATTAAGTGTTTTTATAATTACATTTTATCTCTACTATTAGTTTGCTAATTGTACCTGTTTTTTCCTTTAGTTGTTGCTCTAGGGTTTACAATGCACTTCTTTAACTTGTGTAAAGTCCACCTTCAAATAATATATAATATCATATATATAATATAGTTATATATATAATATAAATGATGTCATATGTGTTATATAATATATATAATAATGTACTTCTTTAACTTCTATAAAGTCTGCCTTTAGATAATGTGATAACAAATTGTGGTGTAAGAACATATATTGCAGCATATGTTTCCATTTCTTCCCTCCTGTCCTCTTACTAATGCTGTCATGTATTTGACTTTTAATAACACTCTAATATGTTGTTAGTATTTTTTGCTTTAAACAGCCAATTGTTTTTTAAGGAGATTTTTAAAAGAAGAGCAGGGTCTTAAATTTACCCTCATATTTACCATTTTCAGTTCTCTTTATTCCTTCATGTCAATCTAGATTTCCAGTACTTGTCTGGCTGAATAACTTTCTTTAACATTTCTTATTTTGCACACTACTGGCAATGATTCCTCTCAGCTTTTTTCTGATTGTTTTTCTTTTAGCCTTTTTTTTTTTTTTTTGGAAAGGTATTTTTGCTGGGTATAGAGCTTTGTGTTGACAAATTTTCCTTTTCTTTGAATGCTTTAAAAATGTCACTCTTTGGGGCGCCTGGGTGGCGCAGTCGGTTAAGCGTCCGACTTCAGCCAGGTCACAATCTCGCGGTCCGTGAGTTTGAGCCCCGCGTCAGGCTCTGGGCTGATGGCTCAGAGCCTGGAGCCTGTTTCCGATTCTATGTTTCCCTCTCTCTGCCCCTCCCCTGTTCATGCTCTGTCTCTCTCTGTCCCAAAAATAAATAAACGTTGAAAAAAAAAAATGTCACTCTTTGTCCACTGACTCCCATAGTTTTTTTATATCTCTTAGCAGTCACTTCAAATTTCCCTCTTCCCCCAGCCCCTGGCAACCGTTAATCTTTTAGATGTACAAGTTTGCCTCTTCTAGACATTTCATATAAATGGAATCATACAATATGTGGTCTTTTGTGTTAAATATATGGTCTTAGCATAATGTTTTCAAGGTTTATCCATGTTGTAACATTTAGCAGGACTTCATTCCTTTTTATGGCAGAATAATGTTCCATTGCATGGGTATGCCATATATTGTTTATTCACTCATCCATCAATAAACACTTGGGTTGTTTTTTGCTATTATGAATAGTGCTACTGTGAACAATCCTATACAAATATTTGCATGAACATATGTTGAACTTTATGAGAAACTACCAAACTTTTTCACAGGCTGCTACATTTCACATTCCCACTGATATTGTATAAGGGTTCCAATTGCTTCACATTCTCACCATCATTTATTGTTTTTTGTTTGTTTTGTTTTTAATAGCCAATTCATGATCATTTTAAAGTCCATTATTTGGGTGATCTCCATGTCTTTTCTAGTCATTGCCTTATTTCTTGACAATTTGTTTTTTTCTTGCTTGTGTGCGTCTCTTTTTTTCTTTTTTTCTTTTTTTACTTTTTTTTTTTTAATTGAATTCTGGGTATTGTATGTAGAAGAATAGTAGATACTGAGGTAAAAAATATTTATTCCTGGAAGTGGACACATCTCTGCTTCTATCAGACTGTTAGTGTCAAGGATTGAATAGTCTAATCAGTAGGTGAGCTGGCTTGGGTTTTGTTGTTGCTATGGTTACCTTTAGTATACTACAGACTTGAAATTCTTCAGCGGTGGGCTGTTAATATCTTGTGCTTAGTATTGCGCCTGGTATGCTGAAGAGTTTTCCTCATTGTTCCTCCTCCACTGTCAACTTTTAGCAGGCCCTGCTTACCTATGCCAAATAAGGGATTTCGTGACACCGTCTTCTTCCTCTTTCAGCCATTGATGCTTTTCACTCAAGGTGAGAATCATGGTGGAAGCAGGGGGTCATTCTCCTCCATGATGGTTTGTTTGTTTTTCAAATGCATATATCTGTGCATAATCACCACCCACAAAGTTCTCCTGTTGTCCTTCCCAGTCCGTATCCCCCTCAAAAGATAACCAGTATTGTGATTTCTACCATTTTAGACTTGTTTTGCCTGTTTTTAAATTCTGTGTAAGTGAAATTATAATAGTATCCTTCTGTTTCAGGCTTCTGTCACTAAACAGTTCTGAGATTCTTCCATTATCGTTGCATGTACCAGTAGTATATGGTTTTTTATTGCCATGTAGAATTCCAGTGTATTAATATACCATGGTCGATCAGTAAAGACTATTTAAGCAATTGGATACTTGTCTAATTATCTAATTAACCATCTTGTAATTTTCTTAAAAACTTGTAATTACCCTAAAAGTAACATGCCAACATTGGCCTTGTTGCTCAGGCCAGAAACCTAAGAATCATCCATCTTTGTCACCTCTCCCCATACCCTACTTGCAGTCTAATCAGGAAATTCTGTTTATTCCTCTTTCATAATTGTGGCCTGTATCCAGCCATTTCTCTCTTTTATATCTGCTGCCCAGAATTTTGCACAAACCTTTCACTTACTTCCATTCTTCCCCCAAGGTCTGTGCTCTAGGCAGCAGCCAGAGGAATCCCTCCACAAACATCTCTCACGCTCTCAACTGGCTTTCCTTCTCACTTAAGAATAAAATATACGGGTGCCTGGGTGGCTCCTTCAGTTAAGCATCTGATTTTGGCTCGGGTCATGACCTCACAGTTCATGAGGTCAAGCCCTGCGTTAGGCTCTGTGCTGACAGCTCAGAGCCTGGAGCCTGCTTTGGATTCTCCCCCCCCCCCCCAACCCCCACCCCCGCCTCTCTCTCTCTCTCTCTCTCAAAATAAATAAACGTTAAAGATAAATAAATAAAATTGAATGTTCCGACCGTGGCCCTGCAAAGCCCTTATTTGTCTCCAGCTACCTCTTTAACCTTATTTTCTGTACCACTTTCCTTCTCTGACTCATCTTCAGCTGCTGTGGACCACTTGCTGTTTCTCTCTGCCCAGGAGGCTTTTAGCCCACACCCTCATTTCCTTCTGGTCTCAGCTGAAATGTCACCTCATGGGAGAGATTTTCCTTTATTTATTTTTTGAAGTTTATTTATTTATTTTGAGCAGGGGATGAACAGGGGAAGGGCAGAGAGAGAGAGAATCCCAAACAGGCTCTGTGCTGTCAGTGCAGAGCCTGAAGCGCCAGGGCTCAGTCTCACTGAGTGTGAGATCATGACCTGGGCTGAAACCAAGAGTCAGACCCTTGACTGACTGGGCCACCCAGACACCCCGAGATTTTCCTTTAATGACTGAATCCAAAAGGCTTGTCCTGCCTCATTTTTCTGGCCTTAACCGGTATTATTTTTCATACCACTTTGACTTTTCATTATTATAATTAGTTATTTGTCTAATAGCTGTCTGTCACCCCACTGGCCTCAGTGAAAGCTAGGACTTTGCCTGTGTTCTTTGCTGAATCCAGTGTGTTCTAGGCCTGTCATTCCCATCCTTCAAGATTTGGTTTTGAATTATTGAAAAGGGTCATTCTTTAGGACTTCTGAGCAGATTTAATGTTGATATTGCTTATCAATTTCTAACTATAATATAATATGCAAGTGGCTGGTTCTTAGATGTTAACATCATTCTGTTATGGCCTCTAGGCATTGGTTCTTTTTATCCCCCACCTTTTTTTGCAGTTATTAAAGAGAATGCATGTGCTTAATTTTTAAAAACGTCTATTCAGACTTATAAAAAGAAGTAGTAAACATATAGTACCAACTCAAAATTTTGGATTATTCCACACTGCTACTAACTGTTCCAAATTAAGACATCTGGTGACTGGGGAAGTTTGGTTTCTGTCTCTATTTGGTTAACCAGCTGGTTGTTCTGGAAAGGCAAACACAGTTAATTGTTCTTGTTGAAAGAAGCAGGGCGTTCATAGATTTACTTCAAAGCGTGACTTTTCGGTGGAAGATTTACTTGAGAAATTAGACAGCGCAGGATGTTACTGAGAAAAATGTCTTTGTTTTTAAAAAGATACTTGAATGTTATATCTGGAACTTGATACTTGAATGTTGTATCCCCGACTGCATGAGAAAGTGTGTGTGTCATTCCCTCCTCCCCCTCCCCCTTTTCCTTGGTAACAGATTCCTGCACTTTAAAAACTCTGCTTTCTCTACGAATTTTAGTGTATTTAATGCATGAGATGCCATATGTTGTTGCAGCCAGTATCTTTGAACATTCCTGTGAATAAGAATAGCATATTCAGACTCACTAAGCAGGATTAATTTACAAAGACATTTAGTCTCAGTCATTAATGAATATGATATTTAAAATTACATCGAAGTTGTAGCAGATGTCAGTTTAGCATACCTTCCACTCAATATTCAGCACTTCTTCCCAATTGAAAACAAATGGCTCTTTGGCAAATTGTTTCAAAGCCAGTTCTGTGTTAGTTTAAAATACACACACAAATTTGTCTAAATTTTTGACATAAACGTTTTCTGAGAGATGTTCTGCTGAAGTTAAACCAATGCATACTTTTTATCCCAAGGTATTGTTTCCTCTAAGACATACTGATACTGAATAGGAGTGACTGTTACTATTTCACTCTTCCTGGTTTTTCTGAAATAAATATTAATAACCAGCTTCCTAAGTTTTACTTGTGCAGTTTTGCTTCAGATAGGCTGACATTAGGGGCGCCTGGGTGGCTCAGTCGGTTAAGCGTCCGACTTCAGCCAGGTCACAATCTCGCGGTCCGTGAGTTCGAGCCCCGCGTCAGGCTCTGGGCTGATGGCTCAGAGCCTGGAGCCTGCTTCCGATTCTGTGTCTCTCTCTCTCTCTCTCTCTGCCCCTCCCCCATTCATGCTGTGTCTCTCTCTGTCTCAAAAATAAATAAACGTTAAAAAAAAAATTTTAACAGATACGCTGACATTAGATATGCTTGATAACTAATAAGCTTCTTTAATATCCAGCATAGAGATTTTTGTGGCTCCCATTAGATTTTTCATGTTTGCTATTAATATATGACAGTAGTAGCTACTCCTTCCAAGTGCTCTATTAATATAGTCTGTCCCCTTTTTAAAAAATAACTATGATATATGCTTACTATACAGCTAACATCATCTACCCATATTGTTTTTAAGTTTATTTATTTTGAGAGAGAGAGAGCATGTGTGCACGCACGCACTAGTGGGGCAAGAGCAGAGAGAGGGGCAGAGCCAGCACAGAGCCCGACATGTGGCCCAAACCCACGAACCATGAAATCATGACCTAAGCCAAAGTCAGGAGGTAGACACTTAACCAACTGAGTCACCCAGCCGCCCCCACCCTTATTTTTTAAAAATATGATATGTACTTAGGATGCCTGGCTGGCTCAGTTGGTAAAGCATGTGACTCTTGGAGTTGTGCGTTCAAGCCCCACACTGGGCATAGAAATTACTAAATAAATAAATAAAATCTGATGTATACTTATTATACATACGTCTATGAATAATGCACATATATGTATAATGTTACATATCTGTAGGTGTGCCTTATTATAGGGGAAGTATAATATAGGAGTTAATACTGTGGGCTCTGGAACAAGAATGCTTGAGTTCAGAAACCAGCCTTACTGTATATTAGTTGTTAATTATTAAAAATTTTAGCAATATATGGGGTGCCTGGGTTGCTCAGTTGGTTGAGCGACCGACTTTGGCTCAGGTCATGATCTCACAGTTTGTGAGTTTGAGCCCCGTGTCAAGCCCTGTGCTGACAGCTCAGAGTTTGGAGCCTGCTTCGGATTCTGTGTCTCCCTCTGTCTCTGCCCCTCTCCTACTTGCGCTCTGTCTCAGTCTCTCTCTCAAAAATAAATGAACATTAAAAAAAAAATTTAGCAATATAGAAAAGTACTAGAAAGACAACACACACCCCCATGTGCGTGCACATGTACACATATGCACTCCAGATATTTGAAATACATTTTACGAACGTTATTCTGGAGATCTTTCTGCACATATATACAGATAGAGTGAGCAGAAATGTGCATAGGAATGATTTTATTAAAATGGGATGGTATATTATACATTTTCTCTAAGTAGTATTACATTTAATGTGGATTTAATAAAAAATAAATAAAATGTAAGTGCTGAAGGTCTGGTGTTTCTTTAGTATAAGAAATTAATTGCCCTTTTATTTTTAAGTTTATTTATTTTGAGAGAGAGAGAATCCCAAGCGGGCTCTGTGTTGTCAGCATGAGCCCAATGTGGGGCTCAGTCTCATAAACCACGAGATCATGACCTGAGCCGAAATCAGGAGTCGGTCGCTTAACTGACTGAGCCACCCAGGCGCCCTCCCCCCCACTTTGGATTTCACCTAAAGAAAATGTGAATAGTATTATGAGGTTGGGGTCATTTTGTTTTTCAGTTTTTTAAACTATATGTTTCAGGTATCTACACAACTGATGGATATACTCAGACGTAGGTTTTTCTGGTGAGCAGGTAGCCTTTCATGTGATGACTGGAGGGCTCACACCCTTTCATTTTATGGCTCAACCAGAGGGCTCTGAAGTCCTCTGCATCCAGCCAGCAGTTAGGTGAAGAGAAGGTGAAGACACACCACGTCCGGATCACCTGGCCCAAACATGACACGATGTACTTCCACTTGCAAAAACTAGTCACTTAGACTGAGGCAAACCTTGGGGGCCCTGGTCTCTGTTTTCTCCTCTGAGATCCGTACCAAGTCCTGGGTATATCCCACTCCTGTGAGCTGCTTCTCATTTCCCACAAGTAGCATAGACTTTAGAAATACAGTAAGCCCTAGCAGCCCTCTTTGCTGAGCTCCTGTGGTTTAGTAAGTAAGGGTATTTACTTCTTAGAGTGTTTCTGAGGTTGCCTACCTTCCTCCTCAATTGACTTCTTTCCAAATCTGGGAGTGTTAGATTTTATTTTTTATATTTTTATAATGAAAAGAGAGAGCTGACTGGGGGAGAGGTTGGTGGTGGCCTTCATGACTGGCCTGAGTTATCTCAGGTCTGGAATTGAGACTGACATAAGAGCTTTTTGGCATAGCAACATTCCTAGCACGTATGTATGCAAAATCCTTTCTTATTCCTCCAAACGTCCATGATGTGTATCAAGAACATTTTAAAAAAGTGTTTTTTGAATAAGATTAGGTTTCTAGAAGAGTTGCAAAGATACTACAGTTTCTATATACCCTTCACCCTAATGTTAATGTCTCCAAATCAAATTTGATAACATTTACCCAAACTAAGAAATTAACACTGGTACAATACTATTGACTAAACTATACAGTTTGTTTGGATTTCACCAGCTTTTCCACTAATATCCTTTTTCTGGTCAGTCCAGTCAAGGATACCACATCCACATTTAGTTGTCGAACCTCCTTAGTCTCCTCCGGCCTGTGACAGTCTCTCAGATCTTGCTTATTTTTCATGACCTTGAAACTTTTGAAGAGTACCAACCAGGTGTTTGTAAGATATCCCTGAATGTAGGTTTGTGTGATGTTTTCTCATGATTCCACCGGGGTGATGGATTAGGGGGAAGAATACCACAGAAGCGAAGGATCTTTCCCATCATGTCACACCAGGGGGCACGTGACATCAACACGATTTAACCTTCATCAGTTGGGTAAGGTGATATCTTCCAGGTTCCTCTACGTAAAGTTACTATTTTTTACTCTTTTCATACTCTATTCTTTGAAGCAAGTAATTAAGACTAGTCTGTACTGGAGGGGAGGAGAATTAAGCTCCACCTCCTGGAGGAGGTATATCTCCTTAAATTAGAATTCTTCCCTTGTTTAAAAAAAAATTTTTTTTAACGTTTTATTCATTTTTGAGACAAGGAGAGACAGAGCATGAATGGGGGAGGGGCAGAGAGAGAGAGAGACACAGAATCTGAAACAGGCTCCAGGCTCTGAGCTGTCAGCACAGAGCCCGACGTGGGGCTCGAAATCACGGACCGCGAGATCATGACCTGAGCCGAAGTCGGACGCTTAACCGACTGAGCCACCCAGGCGCCCCTCTTCCCTTGTTTATTTACTTATATAGGCGTTTATTTTTATCCATATGGATTCATGAGTATTTTATTCTTGAGATTATAATCCAATGTAACCGTTATTTTGCTGTTCAAATTAGTCTGGTGTGACCAGTGGGAGACCTTGGCTCTTGTGCCTTATTTATTTGTTTGTTTGTTTGTTTGTTTGTTTATTTATTTATTTATTTATTTATTTATTTATTTATTTATTTATGTATTTAGCACTACTTTTCTTTCTGGCATTATTTGATGCTCTCTGCTGATCTTGAATTTTCCCTGCCCCAGACCTAGAATCAGCCATTTGTTCAAGGAGCTCAAAGGGTATTTTTAATAGGTTAGATCTTAAGCTTTTCTGACTAGTACCTAACTAAAAGATAAACTTATAGCAGTGAAACTGTATCGTCTTATAAAACATGTTGAAGTTTATTTGCTCTTTACAAGTGTATTTTTCATTATAAGGTGAAAAATAAAATCTTAAAAAGCACCAGCTCAGTTTGATATATTAGTAGTTTATTCAGATTTGAGAATTATTTGTTTGATACTAGTGTTCATGAAATTTTGCATATTGATTCATTTTTTTAAAAAAGTTTTAATATAAAAGTAACTGAGACTGCTTACCTATTTTAAAACCTTTAAGAATTATAAATTTTTAAAATTTGAATGTAAAATGAAATAAAATGAATGCAAAGCACATGAAAGTTCATTAGAAGAAAGGAAATTAACATTTGTTGCTTATTTTCTTAATGCCAAGAATTGTGCCCTCTAATACTTCTGTGTTCCTGTATTCTGTGATTACCCCTGTTCTTATACTATATTGTAATTGTTTACTGTTCAGTCTCCTAACTTCTTTTTTTATTTATATATTTATTTATTTATTTATTTTATTTAAAAAAATTTTTTTTTCAACATTTATTTATTTTTGCGACAGAGAGAGACAGAGCATGAACAGGGGAGGGGCAGAGAGAGAGGGAGACACAGAATCGGAAACAGGCTCCAGGCTCCGAGCCATCAGCCCAGAGCCTGACGCGGGGCTCGAACTCACGGACCGCGAGATCGTGACCTGGCTGAAGTCCGACGCTTAACCGACTGCGCCACCCAGGCGCCCCTGGTCTCCTAACTTCTTAAAGACAGCAAATATGTTTTTGATCTGAATCTCCAGCATTTAGCATAGTACTTAGCCATAATAGGTACTCAATATTGAGAGTGTCCATTTTTATCTCCACGTTATTTTTTTTTTTTAATTTATTTAAGTGATCTCTGTATCCAACATTAGGCTTGAACTTATGACCCCAAGATCAAGAGCTGCATGCTCTTCTGACAGCCAGCCAAACACTGCTTTATCCCTACTTAAAGATGGGGAAACTGAGGCTTAGAGAGTTCAGGTAATTTGTACTATGATGACTTTGCTAGTTTTATGGCAGAACAAGAGCATGAAATTAGGATGTTTGATTCTTTTTTTATTTTATTTTTTTTAAGTTTGTTTATTTTGAGAGTGAGAGAGACAGGTGGGGACAGAGAGGGAGGGATGGAGGGAGAGAGAGAGAGAGACAGACAGAGAGAGAGAGAGAGAAAGAGAATTCCAAGCAGGCTCTGCACTAACAGCGCAGTGATGCAGGGCTCGAACCCATGAACTGTGAGATTATGACCTGAGCTAAAACCAAGAATTGAATGCTTAACCGACTGAGCCACTGGGTGCCCCTGATTCTTTTTTTTTTTTTCCCTTCTAATTTTTAATTTTTTTTTTTTTTTTTTTTTTTTTGAGAGAGAGGGATAGAGAATCTGAAGCAGGCTCTGTGCTCAGCGGGGCTTGATTTCATGACTGAAATCATGACCTGAGCTGAAATCAAAAGTCAGATGCTTAACTGACTGAGCCACCCAGGCACCCCAAAATGTTTGATTCTTTTTCTTTTTTTTAATATTTATTTATTTAAGGGGGGGGCGGGCGAGGGGCAGAGAGAGAGAGGTAGACACAGAATCTGAAGCAGGCTCCAGGCTCTGAGCTGTCCGCACAGAGCCTGACGTGGGACTTGAACTCATGAGCTGTGAGATCATGACCTGAGCCGAAGTCAGATGCTTAACTGACTGAGCCCCCCAGGATGTTTAATTCTTAAGCCTATTGCTTTTTCTGTTGTACCACACTCACAGTTTTTTGATAAGCTGAAAATAACTTCACTGCATTATTTTCAAATTGATAATCTCTGAAAGTATTCAGAAGAAACTGGCAATATTTGTTGCCTTCAGGGAGAGGAAAGGGGCTTGAGGACGAGCCAAGACATTAGTTTTGGAACCTTTTGAATTCTAAACCATATGACTATTTTAGATATTAAAAAATATAAATACATTTAAAAAATATACAGAAACTTACCAGATGGAGTTTTACATTGTTTTTAAACATTGTATCATTTCAGTGGTTGTTTTTTTATTTTGTAGAGCAAATATAGATTTGCTCTGTATTAATGGTAGGATCCCTGATTCTAAAGATATCATTTATAGAGTCTTCTGGGAAGTTTTTTGTGTATTTTATTTTTTCCCTTTATTTTTGGACAAGAAATTTGAAAGATGGGGTGTAGGAGAGGATAGATGTTTTAAAGGGAACAGAAGATCAAGGTCCCTTTGTTCAGTGTGAATGAAATTTGACTTCTTAAAATATGTTCCCTAAATCTTCCTTTATAGGAGCCTCTTACCTTAAGTGAGTACTCGCTGATACACCCAAGACTTTATTTGATTATATTTAATTAGTTAGAGTGGTTCCGGCTGCATTAATAAAAACTCTGCTACAAACTGACTTAAATAGAAAATGTAGAATCTCATTAACATGGACTAATGGAAGAAAAGTTCTTCCCATCAGTTGAATTGGGTCCGCTTTAGAATTAGTGTTGCACGTCTGAACAAATTATAGTTGGAAGGAGAATACTGAATAGATTGGCAAGAATATAAGTTTCTGAACCAAGGATAGAATTAAAAGGATAGAATTACTGGTTTAAAAGGATAGAATTACTGTTATTGGTTTAGGCTAATCAGGATCTGCCCCTGGAGCTAGGGTCAAGTCTTCAAACCATGTTGATGCCACATGGAGGAGGGAGAGAAGGATGAGTTGGAGAGGTTCCATCATACTGTCCACTAGAGCTCCTTAACTGCCTTTCAAATAATATATGATGTATAAGGGACCCTCCAATCCTAATCACAACTTTTGAGGAATGTAATTGTTCATGCTGGCTGATGGGTGCATATTCTCTACTCCATACAAATTCCATAATAAGAAGTTTAAAAAGGAAGAAAAGGGGGACACAGAAAAATAATGAGTAAGTGATGGTTGCTTATTGTAATATTTTTCCAGGCCAGTATGTGTTTTTTTAATCCTCCTGCTCCCTTTCTTTCTCCGCTGCTTATATGTGGGGTTAACACGTAATTCCCCCTCTCAAAGGCTAATAGGCATGTTCCTTAATTATAGTTGACATTCAGTACTTATATTGAAGAGCAACAGCATAGTATTAGAGTGAGCACAGGTTCTCAGGTTTTTGAAGTTACAACTTGGGTTTCGAACCAAACTCCCCCCACATCCTCACCTTAGTGGCTGTGAGAGCATTGACAAGTACTCAGTCCCTCGGAGCTTCAATTTCCTCTGTAAAATGGGTATAATGAGTTCCTGGGTGGCTCAGCTGCTTAAGCGTCTGACTTTGGCTCAGGCCATGATTTTCATGGTTCGTGAGCTGGAGCCTTGCCATCGGGCTCTCTGCTGACAGCACAGAGCCCGCTTCAGGTCCTCTGTCTCCCTCCCTCAAAAATAAGTAAACATTTTTAAAAAATGAGGATAATAATCCCTATCCTGTAAGGTTAAATGATTATGATTAAAAAAAACAAAAAACTAGTAAGTTGGTAGCACAGAGCCCAGCATTCGTTGAACTCCAGTTATGATTATTTTCTTCTCTGTGAGGCTCAGTTATCCTTGCCTAATTTGATAAATGCAGTAGCATTGTAGCATTGTAGTTAAATTGTAAGTGTAGATTGTGAACTTATTAATGCCCATTCCTGAATGCCTTTTCCCCATTAAACTTTTCCCTACATTTGGGACATTTGCCAGACCTCTGCATCCCAGTCATCATAGCTAATTCCTTATAGTAAGTGGGCAATACTAAGTTTCAGCTGTGGGGAATTAAGTTTTTCTGACTCAAGTCTGATAAATTGTCTCAAAAGAAAACTAGTCTTATGTCCAACATATACTTCCCATACAACTGTTACTCTTCAGTAGTAAAAGTATAAAAGCATATATGTTTATGCTGTCAAATCTTTCACGTATGGTGAACATTCATACCTGCAAGATAGAAATACATGTATTTTTTTTTTTTTAATGTTTATTTATCTTGAGAGAGAGACAGGGAGCACAAGCCAAGCTCGGAGGGCCAGAGAGAGAAAGAGAGAATCCCAAGCAGGCTCTGTGCTGTCAATGCGGAGCCTGATGCTGGGCTCAATCCCACGAACCGCGAGATCATGACCTGAGCTGAAATCAAGAGTTGGACGCTTAAACAACTGAGCCACCTAGGTGCCCCAGAAATATATGTATTTCTAAGGATACCTCCATTTCTGATTTCATGCAAAATAATATGCAGAAGACCTTTGGTATAGTCCTTTCATAGTCAATAGTTTCTTTTCTTTCTTTCTTTTTTTTTTAGTTTTATGGTTTTATTAACACAAATATGATATGCACATAAGCTGTCTATTCATTTTCTTCGCTGCACAGTCTGGCATTGGGATTCGTGACTCTGATGGCCAACTGAGCTGCTCTTTCCACAATGGCTTTATGGTTCTTGGAGGAGACCTTGTGAGCAGTCTCTGCACAGTAAGATTTGTTGCACATCAGCAGCACCTCAAGCTCCTTGACATTGTGGACTAGGAACTTCCGGAAGCCACGGGGCAGCATGTGCTTTGTCTTCTTGTTGCTCCCGTAACCAACGTTGGGCATCAAGATCTGGCCCTTGAGTCTTCTGCGCACTCTATTGTCAATGCCTCTGGGTTTCTGCCGGTTGCGCTTGATTTTGACATGTCGGTCTGACTGGTGCTGGATGAACTTCTTGGTCCTCTTTTTAGCAATCTTGGGCTTCACCAGAGGTCTGAGGACAGCCATGATGCCAAGTTACAGATGGCTGCCACCCCATAGTCAATAGTTTAAGAGATGTAAAATATATGTTATTTTCTTTTTTTGCTTTTTATTTAAGTGGAAAAGAAAGCTACTTCCTCTTCCATTATAGAAATATTTAAGCTAGGCTGTCCTTCAGATTTCATACTTAAACTTAGCCAGCTTAGAATAAGAGCAATACCTAGTTGCAGCTAGATACGTTTGGGATGCACTTCATATACAGAAAGAACATTTTATTGGTTTTATTTTAATAGGAAATAAAGTGAAATAGTATTTTAATTGATTAAAGAACTTAAATCTTATTAAGACACAAGTGATGAGGAATTCATACTTATGTTTAGGGATTTTGCTATTAAGTAAACAACTGTTAATTATCTCAGGACAATTTTTATTATTTTTTAATTTGAGAGAGAGAATCTCAAGAATCCCACAATCCTGGGATCATGACCTGAGCTGAAATCCAGGGTCGGACGCTCAACCGACTGAGCCACCCCAGTGCCCCTAAGGATAATTGTTGAGATAAGAGATTGGTCAGCACTTCCATCTAATGTGTTCCAAGATGGCAGTTCGTCAAGAATTTAATATTCTTACCCCCTTAAAACTCGTCCTGAGATGTTTGTTTTATGTCGTCTTTATAAACATCTTCCACCCTCTGCATCATATTCAGACGTGAGAACTCTGTATCCCAGCAAGAACCACAACAGCAGGTTTGAGGTCCTGCCGTTTCCTGATCTGCACTAGGTGGTTCAAGATGAGATATTAGTAATTGTTCTACCTCCGTTCTCAGCATCCTTAGGCCCATATTTAAAGTGGCTATGATTGCTAGCTAACTGTAACAGGCAATCTTTGTAAAATGAAGAAAACTTCTTTTTAGCCACGCATAGCTTTAGACTTTACTAAACTTCCATTATCTGGATCTCTTCTTAGATTGTCTCACCTCACCTGTGTATGACTCCAGAGCTGGGGCAGTATCTCCCCCCTTCCCCCGCCTTTTTTGTACATTCCTTTTTCTGTTGTTCCCTTGTGGCTTATTTTCATTTCTTTTCTCCTCCGTATTCTTTAGTACTCTTGTCTGTCCCCTTCTTTTTGCACCCCTTTCCACTTGGGTGTGTGTGTGTATATATGTTGACATAAGAAAGGCTCACGCGGCTGTCACTAGCCTGTTGAAATCTAGAATGCTAATCTTCCTTTTATGCATCTAACAGAAACAAATAGAGAAAAATTATGGTTAATCTTGTGTGTTCTTTTCATATGTTTTTGTTAGATTGAATCATATGAGGTTGTCAATATTGTTTTGATCTACAGAAATAGATTTAACTTAATACTTCACTAAGCATCCTGCAGCCCAAAAGTAGGATTTGGAAATTGTTTGGATGAGAGGCCTGAGCAATGAGAATTAGATATCGCAGAGGTTCTGGCTTAACTGAGTAGATGAGAATGCTGTCATGCTGTTAATACCGTCGACCAAAGTGGAGACAATTGTGAAGTGTACATTGTGTTTGTTTTTAAGGGGAAGGCTTGGTGGGGTTGGGGGGGGGGCATAAATAATCACTTTATTTTGGGGTGTAGTGGGATACAGTAAGGAGAAATGGCCAGTAGACAGAAATATAGATTTGTAAATAGATGAGATCATTAACATGTAGTGGTGCTTGAAATGTGAATATGACAGAAGTTACCCAGCGAGAGTATAGAGTGGGAAGAAAAGAGATCCTATGGCTTCTCTTCAGGACTGGGAAGTGGGTCATGCCAAGAAACCTCAGATAAGGGCTATACGTAGAAGAAAAAGTATATATCATCTTAGAATGATTCATTCGTATGTAAAATTAAGAATTAACTACCTAGCCTTGGAAGGTTATATTTCAAATATGATTCACTTGCATATGAATGTGTTAAAACATAAGTAGAGGTTTTCATGTTTCCCCATAAGAGATTGAATTATTTTACTGTTTGTATCTGTGAATGAATATAAGCTCTATAGTTTGAGATTGTTGTAAGATATACCTACCTTACTTCTAATATCTTTCTTCTTCCTTCTCCTCCCTCCCTTTTTCTTCCTTTCTTCCTCTTCCTTCCTTCTTTCCTTCCTCCCTCCCTCTCTCCCTCCCTCCATTCCTTCCTTCCTTCTATCCTTATTTGAACAGTGTATCATGTGGACAACCACTGTGATTATTATCATTGCTACAGTCTTAAAGTGTTAAGTTCGCTGTAGTATTTAATCTGGGGCCCGCTCTGCCTGTCCCATCAACCCCCAGAATCCGTTGAATTAAAGCCACACAGGGAACTTTTCCAATGTGAAACAGACTCTCCAGGCAATGTACTGGAGGGAAGGAGTACAGCACTACTGTTCTGCTTGAGAGCATGGTCATAGTCCTACAAATTACTGTTAGCTAAAAGGCATGATAAACTTGGTTATTTAAAATTCTCATCAACCTAGGACACCTGGGTGGCTCAGTTGGTTGAGCATCTGACTCATGATTTTGGCTTAGATCATGATCCCAGGGTCATGGGATTGAACCCTGTTTTGGGCTCTGTGCTGAGCATGGAGCCTGCTTAAAATTAAAATTCTCTCTCTCTCTCTCCCTTCCCCCTCTGCCTGTCTTCCCTGCTTGTGCACTCTGTCTCTCTCTAAAATAAAAAAATAGCAGTGTTTGAGTGGCTCAGTCCATTGAACAGCTAGCTGACTCTTGGTTTCAGCTCAGGTCAAGATCTCACAGTTTGTGGGTTTGAGCCCTGCATCAGGCTCTGTGCTGATAGCTCAGAGCCTGGAGCCTGCTTTGGATTCTGTGTCTCCCTCTCTCTCTCTCTCTCTCTCTCTTTCTGTCCCTCCCCTGCTCTCGTTCTGTCTCTCTCTCTCAAAAGTAAACATTAAGAAAGAAAGAAAGAAAGAAAGAAAGAAAGAAAGAAAGAAAGAAAGAGAAGGAAAGAAAAAAATAGACAATCTAGCGTGGTCATGAAGAGCACAGTCCTTGGACAGAGTGCCTAGGTCCACATTCCAGCTCCACCATTTACAAGCTACTACAGCCTGAGAAGTACTTCTCCAGAATTTCATACTGGGAACCCCTGTTGTATTGTTTCCTATTGTTGCTGTAACAGGTTACTACAAACTTGGTGGCTTGAAACAACACAAGTTTATTATATTATAATTCCGGGGTTCAGAAACCCAAATTAGATTTCACTGGGTGAAAATGGTGGTGTTAGCCAGGGCTGCATTTCCATCTGGAGGCTCTAAAGGGGAACAAGTCTTGGCCTTTTCTAGGTTCTAGAGGCCGCCCACTAATTTTTTTGTAAATGTTTATTTATTTTGAGGGGGAGAGAGCAGCAGTGGGGCAGAGACTCCCAGACAGGTTCTGTACCGTCAGTGCAGAGCCCTACTCAGGGCGCCATCTCACAAACCGTGAGATCGTGACCTGAGCTGAAACCAAGAGTTGGATGCTTAACTGAGTGAGCCAACCAGGCACCCTGGGTCCAGCCACTTCTTGACCTTCTTCACCCAAACCAGCAATGTATCTTTCTGTAGCTGTAACGTAGCAACACCTATCTCTGATTCTCATCATGTTCTGCCTCCTCCATTTACTTTTTTTTGTTTTTAATTTTAGAGTGGGCGGGGGAGGGGGGGAGAGAGAGAGAGAGAGAGAGAGAGAGAGAGAGAGAGAGAGAGAGAGAGAATTTTACGCAGGCTCCATGCTCAGCATGGAGCCCGACATGGAGCTTGATCCCACAACCCTGGAATCATTTCCTGAGCTGAAATCAAGAGTGGGACACTCAACCACCTGGGCCATCCAGGTGGCTCCTTCTACTTTTAAGAACACTGGTGGGGAGCCTGAGTGGCTCAGGCGGTTAAGTGTCCATCTTTGGCTCAGGTCATGATCTCACAGTTTGTGGGTTTGAGCCCCACGTTGGGCTCTGTGCTGACAGCTCAGAGCCTGGAGCTGCTTCGGATTCTGTGTCTCCCTCTCCCTCTGCCCCTCCCCAGCTCTTGCTCTGTCTCTCTCACTTAAAAATGAGCATTAAAAAAAAATTAAAAAAAAACCAAAACACTAGTGATTACATTGGCTCCACCCAGCTAATCCAGAATAATCTCCCTATTATAAGATCAGCTATAAGCACAACTCAGCACAGAAGCCAAATAATCCAAATGAAATGAGCAGAAGATCTGAATAGGCATTTTTGCAAAGAAGACGTACAGATGGCAAATGAATACAGGAAATGATGCTCAACATCACTAATCACCGGGAAATGCAAATCAAAACCACAACGAGATATCACCTTACACCTGTCAGAATGGCTAGAGTCAAAAAGACATGAAATAACAAGTGTTGGTAAGGACGTGGAGAAAAAGAAACCCTCATGCGCTTTTTTTTTTTAATTTATTTTTTAAATAGAGATAGTGTGTGCAGGCAGGGGAGGAGGGACAGAGAGAAGAGAGGTGAGAGGAGAGAGAGAATTTTAAGCAGGCTCCACACTCTGCACAGAGCCCAGCTTGGGGCTTGATCCCAAAACCTGGGATCATAACCTGAGCTGAAATCAAGAGTCAGGCACTCAACCGACTGAATCACCCACGTGTCTCCCTCACATACTACTATCGGGGGGAATGAAACTGGTGCAGCCACTGTACAAGACAGTATGGAGGTTCCTTTAAAAATGTAAAATAGGAATACCAAATGACCCAATAATTCTACTACTGGGTATTTACCCAAAGAAAATGAAAACCCTCATTTAAAAAGATACATGCTCCCCTGTGTTTGTTGCAGCATCATTTACAATACTACCGAGCTACAAAAAAGGGAATGAGATCTTGTCATTCATGACAACATGGATGGATCCAGGGGCTATTATGCTAAGTGAAATAGGTCCAACAGAGAAAGACAAATACCATATGATTTCACGTATATGTGGAATTTTAAAAACAAAAAGCAGAAACAGATCATAAATACACAGAACAAACTGATGGTTGCCAGAGGGGAGCGGTGGAGAGAGGTAGGCAACATGGATAGAGGGGAGTGGGAGATAAAGGCTTCCACTTATGGAATGAGTAAGTGACAGAGGTAAAAAAGCATGGGGAATATATATAGTCCGTGGTATTGTAACAATGTATGGTGACAGATGGTAGCTACACTTGGGGTGAGCATAAGATACAGACTTGTGAGTCACTGTGTTGTACACCTGAAATTAATGTAACATTGTGTGCCAATTATACTTCACTAATTTAAAAAAGTTTTTTTTAAAGGTCAGCTGATTAGCTGCCTCAATTCCTCTTTGCCAGGAAACCTCTAACATTCACAGGTTCCAGGGATGAAGGCTTAGACATCTTTGGAGGACCACTTTTCTGCGTTCACAACTAGATTTAAATTCTAAAAGTTACACTAAGGCAGCTAGGGCCAGGAGAAGATGATCCCAAAGTGGAGAATGCTGAGAATTAGGAGTATGACCAATAATTGAGTTTAAGCTGAAAGGAACTGCTGAGCAACACATATATATGTTGTAAAATTCTCTTACTGGCATAAAGCATATATGGTAGATTCAGTATTCAAGACCGATTGAATCAGAAGGAGGCAACTAAGTTTTAGCCATATCATGGCAGGGAAAGATTAAAATATTAGAATAGATTTTATTTTTTTTTCTTTTGTTTTGTGCCAGCCCTAAAAGGGAAATGTTCTTGATTTAATCATAATTTTGAGAAGCTTTGGGTTTAATTTTAATTCTTTGTATTTTTCTTACAGATTTGTACTGCACTTTGAATGCTCCTCCTGACATGGAGAGGATTGAGGAACAATTCGCTAACCTGAACATTGTTAAACGTTCCTCGGGGACTACAGAGCCTACTTACCTGCTGGGTATAGATGCATCAAAAACTGTACAAGCAGAAAAAGAAAGCTTGATCGCTGTTTTATGTTCTAACGGATCAATCAGAATCTATGATAAAGAGAGGTTATACATACTACGAGAATTTCGTGGCTATCCTGGACTTCTCAATGGAGTCAAATTTGCAAATTCTTGTGACAATATATATTCATCATGTACTGACGGCACTGTAAAATGTTGGGATGCTCGATTAGCCAGTGAAAAACCTGTCCAGCTGTTCCAGGGTTACCCTTCCAATATTTTCATTAGTTTTGATATCAGCTGTAATGATCACGTCATTTGCGCTGGTACAGAAAAAGTTGATGATGATGCATTGCTGGTATTTTGGGATGCAAGAATTAATTCTCAGGATTTGTCTACTTCTAAAGACCCACTTGGAGCATATTCAGAGACACACAGTGATGATGTCACTCAAGTACGCTTCCATCCCAGCAATCCCAACATGGTGGTCTCTGGTTCAACTGATGGCCTGGTGAATGTATTTGATATTAGTATTGATAATGAAGAAGATGCACTGGTTATGACCTGTAACTCTGTTTCTTCCGTAAGCTGTATTGGTTGGTCTGGGAAGGACTATAAACAGATTTATTGCATGACGCACGATGAAGGATTTTGTTGGTGGGATCTTAATCATCTGGATACTGATGAACCAATTACACGTTTGAACATCCAGGATGTCAGAGAAGTAATTAATGTGAAAGGAGGCATTTTGGACTATTTGGTTGGTGGCCTGTATCACGAAAAAATGGACAAATTGTTTGTTGTTGGGGGAACAAACACAGGAATTATTCACTTACTGAGCTGTACTACAGCAGGATTGATTCATGTGACCAGCCTTCACGGAGGGCATGCTGCTACAGTCCGTTCTTTCTGTTGGAATATGCAGGATGATTCTTTGCTAACCGGAGGGGAAGATGCACAGTTGTTACTTTGGAAACCTGGAGCATTAGACAAGACATTTACAAAGAAAGACAGCATGAAAATAGCATCCTCTGTGTACCAGCGAGTTCGAGTTCACAGTAATGATTCTTACAAGAAAAGGAAGAAGCAGTGATGTGATGTTGGGAGCTTCCTTGAAAGGTTTTATAGTCGCAAGTAATTATCTTTGTGTTCTACCTGTGATAGATCTGTTTAAAGCTCATATGTAAAAACAAGCCAGTTAGCAAACAATCCTGGAAAAACGCTGAAAATGGTTTAATTCAGGTCTTCATGTATTCTAAAATTATTTTTTTTAAAGCTGCCAGTTGAGTATATAATCAGTGAGTTGAAAGTAAAATTACATTCCTCATTTTTAAAACCCATCTGTTGAGTTAGTAAATGTTGGGTTTAAGAAATAGCTTTGATAAGGACTTTTTAGAAGTAGATGGCTGATATGACTTTAAAAAATCAGGTGGTTTGAGCTATATTTTGTAAGCTCAGTTTTTTACATTTTAAATCATCTTCATTATTTATAAAACCAAATCAGACTGTTTTCTGTCAGAGCTCCTACTTGCTTAATACACATAGATTATGTTGGAGTATTTAAATGTAAATATTCTAATGATTCTAAATAGTACTAAGCTTTTTTAGAAATAAAGTGATTTGCATCTATTTAAAAATATATATTTAGTAAATATTTGCATCTATATTTTAAAATGGTTAAATAGTAAGCAGGTATTTCATTGAGGAAAAAGAAATTATCTTGCAAAATTCATTTTGGGTCCGTGGAAATACAACAATGAAAGTATAATAGCAGAATGACTTTTTTATTTCAAAGTAGTCTATTATTTTGTGATAAAATTTTCTTTCATAGTGCTTTATCCATATTTTTAAACATAAGAGCCCATGGGGAGTGGGGGCAAGAGTTGGCCGCCAGAGCTTAAAGGGGGACACCACCATAATCTAATTTAAACGTGAATTTTTGTTTACTGCTAATTTTTTCATCTTTCTACGTATTTTTCCAAGGTATCCTAATAAAAAGCTGGTCACTCTAAAGGTTTAGTATGTTCTTACGTTTAATTAAAAATAAAAATGTCTTTTTATGGATAAAAATATTTATAAAAATATTTTAGAACGTTTTTATCTTTTGAACTAAAAATATGCTTGAAAAATACAAGCATTACTTTAGAACCTTTTACATTTCTCTTTAAATGTTAATAGTGACTTATCTCTGCAAGTAGCAGTGGGGGAACTTTTTATTCCATAGAACAATGCAACTTCTATTTAGGTATGATCTTGCTTAACTCACTTGAGACTGAACAATACGCATAGTTAAGTCACTCTTAAACATATTCAAAATGGCGTCTGGGTGGCTCAGTCGGTTGGGCGGCCGACTGCGGCCACTGCGGTCTGTGGGTTCGGACCCCATGTTGGGCTCTGTGCTGGCCGCTCAGAGCCGGGAGCCTGCTTCCGATTCTGTATCTCCCTTTCTCTCTGCCCTTCCGCTGCTTGTTCTCTGTCTCTGTCTCTGTCTCCGTCTCTCTCTCTCTCTTTCAAATAATAAACATTTAAAAAAATTTAAAAAACATATTCAAAATAGATAATTCTTATTTGGAAAAATTCAGCTCTTCTTGCTGTTGTTCAAACCATAACCCGGTGGTTAATTCTGGACTTTATTCTTTTCCCCTAACCAGTCGATCACCAAATCCTTTGCCATTCCACCTCCTAAAATCTGTCTTCTGTTCTTTTGCCTTTACCCCACCACTATCGCCTTAAATAAGAGTTTCATCATTTCTCACCTAGATTACAGACCCTGTCTCTCCAGTTTGTTCTTCCCACTGTTTCTAGGATGACCAGAGAAAACACAGATTTGATAATGCCTCATGCTGCTTAAAATCTTTGGTACATTTTGATCTTTTGATGGAGCAAGCACTATATAAAAATGAAAAACCATATTTCTAAGATACTTAGGATTTGAGAGAGTGCTGACTATGTAAGTAGAAATGCAAGAGACCTTGCATGTATAACACAACAGGAAATGAAACAGTTATCAAAACAGTATAAGCTTTCAAAAATATTTAAAATTTAAAAGTAATTAATAGAGGGGTGCCCGAGTGGCTCAGTCAGTTGGGCATCTGACTTCGGCTCAGGTCATGATCTCACGGTTGGTGAGTTCGAGCCCCGCATCGGGCTGTGTGCCGACAGCTCGGAGCCTGGAGCCTGCTTCGGTTTCTGTGTTTCCCCCTCTCTCTGCCCCTCCCCTGCTCATGCTCTGTCTCTCTCTGTCTCAAAAATAAATAAAAACATTTAAAAAAAATTTTTTTTAAGTAATTAATAGGGTTGGAAGATGGAGATGAGGAAATGTCTTTGAAAGTAGACCCTCAGGGGCGCCTGGGTGGCGCAGTCGGTTAAGCGTCCGACTTCAGCCAGGTCACGATCTGCGGTCCGTGAGTTCGAGCCCCACATCGGGCTCTGGGCTGATGGCTCGGAGCCTGGAGCCTGTTTCCAATTCTGTGTCTCCCTCTCTCTCTGCCCCTCCCCCATTCATGCTCTGTCTCTCTCTGTCCCAAAAATAAAATAAACGTTGAAAAAAAAATTAAAAAAAAAAAAAAAAAAAGAAAGTAGACCCTCAAAGAGACAGCAAGTGAGAGAAAAGGCAAAAGCCACAGAAAGTAAATGTAGGGGTCTAATATCAGACTATCGGTGTTTACAATGTGGAAAAAACGTTTTTAAGGGAGTGGGAGGGATTATTAAAACGAAATAACATTAGAAGCTATCCCCAGAACTTTGTCTGTAGATTAGAAGGCCAACAGAGTGTCAAATGTAATGAATGAAAAAGACCCACACCGAGGCATAGCACAGTGAAGTTTCAGAACTCCAAGAAGAAAGAGAAAATTGTAGAAGTTTCCAAAGGGAGGGGAGAAAAATACAATCATTAGGTACAAAGATAACATGTGCATTAGACTCTTCATTAGCAAATCTGGATGACACAAAATGCTGGATCAAAGTCTTCAAAGTCCTGACTTAGTTTCCTGCTATCTGAACTTATGCTCTCCAAACTCATGAATCAAGTAGATGACCGTAAATCTTTTTGAGACATCCTTTACTAAGTGAATGTTTCCTATTTCCTCTCTGAAACTCAGGAACCAAATTTACTTAGCTAACCAGAATATCCATGGCTAAACAGACTCATTGGCCACTGTGGAATTAAAAGATTTGGATTTCAGGAGATACTTGCCTTTTCAACCTATAATTCTGCAGGTCAAATTGTCCTCACATGTGAGGTTTAAAACAATTTTTCTTAAACATTTATTTATTTTTGAGAGACAGGACAAGACAGAGCATGAGTGGGGGAGGAGTGAAGAGAGGAGGCAGGGGCGGGGGGGGGGGTGGACACAGAATCTGAAGCAGGCTCCAGGCTCTGTGCTGACAGCACAGAGCGGGGCTCAAACCCACGGACCACGAGATCATGACCTGAGACAAAGTCAGATGCTTAACCGACTGAGCCACCCAGGCGCCCCCTCACAGGTGAGGTTTAAAACACTTTCAGACATAAAAATTTCAGACTTTACTGTCTGTGGAGCTTTTTAAAAAGGATACTGAAAGATGTACTCCACAAAGGATAAGGGAGAAAATCAAGGAAGACAAGAGATACCAAGAATCAGGGCACCAACCCAACATAGTGGCAGGATAACAGCCTTATAGCAGGCCTGCAGTATTGAGTCCAGGTCGGAACAAGAGGACATAAGCTATCAGGAGGGAGATGTCCAGGGAGGAAAATAAACTTGACAGAGGTTTCCCAGTGCATTTGACCATGTGGAAAATGGTTATGTGCCTTAAACTCACCAATTGAAAGAAACCCTCATATTGAAAATGATTTAAAAATAAAAGTTTTTAAAAGATTAAAAAATAGAGGCTCCTGGGTGGCTCAGATGGTTAAGCATCTGACTCTTCAGTTCAGGTCATGATCTCACGGTTGTGAGATCGAGCCCCATGTCGGGCTCTGTGCTGAGTGTGGAGCCTGCTTAAGACACTCTCTCTCTCTCTCTCTCTCTCTCTCTCTCTCTCTCTCTCTCCCCTCTCTCAAAATATAAAAAATAATCTTAAAGGGTTAAAAAATAAATACTTTCAGTGGTGCCTGGATGGCTCAGCTGGTTAAGTGGCCAACTCTTAATCTCAGGATCATGAGTTCAAGCCCCCTGTTGCACCCCACATTGGGCCCCACCCTGGGAGTAGAGCCTGGGTGGCTCAGTCGGTTAAGTGCCCGACTCTTGATTTCAGCTCAGGTCATGATCTCATGGGTTTGTGAGTTTGAGCCCCACGTGGGGCTCCGCACTGACAGTGCGGAGCCTACTTGGGGTTCTCTCTCTCTCTCCCTCTCTTTCTGCCCCTCCTCTCTCTCTCTCTCTCTCTCTCACTCTCTCTCTAAGAATTAAATAAATTTCCAAAAAAAATAAAGACATAGGTTTTAAAACTTGAAGAATGAAGAAAGGCATACCAACCCCCAGAATGGGAGAAAATATTTGCAAATAATATATCACATGAGAACTTGTATTCAAAACATTTTTTAAAAATGTCACCACTCAATAAGAGAACACAATTTTTTAAATGGTCAAGGGTGTGAATAGACTTTTCTCCAAAGAAGATACAGAAATAGTCAATAAACACACACTAAGATGCTTAGCATTATTAGTCAGCAGAGAAATGCAAACCAAAACCACAATGAGATACCACTGGGTATCTATAATGGGATGGATATAATAAAAAAAAATGTTGGTGAGGATATGGAGAAATGGAAAGCTTCATATTCTGCTGTTAGGAATGTAAAATAGTTTAGCTACAGTCTGGCAATTCCTCAAACAGTTACTATTTGACCCAGCAGTTCCACTCCTCAGCTTTTGCTGAAGGGACCTGAAAATATAAGTCCACACAAAAACTCGAGTCCACACAAAAATTCACGAGTCTTCGTAATAGCATTGTTCATAATAGCCAAAAGGTGGAAACACTCCAAATATCCATCAATTGATGGAGGGGTAAATTATGGTCTGTCCATACAATGGAATATTATTCAGTCATAAAAAGAAAAGAAGTGCAAATACATGCTACAGGTTCGATGAACTTTGAAAACATGCTAGGTAAAAACAGCCGCAAAAGACCACGTATCATAGGATCCCATGTACATCAAATGTCCAGGATAGTCAAGTCTATAAAGAACACATTTGAGTGGTTACCTAGGGCTGAGAGGTGGAGGGGAAATGGGAGAGTTGGATGATTTGGAGGGGAAGGGGTGGTGATGAAAATTGATGGCGATTTTAGTTGCACAACTCTAAAAACCAATGAATTGTACACTTTAAATAAACGAATTGCACGTGAATGTTACCGACATGAAACTACTACCAAAAAAAAAAAACAAAACAACTATTACCAAAAAACTGTTTGTCATACCAGACAAATATGAACCAAAAAGCCAGGGTGACAGTCTTAATAGTTGAAAAAATGGAATTTAAGGCTAATACAACCTTAATTCCAAAGCCAGATGAATATGAAGAAAAAAGTGAATCCACTTTGTTTAAGAATATATATTCCCCATTAAAAATATTAGCTAACCAGGGGCAGCTGGATGGCTCAGTTGGTTAAGCATCCGACTTCAGCTTGGGTCATGAGCTCACAGTTCATGAGTTCACGCCCTGTGTTGGACTCTGTGCTGACAGCTCAGGGCCTGGAGCCTGCTTTGGATTCTTTGTCTCCCTCTCTCTCTGTTCCTCCCCTACTTGCACTCTCTCTCAAAAATAAATAAAGAGTCAAAAACAATTTTTTTAAATAAAAAATATTAGCTAACCAAATTGAATGGTGCATTTTAAAAAATATGACTAAGATGTATCTCAGGATGACTCAACATCAGAAAATCTATGACAGTAATAGACAAAAAGGGGGAAAAATCATGATTATCTTCATTGAGAGAAAAACGCAGTGTGGTTTTGCACCTATTTATGAAAAATGTAATATCATGCTATTGAAAGAATAGTTTTTTAACTTGGTTAAAGTTAACATATCAAAATCCAGGGGAGACATTATTCTTAGTGGAGAAATGTTAAATTAAATACATTCCCTTTAAGACCAAGACTCAGGAAGTCTATCACAATAGTATGAATTCTGGCTAATACTATAAGGAAAGAAAAAGTATGACAATGTGTATGGATTGGAAGAAGAAAGAGGAAAAAAAAAACTCCTTTGCAAATGATATACACCTAGAAAATCCAATATGCAAATGACCTATACCTAGGTATATACCTAGACTTGTGTTTTCAATTGTCTTTGAACTATTAAAAGAGATTCAACAAAGTTGCCAGGACAAGGTCAGCCTACGGAAATCTAAAGGATATTATTTTATGATAGCAGGAAATGTAAAAACTATCAAGGAATTAACAGAAATACCCAAGATCTATTTAGAAAAACTTTAAAATTCCGGTAAAGACATAGAAGATGTCCTAAGAAATACTCCTTGCTTCCAATGATGATAATATTTTAAAAATGACCATTCTGAATTTAATCTGAAAAATCAATATAATCCCCACCAAATTCTAGTTGGATTTTTTTTTGAGGAACTGAAACTTACTTTAAAATTTGTATGGACTAATGAGGTCCACAAATAAAAATAAACTTAGAAAAGGGGAACTTTCTCTACCAGATATTAAGACTATCGGATTCCACAAAATCATAGAAAAACTGTGATGTGTCCTTAGAACAATGTTGATGAATAGAGCTCAGAGAGCATGGGTATATAACAACTTAATACCTTAGAAAGGTGACAATGTAAAAGGGAGTTTTTTATTAGATGGTATTGGGAATAGTAGGTCACTAGATGGGGAAAAATAAAACTAGATTCCTTTTTAAAAAAATTTTTTTAACCTTTATTTATTTTTGAGACAGACAGAGACAGAGCGTGAACGGGGGAGGGTCGGAGAGAGGGAGACACAGAATCTGAAACAGGCTCCAGGCTCTGAGTTGTCAGCACAGAGCCCGATGCGGGGCTTGAACCCACAGAAACGCGAGATCACGACCTGAGCTGAAGTCGGACGCTCAACCGACTGAGCCACCCAGGCGCCCCACTAGATTCCTTTTTAAAAAAAATTTTCGGGATGCCTAGGTGGCTCAGTCGGTTAAGCATCTGACTTCAACTCAGGTCATGATCAGTGAGTTTGAGCCCTGCGTTGGCTCTGTGCTGACAGCTCAGAGCCTGGAGCCTGCTTCAGATTCCATCTCCCTCTTTCTCTGCCCCTCCCCCCCTCACACTCTGTCTCTCAAAAATGAATAAATGTTTAAAAAAATTGTAAAAAATTTTTGTTTAATATTTATTTTTGGGAGAGAGAGCACAAGGGGGAAGGGGCAGAGAGAGAGGGAGACACAGAATTGGAAGCAAGCTCCAACTGTCAGCACAGAGCCCAACTCGGGGCTCGAACCCACGAATCATGAGATCATGACTTGAGCCAAAGTCCGATATTTAACTGACTGAGCCACCCAGGTGCCCCAAAACTAGGTTCCTTAAATGGTAGATTTAAACGATAAAAGATGAAACCTATAAATTTAATACGAGGAAGTATGGGAAAATGCCTCTGTGGCCTGCAAGTGGCAAATGACTTTCTCAACTTCAAAAGTATGAAGTATAAGGCAAAAAAGAAATTCTACATCAAAATTAAGCATTTCTCGTCCCCCCAAATCTATAGATAAACAACAGGATGGGAGAAAATATATTTGGTATCAACAAGTGGTTCCATTAGACTATAGACGGCATTGTAGATCTATATGGGAACACAGTGGCAATGGGAAAATGAGCAAAGAATATGCAAAGGCAAATTTCAGAAGAAACTAAAACGGTGGCCAAACTCCCTAGAAATTAGAGAAACAGAGACTCACAAAAATCACTTCATCCCTTTTAGAACTACAAAAATTAGAAAACTAAATGATGCCAAATGTTGGAAGCATTTGGGCATATAGGAACCATCCTGTACTGGTGATGGGAATGTAGGCACAGAGGCAGCTATTCTGGAGAGCCAACACATGTGTGTTGATGTACTCTCTGACCTAGCGATTGTACTGCTTGGTGTAATATCTCAAAGATATTTTCATATAGGGCCATTACTGGGCATCATTTGTGATGTTATAGCGTTGGAAACAAAGTGGACATCCATCCCCGAGAGACAGGATAGGTAAAAACGTGTCGGTTTACACAATGAAGTACTCTGCAGTATTTACAAGCCACAGTTGAGATGTATACTGGGCCATATGGCTTGATCATAAAAATATAGCATCCAATGAAAACAGCAGGAAACCATGCATGTGTGGGGAAAGCCATTTATATAAATTTAAAATATACAAAGAGCTTCACATTTTGCACAAACACAGAAAAGTTGTACATATTAATGACAATGGAGTGGTTGTGGGTATTGGGGAGAAGGGACTGGAAGTAGATTTAGAAATAAAAGAGGAGGGGCGCCTGGGTGGCTAAGTCGGTTGGGCATCTGATTTCGGCTTAAGTCATGATCTCGCGATTCGTGAGTTCTAGCCCCGTGTCTGGCTCTGTGCTGACAGCTCAGAGCCTGGAGTCTGCTTCAGATTCTGTGTCTCCCTCTCTCTCTGCCCCTCCCCTGCTTGCGCTCTGTCTCTGCCTCTCAAAAATGAATAAACGTTAAAAAAATGGATTAGAAATAAAAGAGGAATGCCGAATGAGCGAGGGAGGGAAGGGAGAAAGATAGACAAGAAATTTTAATGGGAAAGAAAAAAATCACGTTCAAAGGGTATTACAAATCGGTTGGAGAGTTTAAGAACTAATACCAGCCACTCAGAAAGCCATGCATATGGGCAGGGGTGGAAGATTATTTTTAACTCCATAAGGTAAAAAATTGTGTAAGAAAAGAAATGCACTCAGTGCACTACGTAACTCTTAACCAGTGAATAATATTTATGAGGTCATAATGATGTAAGCACAGTGCTGATTTAATCAAACATTGTAAAACTATCGAGAGCAGGGAAGAGACAAGGAAGAGGTGTGCAAGTGTTGAACTACTACTCCCATAGTAGAAAGTCAATACTCTTTCTGTAGATAAATCAAACAAATAGCACTACGAACACATTATTTAGAAGCATGTAAGTAAACTGCCTGCCAAAAAGCTAAACAAAGTGAAAGGGATTCCCTTCCAGAGAAGAGCTAGGCAGGAGAGATGGGGGAGGAGACTGCTGTTTTTGTTCTTTGATATTTGTTATGTACTTACCTTGTGTACTCTGGCTGCAAATACCAGTTCAATTCAAACGAACCATATAAGGAAACTAATACCTCACATAAGTTCAGGAGTGGAACATTTCCAGGGTTGGTTGTTAGGAAGAATGCAAAT
Source organism: Herpailurus yagouaroundi (assembly GCF_014898765.1). Taxonomy (NCBI): domain Eukaryota; kingdom Metazoa; phylum Chordata; class Mammalia; order Carnivora; family Felidae; genus Herpailurus; species Herpailurus yagouaroundi. The sequence goes on along the minus strand of NW_024412396.1, from coordinate 39,142,590 downwards.
TCTTTCCATTTTTCTGCTCTGCCAATCTTCATCTTGTCAGCTTCAAGTTCACAAGATTGCTATAATCGGTAAATGATCACATCCACATTCAACAATGCCCAATGGAAAACAGACTGTTTCTTCATCTGTGATCCTTTTTATTAATGATCACACACACACACACACACACACACACACACACACACACACTTTCTGAGAAGCCTCATAGCAAGTGTCATTGGTTGGAATTTCATTATGTGCCCGTGCCTAAAATAGTCACTAGCAGGAGAAATGTGATCGCCACCAATTGGTCCAATCGTGATTCATTGCCTGTGGGGCTGAGAATAACATAGGCTCCTCTGAAGCTTGTGGGTTCAGGGAAGGATATAGAAATTAGATTGGGGTTAATGAGTAGTTGTTGACAAGGTGGCCACAGTGTCTCCTACAGGTACTACTTGACCTTGGTCATGTGTATGTATTTCCTCACAATATTTTTCATCTGAACATTGACTCAAATAAATGTAAGATATTTGTGAGGCAATAATTCGCCCGCACTGTGTTGCTTTTCCCTAATCACTGTGCACTAAATGCAAACTATTCTACCTTTACCGGATGATTGTTTAGAGGAGAGGTCGACATTTTACAAAAATTAAAAGGCAAAATTGAAAAATGTGAGTCAGATGATATTTGTTGTCCTTTCGGCAAAATTTATATAATCTTGTGCCACGGCAGTCAGCAATGTCATATTGAATCAATTTACTATTCAATTACTGACCCATTTTACTAATCCATCTCTCAGATCCACACTCCAACTCAATTATCTAGCTTTGAGATTACTCACACATTATGCCTTTTGCACTTTAGCACTGCCTGGGTTTTGTGCATTTCACTGCCCGTTCTCCTTTTGATCATGTAAGGGGTCAGAATTAAAATCATATAACTTTGTAGCGCCATCCTCCTCCTTCATTCTTCCCACCTCACACTTTATGCATAAGCAAAACAAACAAACAAAAAACAAACAAAAAAAACTACTTGAAATCCTTGAATGCATCATTGGTTTCATTATCTGAAAAATAGAGGGAGACAAGAGGAAGAAAGTCCTGTCTTCCATTATCTGTTCTCTCTTTCCATAGTTATCAAACTCCAAATCATAGATGGCGATGTAATATCCAGAATAAGGACTATTTCCCAGAGTATTTTACAAGTCTTTGTGGTTACAAGACTATGTTAGGCGTAATGAGGTATATGTGGAAACTTCTAAGAATCTGCACAAAATGACGGTTGTTGAGTTCCCTGTGTCCCCTCTCCTGCTGTCTATGGATGTGATAGCTGGAGTTCTAGACAGCATCTTGGACTGTGAGGGAGGATAAAGGCCATGACTAGCTTCTAGACTACTTGGCTAAAATTAGTCTGGGACCCTGAGGTTTTGTAAAGAAAGAAAGAAACTGCTCTATTGTTTAAGCCACTGTTATTTTATTTTATTGTTTTAAGCTTATTTATTTTGAGAGAGAGAGAGAGGTGGGGAGGGGCAGAGAGAGAGGGAGAGAGAATCCCAAGCAGGTTCTGTGCTGTCAGCTCAGAGCCCAACGTGGGACTCAATCTTACAAACCGTGAGATACATGAACTGAGCTGGGATCAAGAGTCAGATGCTTAACCGACTGGGCCACCCAGGGTCCTCAAAAACCATTGTTATTTTAAGTCTGTGTTACAAGCAGTGGAATTTAATTGATAGCATTGTTTAAACGTTTTAAGATTGTTGGCAATGTTACATGAGCTGACCCATGTAAAAGCTCTGAGAACAGTGGGAGTAAAATAAGCACTAAGCAGTATTTATATATGTTATGCTATTTCCATGCTTTGATAAAGTTGCTTCCTCTGCCTGGTAGTTTGTTTCACTCCTGTTTGTCCTTATGACCCAGATCAATCATTTCCTCCTCTGTGAAACTGTTTCTGATCCTTCTTTCACTTTATACTAGCGCTTAATCTTGTGTTTACCTTTATAGCAACTTGGATATTTTTATTTACACATTTGTCTCCCTACTAAACCTCTCTTCCTCATTAAAAAAAAAAAAAAAAAAGACAGCAAGAGTTTTCTTTCTTTCTTTCATTTTTTAAAGATTTTATTTTTAAGTAGTCTCTATACCCAATGTGCAGCTGGAACTTGCAACCCCAAGATCAAGAGCCACACACTCCACCAACTGAGCCAGTCAGGCGCCCCTAGAGTTGTCTTTCAAGAAGCACATAAATTTCATGGCTCACATAGATTCTGATAGTGCCCCTAAACCTATGACAATATTCAATTTGCCAGTCTGGCAAACCACCACATCCTGATGCACACAAGGAGATGCCACAAAGGAGAAAAGAGGGGTGGTGCCTGGGTGGCTCAGTCGGGTAAGCATTGGACTCTTACTCTCGGCTCAGGTCATAATCTCACAGTTTGTGGGTTCAAGCCCCATATCGGGCTCTGAGCTGACAGCACAGAGCCTGCTTGGGATTCTGTCTCTCCCTCTCTTTGCTCCCTGCCCCCTCATGTTCCCTCTCCTCTTTGTTTCTCTCAGAATAAATAAATAAACTTAGAAGAAAGATACTGACGCACCCCGAAGTTCCCGATGCATGCCAAAGATTCCTGTGCACCAGTCCTAGAGGAGACATATCTTTCCTCCCCTCTCCTGGCCCACTCGTTTGATCAGCTGAGATACATATCTGTTGGGCTGGGCACTGTAGTGGATGATGCTGGAGAAAGAGGTTTGGGCTGGGCACTGTAGTGGACGATGCTGGAGAAAGAGGTTTGATCTCTGTCCTCCAAGAGTCTGCGATGTGCTAAGAGACACAGAGTTTCAAAATAATAACAATAGAAATATGAACAGCGTGCAAACTAGGAAGGAGGAAACCATTCATTCTGTTCTGAGCACAGGTTAAGAGAAGATGATGCCCGGAATCTATTTTGAATGAAAACTAGTTTACCCGATAGTCTGGAGAAAGGGAAAAAAGAGCAACAGAAGATAACTTGGTCAGAAGGAACAACATGTGCAAAAGCGCAGAGGCATAAGATACGTGCTTAATTTTCGTCCTGAGCATCGGACTCTGGTCCTTCCCAAGTTTCTGTGCAAACACATTCCTGAAACGTTTCTTAGGGTGATTTACCTCTGCAGATGGCTCCCTGCATCTATTATGTCTTGATTTCTCACTGTTTTAATTCTGAGGACAATGTTGCCCTGAGCTGTTGTCTAGACTCCATACCACGAGGTGTGGCCAACGTGGTTAATATTATTATTCTAAAGAAGCTCTCCTCGGAGCCACTTCAAGGCCCCACCGTTGACTCACCCTGCAGTTGTGGGCTTTAAGGAGCTCTTGCCTCTTAAAAGGCCCATTCTTTTCTCTGACATTTGCAAGACTGCCTTGGAAAAACTTCTTGGTTAGTTTTTAGCTACTCATTTCTAGTTAACAGCACATTTGTCAGTTTTCTACCTTCTGTCTTTAGTACCTAGCCTAGGGGCAATGCTGCATTAATTTAACTTGAGTCTGGGTTTTTTTTTGTGTGTGTTTTTTTTTTTTTGTTGTTCCAGTAACTTCCCTCGTTGATTAAAGTAGACTGTATGAAGTTGCCATCTGTGCCTTCATTTCTCTTCTCTAGGACAGAGGAAAAGCTCCATATAGCCTTAGGGGCTTTACAAATAATGCAGCTTGGCCCAGGAGTTGAATGAGATCCAAACAGGGGGTTTAACCAAGTGGTCTTTTCCCTGGAGACCCTCAGTAGCTCTGATTCCCACAGCGTCCTGAGCCTGGTGTCATTGTACTGCCTCTTGGCTGGATGGAGCCGTAGCACTCTGCCTGGCAATTCCTTTTAAAGTTGGATTGAATGTTCTACCAGCCTTGAAGGCTGTTCCAGATCCACGCACTATCTGTACGCACCTGCCAGGGCAGTTCTCTCCCTGCTTCCACAGGACTCAACACACATGCCTCTGCTGTTACACGTTTCGTTTCCATTTCTGTCTGTTCTGTCTGGTGTATGTAGCCATCAGCTTCCTGCCATTAGTATTGACCAAAGCCAAAGAACTGAATTAAAAAGAAGGCGGTGTCCCGTCTTGCGAATGCCCTTTCTCTTCACAACAACCTGCTTACTTGGTTGGCCACAGAGTCTTGGATTGAAAAGGCCTGAGTGCTGATTCTCAGCATCCATCCGCCGGCAAATACGCTCATTAATAGATGCTCAGCTCCTCCTAGATGAGGATTACCGTGCTCTGCCCCCATGCGGTCTTTTTGTTTTCCTTTACTGCTGCATCTGTTGCAATGTGATCAGTCACTGGCCCTGGGCTCTAGGTTTGATCCCCTTCCTGGCTTGGCTCCCTGATGCAGACTTGGAGATAATCCTCACAAACAACTCAGTGAAATAGGAGCCATCAATATACCCATTTTACATATGAGGAAACAGAGGTTGACAGAGGTAAAGTTACTTCTGACTCTACAACTGGCCCAAGAAGCAGTGTCAGCTTTGTGAGGTCAGTGGCAGCCTACTTCGACTCGTGCCTGAAGACGAATATTCTGTACTACTTTCATCCTTGCTGGCATTTTGGTGGCTCAGGTATTTGCTTATGGAAGTAAGTCATATATGTTACTTTTAGTTTCGGTCCTTAGCCCACAGAATGATAGACGCCACATAAACTACTTTAAGTATGGTACGGGGTACTTTATTGGCAAAGCAACTAGATCACCGTTCTTAAGATGTGTTAACATGCCATGAGGAGCAATGTGGAAAACGTGGTAGAGTTTAGTAGGACTGGATAGAATGCCACAAATGAGCACCGTAGGGAAGACCAAGTCAAGGAGATCTATTCGTGGTGACAGAACAAGTATATATACATTTTGAGAAAGAAGGTGTTTTCCTGGTCATGAGAACAATTAAAACAATGTTAAATGTTTTACGTTTGCTTCCCTGTATTTGGTATTTCAAATCAACAAAATTTAAACTGAAGAAGAAGAAGGGGGAGAAGGAGGAGGGCAAGGGGAAGGGGAAGAAGAAGGAGGAGGAGGAGGAGGAGAAAGAGGAGAGGGGGAGGTAACTGGCTCCTGTTAATGACGTCAGGGTTGTTTATAGGAGGCACCAGGTGATGTGGTTAAGAGTGTGGATCCAGCTGCCAGATTCCCTGGGTTAAATCCTGACTGTATTACTCTTTACCTCTGTGGTTTTGGAGGGCAAGTTACATAACGTTTTGTACTTTGGCTTCCTCATCTGAAAAAGTGGGGAAATAAATAGTCTTAGAAGAATTAAATGAGTTAATATATGTAAAGCACTTAGGACAGTGCTTCAGACATGAAAATTGCACCGTAAGTGTTATTATTATTTTTTATCAGCAGCAGCAGCATCGTTGAAAACAAGGAGCCAGATAAAATGAAGTCCAGACTCATTAGTCATTTTTTCACACCATTTTGTACTTGTGTTATGCTTTCCAGTGTTCAAAGAACTTTCATATTCATTATCCTGCGTGATTCCACCACCATAATACACTGTTGGCTGGTACAGCCAGTTATGCCGTCTTCATTTTAGAGATTCATTCATTTAGCTCTATTTATTGAGGCCCCTTATGTGCCTGGCACTGCTATGTGCTGAAAATTCACAGGAAACTTGTGGTTCCTGCTCTTTTGTTAATAAGAACTGTCTTGGGGAGTAGGTTTTGAGGGGGCCTTTCACTTTCTTTTAAAAAAATGGTTTTCTTGTTCTTTTTATTTTTTGAGAGAGAGAGAGAGAGAGAGAGAGTGTGTGAACGTAAGCGAGGGAGGAGGAGAGAGACGGGGAGAGACAGAATCCCGAGCAGGCTCCATGCCGTCAGTGCAGAGCCCAAAGCAGGGCTTGATCTCACGAACCATGAGATCATGACCTGAACCAAAATCAAGAGTCAGGAGCTTAACTGACTGAGCCACTCAGGCGCCCCTTACCCTCTATAGTTTGTTTGAATTTATATGATAAAATATATCACTTTTATGGTGGTAGGGGAAGAGTCTAATGGGAAGGCAGGCATGCAAATTACTAATCATAATACAATTGTCATTATGGCAGTATAGACAAGGGTCAGTGGACACATAGGAGTTCTAAGAAGAAAGTCTGAGTAGTGGCATTTAAGGCATGTTGAATAGAAGTTAGCCAAATTAAAAAAAGAAAAAAAAAAAGGGGGAGAAGGGCGTTCAAGCAGAGAAAGCCTGAATGAGTGTGGTATACCTTGAGGAAATTACATATCGTTCATTATTACTTGACACGGATAGAGGGGGGAAATGATATAAGGTAAGTAGGAGTCAAATAATGAAGGAATTTACTAGCCAGAGGTGGGTTCAGAGTTTGCCTGTAGGTGATGGGTGCCCATGAACAATTTTATGTTGGGAAATAACATGATCAGCTTTGTATCGTTCTCCTGGAAGTTGGCGGTGGAGACCATGAAAACTGATACTTTTCTGAAAGGCCAATACAGTCAAAGCAATACCAGTGTCAGAACTTAAGTCTTTTGACCTGAGATTAGCAGGTTTCCATTAAACTCTGCTGATTCCTCTATGAAGCAATATATAGGGGCACACTCTCTCTCTCAAAAATAAATAGACATTAAAACAAATAATAAAGCAATATCTAAACAAGGTCTCACTATTTACCGTATTGATCTGGCAGTGTGAATTTAAATTCATGACTAAGAGAATGGGACAAGATTTCACATAATCACCAGGCAACCTAACCTTCCCTTTCATCTCTTTTGGGAGCCATGCCTATTAGAAGATACTTTTCACTTGAATTCCATCTCCTCATTTGAATGGAAGAGGGCTTACATTTCATTCACTCTTCAGATATGTGCAGAGCATAATTTCCACTGAACCTAGAGGTTCTAGGGCCTCTATCCTTTAAAAGTCCATGCATTTTTTTGTTAGGTCTAGATTTAATTTTTACTGATACGGCATAATCCCATTTCCTCCAGTTCCTTTCATAAGGTTGTGAATCAAGTCCAAAGACGTATGGATAGCGGCCTTTGGAGGAGAGCTTGCTTTCTTTATGAGACACAATAGCTGTTCTCAGTTTGTTTAACCCTCTCTTCACTCCCACACCCCTCTCCTCATTAGAGGGCATCAGCCAGCCTAATGTGCAGCAAGCTGGTCAGCAGGAAATCTTCCACTTGGTGTGACAGTGCTTTTGCTGCCAATGTTCTCTAACCAGCGTCCATGCTGTCTGGCAGAAACGAAGAGAAATAACCGTCCTGCACTATTAACACCCTCTCTTGGCTTTTTCTACCTAGAGCTCTGTCCTATTAATCCAGTAAGACCTTATTAGAATTCCAAGGGTTTCCCAAGCTCTCCAAACCCTCATGGTTGGTATGATCCTGTATTACCATCAGAGCATTAGTCTGAATATATCCTAGAGATGGTATCATCCTTCTGGTGAAATTCCTGTCATTGAATGTCTCTTCGCCATGAATGTTTTAGCTCCTACTTGCTGGAACAAGAAGTGCTAATCTATTCCCTCTTATCAATGACAACACCCACTTCTAGGGGCACGTTCAATTTTTTTTTTAATTTTTTTTTAACGTTTATTTATTTTTGAGACAGAGAGAGACAGAGCATGAATGGGGGGAGGGTCAGAGAGAGAGGAAGACACAGAATCGGAAGCAGGCTCCAGGCTCCCGACGCGGGGCTCGAACTCGTGAACCACAAGATCATGACCTGAGCCGAAGTCGGACACTTAACCGACTGAGCCACCCAGGCGCCCCTAGTTCAATTTTTTTTTGACTACATCCAGCAACATGGTCTTTTATTCATGCACTCATTCCATTCATTGAACCATTTTTTGAAGGCTTATGATATGCCAGACACTGTGCTAGTTACTTGAAGTACAGTATTAAACAAAAGAGGTCCTTCCATCATGAATCCTCTCATCTAGTGCCCCTGATAACGGGGGGTCTGGGGTGAGGTGGGGGTAAAAGTGGAGAAGAGCTTGTTAACTGAGACTGGGAGGAAATGGAAGCATCAAAAGTTGCCAATGTTGTAATTGACTCATCTTAAGTAAGAAGTTCAAACATATTTTAATGGTTACATACAAGCATGACTGCTATTTTCCTTTTTTTAAGTTTGTTTGTTTGTTTGTCTGTTTGTTTAGAAAGAGAAAGAGAGAGAGCAGGGAGGGGCAGCAAGAGAGGGTGAGAGAGAATCCCAAGCAGGCTCCATGCTGTCAGCACAGAGCTGGATGCAGGGCTTGAACTCACAAACCATGAGATCGTGACCTGAGCTAAAGTCAAGAGTGGGACTGTTAACTGACTGAGCCACTCAGGCACCCCTGATATTTTCCATTTAATTAGAGGAAAGGCAATATGCTGTCTGTTAACATAATGCGGTAGAGTTTATGAGAATGACGATGTTTGTTTAGAAGTTAATACGGTTCCTCAAAAAATTAAATACAGAATTATCTGTCACATCATCTGTCAATCCCATTCTGGGTATATATCCAAAAGAATTGAAAGCAGGATCTCAAAGAGATATCTGCACGTCCATGTTCAGTGCAACATTACCCAGTTGCCAGGGGTAGAAGCAGCCCAAATGTCCATGGACAAGTGAACAGATAAAGAAGATGTGGTATACACACACACACACACACACACACACACACACCACTGGAATATTATTCAGCCTTACAAAAGAAGAAATTCTGACACATGCTACAACATGGGTGAACCTGAGTGAAATAAGCCAGTCATGGAAGGACAAATACTGTATGATTCCACTTAAATGAGATATCTACAGTAATCAAGATCATGGGAACAGAAAGTGGCATGGTGGTTGTCAGGGGCTGGAGGAACGGACACATGGAGAACTGTTGCTGGATGGCTGTAGACTTGGAGTTTTACAAGATGAAAGATTTCCAGAGATCAGTTATAGAATGATGTCATTAGAGTTAACTTCATCAAACTGTACCCTTAAAAAATGGTTAAGAGGGAAATTTCATATTAGGTGGGATTTTTTTTTTGCCACAATTAAAAATAAAATTAAAAAAAATTAAAGTTGGGGCGCCTGGGTGGCACAGTCGGTTAAGCGTCCGGCTTCAGCCAGGTCACGATCTCGTGGTCCGTGAGTTCGAGCCCCGCGTCAGGCTCTGGGCTGCTGGCTCGGAGCCTGGAGCCTGTTTCCGATTCTGTGTCTCCCTCTCTCTCTGCCCCTCCCCCGTTCATGCTCTGTCTCTCTCTGTCTGGAGATATAAATAAATAAATATATTTATATAAATAAATAAAAAACGTTGAAAAAAAATTAAAAAAAAAATTAAAGTTAACACAGCATGGAAGCAGTTGTGCGTTCGAGAGAATGAGTGGCGGATTGGGGTCAACCAGAAGGCTGGGGTTGCAGAGCTGACACTGCCAGTTCCTAGCTGTGTGACCTTGGACTTGCTTGCATTTAACCTCTAATCCCCAGCATCCACCCTGGTAAAATGGAGCTATGTCACCTACTTCAAAGTTTTGCAAGGGTTAAATAAGATGATGTGTGGGTAAATTAGCAAACCTTAAAGCGCTATGCAAATGTAAGGCATTCTGACTGCAGATGCTGGGTTTCCCTATTTTCTGGCTTCACCACTCTTTTCCTCCATAGTAGGGCATGGTGGGAATGTTGAGGCACCAGCTCCAGCTTCTCTTTCCATTTGTCCTGTTACTTTCTCTGCCTAACCTGGTTGCTGATCCTCTTACCAGTAACAGTTCTTCCTGACGTCTCTCCAGACAAACTCCATTGGTCGCCCGTTGTCTTATTTCAGTTAACTTGGTCATAGAATTGGAGAGACCACATAAGACATAGGAGAAAACTGAATAGCAGTGCAAGCTAGTGGGCCAACTTCTGACTAGGATGCTTAGAGTAGCTGGGACCCCAGCTGGCCCTTGATGGAAGGAAAGTTTTGAATAAACAAAATGATGGGAATGGAAGGAAGGGTTGGCATTCTTGATTGGAGAGAACTTCATGCGCAAAGTTTGTAGGGAAAAAAAATCAACAAGGAAAGTATTTAGTGGACAAGGCGGACACTGGCCTGCCGGAAAGGATGAGCCTAGAAGATGAGAACAGGTACAAAGAATAGGGGACTTCAGTAACAGGCGGAAGGTATTTGATTTTCTGCAGTGAGGGGGTTTAGTCATTTCAGTTTGAGAGTAGAGGAATGAGCTGTTGAATGGGAGTTTTAGACCCAAATAATTCTACAATAAAATCTCAATAGGTTATTTAGGGTACTCTACAAAATGACACTGAAATTCAACCAGATGAACCATTGGGTGAGAATAAGTAAGAAAAAGATTTAAAAGTATCATGAAAAAGGACCTGCCTAGTCAATGAACGATGGTGGGAAAATTGGTTATTTATTAAAAAAAAAATCAATTTAGGTTCCCATTTCACACATTATAGCAAAATTAATTCAAGTTCAATTGAACAGTTCAGTGTAAGAGACAAATAAAACAAAAATTAGAAGACAATATGTATAGATAAGTGTCTGCACTCTGAATAGGTAAGAAGTTTTGAGAATGACAGAATCTCTGATATGCTGCTGGTGGGACTGTAAATCGGTACAATCATATAGGAAAGCAATTTGCCCTGATCTTGTGAATTTGAAGAAGCACATACACTACAACCTGGTTCCACTTCTGGATATGACACACAAACTCGAGAAACCATACACAAAGAGATGTGCCTAGGAATGTTCTCAGCACCACTGTTCAAAATAGTAAAATGCTGGAAACAATCCAACCATCACAAAGCAATATAAACAAACTGCAGAGCATTTGGAAATGGAATACTATGTAGCAGTGAAAGGGGATAGTCTAAAGGATCTGTATCAACATGGTTAAATTAAAAACACATCATTCTGGGGCACCTGGGTGGCTCAGTCAGTTAAGCATCCGACTTCAACCGGGGTCATGATCATGTGATTCGTGAGTTCAACCCCCTCATCTGGCTCTCTGCTGTCAGCATGGAACCTGCTTCAGATCCTCTCCCCACCCCCCACCCCCCCGCCTCTCTGTCCCTTCCCTGCTTGTGCTCTCTTTCTCTCTCTCAAAAATAAATAAACATCAAAAAAAAAAAAAAAAAAAGCACATCATGTTGAGTGAAAAAATAAGTTACAGAAGATAACATACCAATTATATACAAGCCTAAAATATGAAAAAGGTACTACATGCTCCTTAGGAATGTGTACATATTTAGTAAAAGTATAACCTGTACAATATTTAGTATAAGTTATGTAAAAGTATGATATCATGGGATTAAAAAACACCAGATTTAGGGTCATGGTAACCTGTGAGAAAGAGGAATAGGATGGAAAAGTTTACACAAGATGCTTTCACTGTGCTGGTATTTATTTCTAGAACTCGGTGGTAGGTGCCATGGCTAGATGTTATATTCCTCATTCTGGGGCTTTGTAAGCCTAAGATGTTTTGTGAAATAAAATTTAAAGGTAATATATATTCTTTCTAAAAAATCAAAACAATATCTGAATATATAATTTAATCACTACCTCCAACCTGTGACCAAAGGAGTTCACTGCTAACAATTCTAAGTACATCCTTCCAGACTTCTTCTGGATATTTACCTTTTCTAGATATCTATATATTTCATACATCATGTCTTTTCTAATATAATAGGGTACTGCTTTACAAATAATTTTGTAATTCTTATTTTTTTTTTCCACTTAATACCATAGATACCTCTCCATATAAATACATATACAGGGCGCCTGGGAGGCTCAGTTGGTTTAAGCATCTGACTCTTGATCTCAGCCCAGGTCATGATCTCATGGTTTGTGAATTCGAGCCCCTCATTGGGCTCCTTGAATAATAGCGTGGAGCCTACTTGGGATTCTGTCTCTTCCTATCCCTGCCCCTCCCACGCTCTGTCTGCCTCTCAAAATAAATACATAAACTTAAAAAAAAAATACATACACAACTCCCTCATATTTAATTGCTATATAAGATTCCATGGCACGAATATGCCATAATTTTACTACACCTCGATTGATACATTCTTCGGTGCTTTCTATTTTTTGTTATTAAAATTATGCATTAAACACCCCTGGTGAACCTTAGAAGTGTTTTTGTTTAGAAAATTTTCAGGAGGAAGAATTTTTGAGGGAAAGGCTTTTTTAAGAGTTTTGCTTAGCAATTAAAAATGAAAGACATCTCCAAGGAATTACGGTATACTTCTCTATGTAAAATCAATACGTAAAAAATTCATCTAAGTGAACCACAAAAGCACTAAAACTACAAGAGAAGCAAAGAACTCCAATAGATAACTGTGGAAAAATGACATAAATGACTATTAGATGTGTGGAAAATATTTTAACTATTCCAGCTCTGTGATTGAAAAGATGAAAATGATACTTAGTTTCAAATATTTGGCCTGTACATATTTGGACAGGATGAGAAAGGAAGTAATAGTGTTGGCAAAGTGGCAGAAATTAATCAAGAACTTAAAAATGTTCATATTCTTAGGTTCGTTAATTCTATTATTATAAATTTAACTTGAAGAAATAAAGATGTTGTAAGTAGACAACCATTGGGTGTTATTTTGGGGCAATGGCTCCTTCTCTTCTTTTTCTTCCCCCAAACCCATGGAAACAGCAGAGAGCCCCCAACATTCATTTTATGCAACATGGCTGATAGCCAGACCACAGCTGACTGGAATAGGCATAGGTCCCTGACCTAAGCTGGGCCCTTGGTCAGAGCAGGGGACCCTACTAGAGATCTCAGCTGCTCTCTGAAATAAAGACAATGCAAACTTGAGAGCTAGATCTGCCATTTTGTACCACATGGCCTGTCCCTCAGAGAAGGCCCCTCTTCAGTGTGAGAAAAAAAAAAAAAAAAATGGAGCACAATCACAGCAAAAGACAGAAAGCAAAAAAAGACCTCAGGGTTTTCCCGTCCTGCTGCTAGTCCCTGCTTGCTGAGGCTAACTGAATCCCTGCCCAGAATTCCAACAATTCCCCGTCTTTGCTTACACGGGTTCCCATAAGTCCCTGGTAAGGCTCCTGCTGTTCTGACTCAACTGAGAAGCATGGATTCTGCCCTGTTCCTCAACATCCCAGCACACGGAGAAGGATCCCAGCTCTGAAGGTGTACGGGGGGAAGCCAAGGAGGGATGGAAGGAAGAATTCAATTCTGGTGGAGCACTTATTAATTAAATTAAAATAATTTGTGTGACTCATTTTGGATAGTTCCTGGTCCATAGTAAAGAATGCCTTAAACAAACAAACAAACAAAAGCAAACAGGGTGCCAAGCCAGGAGGGAATGAGAATTCTGAGTGTCCCAAAGTTCAGCTTAAATATCATTTCCTCTTTTTCCCTTTTTTTTTTTTTTTTTTTTTCCTATTTTCCCCTCCTGATCACAAGATTTTACACTGGCTCTGGGCTTCCATAATAATTAGCCCTTGATTATAACTTCTTATAAATACACCAGAGAGATAGTACTTATTATGTCTTACTCAGATTTGAATTTCCCCAGGGTACTTAAATGTTTGGAATGAATGCATTAGGGAACGATTAAATGCATTTATGAAAACTTGGTTAGGAAAGTTCTCCTATATTAAGTGTTTGAAAGGGCTATTGAAATGTGCTAACCATCATGACGATGAGGCTTTCTCTTGAGGTGGGGCACTTGCCATAGTCTGCCTATGAAACCAGTGAGTTTTAGTTAATTATAAACAGTTTTCTTTGAAAGGTCAAGACAGCTAGAATTTTATACTTTGAAGGAGTCTTTTCCAATGCTTGTTTTTCAAAACTACTTTTTCATAAATACTTTGTTCCAGTTGCCAACTGGTTTGTTAACCGAGTCACTAACCTTCCAAATCTGAGATTATATGCTTTCTTGACTTAGAAAAACCATCAAACAAAACAACTTCAACTACTTGAGGTGATTACTGCCATTATTCTTGTTTTCAAAGCTCTTTAAACCTAAATTCAAAAAAAAAAAAAAAATCTCTCATGAAGAAGGTTGACTTGGGTCCATACTGCAACCCAACTCTACCAGCTTTTCACCAAGACAGAATGAGGGGTTCTTTGTTATTTTGGAGAGAGACAATTATCAAGGGAAATGAGTGTGGAAAGCCTTCATGTTTTCTATCTATGCTACACAGCACTGTATACAGACCTGATTGTATAGATTTCCAGTGTGGGGCAGGAAGTAGAATAATTTAGGATTTCTGGACCTTTCTTCTAGTTTTAACTCCTTCCACTTACTAGATGTATAACCTTGAAAAGAAACTAAACTTTCTATATCTTAGTCTGCATCTGTAAAATGGGGCAAAAGTACCTACACCAACGTGTTGTGAGGTTAATACGTACAAATTGTCTGCCATAGTTTCTGGCTCATTAATGTTCAGTAAACGGGAGACCATGCTGCTGCTGATTGAAGACTTGGCCCATTGTTTCCACTTTCTTTTCTTTAAGATCTTGTGTAAGACATTTAACCTCTGTATCTTATAAATCTCTCCTTCTGCAAGACGAGAAAAGCAGTACCTTTATTTATATTCAATTCTTTCGACAAATCATTAGCAACCATGGACTTAAAGAGGCAACTTGGTACAGTGTAAAAAGGTCTGGCCCTTGGAAGAACTGGGCTCACATTGTGGTTCTATTAGTTACTGGCTGCGTGACACTGGATAAGTTTTCTGATCCTCACGTTTCATATTTATAAATTAGAATTACTGTGTATAACGGGGCCCCCGGCTGGCTCAGTCGATTAAGCGTCCGACTTCGGTTCATGTCATGATCTCGCAGACCATGAGTTCAAGCCCTGCTTCAGGCTCTGTGCTGACAGCTCAGAGCCTTGGAGCCTGCTTTGGATTCTGTGTCTCCCTCTCTCTCTCTCTCTGCCCCTCCCCTGCTCACACTCTGTCTCTCTCGTCTCTCAAAAATAAAATTTTTTTTCAACGTTTTTTATTTATTTTTGGGACAGAGAGAAACAGAGCATGAACGGGGGAGGGGCAGAGAGAGAGGGAGACACAGAATTGGAAACAGGCTCCAGGCTCCGAGCCATCAGCCCAGAGCCTGACGCGGGGCTGGAACTCACGGACCGCGAGATCATGACCTGGCTGAAGTCGGACGCTTAACCGACTGCGCCACCCAGGTGCCCCACGTCTCTCAAAAATAAATAAACGTTGAAAAAATTTAAAAAAAAATACTATGTATCTACAGAGTTAAGGTTCAAATTAAATAGTGCACACGAAAGTGAACTAACTTGCTATATGTATGTTCGCAGATTGTATATGTTGTATATGTTGTCCTTATTGGTTTATTTTGTTTTAATAACGGCACGTTCAGATTTAAGTATTTAAGTTTTCACCCTTTTTTGGTTGTCTTGCCCTTTTAGAACATTTTAGCAGTAATTTACCCTATGTTCATAGATTTTACTCTATTAATATCTTAAAAACAATGTCCTCTCTCTATAATGGAGAGATGAGAAAGAACCCTAGATGCAACATTCAACCATCGGCTGCATTTCCTAAAACCTGGCTTTGGTGTTTTAAAGGACACAGTAAAAATAACCTATTGAAGAGCAGTTTGCTAAGAATAAAGCTTATTTTCATGTTTGGTAGGTCACTGCACTGTCTTTCCTCGTGTAGGTGTATTCTAGGGGGACTTAATTCTGAAAGTATAATGCGTTTTTTTATTTATTACTATTATTTTTTAATGTTTATTCATTTTTTGAAAGAGAGAGCACAAGTGGGAGAGAGGCAAAGAGAGAGGGAGACACAGAATCCGAAGCAGGCTCCAGGCTCTGAGCTGTCAGCACAGATCCCAGCACAGGGCTTGAACCCACGAACTGTGAGATCATTACCTGAGCTGAAGTTGGACGCTTAACCCACTGATCCACCCAGGCGCCCTTTTTATTTTTTATTTTTGAGAGAGAGAGAGAGAGAGAGCATGCACAAGCAAGGGAGAGGAGCAGAGGGGAGAGGAGGAGAGGGAGAAAGAGAGAATCTTTTTTTTTTTTTTAACACTTATTTATCTTTGAGAGACAGAGCATGAGTGAGGGAGGGGCAGAGAGAGAGGGAGACACAGAATCCAAAGCAGGCTCCAGGCTCTGAAGCTGGCAGCACAGAGCCCGACGTGGGGCTCGAACTTACAAACCGTAAGATCATGACCTGAGCCGAAGTCGGACGCTTACCCAACTGAGCCATCCAGGTGCCCCATGAGAGAGAGAGAATCTTAAGCAGTCTCCATGCCCAGCATGGAGCCCAACTCAGGACTTGATTGCAGGACCCTGGGATCATGACCTGAGCTGAAATCAGAGTTAGATGCTCAACTGACTGAGCCACTCTGGCACGCCCTGAAAATATAATTCTATTTTATTTAATGTCTTAAAAAAAAAAAGTTTATTTATTTATTTTGAGAGAGAGAGAATGAGAGAGAGAGAGAGAGAGAGAGAGAGAGAGAACAAGCAGGGAAAGAACATAGAGAAGGAGATACTGAATCCCAAGCAGGCTCCACGCCATCAGCGCAGAGTCCAAATCGGGGCTCCAACTCATGAACCGCGAGATCATGACCAGAGCTGAGATGAAGAGTTGGACGCTCAACTGACTGAGCCACTTAGGTGCCCCCTGAAAGTATAATTCTTAAGAATATCTGCTTTGAGTCTTAAAAACAAAAGCCAACAAATAAACTAGACTTGATGAATTACAGTAGGAAAGAATTCCTGGCAGGGTCACTTTAAATGATTGCCTTTCATGCTTAAGATTAGATTTCATCTAAATATTTCATTTAGTTCAACTCCTAGAAAACCCCAGATCCTGGGTCTAAGAGTAAACTGAGGCTTGGTGAGGTTAAGTGACTTGCCTGGGTGTTGTACATCCGGATTCTTTTGGGCATAAGTTATAGAAATTCAACTCCAACGTAGCTTAAACAAAAAAGGAAATTTACTGGCTCATATAATTGAAACTACTTTTGGACAGAGTTGAATCCAGCCGCTCCAATTGTGTTGTTAAAACCTGGCATCTGCCAAAGTTTCTTCCACAGTATTGGATTCCACCAGGATGGAGGGGGAGGAGATGGTAACACATAGGTCCAATTTTACCTCACTTCTGTGGTTTATGTTCCAAGAGGAAGAGAGGTATCCCTCTCCCAGCATGCACAGAGCAGATCTTGGGGAAGATCCAATCCATCTCCTTGTGTCTTGTACCTGTCTTTCGTGGGGAGGAAAGAGAGAAGCTGCAGGGTTACCAGTCCACCAGGATCACATGAAGTGAGGAGCATGGTCCTTCAAGAAAAAGAGGGGCGTGGCCAGGAAGCAGATACTGGCCACATCAAGTCTAGGCCGTTACTCAAGGCAGGGCTAGGACAGAAACCAGGACCATAGTCCTAGTGCAAGAGAGGAAGAGAAATGGTTGAGAGCAAAAATAGTTTGAGCCTCTTTTAGAAGGAATACCAATTAGAAATGAAGATAAAGCTCTGAAATGATGTTAACTCGAATGACCGATGTTTTCACTTTTAGAAGTATACGGATATTGTAAGATGCAAATTTTTGTTATTGCTAATGACTGCTCCCACACACTTCTATCATTTAGCATGGGAGTGGTCTGAAAGGATCTGATATTTGTCGTTCCCTTGCTTCTTGTTTTCTTCCTGTCACAGTGGGGTAAGCCAGAATAAAATTTCGAGGAAAAAAACTTTCTTGAAGTTTCTAGATGGATTAAAATACAAAGAAAGTGGACGATTATGGTCATAACCAGTATTTATTGAGCAGCTAACATGTGCCAGACACACGTAACGGAGTAAATGCATAACGTCACATAAATGTGAGGACTACCCTGTGAGTTAGGAAGCATTAGTCTGTTCATTTACAGGCCGGGAAACCAAGGCTGTGAGAAGCAAATAATTTGCCCCAGCTCCTGACTGTCTGAGCTGGGATCCCACCTCAGGTACATCTGATTCCACAGTCTATGTTTTCGGCATCGTGCTTATAATTAGTTATAGCTTTAATTCAGTTAATTGTGAAATTTAACTATTTTAGAAGCGAATTTGTTGCTTACGGTGTGTTATTTTGTTTTATCCTGTACATAACAAAGTGCACTTGAAGCTGGCTATCACTTCCCCATCAGTGACGTAGGGCCCCTCTTCCTGTCTTGATCCATCAGTGACCTAGGGCCTCTCACTGCAAGGTAGGGAACTGGAGCACCTAAACATTTTAAATCTTAGCCAATAATTGTACACATGATCACATGGAAAGCCAGGAATAACCTACAACCCTGAGGCACATCTGCAAATCTAACTGTGCTATTTGAATTGCGACCCAAGGAAATGCCACCGCCGAGGGGTTTCCCAGTGTAGATAAACGTGGCTTGAAGAAGTGTTACAGCAGAGTCCCCTGTCTACACTAGCTGTGTGTATACTGATTTTCTTTTTGTTTTTCCCAAGAAAGCAGCTCTTGCCTCGGGCTTTTTCACTATTTTTCCCTCTCAGCCCAAAACCAGCTTTCAAAACATACACATTTTGGGCTAGTCAACTTCTAGGATGATATATAGGTCTTTTCCTCCATTACTGGTTGATGATTGGTTTGATGATACTTCTGCTTATTATCTTACCCTTCTTTAGTTCACCAGTCAGCTACCATTTGATAGTCTATGCCTTCTAGTCTCATCATATGACCAGCCTGCCAAGTAGATTCCAGCAGATTCGCGATAAGCTCAGCCTTGATATCTGGGAGGTGAATGCTTTCATCTGATACCAATGAACAGTTTTGTCACTTGATGATGGCTTCCCAGATGACTATAATGTATACTTTTGTATTATCTAGAGTAACAAGTCTCCAAACTTTTTTGACCATTCATTCCCATCAGTATGTTTTTTTTGGAGGCAGTTCTTAATCAAAGATACGCATATTTATTTATAAAGTATAGACATACGCTTCCATTTATAACTCAGCCACAATATACGCTTAGGGTGAAATTCATTGTTAATGACAGTGGATATAAATCCTCATTCACATAATCTCCTTGATGAATTTAACATTTTTTTTTAAAGCCAAAATTTGGTTAGATTTGTTAGATTGTTATTTTAACTTTGAAATGTGTCTGTCAAAGATCTGGTACTAGAAATTGCAGTTCTGCCATTTGCTTGTTTTCCTGTGGTTTCTTAGCAAAGGATTTTTCTAAAGTTGTCTATTTTCTACCGGTTTAATTAAACCTAGATAATATCATCAGTAAATCCACTTAGTCGGAATCTAGCAAATTATAAGAAGTCACTACAAGATGACAGGGACTGACTGGACGGGACCACCACTGCCCACCGTTGGAAATGGGTAACTTCCACTCTTCTTTGAGGAAATCTCCTATGTTGTTCTAGGCCAAGAGAAGATTCCATGGTCAGAGTGCAGGTTCCCTTATTCTGTACATAAAATATTAATTGATCTTAATGACTTTAGTTTTCAATTAGGATTAAGCATAAGCAGATGTCCTCATATTTTATTCTTCTGCATTCCAAATGGATTGCCTCGCCCTATTCCTGAAATATATACACCCCTGGCTTACGTGGACCCCTTTAGAAAATATTGTCCAAGGAACAATTTCTCACATAGGCAAGGATGTTCCCACTTTAAAAGACCTGCTCATTTCAGTTACCCAGCCATTTTATAGAAAATGAGTTTTGAAATGAATTCTTTATAGAGATCCATAATTTTCAAGCTAAATCTCCACTCTACAAAATGTGAAATGTTCTAAGCAGCAGCTGTGAGCATTTCCAACGTGCACTACTCCTTGACGGTCCAACTGTTGCCAAGGGAAATGGAGTTGGCTTTAAAATCTTCCTTGGTTTTAATTCTGCATTTCCCTCAATCAGAGAGCAAACGGGCTCTGCATGGCTGGGACACTCAACTTTTCATTAAGACTGGCATGTGAAATTCAGATGTAGAAATGCAGTTTCTTGAGGGTTGGAAGAAGAATGGTATTCCAGCCAGTTTTATAAAGCCTAGTGGTGGACTTTTAGAGCAAAAAAATGGGCACTATCTATACAGTGGCAAATCATCTGGAGTCAGTAGGGGGAACCGCTTCTACCAAGACGCCATTTTTTCCTGTTTCCCATTTCAGTTCAAAACCACATTTTTTTTTTTTTAATCTTTCATGGCACAAATTTTTTTTCAAGATCCGTTCCTGAGAGTGTGAATAAAAATTTGCAACACCTGAGTGTTAACACAAACAAGAAATGCAATGCATTTTGTTTTTGTTACTTGTACATATGGTACCTAGTTTTATTTCTTAACTGTATAGAAAACATGATAAAATGCCGACGGGGAAAAACTAGGCTCCAAAACAACACACACAAAATTAAAAGAAAAAAATACTGGAGGGAAGTACATCAAAATGCTAACAGTATCTAAGTTAAATTTTTTCCCACAAGTTTTTAATAATTGATCTGATATTTGTAGTTAAGCATTAAGAATTTTCTCCCCTCTCAACCGTCCCCCGCACCCCCCCCCCCCCCAATAAAGATGTACCTAGCGTGCATTCAGAGTGACAGTCCCAATAATCCTCTGGAATTGCATCACTTGGGTTTGAGCTCACCAAAGATGCAAACACTTCCCTAAATATTTTATTACTTCATCTAGCTAGAGTTGAGTGAAGTCTTCTCCATAAACTCTTCTGGATCCAACTTGCCAATTAAAATCTCGCAAGCTCCTAGAGTCTGGAGCTGGGATGCCCCGAGCTCTGTGCAGCGGGAGGGCCCAGGTAGTTGATCGGGATAAATGATTGCAGAGCACAGAGACAGCATTCCCACCTGCATGAGCTACACTGAACTGGCCTCTATCAAGGCTTGCAGGAGTTTCAGGGAGCTGACATTCAAAACAGAGGTTTAGGGAAAAGAAGACGAGGTGAGACAGATTTCGAAGCAATACCCCCAACCCTTGGCCCAGGCCCAGAGGTTCAGGTTTCGGTGCCAGGTCCCACAAGGTTCAGCCGAGAGCGACTGCTGGGGGTTTCACAGAGGGCTGCAAGGGGCCCATTTACACCAACAGTGGCGCACAGGAGCGGGCAGGAGATCTTATTTTCTTCTCCGCTTATTTCAGCGCTGGTTCCCGTCCTAAGTGGGGGTCCTCCACCCCAGCCCAGAAGGACCACCCTAGGCGCTGAAGGGCGCGGATTCCAGGCCCCGGCCCACCCTTAGCCGACCCTTGCCCTTGGACTCCTCTGCTTGAAGTCGACCGCCGCCCAGAGAAGCCGCATTGCGTGGACCGCCCCCCCCCCCCCCAACCCATTGATCTATCAGTCGCACACCTCCCGGCTTTCAGGAGCTCCGCACAGGCCTAGCGGCTGTCGTACCCCCCTACTTCACCCTACTCAACCGCCTAGCGGAAGCCGCAGCGGCGCGGCCGGAGCTCGCGGCTGCATCCGGGTCCTTCTCGCCTCAGCCCAATCCTCGGCCTCCTCTCTTCCCACCCTCCTGATTCTCCGCCCCCCCCGCCGCCAATCCCAGATCTGCTCTCAGTCGAACCTGCTGGCCTGGGAGTGAAGGCGGAGGCAGGCCAATGAGGACTCGCTTCCCGTTTGAAGCCTCCAGTGAGTGGGCGCCGGAGGCGGGCGCTGTTGGCCAGAAGGTTCGGTTGCGCGTGTGCCATGGACTCAGCCGCCCGGTGATATTGACAATAGGAGAGAGAAAGGGGCATTGACGGGGACCCACCGCGGGTACCAAAGGGCGGCTCTGGCAGCGGCGGCTCCAGCTCCAGCGGCTCCTCCTCCTTCTCCTTCCTTCTCCTGCTGCCGCTGCGGATCCAGTCTTCCTCCCTCCCTTCCCCCCCTCCCCACGTCGTCGCCGTCGCCGCCGGGTCCGGGGCAACGAGCAGAGGCGCCGCCCGCCGGGAATGTGAGCGAGGAGCCACCGGCTGAGCCGCTACGGGGTCGGTGCCGATTTGATGGGACGGGCCCGCGGGGGAGGATCTTGAGGCCGCCGCCGCCGCCGCCGGAGCGCTGAGGTTCAGGTCCGGCCGTGAGGCCTAGAGGCGCCGCCGCCGCGGAACCGGAGGGACGCCGCGCCGGACAGCCGTCGCCCCGGGCTCCCTGCCGCTGTCCGGACCTCCCCCCGCACGTCCCGGTCCCGCCACCCGCCCCCGCTGCGGCCCTCTCGCAGGTCTCCCGCCCCTCGAAACCACAGATCATCTTCGGATTCTTCCCCAGAAGCTTCAAGGTAACTTCGTCCCTCCAGCACCTCGGCTCGCCGCTTCCTTTCCTCTTCCCTGTCCTGAGGAACCTGCAGGACACCGGTCTCTGGAAGGCCTGGCCGGGGCAGGCGAGGGGTGCGGTGGGGTGGGGTGCGGGAGAGGAAGCGCCCGTCCCACTTGTCCGATTTACCTGCAAATGCTTGTGATGATGCTTCCCATTCACTCTACCCTCCTCCCTCCTTTTCCCCTCACCTTCCGGCATTGGAGGCATATTCTTGTCCCCCTTTATCCACTGACGGGGGGCGGGGAAACACGGGGGGGGGGGATTGATGTAGTGTGGAGGATTCAGTAACAGCTTATCTTCTCCAGGGCTTGGGCGGGTGGGGTGGGGTGGGGTGGGGTGGGATGGGAGCAAAGAGTAATTTAGCATCCCCACAAGGAAACCCATTCCCTGTCTTTCTCCTCCACCCTGGTACCCCCTTCCTCACCGCCCCCCCCCCCCCAACGGCTTGGATTATCCTGAACCCTGGAAATGCCCCGTGCCCGCTGCTTAGATGACGATAAAGCTTCAGACGTCCTGGTCCAGGGCAAAACCTGTTTCCCCGGGCTTTGCACGGACCCACCGCTACTGCAAGTTCAGTTCTGCAGAGCTTTAGGGTTGAGATCCTTGACGTTTATTCTGGGCCGCGGGCAGAAGGGGCAGATGATAAAAAAAAAACAAAAACAAAAAAAAAAAAAAACTAGCAATAAATCATCTTTAGAGATGGGAGGTGAGGAATAAAAACGAGACAAAAAGAGTGATGGAGGAACAGGATTTACTGAAATCTTGCATTGTTAGGGTTAAGTGAAATTTAAATAATTCACATACCAGATTGGAAAAGCTGCCCCTAAATTTACAACATACAAATGTGATGTGGAGCTTCTTGCTGATGTAGTCATTGTGAGAAATTTTAAGTAATCTTACTTCTATAGTCATTCATAGCTTGCAATTCCATTTTGAATCTGTCACATGTTTTTTATGGTTAAATTAGATAGATTTCTAAAAACTTTTTTAAGAAAGACAACCTAACGACTTCAAAAATTCCAAACCTCAAGATCCTGTGGTTTTATTTGTTTTCTGTTTATGTTTTTGTTATTTTTACGTTGTCGGAATCCATATAATCCAGATAACTTTTTATTCTTACATGTTCAGGAAGAAACTCCCTTACTCTTTTATTTAGAGGTTAAAAAACACTTGTCTTATGTATTGGAATGACAGGTGAGTAATTACATTTCAGTATTTCCCCCATATGCATTACTTTTATTCAAGTCTGCCATTAATCTTGAATGGAGCCTCAGTGCCACGGAAATGATGGCATCTGTTTAAATTGGAATATGAAATTGAGCTTACGGCTTGTGACTTTTAGGAAATAGCCTTCATTTTAATAATTTGAGAGGTTTAAAATCTCAAAGAACTGTTCAGTTCTCTCAGTTTGATGGAACGAAAACTAGTATTTGATGATGAACTTAAAGGGAACTCAACTTGGTTGTGTAAGTAGGGTGTGAATTTATGTTTTCATTTCAACTTCGATGCACGACTTCATCATAATTTTGTGTGTTAAGCTTTATTAACTTAAGATGGCTTCATTCAAAAAGAAGACTTCTTTGAAATGCTTTTAATTATGCCCTTTATGTGTTCTGTTTACAGTAATCTAACCTGTCCTTATTTGTGGTGTGGTTTAGTTTATCATAGCTAACACAGCACATTGCAGTAAAAGTCATGCCTAGATAGTTTCAGTAGTTGTAAATTTCACTTTGCTGTGATACATTGGTGTAGACTCTTGAAGTACATTAAGGGTTTTAACTCCAGAACCCATTCATAATATTAAATATCTTGTGAAAATGTATCGATGGAAGTTTTCCAGTGGCAGAGTAGCTCTAAAATTACTTCAGGAATCTCAAGATGAGAAGAGCTTTGCAGTCAGAAGATGAATAGATGGCTGAGAAGAGTTCTTCAGGTATAAATGAGCATCTTTAATGCTCATTATCAGAGTGGCAGCAGCACAGCGCATTAGAACGATAATATTGCTTATGTGGTACTTCTGTTACTTCTGTTTTTTCCAAAATTTCATGTCCCCCGTTGAACGTACGACTTTTCTTGATTGATTTTATTTGCTTTCTTCATCACATAATCCTGTTTTCATGAATATTGTATATGGGGGTTTTAGAATTTGTATAATTCACACGTATGCTTCCACCCTGGGGATATGTTTATGATGCCTCTTTCTCTTCAGTAGGGATATGTCCTCAGCACCAACTACTCCTCCATCAGTGGATAAAGTAGACGGATTTTCTCGGAAGTCCGTCAGAAAAGCCAGACAGAAGAGGTCGCAAAGTTCCTCACAGTTTAGGTCTCAAGGCAAGCCTATTGAGTTAACACCTCTGCCGCTGCTAAAAGGTAAGGCTCATGACCAGGTGATGGATTCCTTTCCAGTTGATCTTTTTGTATCCATATATATAATTTTCTTTTGGTGGTATTTCATATTTGTTAAAGTTATGTGTTGCACATTGAAGGGATGGGAGATTTCAGACACGTTGAAGTTACAGCCTTTTTAAAGGGCTCAACTTAATATAAATAGCTGTGGACACATGAAAAGAAACTTATTATCAAGAGGATCTTTTACACTGATAAATAGAAAAACTGAATGCCAGAGAAACCCGAAGAGGCCTAGGTCTGTGTTTTTCATTTTTTCTTCTGTTGACATTTAGATATATACATCATATGTGATAACAGCTACATATTGTACAGTTTTAGTCACAACAAGTAGACCTAGTAGAGGAGATGGTACCATTAACTTATGTATAGAAAATGATGTTTGAAAGAATTCGGTTTTAAAAATCAAGAAAAAAATGGTCAGTTAGTAATTGCTTACATGCATTCTTGTTTTCAGATAGTACAAATAGGAAACATGATGATCATACTTGTTCAATACTACTTTTCTCTTTCCTTTGGAATGAATTCATATTTTAATATGAAACTGCTTTTCCTGAATAGACTTTTCAATTTTTGTTTGGGTATGTGGATACTTTTTTTTTGTTCCTTTTAATTTCCATCTGTTTGCTTGATGTTTATGAACAGGCGTGTTTGAAGAGCATCAGAACACAGCATTTATAGCATGGAAACTATCAGAATCTACCTCTGAAGGTTGATTTCTGTTTGCTGAATACTTGAGAGTGAGGAGAGAGGGAGCACGAACAACATAGTGAACTTTCGTGGCTCAAAGGAAGTCAGAAAACCTGGTGTGCTAGTTCATTAATGAACATTTACTTCTGTAACAAGTTTGTGAAATTAGAAGGTATTATAAGAAAAACTGGAGATCGATTAGAAAAGGTCCTCAAAATGTAGCCTAGGATATTTCAGGCTTCTGTTTTTCCCCATGTGAACTTTTTTTTTTTTAAGTTTATTTATTTTGAGAGAGACAAGAGAGAGTGAGTGGGGGAGGGGTAGACAGAGAGAGAGAGAATCTCAAGCAGGCGCTGTGCTGTCAGCACAGACTCCTATGTGGAACTCTAACTTACGAAACTGTGAGAACATGACCTGAGCAGAGAAATCAAGAGTTCCACGCTCAACTGGCTAAGCCACCCAGGTGTCCCCTCCCCCCCCCTTCTTTTTTCTTAAGGAGGGGAGAGTTGTAACTCAGATTCTCATGTTTGTACTTGAAACTGGTGGAGACTAAATGAATTCTGACGACTATAAAGATGATATATCTACTAGTTCCTAAAGATGAGCTCTTATGAGTCTGATGGGGGAGAAAATTTTAGCTAAAGGTTTTGCTAAAATGGAGAAGTCTTTCCGAGATTTTAGAAGAACAAGGAAAAATTGTAGAAATGAAACTAATCATGCTTGAAATACAAAGTTGAGAGGTGCATGGATTCCTTAGTAATTTATTTAATCTGAACTAGACATATAATAGCAATTAGCATCTTTATCTGGCAATGGACTTTTTTCTGAGGAAGTAGATTAAACTTTTTTAGGTTTAGAAAGAATTTTAAACTTTATTGTTATACTCATTTCTTGGGGCTTATGGTAAATATTTAAATTAGAACTGAATTGACCACTCGTTGGTTTTGTGGGTAGTGAAGAGGCATGCGTGAGAAGAATTTGACACATTTTAATATTTTGTTATTCCTTTTATTGTGGTAAAATACACCTAACAAAACATTGACCATCCTGGCTATTTTTAAGTATGCGTTAAGTGTGACAGTTAGTACATTCATGTTGTGTGCATCCATCACCACCATCCTTCTCCGGAACTTTTTTGTTTTCCCCAAATGAAGTTGTGTCCCTTAGGGGCACCTGGGTGGCTCAGTCGGTTAAACGTCCGACTTCAGCTCAGGTCGTGATCTCACAGCTCGTGAGTTCGAGCCCCGCGTCGGGCTCTGTGCTGACAGCTCAGAGCCTGGAGCCTGCTTCCGATTCTGTGTCTTCCTCTGTCTCTGCCTCTTCCCTGTTCAAGCTCTGTCTCTCTCTCTGTCTCAAAAATAAATAAAACATTGGGGCACCTGGGTGGCGCAGTCGGTTAAGCGTCCGACTTCAGCCAGGTCACGATCTCGCGGTCCGTGAGTTCGAGCCCCGCGTCAGGCTCTGGGCTGATGGCTCAGAGCCTGGAGCCTA
>NW_024412396.1:39055578-39115729 GCF_014898765.1 Herpailurus yagouaroundi | reverse complement strand
GTGTCCGACTTCAGCCAGGTCACGATCTCGCGGTCCGTGAGTTCGAGCCCCGCGTCAGGCTCTGGGCTGATGGCTCAGAGCCTGGAGCCTGTTTCCGATTCTGTGTCTCCCTCTCTCTCTGCCCCTCCCCCGTTCATGCTCTGTCTCTCTCTGTCCCAAAAATAAATAAACGTTGAAAAAAAAAATTAAAAAAAAAATAAATAAAACATTAAAAAAGAAAAAAAAAGAAACTGTATCCATTAAACACTAACTCCCCATTCTCCCCTCCCCTCAGCCCCTTGGCGAGTAACCACCATTCTACTTTCTGTCTTTGTAAATTTGCCTACCCTAGGTAGCTCATATAAGTAGAATCATATAATATTTGTTTTTTTGTCACTGGCTTATTTTACTTAGCCTGCTGTCCTCAAGATTCACCCATGGTGTAGCACGTGTTAGAATTTCCTTCCTTTTAAGGCTGAATAATATTCCACTGTGTGTATATGCCGTCAATGGACACTTGGATCATTTCCATCTTTTGGTTGTTGTGAATGCTGCTATGGACATGGGTGTACAAGTGTTTTCTTGAGCCCATGCTTTCACTTGCTCTGGGTACATGCCCAGAAGTGGAATTGCTGGATCATATATTTAATTTTTGGAGGAATTGCCAGACTGTTTTCCACAGCAGCTGTACCATTTTACGTTCTTACCATCAATGCACAAGAGTTGCAATTTCTCCATATCCTCACCAGCATGTTATTTTTTGTTGTTTTTTTTTGTTTTCGATAATAGCCATCATGATGTGTGTGAAGTGGCATTTCATTGTGGTTTTGATTTGCATTTCCTTTATGGCTAATGAATGATGTGGAACATCTTTTCGTGTGCTTATTGGCTGTTTGTCTATCCTTTTCTCATTTTTAAAGTGAAGTCTGGTCATATTGAAAAATTTCCAAGAGCTCTGCTCTCCAAGAATGGAATTTTTGTGAACTTGTGTATTTTGCCAGTGTGGGAGAATTGGAGAGTAACAGGACCATACAGTATTAGATACAGCCACAGCTTACTTCCAGACGGACTAAAAGCGATTGTTGTGTAGTAATCACGTAATGGGGAAATATTCTGGAAAGCATCCCACAAATTAGATTTCTGTATCTATAGAACAACAAAGAAGTATAGTCAGATACAGACTTCAGAAATGTTCCTGATTTTTATAAAATGCTCCTGATTTTTATTACAAATTTGTTAAATGACATTTGATTGTCTTGTAATGGATTGAATTTTATTTGTGTGTTGTCTTCTCACCAACTTTAGGAAGTAATTTATGGAATGTAAAGAAAATATAGGAGGAATTTCTTTTTTTTTTTTTTTTTTACCATTTCCTCAGGAGAAACCAGAGTAAGTTATGTGTGCCTACCAAAGGATAGTTACTGATTTAATTCTGTAGTATTGCTTTGACCACATTGGAAGGTTTGAGTTAATTTTATTTGGTGGTATAATATAAATGGCAGTTGGATTTTGTGGGTTGCATTGTAGAATAAAGTAAAAATCATGTCCTCAAGATCTTTAATTTTAGGGGAGTTTGAAAATGGAAATTGTGTAATTTTGTTAGTCATCCTTTAAAAATGTAATTTTTGAGAACTCACACATTAGGCGTTCATTAATGATCACTTGTTTTGCATGTATGCATTATCAGAATGGTTATTATATGCATCGTATTTGACTGACTTGTAAGTAATACTGCCATTAACTCTTAGCATTGTAATATTTATTTTTTGGGAGAGCTCAAGCAGGGGAGGGGCAGAGAGAGAGAGACAGAGGATCCAAAGTGGGTTCTGTGCTGACGGGCTGACAGCCGCAAGCCCGATGCGGGGCTCAAACTCCTGAACTGGGAGATCATGACCTGAGCCCAAGTCAGGTGCTTAACCAACTGAGCTACCCAGGTGCCCCAACTCTTAGTGTTTTAAAAAAGTCTCTTCACTTGCAGAACTGTAACAAAGCGAAAGGAAAGTTTCATCTATTTTGCCTCTTTTCTAACAGGTGGGGTTTTCAAATTTATATCAATGATGTTATTTTCTACAGAAAGCAATGCTGGCATGTTTTTCTGTATATATGTGTGATAAGTTTCCCGGCTTTTCCTCCGCTGTTTGTAGTGACATTGTAGAATAAACCTTTGAAATAGAGACATTTGAATTTTCTCCCTCTTTACAGACTTCTGAAAGTGTCTGCAGAGAGTCCTAAAGTTTTTGAACTTGAAGGACCCTTACTCAAGGGAAATTCAGTGAAGGTTTTAGTGCCTTTGTGCTTGATAAGAAGGTAAAGACTTGGACGCTTTCCTTGTGCCTACACGGCATGACACGAAGCAAGCTTTGATGGTTATCTGTCTCAATAAGGACGGTTAAACTAAACAGGTTGGGGATAGACACGCACATTTACAATAATAATAATAGTAATAATAATTAGTAGTAGCAACAGTAGTGTACTATCTGGTTGGGTGATTTGTGCTCTCTCCACCCCATCCTCCTTCCGTGCCCTGTTTCCTTTTTTGACTTTAAAAGATTACATAAGTTTAGATTTGAGTGAAATGTTTTTGAACAGTACTGCCTCTTTGAAGATGGGGTTATGATGAGGATGACGTCATCATTTCTAGTCTCATAATTCGTTATACGTTTTTGAGGCATTTTGCTAATAGTTTGGACCTTCAGTATTAAACATTCCAAAAACTATAACGACTTGAACGTTTCAGCAGAAATTCTGCCTCTTGGTGTTAAAACTTTTACATCGGTAACATTGTGTTTCTACAACATTCTTTCTTTAGTTAAAATCTTTTTTTTTTTTTTAAGCTCTAGGCTTGTGATTCAGCTTACATTTTTATTTTTGAGGGTGACAGCCTGTGAGGACTTTATTCAAAAGTTTGTTTTATTTACTTAGAGAGTGCTTGTGTGGGTGTGTGAGTGGGGGAGGGGCAGAGAGTGAGGGAGAGAGAGAATCCCAAACAGGCTCCGTACTGTCTGTGCAGAGCCTGATGCGAGACTCAGTCTCACAAACCATGAGATCATGACCTGAGCCCAAATCAAGAGTCGGATGCTTAACTGACTGAGCCACCCAGGGTCCCTAAGGACTTTAAAAATCCCAATTTAAAACTAGTTTTTGTGGGGGCGCCTGGGTGGCTCAGTCGGTTGAACGTCTGACTTTGGCTCAGGTCATGATCTCACGGTCTGTGAGTTCGAGCCCCGTGTCAGGCTCTGTGCCGACAGCTCAGAGCCTAGAGCCTGTTTCAGATCCTGTGTCTCCCTCTCTCTCTCTGACCCTCCCCCGTTCATGCTCTGTCTCTCTCTGTCTCAAAAAACTAAATAAACATTTAAAAAAAAATTTAAAAAAAAACTAGTTTTTGTGCTTTTCTAATTTTTGGATAGGCTGATTCTTTTTCATCCATATGTGCCTTGTGTAGTGTAAAGAAGGAATAGGCAGAAATAGTTCTCGATTTTTATAATGGGTTAGTGCCCTAAAGTGTATTTATAATGAGACTAGTTTCTTAAGGAATGGCGTCCTTTATTTTAGTGTTTACCATCTTCCTTGTACTGTGCAGTGTCCCGTGGGGAAAGTACTTGGGCTTTGCCACCTGCCAGAGTCCTAGCTCACTCACAACTTGTGTTGTCTGGGGCAAGTATGTCAACTCCTGAAGGCCTTGGTTTTCTTGTCAATCAAAGGGGGGTGATGATAATAATCAAGAGCTGTGGCAGTGCCATATTCAGTAAATACTAACTATTGTTATTTAACTGGGATTTGAGAAGTTAAAATGTGAATAGTGTGGAATTATTTCACTTTTTATATTTTTTCAGCAAAAAGTTGGATTGGAAATTTCTCAGAAAATTATGAAACAAGACCATAGTTTTGCAGTGATGAACCTTTTCCACCAAAAAATTGGAAGAAACAGTTTACCAATGTATTGAATTTGGTAGACTGGTTATTTTAAACACCTTTGATTGGAGATTTTCACCTAATGCATTGGTATGCTGCTACATTTTTTAGCGTAATGCTTTTATTTTTAATGTATTCATTTATCGAATAGATAATACAGTTACATGGTTCAACTCTCAAAAAATACACAAGGATGTATAGTGAAAAATCTTCTTCCTGATTTGGTTCTTCCACTCGCCCTTCCCTGGAGCAACCAGTCATGATATTCTTCTATAGAAGGTATAGACATTCTTAAACCCGTGATTGAATATGAAATGTGTTTTGCAGCCTGAAATTATATGCACATTTTGTATGAGTATGTCCATTGTTTAAATGGAAGGATTCTGTTATATTTTTCAGATTCTCAAAGGGGTTTTTGAATCAAAAAAGGTTAAGAACCATTGATCTAGTTTGTATCTTAGATTAATGATGCATGTTTTTAGACAACTAAATTGTCGTGTGTGTGTGTGTGTGTGTGTGTGTGTGTGTGTGGTTTAAAGAAATAATCATAAGCTTCCCTTTTAAAGTGGAAGCATGTCTGTAAGTTAATAGGTGTTAACATCCAGCTTTGCAGCCTTTGAGACAATGTGGCAATGTTTTTCTTTTGGGGAAGAAATTATAAGATCTTGCAGAAAACCGAGTGTCAGTTGCACTGTTTTCATGTGTGAAAGATGATATACTCAGTTGTAGTGAGGAGGTATTTCATTCACTCTTTAGGGAGAAATATTTTTTCTTTACCTGATAGTTTATAGCATAGAGAAAATTCCCGTACAGAGTTGTACGTGGGCCAAAAGATATTAACAGTAAGCAGGGGCACCGGCGTGGCTCAATTGGATAAGCATCCGACTTTAGCTTAGGTCATGATCTCATGGTTCGTGAGTTCGAGCCCTGTGTCAGGATTTGTGCTGACGGCTCAGAGCCTGGAGCCTGTTTCAGATTCTGTGTCTCCCTCCCTCTCTGTCCCTCCCCCGCTCATGCTCTGTCTCTCTCATAAATAAACTTAAAAAAAATAAGCATACCTGATTTATTAATCATTGAAAAGTAGGATAGCAAGGTGCCTGGTTGGTTTAGTCGATTAAACATCCGACTTCAGCTCAGGTCATGATCTCACCATCCGTGAGTTTGAGCCCTGCGTCAGGCTCTGTGCTGACAGCTCAGAGCCTGGAACCTGCTTCAGATTCTGTGTCTCCCTCTCTCTCTGCCCCTCCCCCACTCACACTCACTCACTCTCTCTCTCTCTCTCTGCCTCTCAATGCATAGGGGCACTTGTACCCCAATGTTCATAGCAGCACTCTCAACAATAGCCAAATTATGGAAAGAGCCTAAATGTCCATCAACTGATGAATGGATAAAGAAATTGTGGTTTATATACACTATGGAATACTACGTGGCAATGAGAAAAAATGAAATATGGCCTTTTGTAGCAACGTGGAAGGAACTGGAGAGTGTGATGCTAAGTGAAATAAGCCATACAGAGAAAGACAGATACCATATGGTTTCACTCTTATGTGGATCCTGAGAAACTTAACAGGAACCCATGGGGGAGGGGAAGGAAAAAAAAAAAAAAGAGGTTAGAGTGGGAGAGAGCCAAAGCATAAGAGACTGTTGAGAACTGAGAGCAAACTGAGGGTTGATGGGGGGTGGGAGGGAGGAGAGGGTGGGTGATGGGTATTGAGGAGGGCACCTTTTGGGATGAGCACTGGGTGTTGTATGGAAACCAATTTGACAATAAATTTCATATATAAATTAAAAAAAATGAATAAACATTAAAAAAAATTGAAAAAAAAAGTAGGATAGCAAGTTACATTCATATCACATTCTTTTTGAGTGTGATAATTATTGTGTAGTTCTTAACCTTGGGTTCATGGATTTCTGGTTGGGGATAGGATGTGTGCATCATGAATGGACTTTGGGGTTCTTTTTTTAATGTTTATTTTTGAGAGAGAGTGCATAAGCAGGGGAGGGGCAGAGAGAGAGGGGACAGAGGATCTGAAGTGGGTCTCTGTGCTGATAGCAGTGAGCCCAATGCGGGGCTCGAACTCATGAACCGTGAGATCATGACCTGAGCCAAAGTTGGACACTCAATTGACTGAGTCACCTGGGTGCTCTGGGCTTTAAGGTTCTAAGACCCTCCCAAAATTTTATGTAAAGTTTCTGTGAGGGTGCATTTTGTTTTAGAACATAGTTCACTGCTTTCCTCAGATTGTGGAAGATTTAGCCCTACCATTCTTGCTCTTTACTCATAGGTAAGAGCTTTGGAGTTAGACTAAAAGACTGGGAATTGTTAATATTTTCTGAGTATTACGTTAGCTGTACATGTAAACATATGCTTTATGCACTTAACACTAAATGTGATAAGCTATAAACAGAAGTCATCATAACGTGGATCTCTCCAGGATATAACCCAGCCCAGGCATAAAATATTGAGGTGCCAAATGAATCTTCTCATAAGGTGAAGCGGCCTTTTGTACCTAGAACTTTCTTCCCCCGACTTCGTGTCATTCTTCAAATTTCATCTCACATGGAACCATCTTAGGGATCATCCTTCCTGACTCTTAAGACTGATCTTCTTTGAAGTTGCTGTCAGTTTGTTGTTTCTTGTTTTATATTTATAATCTGAAATTATTTTTTGTTAGTTGGTTCACTTGTATGTTATCTGTTTCTCCTCCCGCATTAGAATAGAATCTTCAGTGTAGAAACCTTGTTTTTCTTATCTCCAGGGCTTAGATCTGTGCCTAGTACATAGCTGGCCTTTGATAAATATTTGTTAGCAAATTAATTAACATTGTTAGTTGACATTTCAGTTGTTTGTTTTTTTTTTTTTTTTTTAAATTTTTTTTTTTCAACGTTTATTTATTTTTGGGACAGAGAGAGACAGAGCATGAACGGGGGAGGGGCAGAGAGAGAGGGAGACACAGAATCGGAAACAGGCTCCAGGCTCTGAGCCATCAGCCCAGAGCCCGACGCGGGGCTCGAACTCACGGACCGCGAGATCGTGACCTGGCTGAAGTCGGACGCTTAACCGACTGCGCCACCCAGGCGCCCCGACATTTCAGTTGTTAGTAATGGTAGCATAGGCATTTGTTTTTTCTTCCTTAAGTACTAAATTATTTTCCCCACAAATCCAACTCATGCAGATTTAGTGTTAGCTTTTAATTTATACAAAGTCATAGACTTGTTTAATGAAGACTTTTTATTTTTAAAGGATCAAATTGCCGAGTGTTCTCTTAAAATCCTGAGTGAGGCTTTGTACTTTGATATTTATGGATGT
Organism: Herpailurus yagouaroundi; assembly: GCF_014898765.1. Classification (NCBI taxonomy): domain Eukaryota; kingdom Metazoa; phylum Chordata; class Mammalia; order Carnivora; family Felidae; genus Herpailurus; species Herpailurus yagouaroundi. The sequence goes on along the minus strand of NW_024412396.1, from coordinate 39,108,528 downwards.
TTCAGGTTAGGAACAGAAGTAGTATCTGGTGAAGGGAGGATGGAGTGGATTTTAATGTATGACATACTTTGAGTGGTTTCTTTTACTTGGAGGATTCATCACTTGCGTGTTACAGCAAATGTTAAATACAGTGGTATGCCTTTTTTCTGCTGATGTTTGAGGACTGAAGTATGGGCTAATCAAATCACCAGCCTTTCTTTCTTTACATAGTTTAAGAGGGAGTAGCATATCTGAATATCATAATGGATTTTCAGAGCAGGGTTTTATGGTTAAATTTCCTCATCGTTCAAACTTTTATTTTGTAATAATGTTAGCTCTTAATATTAGATGTTGTAGTGCTTACAAAAGAACAGTGAAGTTTCTAGATAGTTCTAAAATGCTGGCTAGGGTAGTTCTTTGGTTTGTTTGCAAATGACGTCATGATGTCCTTTACTACTTAAAAATACTTGTCTGCCCATTGTATTTGAAGATTTTCTGAAAACAAATATGGGATCTTATTTTTATGTTACAGTAGAATTAAGCCTATGATGAACATATTGCTTGGACAATATGTTATTTTTGCCTAATATGTAGTAATATATTCCTAATATATATATATATATATATATATATATATATATATAATATATATATTACCTAAGTGGGGACTTCTAAGTGTTTTTTTTTATCTTCAAAATTGGGAGAGTATTATAGCCTACCTCATAGAGTCAGATGAAGTGCTATAAAGCAGATAAAACATTTATCTCAGTGTTGGATACATGGTAGGGGTTGAAGAATATTAACTGTTATAGTTAATATAACTGTATAATAACTACAGAAAATACAGAAAAACTGTATAATAGAAAAATGCTTCTTGGGGGGGCCTGGGTGGCTCAGTTGGTTAAGCGTCTGACTTCAGCTCACAAGTTTGAGCCCCACGTCGGGCTCTGTGCTGACAGTTCAGAGCCTGGAGCCTGTTTCAGATTCTGTGTCTCCCTCTCTCTCTCCCTACCTGACTGGCCCTCTGTCTCTCTCTTTCAAAAATAAACAAACATTAAAAAAAAAAAAGGAGAGAGAAATGCTTGCTAGTGTTTTTCAGTTGATTTTTATTCTCTTAATATTTTACATGGATTATTTCCATTTAAGGAAGAAAAATATGGAGCATGTAGAACTGTGAGAATCAGACTTTTAAAACAAAAAGAGCTAGTTTCTTATGGAACATTCTCAGCATTACTATTTGGTTAACATCTGTTTCAAACTGGCTTCTCATTTCAGGAATAACATAAAGGGGGGTGGGGTGCCTGGGTGGCTCAGTCGGTTAAATGTCCGACTCTCGATTTTGGCTCAGGTCATGATCTCATGATTCATGGGTTTGAGTCCCACATGGGGCTTTGTGCTGATAGTTCAAAGCCTGCGTGGAATTCTCTCTCCCTCTCTCTCTGCCCCTCTCCTGCTTGCACGAGCTCTCCGCTGTCTCCCCTCCCCCATCTCTCTCTCTCTCTCAAAATAAATAAATAAACATTAAAAAAAAAAAACGAACATAAAGTGGCTAATATAATTATTTCTAGAGGACATTCCATTTGTAGGAAGTCACCAGGTAAAATTTTTGTCTGATGAACTTATTTTGGAAGTCATCTACTGGGACAGGATCTCCAAACTTTTTTTTGTAATTGTTTACTCATATCAGTAAAAATAACATATATATTTGTTTATACATGTATACATGTGCTCTTATACAAATATATAACATACATTAAGAAAATAAACAAGTACAGAAACTTAAAAAGCATGATAATGAAATATAAGATGTATAGATGTTTTAGTATTTAATTTTGGTACCTCCTTTTCCCTTACCCATACCCCCAACACCTGCACTGGCTCTGAGCACATCTTTGTTTTGAGATTTTGCTTTGAAGAGATAACCACTTCAGCTTCAGAGTCTCCCAGCATTTTGTTTTAAGCCAGAGAGAGATGTGAAGGGTGGAACGAGAAAATCTTCTTTACATTCTTGAGGTTTTTGTCCAGGTTTCTGAATTTCTTGCACCTTAAAGAAACAAAATCTGAATTTTGCCAGTTTAAGAAGTATCATAGATCGTTCTTTGTCGAGGGCTCTTATCTTGCTGCTAATGGGTGGCTTTCAGAGGGCCCTTGACTCTCTTGAAATTCCAAGCTATATTTTGTGTCTCTGGGCAGATTGTCGTTTTTCTGGGCAAAGGGTTTAGATCTTTCATCAGATTCTGAAAGAAGTTTCCCCCAAGGCTGGGAGCCACTGCTTTGGGTGATGGGCATTTGGTTCCTCACTTAGAGCAGAGAGAGAGAATTTGTCATATAGTCCCTTTCTGTAGAAGGGAGATTAAAAAAAATTTTTTTTTTAACGTTTATTTATTTTAGGGTGAGGGAAAAAGCGAGAGACAGAGCATGAGTGGTGGGGGGGGGCAGAGAGAGAGGAAAACACAGAATCCAAAGCAGGCTCCAGGCTCCAAGCTGTCAGCACAGAGCCCGACACGGGGTTCCAACTCACGGACCGTGAGATCATGACCTCAGCTGAAGTCAGACGCTTAACCGACTGAGCCACCCAGGCACTCCTAGAAGGGAGATCTTTCAACAAGAAGTTTCTTCTGTGTGTCTCTCCTAATTTTTAATTCTTTTCACTACCAAACAGAATTTTTAAAGGTATTTGAAGATAGAAGTTAATTACATGACTCGAGCCATTGTGGTTGTTTGGAGCTTTTTGATCTGTATCATTTGAAAAGTTAAGCTGAGTGAATGAATACTATCAATGGTAAACTTGAATGTGCCTGTCAAAAAGCATTTATTCTGGAGTAGCTGTGGACCTGGAAGAAGCCAGGAGGAGAGACCCAGATTTTCTTTGCTGGTAAAGAAATTGTTGAGCAACCAATGACAGAGAAGAGAAGCAATGTCTATAGTTGTGTACCAGGTGATGTATTATTTGGTGTCACCTTGAAGCTTCCCAAGAAACCAAGAACAAGGGATGTTTGTTGTTAATTGAGGGCTGTGTAACTTGCCTCCCCCTTTATACAGAGCCAGGGTCGGGACCCCGGGCCTGTCTGTTTCCAAAGCCAGTGTTTATGGGCACGAACGTGGGTGAGCCCCGGAGCTAACCACCATCTTGATCGTGCTGTGCTGGGATGATCTCCCCAGTGAGCCATTTTACTGCCTCTTGCAAAGAACCTTGAAAATTGTGAGGAGACTGAAGTGGTGAGAGAAGTGGAGAAGAGAAGGGGGCGAGCAGCCAGGCCAGCAGCAACACGGGGGGTGGCGGGTGATGATGGACGGAACCGTGGAAGAACAGCTGGCTTCGGAGTTGGCTCCTTCGAAAGGCCCGTCAGTGCTGCCAAGAGGCAGACAGGAAGGGTCACCGACACTTCATGATGGCAAGGGCTGGGGTGGGGAAGATGCCACTCTGGATCCTGCGGGGTTCGAATGCTGTCATGAAGAAGTCATGCCGGTCATGGAGTGGTTTGGGTTTGGTAAACTGGTGACCGTGTGGCAGCGGTTTTCTTTATCATCTGTCTTTACGTCTTTGGGAAGTAGCTTAAGTAGAGGAAAGGGTGTGGGTTCAGGTCTCGGTGATAATCCCGGCTTTGTGAACTGAGGTTAACTTATTTAACATCTCAGAGCTTTAATTTCTACTTTGGTAACATGGGGCTCACACTTGCCAAGGTGGTTGTGAGGAGTGTGATAATGCGGGGAGGCTGCCTAATGTGTGGTTTGTTGTGTGAGAAATAATTCCTTCCCTTCTCTTTCTGCCATCGATCTTTCTTTGAGTCACTCCAGAGGACCTGGATCTTGTTTCAGATCTTGTGAGGGTGGAGATCTGGCAAAAGTTCATCCATTTATGCAGGGCGTCATGACAGACTTTCACCTTATGGTGATGTTACATTTTTTGGATTTAATTAATTCATGGTTGCTGGTGCCTGGAACATTGTTCAAACATTAAAACACATGGAGAAAATGGGGACTTGGCAGCATTTCAGGAGAAGTACCATCTTTGAATAAGGTAGATATAGGCTTCGGATTAGCCTTTTACTGAAGCGCCTTCAGAAGACGATGTCTGGAAATGGAAGGAGATCACTCCTTTGCCGTATGTTGTAAGGAATTCAGAGTGGGTTCGGGCTCCTGAGGAGCTGTCTTATATTAGCAGGTGGGAAATCACAGCAGAAAACACTTTTCTTTTCAAAGGAATGAGTATTTTGAAATCAAGGACGTTTTGTAGCAGAAAGGAAGTTCCTTTTGAGAGTCAGAGGGCCTATTCAAGCTTTGTCTCATCAAGTTAATTTTTCAGAGTGATAGTGATGCATCCAGAGGTCTGGTGTTTTTCCCTGATTTGTGAGCAAAAGTCAAACTGACTTAAAATAAGATGTGTACAGAGGACTTTTTTTGTTTTGTTTTGTTTTGTTTTAAAGGTAGGCTCCCTGCCCAATGTAGGGCTCAAACTCACGACCCTGAGATCATGAGTCACGTGCTCTACTGACTGAGCCAGCCAGGTGCCCCTATACAAAGGATTTTTGAAAATTAAAGGGAGGTTTTAGTACTCTGTTCTGCCCTGTCTTCATGCATCCTTCTACCTTTGCTTCTTTAACTCCGTCTACAACTGCTGTAACTGACTAGTATTCTTGATGGTAACCAGCCATCTAGAAATAATATTCATTTCACTTTAAGAAAACGTAAAGACATCATTTTAATCAAAAACAGTTGAGTTGAAGTTCTGAAACTCGGTAGTTGTGAAATTTGTCTGGCATGTGGCTGGATCTCAATGGGGGAGAGCATTGCAAGGTTTCAGGTAGGAGTAACTTCGATGGAACATTTGGCTGCTGAGGAGACTGTTTTACCACCTAGATTTTTTACCACCTAGGTAGGTTTTGGATAGAACTCTATTTTTGTTGTATTTAGATTTACATTGTCACATCATAAAAGGCATTTCAACTAATGGTGGAATTTATTTGGGCTTTTCTGGTTTAGTAGGATGTTCTAGAAATGGTATATACTTTAGACACCATTGGGCCTAGGAGTGGTAAGACTCTGTACTCACACCCCTGAGTTACGATGAGGCTTACACGAAATGAATTGTGTGCAAATGCTTTTCAAAGTGCGTGGGAAGCAAACGCACAGCTCTGAAAGGAGTCTATATATGACCTGGCTAAGTAGCCTCCTCCGAGGGCCTTATATTCTCGTTTTTGTAATTGGTCTGTGGGTTGTGTGGTTCAGTTCATTCACTCATCAGATTTCTACGAGCGGTATGTTGCACCAGGCACTGCCCTGGCAACGCAGTGGTGAGCGAAAGAGGAAGGTTGATGCAGTTCTTCTCAAAAGGCCGTTGTAGCTGGAGGTCAGAGATTGATGGGGCTACTTAGGTTGTTGGAACCAAAACCAAATCATTCTGGTTGGGTTAAAGTTTGTCCTTGATCCTCAGAGCATTTTTTCCTATCTGTAAATATGTGATCACTGAATATATCAATCACCCATAAATTCCCTACTCAGTCATGAGGAATAATATTTTCCCTCATGTTTATATATTCTTGTGTTAGGTGTAATTTTTTTTTTTTTTTTTTTTTTGGTCTGTATGATACCCGACAGTATTATGATTACACCGAGATGGTCTTACTGTTGGAGTTGGAATTTTAAAAAGTTGTCTTGTTATGGTAACATTGTTATTTTATATAATACTGAGGCAAAACAACATAATCATTGCTTGAAAAAGAAAATATTACCAATTTACTTTTAGGCTATAAACATGAAATTGTACAAACTGTAAAAAGCATACCAAGTCCCTTTAAAAGTGAGTACGGTCCATCTGTGGGTTCTAGCTCTATGCTCTCTAGACGGCACTGTGTAATTAAAGTACACGATCTTAAGTCTTCCTGGGTTTTAATTCACTGTTTTATGAACTGCTGCTTAGGAGAGTGGGGGACATAATACAATAGATTTAATTCACTAAGAGAATAAAAGTTGAGAAGATTAGAGCTAGAATTAGTGACAGCGCCAATTGATGTTTATTAACTGAGAATACAAGCAACAGTAAAACCACAGTTAGGCAAAACAGTGAACACTGGTGGTGTTATGGTTACTGTGAACACTGGAAAAATAAATAATTGCAAGTATTTTAACTGTGGCAAATCGAATGAAGTTAAAAATTGAACCCCCCTCCTTGTCACTGGCTAATTTTAAAATTTCCCGAGCTATTGTGATTTAAATTATTGAGCCTTATCTGAGCCGCATTCTGTGGGCGGTAAAAATTGAGTGGAGTGTGCGCTTTTGGAACCAGTGCTCGAAGTAGAGCTGGATTTGTGATGGTTTACATAAGGAGGAAAGCATCATCTAGGATTATCTCAGACGCTGACCTGTGGGAGAGTCCAACAAAATAAAAAGACTGTCTATAGAGAGAGTTTGGAGTTCGTGATGGTCAGTACTTAAATGGCCACCCTTGTACCTTAACGGTTACTGAATTTCAGAATGATTTCAGAATCATTTCATGGTCAGTCAAACAATGTGCATTCCTACGAGTGCATATCTGTATTTAATATTGACATAATCTGGGTGAAATCATATTTCTTTACAGTTTTACTTAATGGAGTATTATTTTTCTCTTCTATGTAGGGAGGACACTACACCTACATTTCTTGGCTAGAAAGACATTCTCCGACCCCTTTTTTGAGCCAGGCTGTTTGTAATATTGTACCGTTTATTAAGAGAATAATTTCTTCACATTAGGGTATCATAGTTCATGACCAATATTCTTTTGTCTCCATAAATGCAAGGATAATTGAGCAGTTACTTGCTTCTTTCTTGGTGAGATGGTCATGAAGTTTTGCTTGACTCATTTGCAGATGAGAGATCAAGAACCTCTCTATAGAGTGGTTTTCACGACTGCATGATTTAATGTAGCTAATGGTTAGAGTGGGACCCAGATCAGAGTTAAGTGTTATATACATGTTAACTACCTTTGTCATTGTTGTTGCTGTTATTGTTACGTATAAATGCTACTTAATCTGTATCTTATGACTTGGATCCTGTAAAGATGATCTGTTTTTGTGTACCCTGTTTAGGAAAATGGGTGTTTGAGTCTTAAAATCCATTAAGCCTATTCATAAATTAAATTGTTTACGTAAAAGAATATATCACTATCTATTACAGTTGCTAATGAGCTTTAAAAAGCATTTAGAAAGCGTTGCTGAGTGAAAGTAACATTTGGAAGCTGTCAGAGTCAGTACGTTTCAGAACCCAAGGACTAGTCTAGGCAAGTGTGAGTTGTGTTGCTTTATGACGGATGTTAGAGTGTTGTGTTCACCTGTCTCCCCCAGCTGGAGTGTGTGGTGCTGTGGGAGATGGGGGAGTTGGATATGTGTGATGACTCTGAACGTTGTCACTGTGAGACATCGGGAAGGGCTATTGGTGGCCACTAAATGTAGTTAAGAGGTTGCTACCTGGACAGATAGGATGTGGCCGTTAACCTTACATCTTTGATTAAGTGGCAGCGTTGAAAAATCTTTATAAAAGAAAAACAATTTGCAGGAATTTCTAGGAGTCTGCAGAAGTATCTTTGGTGCAGGTGGCTTACAATATGAATTTCATGTGTGTTAGAAATTTTTTCTTCATCTGTGAGTTTTTTACCTAAAGCTATTTTTATCAACTCCAATTATGGATTTGTTGTGCGCCTGTAATTTTGATTGGCAGGGAAGCCTGCATTTACTCTTTATTCGGACCTAGAAAGGTTTTCTGTTTCCTTTTTGTCTCTCATGGGAAGTTAGTCCGAACCACTCATTTCTCATACTTAACCTCAAGATAATGAGTGTCGTCGATCTGTCTTCAGTTTCCATCGAGACAAGAAAATGTATTCAAGCCTAGTGCATTTTTTCTTTCATGATGAGTTTAAATAAAATAAGTGACTGAGTGAATATGTTTACAAAAGCAACATGTACACGTATTTGAAGTAGGTACGTAATGAGGGAAACCGAGGTCCCAAGAAATAACTGGCAGATCAGAGTTCAGTAAGTACAGTTGAATAGGAATGTCAGTCAGAATTCTCTCTTCCAAGTTATCTTCTTGAGCTGGTAGATGATGATGTTTCTGTCGTACCTTGAGTTCTTACATTTTATCCTAGAGATTTTAAATAAAGACTCAAAAGGCTGGACAGTGAAAGCTTCAGTCAAGGCAGGGCATTTTAGGTGTCTATACTGTTTGACGTTAGCTGTACTGAAGCAAGAGATAGTCCCTTATGGTTATTATTTTTTTCCCCTTCCCATCATTTAGCGTTTTCTTTAAAATGAATTTTTGACATTTTTTTCTTCTCTCTGTATAGTAGCTCCTCTAAACTACAGATAGTAATTAACTCTCTATATATGTTTAAAAATTTTTTTTAAATGTTAATTTATTTTTGAGAGAGAGAGAGAGCATGAGCAGGGGAGGGCAGAGAGAGAGGGAGACACAGAATCCGAACCAGGCTCCAGGCTCCGAGCTGTCAGCACAGAGCCCGACCCAGGGCTCGAACTCACGAGCTGTGAGGTCATGACCTGAGCCAAAGTCGGAGGCTTAACCGACTGTTTTTTTTCGTATACCTGCACACCTATGGTTAAGTTTAATTCATAAATTGGATACAGTAACAGATTAACAGCAATAACATTTATGACAACATACAATAACGAAAGTTATGTGATTGTGGTCTGTCTCTCAAAATATCTTTGTACCGTGCCCCCCCCCCTTCTTGTGATGATGTGAGATGGTAAAGTGCCTACATAATTAGATCAAGTGAGGTGAATGACGTAGGCTTGTGATGTAGAGTTAGGCTGCCGTTGACCTCCTGATGATACGTTAGAGGGAGGATCATCTTCTTCTGGACCACGGTTAACTGTGGGTAACTGCGGAAGGGGAAACTGGGTAAGTGGGGACTGCCATACAGGTGGGTTTGCTTAGGGCCATTTAGAGCTGTGGCCAGGTCAGAAATACAGAGGTAGCATGGGAAGCTCGGGAGGCTGACGATTTAGACTCAAAGAAGTTGCCTGTCCAGCAAGGTAGAGTTATGGAGAGAGGATAGGTTTGTCAGCGAGCTAGCCAGCCTTAGAATTCCAGCCAGTTTTCCTTGCAAGCTGGGTGACTTTGGAGAAATGATCTTCTTAGAACCTCAGTTTGCTTATCTGTAAAGTGATGATAATATCGTCTGCCTTGCAGGATTAGTTTGAGAGGCAATGTATGTGAAATGCCTAGACCAGTACTGACATGGCAGATACTTGGTAATTGATAGTTATCATAATATTTCTGTCCTTGAGGTCAGAGACCATGTCCATTCATGATTGTATTCCCATTGGGCAGGATTGTGTCCCCCCCTCACATCTTTACGGCTCAGAGGGTACCTGCTGACTGAAACCATCCTTTCAGGTAGGAAGGGAATTCTTCATGTATATGAGGCACTGCTGACTCATAATATCACTTCCTAACTCAATCCTTTCTTTTCTGATTTATGTTGTCTTAAATATTCTTTTAAAGAATATATTTTTTTAAATGAAGAGAGTTTTGTAAAGATTTTTTTTTTTAATTTTTAATTTTAGAGAGAGAGTGTGAGTGGGGGAGAGGGGCAGAGGAAGAGAGAGAATCTTAGGCTGTACACTCAGCGCTGAGCCCGACACAGGGCTCGATCCCACGACCCTGGGATCATGACCTCAGCTGAAATCGAGTCGGATGCTGAAAAGACTGAGCCAGCCAGGTACCCCAAAGAGAGTTTTTGTGTGATAAACCGAACATAGCTTTAAAGACAAAGGTTTATGATTATGGTCTGCATTGCCTAGCTGAAAAGGTGTTGCTTTGGACAGAAAACAGCCTCTGAAAGGCCCGTGATTATCAAAGGTTGCCAAGTGCTTTGAAAGGCTCTGGGCAAAAGTTTTCATTTCCGGTTTTATCCTCAGTCTCTTGTGCCGCCATGGAGAGCTGGCAGAGTCTGGAGCGAAGGAGACATGGAATGAGTATTTACTGAGTGAATGGATTAATATGGTGATTATTCAGATCTCAAAATTCAGTGGGGTCTTTGTCGGGTAGTATTTATTTGATCAGCTTTGGAGGGCAGAAATAGTATACAAACGTTAAGTGGATTTTAGTGAGTCTTGACAATAAGAGCAGCTGGGTTTGCTGTCACATCTCGGGTTTAGACCAGAGACTTACTAGTTCACAAGAATCGCAGCTGGCACTAACCTGGCACTTTGCTGCTCTCTCTTCGAGGTACATCATAGAAAACTTTTCACTGGGCACCCAGGATCCGAAAATCAGCATTAACTTTGTGTAAATCTCCTCTGGGGGCATTCGCGGGGGATGTGTAAGTAGAAGAGTAAGCTGCCGGAGAGAGTGAGATAGTCTAGTCCTTTCTCTTGCTCTGGCCCCCCTTGCCTCATGGGGATTTATGTCAGCTCAGAGGCAAGTGGTTTTGGCTCAGCACAATTAATCAAAGATGAGTGCTAAAAAAGTTACTACTTTGGTCCTCTGGGTAGTTTCTCGTTCTTCTTAGATGGGCTTTTCACCCAGTCTGTCTTTACTTTTTTGTTTGATGTGTATTCAGGAGATTTAAAAAGCTTATTTTAAATCTAGCCTTCAGCAAATGTAATTAAAAAGGAAAAGTTTCTGTTTGCTGTTGCAGGAAGCCTGCTTCCCTTGCCCCTCACCCCTACAATTGGTACATTTCTTAATACTCAGGAAGAAGTGAATTTTAGGTTATCCGTGTTTCTATCCCTTCATTAGTGAGTATAATGAAGAGGTGCAAGGATTTGATGTGGTTTGCCAAATTTTTAGGGAACACAAAAAGCACACACTTAGTGGTTCATAGTTTTGAAAATCTTTGTACAGTATTTGGGAAGATTTTCTTTTACTAGAAACCTCATTTTCTGGGCTCTTCATTTTGCGATGCATAATTGGAGAAGACTCTATCTATCTTTGTCCTTGGTATTTGAAGGATATGCAGTATATATTCTGAATAGACCGTCATGACCCTGGGAGGCCTTTCTTTGGTTAAGTGTATCTTCAGAAACAGAGGTAATCAAGATCTGTCTCCAGGAATTTTCTTTCTTTTCGAAGCCTCATTTTCACATGTCAAATATAATAAAGGCCTATAAACTCTGGCGAGTGCTTTCATTTAACCATCCAAACAGTTTCTGTTTCAGTTCCAAAAAAGGTAATTTCTCCTCCTCCAATTAAATACTTAGCTTTCTTTCTTTCTTTCTTTCTTTCTTTCTTTCTTTCTTTCTTTCTTTCTTTCAGGCAGAATGGAGTCATTCATTGCTCTTGAGTTCTCTTTGGTGTTAATAGATGGGGTGTTTCAGAAATCAATCCATTTAGCATATATAATAAATACCAGTGTTAGATTTTTATGGAGTTTGGAAAGCTCTTATTGAAACACATATAGGTAGGAGTCTACTTGATTTATTGGGGTGGCTTGAAAGAATTATAAATGTTTTGGTATTAAAAGTTGCCATGTCAGACATAAGACTTTTAAAAGACTCATAAAGAGATGCAAAGAACCTGTTAACGGTGGATATCTTTGGGCAATAAAAATAGGTTTCACTTTCTACCTTGACATTAAAAAAACTAATTAAAAAACAGAAGGGTAGTCATGTGTCTGTTTTCCAAACTAATGGAAGTAAGTAAACTGCTGGGAATAAAATGAGCCATTGACCATTGATGATCATTAGATTAAGCCTTTATGGAATCAGTTGGAACATGAGGAAATATACACAGGATTCTTTTCATACAGCATAAATGCTCAAAGTAACTAATAAAGTATTAGTTGACGTATGTATGTTTGTCCTTCTATCTTTCCATCTTCCGTTGACCCATCATTGTTCTACCCATTTGTGATGCTCAAGGAAAAGAAATTTAGCTTGTCATCTCTTTAGTATAATTGGTTTCTTTTCGATAAGGAAAGAGCTTTAATTGCTCATCTATTCAGATAAGCTTGAAAAAGCATTATTTTTGATGTTCAGCAGGAGGGTAAAGTACTTAATTTTCAGAAATGGTATATGGGGTACTGAAAAGGTAAATTCTGTTGGTGTAAAGTCTTTTATTTTCACTGTTTTCTGAGATACAGTACTTATCTTGGTGATTTTATTGTGCAAAGAACTCCGCTTCTTGGCTGTCATACACCACACTTTAATGAGCTAGAGCTACACAATAATTTGTGACTTGTGCTATTTCCTTTTCTAATCAACTCATCTCATCAATATCATGCCCATTCTGCATCAGTTTACTCTGGAATTGACAAAAATTTTTTTTCTTTTTTTTTTTGTATTGCCGTAAGAGAACCAAGAGAGCTTAGTGGCTTGCATTCCGTTTGGGGGATAAAAAAATATTGAATTGGCTTTTGCTGCTTAAACCACTCCAAAACTCGGTGGCTTAAAACAACAGACAGCCATTTATTTAGCTCCACATCCTGTGGTTTGGCAGTTTGGACTGGGTTCAGCTGTGTGAGGGTCTTGGTCTCTGCTGGACTCACTCGTGCACCTGCAGTCAGCTGGCGGCTGACGGTCTCATTCACACATCTGATCATTGGCTGACTGTTGGTTGGTTGTGGGTACCAGGGTGTCTGGGCCGTGAGAGTCTCCTCATCCAGCCCGGTAGCCTGCACCTTTTTACGTGGTGGGTTGTGGGGTTCTCTAGAGCAGTAAGAGAGGGCAAGCACAAATATTTTTCAGGTCTGTCCTTGCATTGTGTTTGCAGTTATCCCCTTGGCCAAAGCAAGTTACGAGCCGGTTGAAATTCTAAGAGTGGAGAAAGACTCCATCTCTTTGTGGGTGGAGCTCCAAAATTATACTGCCATGGCATGAATACAAGGAGGGGAAGAATTTGTGGCCGGTTCTGCAACCTGCCATGGATATTCTGAGGACTTCAGATCTTGGTTCAGTGGATATTGTCTCTGTTTTGAAATACATCTAACTACTCACTTTATCTTGTGCTGCCTTCTGAGTCCAAACCACTCGGTGTGTGCCTCCTTCCAGGTTCCCTGCTTCCCACCCCTGCCCCCTGTGCTCCCCACGGCAGCCAGAGCAAACTTTTCAAATTAGAAGTCAGAGCATGTTCAAAACCTCCCATTGGCTTCCCATTTCATTCAGAATAAAATTTAAATTCCCTACTGAGGCTGCAGGACTACCTGGCATGGCCCTTTCTTTGACCTCATCTCCCCGGACTCTCTCTCATCCTGTCCCAGCTGCTCTTCCCTCCTTGCTGTTAGTCAGACACGCCAAACCTCCTGCCTCAGGGCTTTGCATTGGCTGTTTTCTCAGCCAGAAGTTCAGCGGCTCCCTCCTTTCCTTCCTTGGGGTCTCTCTTTATAAATCACTTTCTCAGAGAGGCCTTAGTTGATATCCCTGCATAAAATAACATTCTTTCCTACCAATTTCTCGCTTGCCTTTGTTGTACTCCATGGCACGTATCACCACCTGACATTTGTTTATGTTCTATCTCTTCCATGAGGGGTGGTGACTTTGAGTGTTACCCCCAGTGCCTCCAACGGGGCCTGGCGCAGAGTTTATGTTCCCCAAGCCTCGGTGGAATGACTAGTTTATCACCTAGTCTTAGTGGTGGCTCTTCTCTGGAGCTGGTGAGGTCTGTGTTCCATCAGTCTTGGGCTAGAGGCAACCTGTTTTCCCTTTGCCCGATGCTCAGCTGGACTGGTGTAATGATGCTTAATGAGGTGTTCATCCTACTCCTCTTTAAAAATTTTCAGCAATTTTTGGGGCGCCTGGGTGGCGCAGTCGGTTAAGCGTCCGACTTCAGCCAGGTCACGATCTCGCGCTCCGTGAGTTCGAGCCCCGCGTCGGGCTCTGGGCTGATGGCTCGGAGCCTGGAGCCTGCTTCCGATTCTGTGTCTCCCTCTCTCTCTGCCCCTCGCCCGTTCATGCTCTGTCTCTCTCTGTCCCAAAAATAAATAAATGTTGAAAAAAAAATTTTTTTAAATTTTCAGCAATTTTAATTCGGTGATTTTGGGATCATTTTCCTTTATAGAATAGATTTAGAAGTATAATCATTCTATTATATGCTGATGGTTTGTGTAAATGCACAGCTGTACATATGTATGTTTTTTTTTTGCCCAAGAGTGGCACACAGCAAACCCTCAGGCTAGCCCTGGAGGCTCAGGTAGTTGTGGTCTTAACACCGTCTTCACGTACTCTTGAAATTCCTCAGTCCCCCAAGCCTCTTTTACTCAGACCTATGTACCAAATTGCTGAGGCCCCACTGGGCCTCTGACTTCCTCTGAGCAGCTCTGAAAGGTGCTATTCTTCAAGTGTAATTTGTGTCTCGGATGGCTTTCCTATAGCTGCTTCTCAGGCTTTGAATCTGAGTTCTGTTAGTCCACGGGAGCTGACCATTGCGGGTGTATGTTCGTAACAGATAGTCAAACCTCTAATTTGGAAAAATGAAATGGGACAGAAGTGAGTAGGAGGAAGGGCAGTCTAGCTTAGTAAAACCCCTGAATCACAGAATATTTAAAAATCAAGACAGTTCTATGATTTTTAAATTACAGTGCACATGATAGACTAATACATAACTGGGACATAATGAGCCATGTAAGCAGCAGCAATGGAAATATTTACAATTCACAATAGGCCTACTGAATAAGCTAAGAAATTTAAGCAGCAAAGTCTGGGTAAGGGTTATTTGACTCAGAATTTGAGGGCTAATCCAAAGAATGTGAGGAGTCAGTAACTTCTTGAATGCTTCGATTGCAAAGTGTTGTCGATTTTTATATTGCATTTTCCCAATTGGTAAGGACCTAAAAATGTGCAGGTGCGGACTGACTCGTGCTTGCCTAGAATCACGTTCTTCTAAGTTTAGAGTGGAAGTATGGAAGAGGAGCTGAGACCTGCTTTGGCTTTTACCCTCTGGCTGTTGAGGTTAGCATTTCAGAAACATCTTCACCCATCCTAGAAAGTGGATGAGTATGTGTTCATTTTTGTTGTCCTGATGCTGATTGATTTAGAAAGCTGGGAGACAAAGCGATGGGGTTTCAAATAATTTAGTGGAAAGAGAATGCTGATAAGTAACAACAGGGATTGTGGGACCATTCTGGATTCTGGCCATCATGACAGGAAGGGCCGGGGTTAAGAACATGCACTTTGGAGGCAGACAGGCTAGGGTTTTGGTCTAGTTTTTGCCATTTACTATTTGAATGGTCTTAAATAAGTTATTTAACCTCTCTACATCTCAGCTTCCTTTGTGATAAAAAAGGTCCTGGGGGCCCCTGGCTGGTCAGTCGGTGGAGCATGCGACTCTTGATCTCTGGGTTGTGAGTTCAAGCCCCACTCTGGGCGTGGAGCCTACTTAATTAAAAAAAAAAGGAGGGGATGCTGACAGAGCTTGTCTCTTAGATTTGTTGTAAGAAATAAAGGTTATGTATGTCAGAGGCTTAATACTAGAAAAGGCATACAGTAAATGCTCAGGAAATGTTTGCTGGAGAAGGCGTACTTTCTCAAGAATCTAGAAAAATGCTGGTACCAGAAGGGCTTAAATTGGCACCAGGGCATAGTCTTGTGTGGTGTTCTGGCCCCTGTGAAAATACTGAATACATGCAGTCTGTGAGAGGGACAGGATGGGGGTGACTGGCAGAGGCCATAGCATTCCTAAGGACTATAGCTTGGTGGGGTGTGGGGAGGGTGGAGCTAGTGAGTGGGGTGGTTTGGTGAGGAATGGGCAGGGCCTTTCACGTGTGCACAGCAGCTCCAAAGAGAGGAGCGTGAAGTGTGTGAGGAGGGAAAAGCATATACCTGGTAGCGGAGGCCAGAGAGCCACGGGAGCAGGAAGAGGACACTGGTGTGTATAGGAGAGTGTTGGGGACAGGGGTGCCTGGTGAGTGGAGTGAGGGCTTGCAGGCTTCAATTTGGCAATTACATTTGTTTCTAAGGCAATTAGGAGCCACTCAAGCTAAGCCTCTGCAGAGAGAAAGGATATCACCAAGGCTCTGGAAGAATAGGGTTCTTCCTGTTGGGTGTCTGACAGTTTCCTAAGATGATGCTCAAATTTATCCACTCAGGTATCCTTAGGAATAAGAGAATTGCCAAAATCCTGCAATTTCTTTGAAGTCTCGTATTTCTGCTTTAAAAATTCATAGATTTTTGCATTTCATAATATATTAGCTTCATTCTACAAGTTGGTGTTTTAGTAAACGTAATGGCTCTGTTTTTATCCCGTGGCTTCTGGAAGGTACTCACACTGCTGTCCTCCCGATTCATCCAGGAGCAAGATAATTAGCAGGTCGGGTATTTAGACTGCCAGGGCTGAAGGGCTTTAGCAGGTGCTTCCTACTCACAGCCGACAGACGGGCAGAAGGTGCCCCTTGTTACTCTTTGCCCAGTCCTTGTGGGCCCTAAATCCTTTCTTTCTGCAAGGCATCTTGGGAGTTTTTGAAGGCCCCATTAACAACAGTCGTTTAGTGCTCACTGCTTCCTCATCTTATTTTTTCTCTTCCCCTGGCCTAAAATACCTAACTTCTTTCTTACTGTTTTTTGTTTAAACAATTTCATTGAGATATCATTTACACACCATACCATTCTCCCATTTAAAGTGTTCAGTATATTTGCAGGGTTGTGCAACCATTACTGCTGTCTACTTTTAGAACATTTTTGTTCCTCCTAAAAGAAACTCTACTCGTTACTGGTTACTTCTCCTTCTCCTACCTCCACCCCTGTCACTCCTAGCCCTAGGTGACCATAATGTACTTCCTGTGCACAGATTTGCCTATTCTGGACATTTCATATAGGTGGAATCATATACCGTGTGGCTCTTTGTGACTGATTTCTTTCACTTGGAATAATACTTTCCAGGTTCACCAATGGCGTAGCATGTATCATTCCTTTAAATTGTTGAACGAATAGTAATTGTGTTGTACCACATTTTGTTCATCCATTCATCAGCTGGTGAACATTCAGGTTGTTTCCACTTTTTGGCTATTATGAATAATGCTACTTTGCTTTTGTGTGGATGTGTTCTCACTTCTTTTGGGTAATACTTCAGGAGTGGAATTGCTGGGTCATATGGTAATATGGGTCTATGTTTAACTTTTTGAGGAACTGCCGAGCTGTTTTTTTCCAAAGTAGCTACACCACTTTGCATTCCCACTTGCAATCTAAGGGATCCAATTTCTCTACATCCCTGCCAACACGTGTTATTTTTTGTCTTTTTGATCCTAGCCATTCAATTGGGTATGATTTGCATTTCCCTGGTGGCTCATGATGCTGAGCATCTTTTCATGTTTTCATTGGCCATTTGTGTATCTTTGGAGAAAAGTCTGTTCAAATCATTTGCCCATTTTTGGTTTGTTTTTTTGTTATCAAATCGTAAGAATTCTTGAATACAAGTCCCTTATCAGATATATGATTTATAAATATATAAATTTACATATATTAAAAAAATTTTTTTTTTACTGTTTTATTTTTTTTGTTGAGAGAGAGAGAGAGAGAGAGACCGAGCATGAGCGGGGGAGCAGACACAGAATCCCAAGCAGGCTCCAGGCTCTGAGCTGTCAGCACAGAGCCTGACGTGGGGCCCAAACCCATAACGATGAGATCATGACCTAAGTGGAAGTCGGACACTTAACCGACTGAGCCACCCAGGCACCCCTATGTAAATTTATATGTATATAAGTATATATAAATCTGCCATTCAGCAGTTTGTCTTTTCACTTTCTCGATGGTGTCCTTAGAAGCAGAAATGTTTTTGGTCTTGATGAACTCCCGTTTATTTTTTTCTTTTATTGCTTGTGCCATTATTACTGCTTTTTAATCCCTAGCTATTCTGCAGAATATTGGGCTAGGAACCAGAGCACCTGGGCTTTGGTTTTGCCACTAATAAGCTGGTTGACATTGGTCAAGTAACTGCTTGCCCTGCCTACACCATTTTTTCCCCCACAAAAGTGATCGTTTCCTAATAAATCCAAGTTGATCATATCACTTCCTTCTTCCTAAATGCTTATTGGTTTCCTGTTGTCCATAACTGATCAAATCTAAACAGTTATGTTTGGCATTTAAAGCTCTCCCACAAGCTGGCTTGCTCTTTTTTTTAGCATATGCTCTCTGCACTCTACTCCAGACATGCTCACAATTTCACACACATAGAAATCTCTCATACCCCATTCTTAGTTCACAACTCTACATGTGCTTTTTTCTTGGGGAAGAATGCCTTCCCTACCCCCTACTCTGCTTTATGTCATAAGCTCCCCATTTAGTCTTTGAGAATCCAGGGCAAATGTTCATTGTTGTGTCCATGCGGTGCCTGGCAGATAGTATATGCTTAGCAAATCTTTGTTAGGTGAATGCACAGTTGAAGAAACACTGCCTTTTCTTGATAGCCTTGCTCAGCTTTTTATACAAAGTTGTCAGTTGCTCTCTTGGATTCCTACAGTATATACTTTCTCATACCTGTTACACTCCTGCTCTCTTTTGTAGTTTGCTTTACTGTCTTTATCCCCTGCCCAGTGATTCCTTGGGAGGCAGGTGCTATGTCCATTATGTTCCAGGCCTGAGCTTCTGGCAAGTGTAGTAGGGTGGTAAGTATAACTGTTGGCCTGTGAATGGATGAGTTTCTTTGGGGAGTTCTGGAAAGTGAAAGAGGCGATGCATCTAGTCTAGATTATTGGTTTTCAGCTTTCCTGAACCTGTTTAGATAAGATTGTAGAGTATATGCAGACGGACGTGAGGAGTTAACCTGAGGAGTTTCTGAGGAGTTCCTCAGAAAAAGAGATTTTCTAGGTGCAGTCCAAACTCTGACAGAGTGGAGATAGGCTGGCTCCATGACCTCTGCTTCCCTTGCCTGATGTTTTGAGTGTGGGGGGATGGTGTGGGGAGAGCTGATGAACGGTGAAGGATTGAGTGTGTGAGCAGGTTGTTCTTGCTTTTTCATAATACCCACTGTCCATGTGGATTTCCTCAGTTTTAAAGTAGTTACCACCCTGTTTAATTCTCTTCTTAACCTTTGAGGTGCAAAGCTGCTTTTGGCCTCTTTGGAATTGTGCTTGTGAGTTACCAGATTACATGATTCCACTAATGCTTAATGCTGTAAGACTTCTTGCAGCTCTAAGATTTCATGGTTCAAGACGTTGTCTTCCCCATGAAATATTTCTTGATGACTTTAGTCCTCAGTGATTTCTCTTTTCTTATCGTAAGTCATGTAAGACATATTCATGTGTACTGCACCCTTTCATTCATTCATTCATTCATTCATTCAGCAAACACTGTACTAGGAACCTGGAAATGCTGGAGTGACAAAGGTGACTATAATAGCATTCATTTGAGTGTTTAATGAACACATATTTTAGGCTCTGCCCTGCGGATTATAATGTGAAGAAGACATGTGGCAAAGTCTGTTGCATTTCGAACGTTGCTGCTTTTCATGGGTGTTGGTTTTCTGTCCCCAATTAGACTATGTTTAGACTATGTAAGCTATGTTTTTAATGTAATTTTAATTTTAATTTTTATGGGGGCGGAGGGGCAGAGGGAGGGAGAGAGAGATGGAGAGAATCCCAAGCAGGCTCCATGCTCCGCACTCATTGGAGTCTGATGTGGGGCTGGATCTCATGACCAGAAGATCATGACCCAATCCAAAATTAAGAGTCAGACACCCAACTGACTGAGCCAACCAGGTGCCCCTAACCTATGTTTTTTATATTTCATTCCCCTGATCATTTTAATATGCCATATAAATAGTTCTCAAGAATTACTTGATTGACTTCTTGGATGGGGTTCTTTTGACTGCCAAGAAAAACCTCTGTTGTCAAGAAAACATGAGGCCTGTTTGGTGAAATCAGAACTCTGAAGTTTATAATCCATATAATATGTACAGGTCTCACAAGTGGTTACTTGAGGAAAGTGGTAGTGTGGCTGATTTCTTTTTTTTTTTTTCCTTTTCCATTTGGAAGTAGATGGGAGAGTTATTTAGAGAGTTATTTAGAGTATTCTCATACTCTCTATTCATTTCTGAGTAATGAACATACATATTACAGTTTTGAACTTAGGATGCTGGCTTGTGATTTTTGGTACTGCATGCTTAATCAGAACTTCAAAGAGTTTTTCTATTTTGTTTTGTTTTTGGAATCAGGACTGTGCCCTTCCTCGTAAAGCAGAATTTTGTTTGTTTGTTTGAGTTGATAGGAGTTTTTTCCAAGTGGTTTTCTTCACATTCTGCCATCTGAGCCTTTGTAATAAAGGCATTCAAAGCCCTCATGCAATTCTCATAGTTTTACTTCATGTAGAGGAGTCTACTTCATGTAGACTATGATATTTATATGAGAAGCTCATTAAAATACATAATACAGTAACATGATTTTGGAGAATGAGAGTAGTCAGGAGTATTAAAACAGTATCTTTTAAAACAGTTGTCTTCCTGGGGCGCCTTGGTGGCTCAGTCGATTTAAGCACCTGACTCTTGATATCGGCTCAGGTTATGATCTCACTGTTGGTGAGATCGAGCCCCGCGTCGGGCTCTGTGCTGACGGCATGGAGCCTGTTTGGGATTCTCTCCGTCTCTCTCTGCCCCTTTTCTGCTCATGCACACACTCTCTCTGTCTCTCAAAATAAATAAATAAACTTAAAAAAGAAATAAACTGTCTTCCTTGCAACATTTAAAATGTGACTTAAATGTACTGGGTTTTGCCCTTACTGCTTTCATTATGTTACTTCCTTGCTGGGGAACAGTTGTTTTCAAACTTCAGTGTGCCAAAGAACCACCTGAGGAGTTGGTTTGTGCTGTCACTTCTCCCCATCTCTCCCCAGTGGTTCTGATGAGATCTCTTCTGGACACCTGCAGGCCAGATGGTTCGGAGGCTGCGAGCCATGACTGGACAGTGGTTTGGAAGTGTCACAGTGTTCCTTTCTAACCTCTTATCACTCCTCCCACACAGGCCAGTTGGCCTGTCCTCAGCCTGCTGCCCCCTACCCCATGTTCTTTAATGGCCTCAGTGCCTTTGCCCTGTCATTATTACCCAAGTTGGAAATGCATCTCCTGTCTTTCTCTCTTTTTATTTTACATATGTATGTATGTATGTATGTATGTATGTGTTTTTATTATTTTTTTAAAGACTGTATCTTTTTTTTTTAAGTTTACTTATTTATTTTGGGAATGAGAGAGAGGGAGAGAGAGTCACTAGCAGGCTTCCCACTGCCAGTGCAGAGCCCCATGTGGGGCTTGAACCTATGAACTGTGAGATCATAACCTGAGCCGAAATCCAGAGTCAGATGCTTAACTTGACTAAGCCACCCAGGTGCTCCTCTCTTTTTTATTTTTAAAGATAGTATTTTAAGTAATGTCTACACCCAACGTGGGGTTTGAACTCACAGCCCCCAGAGCATGAGTCGTATGGTTCACTGACTGAGCCTGCCAGGCACCCCCTCCTGTCTCCTTAGAGCTCAGCTTCTAAGCTGAGGTGGGCTTCCCGATAAGCTGTCTTTTCTAGTTTAGTCTACCCTAATGGTTCCTTCCTCTAAACTCCTGTGTAGATATGGTAGTTTTAAAAAAATTGCCAACATTTAGATATCAGGAACTACTTATAAAAAGTATTTTTAACTCTCATGGTAACGACTGGTTGGAGCTGATTTGCAACATTTGTTACTTTACAGTTTTTAAGTCTTGTCCCCTTACCTCCTTCATTTTGGACAAGGGTCATTTGTTGTTTACCTTCACATTTGTGCTGCTGCCTTATTTTCAATGAGCTGGTTTTACTCATAATCTTTCCTTATTTGGCTCTTGTGAATATTGAGTGTGTAATTCTTGATTTACGGTCCGTGTTGCTCATTAGACCATTCCTGGATATTTGCCTGCCTTACTTAGTATATCTTTCAGGGCTCCCATGTACAGCTTCACAGGTTGTACACTGCATGATAGTATGTGCTGGCCCTGTGTCTTTTAATGTAAAAATATTCTATTTTTCAAAATAAGATTTTAAATGCCTTGAAATAGGAATAATCCTAGGCTTCCATATTCTCCATAGCACACAGTAACTATATTTCAACTTACTTCTTCTAATGTTTGGTGTCAATTTCATATACTAGAAAAAATGGTGGTACTATTTTGTCTCTTATTTAGAAAGGAACTGTCATAAAAAATGATTTAAGATTAGCTACATAGTCTTAAACTTAATGAATGTTCTTTTTTAATTTTTAGAGTTATTTTTCTGCCACTGCTTTACGTTATAACTTAGTAAGTTTGTGATAAGTAATATATATATTTTTAAAGTTTATTTATTTTGAGAGAGAGAGAGAGAGAGCGAGAGCAAGAGAGCGCACGCTCATGTGTGCATGTGAGGGGTGAGGGGCAGAGAGAGGAGAGAGAGAATCCCAAGCAGGCTCCAGTGTAGAGTGTGACATGGAGCTTGATCTTACGAATTGTGAGATCATGACTTGAGCCAAAATCGAGTCAGATGCTTAACTGACTGAGCCATCCAGGCACCCCAGTAAGGAATATTTTAATTTAAAGTACTATTGATTGACTTGTCTTAAGGAATATACAGTTGCTAAAGGTGATTTTGATGTAAACATTCCATTTATTTTATTTTTTTTGAGTTTTATTTTTTTAACTCATATCCAAGTTCGTTAGCATATAGTGAAACAGTGATTTCAGGAGTAGATTCGTTAGTGCCCCTTACCCATTTAGCCCATCCCCCCTCCCACAGTCCCTCCAGTAACCCTCTGTTTGTTCTCCATATTTAAGAGTCTCTTCTGTTTTTCCCCTTCCCTGTTTTTATATTATTTTTGCTTCCCTTCCTTTGTGTTCATCTGTTCTGTGTCTTAAAGTCCTCATATGAGTGAAGTCATATGATATTTGTCTTTCTCTGACTAATTTCGCTTAGCATAACACCTTCCAGTTCCATCCACATAGTTGCAAATGGCAAGGTTTCATTCTTTTTGATTGCCGAGTAATACTCCATTGTAGATATATACCACATCTTCTTTATCCCTTCATCCATTGATGGACATTTGGGCTCTTTCTGTACTTTGGCTATTGTTGATAGTGCTGTTATAAACGTTGGGGTGCATGTGTCCCTTTGAAACAGCACAGCTGTATCCCTTGGATAAATACCTAGTAGTGCAATTGCTGGGTCGTAGGGTAGTTCTATTTTTAATTTTTTGAGGAACCTCCACACTGTTTTCCAGAGTGGCTGCACCAGCTTGCATTCCCACCAGCAGTGCAAAAGAGATCTTTTTCTCTGCATCCTTGCCAACATCTGTTGTTGCCTGAGTTGTCAATGTTAGCCATTCTGACAGGTGTAAGGTGGTATCTCATTGTGGTTTTGATTTGTATTTGCCTGATGATGAGTGATGTTGAGCATTTTTTCATGTGTCGGTTGGTCATCTGGATGTCTTCTTTGGAGAAGTGTCTATTCATGTCTTCTGCCCATTTCTTCACTGGATTATTTGTTTTTTGGGTGTTGAGTTTGATAAGTTCTTTATAGATTTTGGATACTAACCCTTTATCTGATATGTTGTTTGCAAATATCTTCTCCCATCCTATCGATTGACTTTTAGTTTTGTTGATTGTTTCTTTTGCTGTGCAGAAGCTTTTTATTTTGATGAGGTCCCAGTAGTTCATTTTTGCTTTTGTTTCCCTTGCCTCTGGAGATGTGTTGAGTAAGAAGTTGCTGAGGCCAAGGTCAAAGAGGTTTTTGCCTGCTTTCTCCTTGAGGATTTGATAGTTTCCTGTCTCACATTTAGGTCTTTCATCCATTTTGAGTTTGTTTTTGTGTATGGTATAAGAAAGTGGTCCAGGTTCATTCTTCTGCATGTCGCTGTCCAGTTTTCCCAGCACCACTTGCTGAAGAGACAGCCCTTTATTCCATTGGATATTCTTTCCTGCCTTGTCAAAGGTTAGTTGGCCATATGTTTGTGGGTCCATTTCTGGGTTCTCTATTCTGTTCCATTGATCTGTTTGTTTTTGTGCCATAAACATTCCATTTAGTAGCCTTGTAAGCACACACAGACACACACACACACACACACACACACACACACACACACACACAAATTGTTCATATGTGAATAGTTGAATGTGTTTTTGGTCTTTTTCCAAAAAAGAGGAAAGGAAACTTTTTCTTTTTTAAAATGTTTATTATTTTTGAGAGAGGGGAGAGAGAGTGCTTGCGTGCGTATGCATGATGTGGGCTCGAACTCATGAACCACAGATCATGACTTGAGCCAAAGTCAGACATTTAACCAACCGCCTGAGCCAACCAGGTGCCCCAGGAAACTTTTGTAGTTATAAAAGTCATGCGTGTATTATCACAGTATATATAGATTAACATTATGAAAAGATTAAAAAAAATCATCCCTACTCTCAGCTCCAGAGATATTTCAAACATTTTGGTGTGTATTATTTAAGTTTTTTTTAGGGCGGTAGGGTGTAGGGTTGGTGGCGGTGGCAGCTGTATTTGTATGATTCATAGTTTTGAAAATAATTCTGAATTTATTTGTTAATAGTCCAAATTAACTTTCTTTTGGAAGGGTTTAGTTATTTCCTATCCCAGTATTATAACTAACCTGGTGAACGTTTTTGTTTTTTTTTTTTTTTAATTTTTTTAATGTTTATTTTTGAGAGAAAGAGAGACTGGGGGAGGGGCAGAGAGAGAGGGACAGATTCTGAAGCAGGCTTCAGGCTCTGAGCTGTCAGCATAGAGCCTGACGTGGGGCTCAAACTCACAAACCATGAGATCATGACCTGAGCCGAAATGGGCCGCTTAGCTGACTGAGCCGCCCAGGCGCCCCTGACCTGGTGAAAGTTTAACAAGTTATCATTATGGATAATTTATATTAACTTGCCTTTTTATCATGTCAAATTGAGTAATTGGCTTCTCCAACTGATAGTACGTCTCCTGATTAGATTAGTGCCTGTTGAATCACAAGACTGAAATACAAAGAATACAAAGTCGTGCTCCTAGAGTATTGGGTGGTATGTGTTCCTGCTTCAATCAGCTGTGTATCTATTCAGTTTGGAGACCCACTGAGGTTTTTTTTGTTTATTTATTTATTTTTTCCCTTGTGAAAACTGAGCCCGAGCATTACTTGCTTGTAGTTTGAGGAAGGAGAGTGTTCATGTTCGGCTTCCCTGCGTTTTGAAGAATCATGATTTATGACACAATGTGTACTTTTCTGTGGTCCCCTTCTCATCCTTTCCAGCTTCCAGGTAGAAAGAATCAAAATAAGTGCTGGCTAGTGGCAATAAAAAGGTTTCTTGTGTTCATAGAAGAAGCATGATAGAGTGAGTGGAAGATCACAAGCTTTTGGGATATGCGGCTTTTTACCTGTGTGTGACCTTTAGCTTAACCCCTCTGAGTCACAGTTAGCTCACCTGTAAAATGGGAATAAAACTCGAAAGATTAATTTGGCGGATAAATGAGATAACTACTTTCTCCCTAAGTCTCTAGTCTTATCCTGCGCCATTCCCCGCTTCTCCTCCACACCCCACAACGGACATACCTCCTTTGTGATGGCCAACAGACATGAATCGTCCTGAACTTTGTGAACTTTCTGCCCTGTCTCTCATCTTGTGTGCATCTAAGCGTTTCCCATCTTATTTCAGTGGAGAAGGGGTTCAGTTCAGTAAATTCATTTTTCCGTCTGTGCTCTGGATTTATCTCCCCTCTTCTAGTCTTTGCTCCCTTTTGATCATTCCTTCTGTTATTCTGGCTCTTCTTCCTCCTCCTTTTCTTCTTGGTGGACTCTTCTCGATCTGACAAAGTGTAGCTCAGATGTCACCTGCAGGAAGCCTGTGACCTCCCTGGCCTCAAGGAGATACCCCCACTCTGTACTCTCACAGTGTCCTCAACGTTCTTAGAGCACTTGGCATTTGGGGTGTGTTTGCCTGGTTTCCTCATTACAGGGTAAGTAAGTGCCCTGAGGTTCACAACTGTATCTTACTTGCCTTGCGTAAGGGCCCCAGTGAATGAGTCGAATAAATGAGTCTCAAAAAATGTTAATCATTTTCGTTTTCAGAGTAGTGTCCATACTGGGTTAGATTAGATTATGGACTCTGGGGCCAGCGTGCTTAAATCCATACTGCAGCTCAGCTACTTGTTAAGTGTGCACCTTGTGGCAGGTGCCTCGAATGGGGCTAATAATGGTAGTGTTTATCTTCTAGGCTTGTTGTGAGAATTAAGTGACGCAACAGATGAGTAGTGCTCTGAACATTGTGGCACACAGTGAGTGCTCACTAAGAATTAACTGTTTATTATTATTACACTATTACTATGTTTCTTGAGCTTTCATGTGCCTTTTTTGGATAATTTTCTTGTAATCTTTCACTGATATTTTGATTTTATAAAATCTCAACATGGTAACATTTATTCTTCCTATAGGTGGCATTTGATTATTTTAGAAGCATTTTCATTACATCCTGTTTCATTTGGTCCTTTTGGCAAATGAGGGAATGAGAATGAATATTATCAACCTCATTATTTACATAATTTGTAGAAGGGAAGTTATGGGCGTAGGGCCAGGACTTCCTGCCTCTAAATCCGGTGTCTTCTACTCTATGCCGTTGTTGGTTTCATTAAAAAAAAAAAAAAAACAAACTCAAAACTTAAAAAAAAAAAATTTATGTTTAAAGTTGCAAAAATAGAGAATTCAAACTGCTTTCCTAGCAAGTTACATTACTGTCATCTCCATTTTTTTTCCTATTGAGTGTGGTTCAGTTTTGAATATATCTCCCCACCATTTTAAAAAAGCAACAACACAGCTTTATTGAGATATAATCAGGTACCATGCAGTTTACCCATTTGAAGTGTACAATTCATTTGTTTCTAGTATATTCACAGATTTGTGTAGCCATCACTATAGTCTAATTTTAGAACATTTTTATCACCTCAGAAAGAAACCCTATACTCATTAGTAGTCACTGCCCATTTCTCTCTCTGCCCCTCCAGCACCCCCCCCCCCGCCCCCGCCGTCCTCCTCCTTCAACCTCAGGTAACCACTAATCTTTGGGTTTGCCTCTTCTGGACATTCGTGTAGAATTTACACCATCTTTATATCTTGTTAGCGTTTTCTATGCAGACTCTGGAGCTCCACTGCCTGGGTTGAAATCCTGGCTCTCTGATGGTGCACTTGTGATTTAATTTGTCTCTTTCTTGGTTTCCTAGTTTGTAAAGTGGGGATAATAGTATCTGCATAGGGGGTTGTAAGAAGTAAATGAATTATCATGTGGAAAGCACTTAAAGCTGTATCTTTCCCCAATAAGTACTCTGTAAATTTTAACTGTTGTTATTTTGTGATGATCATATTTCTAATTAATTCATTGTGTAGTTTTCCATATGGGTATTTACTGTCTTTGCTTTGTCAACAACTAACCTTATACGTACATAAAAATTATTTAGGTCCATTTTAGTATTGTGTCCTAAATCTTGAGCTTAGAATTTAGTCATTATAAACTTTCTCCTGTCATAAAGACTTAGTTGGTGAAAAAAAACTGTAGCATTTGGCAGTGTAATTGTGCATCTCATTTGGCACCTTGGTGTATTTATTTGAATGGGAGATGATACACCCAATCTGATTTAGTTCAAGTAGAAATAAATCTAGGGCATTGGCTTCTGAAAACCAAGTCGTACTTTCATTAACGTAAGTTTGTTCCTTGAAAAGTTGCACTTGACACTGACTTTTTAAAACACATTTATTTGTCATAGACTTCCAAGATCAAAGAGGAGATACGTTCCTGTAAGAAAAATTCATAGTACCCAAAATATATCCACCACCACCTCCATAGATGGGAAAACTCTGAGGATCTGTTTAAATGATCTGCAGGATAGTAAAATGAAGTGTGAGAAATGTCTGTTCAAAATAGCTAGCACCGTCAAAATAATTTTCAACATAGATGCGAATCCCATCTAGATTAGGACACAGGAGAGGCATTGTGAAATACCAGGTAAGACACTGGAGATGCTGGGCTGGGAACCGGAAGTTGGGGCACCTGGACTTCCGACCTGTCAGCCGAATGCCCTCCAGCAGCACGCAGCTCCAATTCTTTGGCCTTCCATTTCCTCACTCGTAAGATGAGGCAGTGGCACTGGGCCAGACAAATGGTCTCTGGGGGCCTTCCCAGAGTGGAAATTCTTTGGTTTATTTCTCAGAACCACAAACAAGATCTACTGAACATCAGTCAGTTCTCTCTGCGCATTAGTGAGGGAAGGATATGGAAGAGAAGTCTCTACATTTGTATTCTTACTGCTCTTTTTCCTGTTCTTTCATTACTGCCAGGACCCTTCTAGTTTCTCAGTGAGATTGCTGTTTTACTGTTTGTACTTTTGCATCTCTGCCACGTGTATTCGTCTCTTGCAGGCCACTCTGACCTGCGGTACCTCCAAGATCTTACCGAGATTTTAGTTACAGATGCTCCGGCCGAGCTCGAGACTAAAATCAGCCTTCCCTCCGTAGTGGTGGAAATGGAAGCTGCATGCCCTGTGTTCTCGTGTGTCCCGAGGCCTTTTTATGAGTAATTGCATTTTTTTTTAAATGTTATTTTTTTTTAACTTTATTTTTTATTTTTAAAAATTTACTTCCAAATTAGTTAGCATCTAGTGCAACAATGATTTCAGGAGTAGATTCCTTAGTGCCCCTTACCCGTTTAGCCCATTCCCCCTCCCACACCCCCTCCAGCAACCCTCAGTTTGTTCTCCATATTTATGAGTCTCTTCTGTTTTGTCCCCCTCCCTGTTTTTAGATTATTTTTGTTTCCCTTCCCTTATGTTCATCTGTTTTGTCTCTTAAAGTCCTCCTATGAGTGAATTCATATGATTTTTGTCTTTCTCTGACTAATTTTGCTTAGCATAATACCCTCCAGTTCCATCCACGTAGCTGCAAATGGCAAGATGTCATTCTTTTTGATTGCCGAGTAATACTCCAGTGTGTGTGTGTGTGTGTGTGTGTGTGTGTGTGTGTGTGTGTGTGTACACACACACCACATCTTCTTTATCCATTCATCCATCGATGGATATTTGGACTCTTTCCATACTTTGGCTATTGTTGATAGTGCTGCTATAGACGTGGGGGTGCATGTGTCCCTTCGAAACAGCACATCTGTATCCCTTGGATAAATGCCTAGTAGTGCAATTGCTGGGTCGTAGGGTAGTTCTATTTTTAGTTTTTTGAGGAACCTCCATACTGTTTTCCAGAGTGGTTGCGTCAGCTTACATTCCCAAGTAATCGCATTTCTTAAAAATTGTCTATGAGGGAAATGTTTGTGTATAAATGATTTTTGTGACTAATTTTGATTTTAAATTTGGCATTGTAGTTTCATAGGGGAAAACATAATGGCACCTGACATAATAGATTTTCACTTAAGATTCCAAGTATTAAAAAAAAAAAAAAGATTCCAAGTATTATTTTAAAGAACCTTTCTCTTTGTTAACTAGGCAGTTTTATATTTCGTGTTCTTTGCCACTGGCTCTCAATTGTGGGCTCTGAAACTTGGAGAGGTATATACAGTTATTGTAAGATGTTTAGTCATCTACACGAACCCCTCACACTGCAGACTAGATAAAAAATAGACCTGGGGCATAAATATACTATTGTTTTTCAAATGTATGTAGATGCTTGTGGTTAATAAAGCACAGATTTATTTAAAAGCACTTAACTAAATTCCTGAAAATTTATTGTCGCTGTATTTTCTTTAAGGTTATCAGTGATAATCTAGCATGTAATCTAAGAACACTTAAAAACTTTCCAAAGGCTTGTATGTATGAAGCTTAGAAACATTCTTCTTTACAACTATGTCAAGAAGGTAGTGAAATGGTCAGAGGAGCCACCTGATGTTAATACATTTGTTTAGAAGCATGTCTATATTAAGTAGTTTCTGTTTTCAGTAAAACTTAAGGAGTTTAAGCAATCTCTGCTTTTTTCACTTAATAAAAACCGCATTATTTTTCTCTTTAATGAATTTAGGGCATTGGGTTTCAAGGCAAAATGAGTCCAAAAGCCCTCAAGATTTGGTTGATCTTGAAGCAATCGAACTCACAAGGAAAGGATAATTGACTTTATTTCTGATAAGATGATTAGTTTGGTTGACTGACTTGTCATCCTGCTTAAAATAAGACGGAAGCTACAGAAACTGAATTCAGCTTATTGCCAGTTCACCCAATACATTACCTTCTCCTATGTGGATAAGAAAAAGAGATTTATTGATATTTGTGACAAGAGAAATACTGAGCAACAGAAGTGTGTGGTATACCAGGTGGTGCCACTAACTCGAGTGTGTTCCTGGCCAGGAAAGGAATAGTGTTCCGTGACAGCTCGCAGTGGTCATTGATCTACCTTTTAAGATTCTGGGTAAACTTTGAACAGGCTCGCGTGTTCATACCCAGTTCCTCACTCTGTATACTATTAGTTGGGCAGTTTGGAAGGGCAAGGGGTGTGGTTTATTCAGGCATGGTGCTTGTCAAGAAAGAAAAGCATTGTGGCCTTTTGATGTGGAGCCAAGTTTTCTGAAATCCCGCGGAGACAGGCTTCAGATCCAGGGTTCTAATTGAATAAAGACCTTCAAGGTTCTTTTGTTGTACTGTTCCTTCAAAGGAAAGGAAGTACTATCACATTCACATTTATGTATCCCTGTATAAAGTGTTTGGAAATAGTTACATATGGATATTGTATATTTGTGATAACTGCCTTTGTAGAGGTTAAAATGTCATGGAAAAATGGGGAAACTGAAGCAGGAGGAAATAGATAAAGTTTATTTTTAGTAATTTAGAGTGTTCTGTTTAAAAGCAGCTCCACAGGCTGGAGCTGTGGGCAGGGGGAGGGGTGCTAGGGTAGTTTAAAGGCCATCGCTATTATGGTGAGTGTCTGACATTTTGTTTCGAAGTATGTCTGCTCATTTATTTTAGAACCAGGGAAATTTTTTGGAAAATTGCCTTTTTCACTGCACACCCTGATAAAATAGTTATTCCAAATGTAGAATTGAGAGTGTAATTTTTATTAATTGTCAGCTCTGTCATTCTTCCAGATGTTTGACTTCTTTGGTTATTCATTCAAGATTTCAGTGGGAGAGGAAAACCCACATCAGTAAGTTGTGATCATTTAGATCAATAAGTTGAAAAGGAGAATCAGAATCCTTTAAATATGACTGTATATGATCAGATTCGGCTGAATTAAACAATAAACATATTAAATATTTCTTAAACGTAAGCATTCTACTTACTAAAACTACTACTCTCGGAATATGTTCTTAAGTCGTTGATTGGTCATGCTTCAAGAGGGCAGCTAGGTAAGGTTTCCTAACTGTCTGAAATTGTTTGGCAAATTGAATTAAGTCTTACGTGATTCATTTGAAGGCTCACCAGTGTCAGTGTAATTAATGTTGGTGGAAAAGTGGTGAACACCAACTGTTACATCCCAATATATGGTATGAAATTATCCACAAACCTGGATTTATAGAAGTGACATTTATAAAAGAAAGCTTTTAACCCTTAAATTTGAGAATTGAAGATAGCCAAAGTCCACTTTTAAATCCATGTCTTGAAAAATATGGTTAACTGCTTAAGAAAAACACATACTTGTCAAAAGAATGAAAACAAATTGGTGTGTATTCCTTTAGACTTTTTTGTCTACATCTACATATGTTATGTATATATTTTTAAACAAAAATGGGACCTTATTCTCTCTCACTATATCTTTATCTTTGAACATTTATTTCTCACTTTTTTTGTTATATTGTTGCTTTTTTAACAGCTATACAGTCTTCCAAGGTGTGAATGGATAGTAACTTATTTAAAACCATTTCCTTATTAATAACGTTTGAAGTATTTCCAGTTTATTGCCATTATAAATGTGCTGTGGGACCTGTTTAATACATACCTCTCCTTGTGCATAGGTGAGTCTGTCTGTGGGACTGATTCCTGCAAGTGGAATTTTTAGTACAAAATAAAGTCTGGTGGATGCTGCCGAATCGTTTTACGAGGAACAACTTACGTTCCTGGCAAGGGTATCTGAGAGTACCTGTTTTCTCACAGTCCCTGAAAGTTCTCAGTCCTGTTAATCTCTGCTAATTATATAGGTCAGAAAGTGGTATCTTATTTTTATTTTAAAACTCTATTTCTTTAAAAAAATTTTTTTTTTCTTAATGTTTTTATTTATTTTTGAGACAGAGAGAGACAGAGCATGAGCAGGGAAGGGGCAGAGAGAGAGGGAGACACAGAATTGGAAGTAGGCTCCAGGCTCTGAGCCATCAGCACAGAGCCTGATGCGGGGCTTGAACTCACAGACTGTGAGATCATGACCTGAGCTGAAGTTGGATGCTCAACCGACTGAGCCACCCAGGCGCCCCTAGAACTCTATTTCTTAAAAATAACAATCTGAGTTTGGGAGTTGTAACCTCCTGTCTTCTGAGCAGTTGATCTGATCATTACTGGTTAATCTGCTTGGGGGGGGGGGGGGAATGTTAACCAACTAAATTAGTACTGAGCCAGGAAGCTTTGCTTCTACTGGAGTTGAAGAATCTTGTGCCCCAAGACATTCGGCTGGTTCAGTATCCCTAGAATACTTCATTATGTTGTTACCTATATTGTTTGAAAATATCAGAAAGTTTGTGAGAAATATTTCTTATCAGGTGTGCAAGCCAACTGCTTGAATACAACTTGCTACCCTGGATACAGTGTGCCTTTGCCTTGGCTTGCTGCTTGCAAGTTTTTTCAGGGGTTTTTTGCTCTGAATACCATTGATTCTCAACCTGGGGCAGTTTTGCCCCCTCCAAGGGGCATTTGGCAATGTCTGGAGACCTTTTTGGTTGTCAGAACTCTAGGGGTGGGATTGGGTGCAGGAAGAGAGGTTGTTACTACCTGTATCTAGTGGTAGGGAGGCCAAGGAGGCTGCTAAGTCTCGTGTAATTCCCAGGACATCTGCCCACAGTAAAAATTGTCTGGGCCAAAATATCAGTAGTGCTGAGGTTGAGAAACCTGTCTCTACACAAAGAAAATTAGGGTGGTCAGCCTTACGACTTTCTCATTCCTTCACTTACGCTGATTCTTCCCCATTTCTTGGAGCCACATGCCAGCCTTATCTGCGGTATGTCAGGATTCCTTACCTAGAGTGACTGGCAGGTGACTGTGGCTACCCTTGATTACCTTGGGGACTTTGTTGTTAGAATTTCTAGCTTTTCTCACATTTTGCTCAAGGGTAGAGACAGACAGAGTTAGATAGGGCTTGGCAAGGAAGGCCTGGTATAAAGACTCAACTTCTGAAATCTGGTAAGGATTCTGGTAATTTCTGGGCCAGAAAAAGTGGCTATTACTATTTTGCTGGTAAGTACCTTTCCACTCAAATGGAGAAGTCAAACAAACACTTAACCTCCTTCCCTCCAAAACAAACAAACACCCACTCACCCACCCACCCACCCAACCAAAACAACAACAACAACAACAACAACAACAAAAACAAACCCCCCAAAAACCCCAACCCAACAAACAAAAACAAAATATCTGATGAACAAGAAGAACCTAAAGTAATTTGCCTTATTCCGCATTTCAAGTTTGTACTTGACCTGGGCTAGCATAAAGAAAACTAACTGGTATGACTGTCCTGAGTGCATTTCCAGTGAAGAGGCTGGGAGAGTCCAAAAGAATGTTTTGAGTCATCAGATCCTTTTAAAATGCCAGATTCTTTCCGTGGGGTTAATTTAAACCTGTTGTAACCCTTTAAAAATCTTCACAAGAGGCCTCAGGAGCCACAATGACATGGAATACTGCTTGTGTAGTGGAAATCTTTCTAAAGGGCACCTTTATATTTGGCCATAACTTTTATATCATCAGCCATCATGTAAGAGAAAAACAGATAGGAATTTTTGGGTCCTTAACAGGAAAGAATAGCTGCTTGGGGCAAGAGATTCTCGTGAAGTCATTTCCTTCTGAATTAGAAGGAAAGCTCTCCCGTTGGAAAATAAGGTATATTCTAATTTCTTTTTCCTGAGAATTTAGGTTAAGGCTAAGCATATGAATTGTATATTAAGGTGCAAAAAATTCAGCGTGCTATTTATTTAAGATCTGCCTGTAATTCTTGTTCAGAGGTAGTAAGTTGTAAGTCAGGTGATCGAGGAATAAAGGATGATGATTGGGTTTCTTGTATGACCACAGAGTGAGCTATTCCAGGGCCCAGCAAACAGGAAGTGTCCCCTTTGTTTTTGTTGTCATCCTTTGCTCCCTTTGTTTCTTTGTTGTTATAGTTTAGTGCTCATCCTCAAAAATGTGATGCAAGCCACCTGTGTAATTTGAGGTTTTCTAGTAGCTAGATTTAAAGAAAGTAGAAACAGATGAAAATAATTTTAAAGTTTTCCTTAACTCAGTATATCTAAAATACCATAATTTCAATATGTAACCAATATAAAAATGAGTTATTTTATATTCTCTTTCTCTCATACTGAGTCTTTGGTTTAAAAAAATTTTTTTTGATGTTTATTTTTGAGAGAGAGAGACAGAGCGTGAGCAGGGGAGGAGCAGAGAGAGAGGGAGACACAGAATCCAGAGCAGGCTCCAGGCTCTGAGCTGTCAGCACAGAATCCGATGTGCGGTTTGAATTCAGGAATTGTGAGATCATGACCTGAGTTGTAGTCAGACACTTAACTGACTGAGCCACCCAGGCGCCCTTCTCATACTAAGTCTTTGAAATCTTATGTGTATCCCAGTTAGGATTAGTCATATTCCAAGTGCTCAATAGTCATATGTGTGTTAGTGGTTGCCATATTGATGTATGACTGACAAATAAATATTGCGTATATTTAAAGTTTACAGGAGCTCCTGAGTGGCTCAGTCAGTTAAGTATCCAGCTCTTGGTTTCAGCTCAGGTCATGATCTCGGTGGTTCGTGAGATCCAGCCCTCCGTTGGGGTCTGCACTGACAGTGCGGAGCCAGCTTGGGATTCTCTGTCTCCCTCTCTCTGCCCCTCCCATGCTCATGCCCTGTCTCTCTCTCCTTCTTTCAAAATAAATAAATAAACATGAAAAAAAAAGTTTACAACACGTTTTAATATATGTATGTATACAATCGAGCTAATTAATGTATCTGTCATCTCAGATTGTTACCATTTGTGTGTGTGTGTGATGAGAACATTTGAGATCTACTTACCAGATTTCAAGTATGTGATACATTATTTTTAACTATAGTCTGTATTCTCTATATCAGGTCTTCAGAACTTACTCATTTTATAGCTGAAACTTTGTTCTCTTTGACCAACATCTCGCTATTTCTACCACCCTTCCATACAGCACAGTCTTTTACATTAAAAAAAAAAAATTTTTTTTTTAAACATTTATTCATTTTTGAGAGAGACAGAGTGTGGGCAGGGCAGAGAGAAAAGGAGACACAGGATTGGAAGCAGGCTCCAGGTTCTGAGCTGTCAGCACAGAGCCTGATGCGGGGCTCAAACCCACGAACCATGAGATCACGACCTGAGCTGAAGTCTGAAGCTTAACCAGCTGAGCCACCCAGGTGCCCCTCGTACAGCACAGTCTTAATTGGTCGGTTTTAATTCTGCAATAATTGTTACTACTGATGAGTTACAGGACATTCAGACTAAGGTGTTTGTATACTAACATATAATAATTTAAGAAACAATTTGTACTTGGTAACTTCAACCACTCTTGTTTGTTATTTTTTTAATTTTACTGGTTTTTGAGAGAGAGAGACAGAGACAGAGAGAGACAGAGCGTGCGTGGGGGTGGGGGACAGAGAGAGAGAGAGTGAGAGAGTGAGAGAGAGAGAGAGAGAGAGAGAGAGAATCTGAAGAAGGCTCCAGGTTCCTGTCTGTCAGCACAGAGCCTGATGTGGGGCTCAAACTCACAAACTGAGAGATAGTGACCTGAGCTGAAGTAGGATGCTTAATCAACTGAACCACCCAGGCACCCGTCAGCTACTCTTGTTTAAAATCAAAATATGTCATGTTTCAGCACTGTAGTTGATGGCATAGATTGGCCCTAACTTCATTGTATTTGTGGCTGCTCACATGCCAGTTTTCTAGTGACATGTATTCTTTGAAAACAGGCTTATAGCTGAGAGAAGTGTCATCCAATGAAAAAGAAAATGACTTTCACTTGCATTAAGTTGTAGTGTATTCTGATAGAAGCATTCTAAACCTAAGTGCCATCAGGAAGCTTGTTGATAATTGACGTTAAGAATTTTGGTATTTGGTGACTAACATTGAGTGAGGTGCTATATGAACCCCATGAAGAAGAAAATGGGCTTTATCTTTATTAAAAATTGACAAATTGAAGAGGACTAAATGGGATGTAAACTAAAACTACAGTAAATGAAACTCAGTTTTGAGAAATACAGTTTCTATTGGGTGAGGGTATATGAGAGACTGTGACACTTCAAAAGTGAATCAACAGGGGTACTTGGCAGGCTCAGTTGACTCTTGCTCTCGGGGTTGTGAATTTGAGTTCACACCATGTTGGGTGCAGAGAGATCACTTAAAGATAAAATTGACACTGCTGTTTCTTAAAAAATAAATATAAGTGAATCAATATTTTATGCTCACTTTTTAACTTTTCAAATGTTTGGCAGTGAGCCTGTATTTTTGTAATCAGAAATAAACTACTGCCCCCCAAAAAAATTAAAGAAAAAAAGAAACTAAAGGAAAAAGGAAGCCCAAAACCAACAAGCCAAACTCACCAGTAGTACACAAAAGTGAAGAGATTTGAAGATCTGGATTCTAATCCTGGTTCTGTCGTAACCATCTATATGACTTTGGGCAAGTCAGTTAACCTCTACAGATTTCTTCATCTGTAGAACCTGAGATTACAATTGATTAGGTTCTTTGGGTCTTTTGATCATATGGCAATGCAATTCCATGATAGTTTTCACGTGAGACTTTTGGAGAAGTTTTCAGAAGGAATATATAGCTTGCAGAGAGTCTAGGATCTTCTCCTGAAATCATACA
Source organism: Herpailurus yagouaroundi (assembly GCF_014898765.1). Taxonomy (NCBI): domain Eukaryota; kingdom Metazoa; phylum Chordata; class Mammalia; order Carnivora; family Felidae; genus Herpailurus; species Herpailurus yagouaroundi. Next base: position 39,071,671 of record NW_024412396.1, on the reverse strand, counting down.
CTAAATGAATATTTTATAGGATGCCGCCTAAGAGTCCAGCAGTGTCCCTTAGCTCTAAAGAATTTGAAAGAAATTGTCCTAAGAAGGGGTGGGGGTTGAAGTGGGGATGGAAAAAAGGAATGAAGCAAAAAGATGAGAATGAATAATAGAAATAAAGTGAGTCTGTACATAGTATGGTATAATTTAAAAGGTGCTTTCCTGTTTAGTATCTCATTTAACACCATTTAATATTTTGGAGACATGAGGGAAGTATATAAGGAAGCAGTTGGGATGATGTGAAAGATAAATAAGGAAGAGGAAATTAACGAAGCCTTGAGAATACTGTAATAAAGCAGTATTTAGAAGAATGTGAGAAAAGGATATTTGGACTAATTCTGAAAGTACTTAAGAAAATGTGATTGGGTTGCAGTGACATTGTGAATATGGAACCCCAAAATTAAGCCTGAGTGTTAGAAACAACAGGAAGGATTCTTTGACATAGTAAATACATAGAGGGTATACAGTTGAATTTGTTGCTGGGTTTAAAGATGTTTTGAAAGCGGAGTGACCAGTTTTTAAAAATTATTTTTTTATTTTATTTTGAGAGAGAGAGAGACAGACAGACAGACACGGGACAAGAGAGAGAGGGAGACAGAGGATCTGAAGTAGGCTCTGCACTGACAGCAGACAGTCCGATATGGGGCTCGAACTCTGGAACTGTGAGATCATGACCTGAGCCAAAGTCGGATGCTTAACTGACCCACACGCCCCGCAGAGTGACCAATTTGTAAAGTAGAAAAGATTACAAGTTTGATAAGACCATCCAAACATAGCTATTCCTCCTAGGTTTATGTTGCAGTCTCTGAAATGTTTTTTCAGAAGCCATTGGATTGATTTTCAAATGCTCCCATCATTGGCCCTGACCCTATTTCTCCGCACTTATTCCTGTCCTTCCCTTCTGCTTTTGAACAATTTTCAAGCTCCTTTTCAAGTTCCTTCTCCAAATGACTAAGCTGAAGGAGAAAAAACATCTGTTGGCTCTGGAGAAAGACCAAACAGAAGAGTTTAAAAGAAAGGCAGGATAAATTGTTGTAATTGTTTAATTCTTTTATTTTTTAAATCTGATTTCCTAGTAAAATGTATCATTTTTCTGTTATTTTAAAATATCTTAACAACTTGAGCTAATATTTGTTTTCACTTCAAGTAATGTGTTTAGTTGATGGAAACCCAGGCATTGTGTTAAAATACTCAGAGACTGGTTTCGTATTACTTTTTTGGACGAATGACTTCCTCTGATTCTTTGTGAGGTAGGAACTGTGCTTGTTAAAGGGCCTGAGTACAGGTGGGGCTTTATGGGCAGCTGTATTTCTATTAAATTATTTGTTAGAGAAACATGTGGGTTTGAGACAGCCCAGCTGTATTCATGTTATGTGTTGGTCTGTGAGGTGCTACAGGAATACAAATATAATTAAATATAACTCCAGGAGGGCAGATAGTATTGGGTCATGTAATCTAGTTAAGTGTGTAAGAGAGGAATAAGCAAGGGACCCTTGCAGCTCACAGGTAGGGAGAGATCACATCAGGCTGCGAGGGTCACCAGGAAACGCTTCATGAAAGAAGTACCGTTTGAGAGGGACCTCTAAGGATGGCTGGAGGTAGAGGCTGGAGGGGGAAGGGGCATCTGAGAGGACCAGAGCAGGGAGAATGAAGGCTCGCATAGATCATTTAGCTGAGCCACGGGTAGCAGTTTGAGTGGGGCTTAGAGTCTGAAAGAAGGAGGCAGGAAAGCAAATAGGCTAGGAAAGAAAATGGACAGAGAGGGAAATGGGGGAGTACCGTGGATCTCCTTCTTCTTGAGTTTTATATCCTGGTGTCACCCAAGTGATGGTGTTGCTAAATACTTTGTGATGAGACCGTGTGCAATTTAGCGTACATTTCAAAGTAAGAATATTGGCATATGTACGTAATAGATCCTTATGTATGAGCGTGTGTAATTTATTCTGGAAAAGAGTGTTTCTTTTGGGATTTGTGGAGAACCCGTCATTTGTGCAAATGTTTCCTCTTGTGAACATCGTGGAAAAAAAGAATCCTTCCTGGTGGAAGAATCTGTGTGCACGTCTGTGTGTGAAACGGGAATAGAGGGGAGGAGAGGAAAGTTGGGAGAGGCAAGGAGGAGAGGGGAGGAGAAGAGAAAAGTGAAAAGCGGTGGGGAGAGCAGAGCTAGAACTATATGTAATCAGGGCACATGTTTGAGAGGAAATGCCTTTGGGGAGGCTTCTCCATCACAAATGTACAACCGTGCAGATTGCAACAAACAATTCCAAGTTATATTTTACTAAAAATGAAAATGCCTGTAGATTTTTATGTCTTTTTTTTCTTCCTTAAAAAAAGTAAGAAAAGCATGGAAGAGGGCATACATATTTCATAGTTCATCTTGTTGCTAGTATGTTTTTATTCGAATACCGTAACAGTACTCGCTCTCCTGTGAATTAGAGAGAGCTCAGCCCAGAAATCTACAAAAGGAATTGATGCTTCATTTGGATAGAACATTTACTTTTGTAAAAACAAAGCAGGTGAAAAGGCTATTTAAAGAAACAAACTGTTGAGTGAAGATATAATTGCTTCGGGAGAAAGTTTTTCTTTTCCTTTTTCTTAAAGTGCCCAAACGTTATTTATTTTTAAAATGAGAAGCACTGTCACATTGTTCCTTCCTATTGGGAGTTGTTGTCAAAAGTGCACCCTCTGAGGACAGATGAGCAAACTTGCCCAGTTTGCTGGGAATAGCTTTTCTTTGCTTCCTTGGCCTTCTGCAAATTTATTTATTTATTTATTTATTTATTTTTAATTTTTTTTTTCAATATTTATTTATTTTTGGGACAGAGAGAGACAGAGCATGAACGGGGGAGGGGCAGAGAGAGAGGGAGACACAGAATCGGAAACAGGCTCCAGGCTCTGAGCCATCAGCCCAGAGCCTGACGCGGGGCTCGAACCCACGGATCGCGAGATCGTGACCTGGCTGAAGTCGGACGCCTAACCGACTGCGCCACCCAGGCGCCCCAAGCCTTCTGCAAATTTAAAAGAAATGATTGGCTTATATGTTTTCGTTGTGAATTATTGAAATACTAGGCTGTAGAAATTGAACTCTGTGGTGGCCTGGTCATGTTTTTGAACTTCTCTTGTATCTTTTACTACCCTGAGAAAATTGTGAAGGACTTAGCAAATTAACTTGGCCTAGATTTAGAACCTTTTTTGTGCCTGGCCTTCCTGATCTTTTTTAATGGGTTCTGAGTACTTCTGTTTGGTTTGAATTATACCATTGTTTCTTGTGGTTCTGAAAACTATCTGTAATAGCCTCATTCTTGTCATTGGCTCATTTTTAGGAGCTGCTTTTTGCTTTTGGGCAATCGTGGGCATTTGATGCAGTGCATGTTTGGGACATATGAAAAATATTAATCATAGTGTTGATGCAAGCTAGTTCTTTCTGAAAAGGGGAATGATTAGAAATCCTCAGTGGTCTTTTTTATACTTGATATCGTGTGTGTGTGTGTTTGTGTGTGTTTGAGTGTAAGAAAGAGAAAGGGAGAGAGAGAGAGGGAGAGAAGGAGAGGAAAGGATCACCTATTCTGGTGTCTTCCACTCTCTCTGAGTACTCAGTCTTTATTTCCAGGCTAGCAGTTTCTCCAGTCCAGACCTGAGTTTCTGGCTACCCCTTGGTTGCTCTCACAGGCACTTCAAATTCCATGTGCCCGAGATCTCTCTAGAATCTCTTCTTTTTGAGTTTCCCCATTTTAGTGAGTGGCACCATCCCCTCCTTTGCGGCCCAGGCCCTGTCTGTTGGAGCTCCGAGTCTTTCTACCTCCAGCTGCTTAATAGCTTTTTGAGTCTGTCCTGCCTTCTCCTTTCCCCATCGCTGCTTTGCTCTTTGGTTTCTTGCCTGGTTTCTTGTGACGTCACCTTTTAGAGTTACCTGCGTGAGCTTTGTGTATCACAGCTCTGTGGTAGAGAGCTCCATTGGCTACCCTCCTCCCGCATAGAACATGGAAACCTTCTGATTGGACCCCTGCCTGCCTCTCTCCTGGCTGCCTCCTCCCCCTTAACATTCCTAGGCTCCATCCAGGGGACGCTGCCTCTTCCCAATGTTCTGGGCCCTTGGTCTTCTGGGTGCCCTCACACGTGCTGTTCTCTGGGCGTGGAGAGCTCTTAGTCCTTTGTGCCTCTGGTCAGCTTCTCTTATTCTTTTAACCATTGGGTCAGATGTCACCTCCTCCAGGAGGCAAAATTAAGTCCCTCCTCCTCCACATTCTCAGGGAAGCTTGATCAAATCTTATGTGGTACTTATCCAACCTTGATGTCATAATCATGTAAATGGCTATCTTCTGGCCCCTCTTTGTGTCCCTTTCCTTGCTTTGCTTTTTCTTTTTCCTATTGCTGCTTAACCTCTTTTAACATACCATATAATGCTCTTATTTATAATATTCCCTATGCTCCCATGCTGGAATTCCACTGGGGTAGGGATTGTTGTCTCTCTTGCCTGATACATAGAAAATATTGAGAAATATTTGGTGAAGGAATGTGTACTTTTATGTCAGCGCCCAGCTCACAGCAGGCAGTGGATAAATTAAACTGTTGATGAGCAGTTTATTCCGTTAGACTTTCTAGGGGGTGTGATGCTTTGTACCTTTGTCTGGTACTTAGATGGAAATTTAATTAAATACTTTTTAGGATTTTCATGTGTTCAAATAAATGTGTCCTTTTGTAAAGGGTTGGCTTACTCTGTGTATCAGTTTCAGATATCCTAGTCAGCTAGATGTCTTTTGTGCCCCACTTATATCACTGCCTTTTCTTAGATAAGCCAACACTCAACAACTGAACAACTGAAAATATTTCATCAGAGTTTAAGCTTTCAGAATACCGTCCTTGTAGAGTCCAAAATCATACATGCCCCAAGGCAGCAGTTTCGAACATTTTTACTCATATAAGCTCGAAAGAACTTTGTAAGACAATGAATTTTTGCACTGATTCAAGAAGTTTTTCTGGTATGTTTAGATAATTGCATAGCATGTAACTTCCAGGATATGGTAGATACTGGCATTTAGAGAATGTCAGAGAAGCTGGGTGGTGCATTCAGAGAAGGTACATGGGGGTTCATTATACTGGTCTTTCTACATTTGAATGTATTTTAATATTTACATAACAAAAAGTAAAACAAGACAAAGCAAACATACTTTGTAGAAAGGGTTCCCACGTGTGTTTTCTGATTTGAGGCCACTGTCCTTTGATGCTACTAATAACATTAGTCTTAGTGCTTTTAGCGAAATAAGGCATGCTTTTATGTAGAATCAAGTGAAATTTCCAGTATTTGACCATCTTTAACCTGTAAAAATGACAGTTTCATATGATTCAACCTAATAATATTTGATTGGATGTATTGGTTTTTCCCTTTGCATCAGTTTCGTTTCACTCATTGGAACAGAGCTTGGTGGTTCAAGGAGAATTTTTTCAGGCTCTTTAATCCTCAAACACTATCTTTTTTAGTTTTGTCAAAAAGCATTTTCATTTGCTGTCAGTACAGTGTTGGGTGCCATTAAGACCGAGTTAAACATGCAGCCACTTCTTCCTTTATTGTATCAAAGACTTAAGTTGCATTTTGTTCAGCTCTTTATTCCTAAGTGTGGGCAAACAGACTGGTCAGTTAATGTAGTGACGTGTTGAGTGAACAGAAGAGAATGTTGGGGCCAGACAGATGGAGCTGTCACCTGAGTAGTACCTGACAAGTTGACTTTAGAGAGAAATTAATCTTCTAAAGAGCTCAGAATATGTCTCTGTGTTTTTGTCTTTGTTGCGAAGTATCGGAATGACAGACTGGGGACAGATACTTAATGGTTTTTTTTTAGCAGAAAGAGGTTGGGATCTAGAGAAGTTAAGTGATTTAATCTGCTGTCATGGTAAGTCAGTGTAGAGTCGGGTTCTCGTGAATTCTCGTTCATGCCACATACCCTAGACTAGTCGTTCTCTAAATGGGTTGCCCTGGCTGGCTTGGCCGTTGTCACCCAGAGTTTTCTGTCCCTCTAGTTACATGTGTTGATTTTATATTTGTTAATTTAATAGAGAATATTAAGCATTTAACGTACTTTTTGCTGAGTGAGGCATCACCCACCATAAATTGCAACAAAACTCTGGCTCCTGTGTTAAATAGATCTAACCTCTGAATGTTCTTTTTGGAGAGCTCAATGAAGAGTTTGTCCAGGGTACAGTATGCTTTGATACTTCACCCTCACTATAGAGAACCTCATATATATGTTCTACAATTATTTTATGGTGACTCACAAAGTAATTATGATGTTTGGAAATGGTCTTGAATTCATAGTAATTTTTATGTTTTGAGTGGGAAGAGAAAAGCTGCCATGGTTTATCACTACTAAGTTGTGTGATTTTAGTTTCACCTGAGTTTGGTAGGAAGACTTTCTTGGTGCAGTTCTGGATGTATGTGTCAAGCTATGGGTTTCATGTAGGTACCATACCAATAGATACAATTAAGGCTGGGCAAAGATTTTTCTCTTTTCATGATTTTTGATACAGATATATGTACATCTCAGATCCCATTTAGTTAACATACCTTTATTTCACCTTTAAGGAAATATGCAAGATCACGTAACAGTAAGACTGTCCTGGAAAATCTAGGATGCTGTTTTTCTGATTGGTGCTACTTGCTGTAAATTCATTTTACATCCTGACTCCCAACACACACACACACACAATTGCAAGGGTGTACATGTAACTAGTATTAAAGTTAAATGAAGTAGAACATAATTGTACTTATTATGTTAGATGCACTTGTTTCTTTTATGTTGTATTCTCTCCTACTTCATTAAAAAAAAAATAATAACGGCGTTAAAAAATAAAAAAAAATAATGGTGTTGTAGCTCCCTGAATTGAGTTTGAAAAAACAGTGAAACAGGACATATTGTTATTGTACGTATATTTGAGTTTGAAAAAACAATGAAACAGGACATATTGTTATTGTACGTATGGCATAAGTGCCTTCTAGAAGGAATATCATTTCTTCTGCTGATTAATTCTGTATAATCTCTCCTTTGTTCTTCCCTTCCTCTGGTATTTAAGGGCTAGTCTGTGCCAGGCCCTGTACTCAGTGCCTAAGGCAGATACAGTCCCTACCCCCTAGGAGATTGTATTCATAATCATGACAATGATAACTGTCACCTACGGAGCCACCCACAAGGAGATTATAGTAACAATACCAATAGCTACCACTTATTAAGTGCCTATTACTTGCTAAGTGTCGCACATTCTGTTTTATTTGTCACCAACGCTTGCTAGGAGGGTGGTATAATTCTCCCATTGGTGAGGAAAGGAGGCAGCATTTAATCAGTGAGGGAACCAGGATTCTCCTCCAAGTATGTCAGATTCCAGTATGCTTTTTGCTTTCCACTGGACTGTTCTGCTTCCTTGTTGAACTTCTCTGGGTTTCAATTTCCCTGTTCTCACAAAAAGAAAGATTGGGTGTTGGATATTAGGTTGCTAAGGACCAGAGGTGGTCATTTGACAGGCTGTTGTTTAACAGGTTGTTTGAAAACAGTAGTCTCCATGTTCAGTGCTACAGGGTAGGTATCTACATCATAAAAAAAAAAAAAAAAAATCAGTTTGCCCTTCTTTGGTCTCCTTATTAGATGAGCAAGTATCAAATGAACCAAGTATTAAATGAAACTGAGTCATGTCTTGTTTTCTGTCGCTATTATTTCCACATTTGAGGCAGGAAAACCGCTTAAAATGCGTATCAGCTAAATCATAATGATTCATTTGCCCTTGTTTTGCTTAAGAGCAATCCTAATTGGAATTTATCGTTTGTCTTACATAGATTTTTTTTTGGTTTTTAACTGTAGCGTATGTGTTTATGGAGCACTTTTTCAGTAGGATCCGTAGTAGTGGATAGGTTAGAGACTCCTGGCCTGCCTTAAAATGAAGATTTGCGTTTATTTGGCATTTGATTTTTACAGATAGATAATGTGTTAACTTCTCTTTCCCTCTTTTTCCTTATTTCTTCTTCTCTGATCCCACGTCCTTTTCCTGTCACCTCATTTTTTTTTTTAAACATAAATGAATCTGTAAAATGATAGAAAAATATATAAACACAAAGACTATAACACAAACCTTTGGGCAGCTGTCATTTAACTTGCTCACTCTTTCCAAAAGCTTTGAGTTTCTTTTTCTTTTGGAAGTATTGCCTGTTGATCTATTTCCTGCCCTCTTCCCGGTTTTCTTTTGCTCTCCTCATTCTGTTTTCCACCGTTTTCATTTTACTGGATTGTTGTGAAGATCGAATAATACTGGTAGTGACTACCAGTATTTATGGAGTGTTTATCATGTGCCAGCCGTTGTTCTGAGCGCTTTACTTAAATTAGCCCATTTCCACCCGCAAACGGTGAAGAAAGGCTGGTGCTGGGTTTCTCCCTAGCTGCCACTGTGACTTTGTGCAGAATAGTTGGTCTCTGTAGTTCCTTCACTTGTAAAGTGTGGTGTTGTGAGATAACTTCTGTAAACCACATAGAACATTGCCCGACTCACCATCCAGGCTCAATAAATGCAAGCAGCCGTTATGTTTTTTGTTGTTACTGTTGAAGCAGGTTGGCAGTTCCTGGAATGTATTGAATGCTCAGTACGTGGTAGTTATTCATATTATTTAATAATACTGCACTGCATATTTGCTTTTAGAGGATGTATTGAGTTTGGCTGAGACAGATGTGAAGTAGTAATATTCTTATATGCTGTCTTAATTTCTAATGAGAATGGTTTTCTTTTTTATGAAGTTATACTGATGCTGATATTCCATGGCTGTGATCCAAATACTTAGTAGATATTGTGGACTTTCATAAAGGATGCTTGAGAACAGCCCATTGTATTAAGTGAGGAGTGGGGAGAAGATTTGGTGCTTACAAATAAGCATTTTCTTTCTTTATTTCTTAAATATTTTATTTTTAATGGGGCACCTGAGTGGCTCAGTCAGTTAAGCGTCCGACTTCGGCTCAGGTCATGATCTTGCAGTCTGTGGGTTCGAGCCCCGCGTCAGGCTCTGTGCTGACAGCTCAGCTGGAGACTGCTTCAGATTCTGTGTCTCCCTCTCTCTCTGCCCCGACCCCACTCACGCTCTCTCTCTCTCTCTCTCAAAAATAAATAAACGTTAAAAAAATTTTTTTTTTAAATATTTTATTTTTAAGTAATCTCTATACTAAAATGTAGGTCTTGAACTCACAATCCTGAGGTCAAGAGTCACATGCTTTACCAACTGAGCCAGCCAGGCACTCTGAATAAGCATTTTATTTTTTTAATTAAAAAAAAAAAAAGCTGACTTATTTTTTTTGAGAGAGGGGTGCTTGGGTGGCTCAGTCCCTTAAGCGTCTGACTTCAGTTCAGGTCATGATCTCATGGTTCATGGGTTTGAGCCCAGTGTTGGGCTCCATGCTGGCAGTGAGGAGTTTACTTGGGAAACTCTCTGTCTCCCTCTCTTTCTGCTGCTCCCCAATTCACACACTCTTTCTCTCTCAAAATAAACTTAAAAAAATAAGTATTTATTTTGAGAGAGAGCTTGCGCACACAAGTGGGGGAGGGGCAGAGAGAGAGGGAGAGAATCCCAAGCAGACTATGTGCTGTCAGCACAGAGCCTGATTCGGGGGCTCTATCCCACAAAATGTAAGATCATGACCTGAACTGTAATCAAAAGTTGGACACTTGACTGGTTGAGCCACCCTTGCACACCCCTCTAAATAGGCATTTTAGGGGCGCCTGGGTGGCTCGGTCGGTTAAGTGTCGACTTCGGCTCAGGTCGTGATCTCGCGGTCTGTGAGTTCGAGCCCCGCGTCAGGCTCTGGGCTGACTGCTCAGAGCCTGGAGCCTGTTTCGGATTCTGTGTCTCCCTCTCTCTCTGCCCCTCCCCTGTTCATGCTCTGTCTCTCTCTGTCTCAAAAATAAATAAACGTTAAAAAATTTTTTTAAATAGGCATTTTAAAATGGAGGTGTATTAGGGGCGCCTGGGTGGTTCAGTCGGTTAAGGGTCTGATTATGATCGGCTCAGGTCCTGATCTCGTGGTTTGTGAGTTCGAGCCCCACATCGGGCTCTGTGTCGACAGCTCAGAGCCTGGAGCCTGCTTCAGATTCTGTGTCTCCTGCTCTCTGCCCCTCCCCCACTGTGTGTGCATGCTCTCTCTCATGCTCTCTCTGTCTCTCAAAAATAACTGAAAACATTAAATTTTTTTTATAAATTCTGTTTTAAAATCATTTTTTATGTTTAAAAGTGTTTAATACTTCGCAGTCTGAATCCATTCATCTTGTTCTTTAATGTATCATAGAGTATCTTTTTACTCAGGTTAGTGTTAAATATAGGATCTTATTTATGAATGTCATGAATAGGTAACTTATACATTGCCTTATGGCTACTAATTGTCAGTAGGTTTGACATCCATGGAACTTCTGAGATATGATGGAAACACAGTGACCACTAGCAGCCTTATAATGGGATCTGTGTACTCATTAAGGAAAATAATACAGTAACATAATGAATGAAATGTCAAAATTGGTTTTCTAGTAATATATCAGTATAGTAAGACATCAGGTGCCTTAGAATTGGTAATCATAGCATGATTAATATTAATATAACTTGAGTGAATAGTTGAGTCTGTTTTAAAGGTCCAAATGTGGTATGTGATATTTGAACCAATTCCAGCAGGGATTTGAAACCCCTTTATCAAAGGCTGTATTAATATAAATGTTAGTGGAAGGAGCAGCGGACTTCTTGTAGTGCCTAAGACCTAGATTTGAATGTGGTCGTTGTGACTCTATGTATGATTTTGAGCAAATCACGCATCTTTGGTGCAGTTCAGGTTCCTCAGTTGCAAAATGAGTGTCGGACTTAGCCAGCCTCACTCATAGGTTTGTTGGGATTGTTGAGTGAAATAATACCTTTCGAGAATGCTGGAGAAACTTAGGAGTACTCTACAGATGTAAATTAGCATCAGTTCTACCTTCAAACGTAAGGGCATTGTTTGCGGAGTGCTCTGTCTCCAGCTTGTGTTTATGGTTTTACTTTTTTTGTTTGGGTTCATCAATGGTAAGTACAAGCTTTAAGAATCATAATCATCTATTTTTTTGACCACTAATTGAAATGAATAATGTATGCATTTAGTCTAGCTGTGTAGACATAGGCATATGATAACAGTGCTGTTCATGACACTACGGTCAAGCATTTGTCAGAGTTTCCACTGTAAACTTCCTTCTGGATGTTTTTCATTTTAGCTTGGCTTTCCTGTGGGATAAAATTACAGGGCCTGAATGTTTTGGGATGGAAACTTTTTTTCTTTTTTTAATAAGGAATGAATGCATGCTACTAAAAACTATGTGCGTTTTCTTGCATTTTATAACATTTTATCATAAAAGTCTTAAAAGTACTGATATGTATTTTTTCTTTCTTTAGTGATTAAAAATATATTAGATGTTGTGACTCCATACTCATAAAGTTTTTCTTTGGTGTTGGAGTTTCTCCTCTTAAAATGACCACTGTCTTCAATGTATTTATCCAAGTTAAAAGAATGTAAATCATTTTATGAGCTACTGGAAGATACAAAGAGCAATGATATCTTGAATGAACATATGGATACCTATACCAAGTTAAGAAAAAATGAACTGCTTATAATTTATACGCTTAATCCTTAGACCTTCATTAGTAAATGTATTCATTGGTCTTTGTTTTAAATTTTAGTAAAGTGTTTTTGGAGACAGGCCAAGACTTAGAAGACCCCTCATATCCACTGACCGTCTTCTAATGGATGACTGGTTTCTTGTCTCTGGTCTCAGATGACTGGACTGAGTGGCCACTTGACCAAGACGATCCGATCAATAGGCAGGCCTTTGGTTTTGGCAGTAATCTGGCCCAGAGACTCTAGTCAGCAGAGATGAGAGTGACTTGATGTACCAATCAGAACACTAAGTTTGACCTTGGCATAGAGCCATTGAAGGAAGGAATAGAAGCTGAAGACACAAGAAAAAAGAGGGTGTGTTAATGCTGGGGTCATAGCATAGGATTCCGCAAATTCTTGCTGTTATGTGGTTCTGCTTTTACCAATGCTTTACTGAAGTGACTCTTATCAAGGTCACCCCCAAATCTGATGGACTTATGTCTGTTAGCAGCATTTGATACTTATCTGCATTCTCTTTGTGGAAACCTACTCTTCTTTGGCTTCTGTGATACTACTTAGGTTTTCTTTTTACATCTGGTGGTTTCTTCTCATTCTCTTTGATAGTTCTTTCTCCTCTTCTCAACTTGTATGGGTTGGATTTTTTTGGGGGGGAGGGCTCCCTGTGCTTCATTTTCTGCACTCTCACCATGGGTGATCTCATTTATCCCGTTGGCTTTAAGGCCATTTATATACCGTTGGCTCTCATACTTCTGCCTTTAGCTTTGACCTTACTTACTTCAAACTTTGGTCTTATATATGCAATTACTGACTGGACATCTTTAGGTATATGTTTCCCAGACATCTCCAACTTAACACATTCTCAGTGGAACACTTGATTTCCCCACCAAACTATCTCTTCTTTTACTTGATAACTCCTCTATTCACCTAGCTGTTCAAACCAGACAGCTGAGTCATCTTTGAGTCCTCTGTGTGTCTTGCCTTCTATTCACCGTCATACTTTGCCCCAGAATCATTACTATCAGCAAGTACTGTTGCTTCTGCCTCCAGTAGTTATCTCTAATTTGTCCACTTTGCCGTTATTGTGACTCTGTAGCAGTAGTCCCCACTGGTTTCCCTGCTTCTCTTGAATGAATTGAGTTCATTCAGTTCATAGCAAGCAGAGTGATCTTTTTAAAAACACAAATCATATGCTGTGTCTCTCCCTCAGGTTTTAATGCTGCCATGTTTTTTCACTGCATCTACAGTTAAACCCAAACTCCTGACCTTTTAATATTCTCTTCATCTTGGCTTTTTTCACACAATTTTCCTGACATTGCTAATTAAAATTTAATATTAAAATCAAATGCGTATGGGTTTATACTTCTGAGTTTCCAAAAACTTGAATGGACTTGGTTTTTCCCCCTTTTATCTTTTCTCCTTTTTCTTCTTATTCTTTCTCCTAATTTAATAAAATCACACCTTCCTTGGGGCACCTGGCTGGCTCAGTCAGTAGAGCATGTGACTCTCGATCTCAGGATTGTGAGTTCAAGCCCCACATTGGGTGTGGCGCCTGCCTACATACATACATACATACAAAAATTACACCAAAAGTGAATCACAACTAGCTCTTAGCTGCCCAAGTCTTTGAACTGATTAGGTATCTCTCAGACCTCCTTGATAACTGGATTGTTTCATTAGTGTCAGGGGAATTTCTTCAAGGCTACTGGAGAAGTTTTTCTGATTAAATAGGTCATACACTATTATCATTGGAAGAAGCATGGAACTGTGTGTGTGTGTGTGTGTGTGTGTGTGTGTGTGTGTGTGTGTCTTTAGGTTCCACGTCCAGTGTGGAGCCCAACGTGGGGCCCAAACTCATGACCCCAAGATCAAAACCTGAGCTGAGATCTAGAGTTGGATGCCCAACTGACTGAACCACCGATGTGTCCCTACTTTTTGTTTTTGGTGACCATTCATTCACCTTCTTGGTTCTGTGTCCCATTACACACTGAGCTTTCTGCCTCATTGTCAGGTTTTCTTCATTTTGTCTCTAACTGTCCCACGGTTCCATTAAAATTTTTATTTTTTTAATGTTTATTCATCTTTTGAGAGAAAGAGAGAGTACAAGTTGGGGAGGAGCAGAGAGAGAGGAAGGAGCAGAGAGAGGGAGACACAATCTGAAGCAGGCTTCAGGCTCTGAGCTGTCAGCACAGAGCCCTACGTAGGACTCAAACCCACGACGGCGAGATCATGACCTGAGCTGAAGTCTGATGCTTAACCAACTGAGCCACCCAAGCACCCCCACCATGGTCCCATTTTTAACCTTCTGTTCTTTGTTGTCCATTTGGTCTGTTATTGTTGTATCTGTTATTTGCTCTATTCCTTTGACTTTCACCTTACTAGGAAAACTCTAAAATCTCTACTCTCAGAGGCGCGTGGTGGCTCAGTTGATTAAGCATCTGACTTTGGCTCAGGTCATGATCTCACAGTTTGTGAGTTTGAGCCCGCATCAGGCTCTGTGCTGACAGCTCAGAGCCTGGATCCTGCTTCGGATTCTCTGTCTCCCTCTCTGCCTCTTCCCTGCTTATTCTCTCTCTCTCTCTCTCTCTCTCTCTCTCTCTCTCTCTCTCTCTGTCTTTCTCTCAAAAATAAATAATAAAATATTTAAAAGAAAGAAAGAAAGAAAGAAAGAAAGAAAGAGAAAGAAAGAAAAAGAAAAAGTAAATCTCTCCTCCCTAGGTTATAGCCCCATGTTGCCAAAACTATCTTGCACTAATCTGCGCAAACTGTCTTGTTAAACTGACTTCTCTGTCATGGGCCTCCATTTTTACTAGCGTATCATCCTCCAAACCTGGAAGCATTAGTAATTTTTGACTGCCTTTCCTTTTTGTTACATCTGATATGACAAAATATCCTCTTGCTTTCATCTTTTAAAGGTATCTCAGACTTCCTTTTCTAGTGTTCATCCACTACCATCAGCTTAGGATAGGCCCTTGTAATTCTTCACGCTTGGCTTTGGTGACAGTGTTTTCGCACATTTGACTGCCTCCCTCTGAAGCTCCCTACAGCACTTACTTATTACTAGCCCAACATATCTCTGTGGTCACTACATGAAACCTAGATTAGTCCGCATTTTTTAAGGTCCTTCATGGCCGGGTTTGTTTGAATTCTTCACTCTTGTTTCCTCTTACCCCCAGTCCACTGTCTCCTCTGTCTAGGCATGCATATCTTCTCACATTTCACCTTGTAATGTGCTCGCTCTTAACCTCCAAGCTCTTCCTGCCTAAGATGTCTTCTTACATGTCCTGTGTTTATCCGTTGTCCTAGTCCTGCTTCCCTTCAGTCCCATTACTGTCTGGGAGCAGTTCAACCTACTGCATGTCTTCTTGACCTTAGGCTGTGCCAGTGACAACAGTGGGTTGTTATCAGAATGTAGAGGGGATCAACAGATATCAAGTGTTCCAGAACAGTTAAACAGCTAAACCTCTGTGTCCTTACATTTCCTTTAAGTAAATTAAATCCAAACAGAAAGAATGTTGAAGTCTTTACATAAAGTAAGGCAGGTTAGGCGCAAAGGAAAATGTTGGAAGGCCATAGAAGACTTAAAGTCATCAAGTGTTTGAGAGACTTACCACCGCCAAAAGTATTAACAGAAGTAACAAGCCAGCTAGAGCATCTGTATAACCCCTAGTAGCTGCATTTTACTTGGTGCAAAGTGGAGGGAGATGACTGAACTCATGTCTGATTCTGTTTGTATCATAGGCTCTATTAGGAAGATTAACCTTTCCAGATGGTCCCTCTAGTGTATGTTGTAGGTATTAAATGAAAAAACAGCAGTGGTTAGTGATAAGCAAACTCATGTTACCCTTTAGCAGAGGTGATAGAGTTGTACAAGTTGCAGATCGCCTGGGTCTGAGGCTCAGCAGGGCCCCTTTCTAGCTATGTGAAAGTCACGAAATAACCTCCAGGACTCAATATACGACACGTAAAGTAAGGATGATAATAAATCCCACTTCGCGGCACTGTGGAGAGGATTAAATGAGTTAATACACGTAAACTGCTTAGAACAATGACTGTCTCAGAGTACGTGCTTATTAAGTTTTTACTATTATTACGTATAGGTGATATGACTGGGAAAAGATGACTCATTCCAGATTTTCAGAAAGGACTATTTGTTGTGAAACAGGAAATGGCTCTTCCGAATGTGTGTCTTTTTTTCATGCCTGATCTGTCCTTGGTGCCCCTTGTTTATTTTGACTTATTCATTCATTAACAAATATCTTGTAACATTGTTTATAGTGTTGCAGATCCTTAAAAGAGCAGGTTGTAGAAGGTCGTGGTATTTTCAAAGAGGACAGATGCTGAAAAAGACTGTAGTGAGGGTTGTGTGAATGAGGGTGTCCTGGTCCAACTGGAGCACCCCTCCCCCCCCC
>NW_024412396.1:39050845-39055478 GCF_014898765.1 Herpailurus yagouaroundi | reverse complement strand
CCCCCACCCCCCCCCCCCCCCCCGCTAATATCTGTTGATAAAGGTGCCTTATGATCCTGTGAAAGTAGATTAGTTGTCGCTTGAGGGGCTGTAAGTAATTTGCCCATTTTATGTCTGAAATTCCCATGGTTAAAATTTGGCCATCAGATGAAGCTATTTTGTTATTGTTTCTGTGAAGTCTTTGCAAAATTATAAATACGTTTCTTTGGAGGGATAAATGCATTGTCCTTTTAGCAGCCAAGGTAGTCAGCCAGTCATATTTTCAGAAAGCAAGTGCAGATTTTTGTAGGTGTGGAAAGGACATGAGCACAGGTGTGATTGTGGTGGAAATACTGGGTGCCTTGTGGGGGAAGGGGATTGGAGGTGGGCTGTAAAAAGGGAGGTAGAGGAGGGGGACATTCATTGCTCTGACGTCCACATGCCTACCGCCACCTGTGTCTGTCTAAATCAATGTCAAAGAACTATTTTATTTGATGTAAAATTTACTGTACTTTCTGGTTCCATGTGATGCAGCTGCTCTACACCATTGCTAATAAAACTAAATCCCATGCCGCCTCAGTTTTTATATCTGTAAAATGAGAATATTAATGCCTACCTTGTGGGATTTTTATAAGGCTCCAGAACACTGTAGGTCCTCGCCAAGAGCTTTTTCCTTTCCTCTCAACTTGGTCCATGAAATTTAGATACTTAATAGCATTTTCTTACTCTTATTTATATTATATATGTTAATCTTACTGCCCACCAGACTGTAAATTTCATTGTGGATAAGTACCTTTTCTTCCCCCTCCATTCTGTGTCTCATGTGCTCTTATAGTGCCTTTTACTTTTTTTTTTCCATTTATTTTCCTTTCATTCTTTCATTCTTTTTTTCTGTTTTACAGTAATTTATATGACTATTTAATTAGATTTTCTTCCTTTTTGGTCTGTAAGCTTCCTGAAGGCTAGTATCTTATTTGATTTTGCTGAGAAATGTAAATTACGGCCTAGACCCATGCCTGGCATGCAAAAAGTGTTCTGTAAATATTTGTGGAATAAATGAACGGATGATTGATCATTAAGTTAAACATAGTAGGTTCTAAGCAAATACTTGTTCTGGGAAGGTTGAAACTACCTATCATACTCCTTCCAGACGTAGCCTGAAGCCTTGTAAGAGGCTGTAAAAATTTTGCAGAATTTTAGCTAATGCCTTAGATCTTTAAATAACAGGGTGTGTGGAAAAGAGAAAAGGTTTACAGAATACTTTGAAGTGGTTTAGTACTTCATGATATTTTAGTGGGAGGTCAATAATGTTTGTTATGAATATGTTATTATAAGAAACTCTTAAGTGTAAATTACTATTATTTTAGTTAAGATTTAGAAGTATTAACATCTTTGAATGCTAATATGAAAATTTAGATTCGAAGGACAAAGCTGTCAAACATTGTTTTGTTTCCTTTGCAAACTTTGCATCAGCCTGATTATATCTTTAAAAAGTTAAAAAATATTTTTTTAATGTTTTTAATTATTTTTGAGAGGGAGAGGGAGAGAGAAAGAGAGAGAGAGAATATGCAAATGGAGGAGGAGCAGAGAGAGAGGGAGACAGAGAATCCGAAGCAGGCTCCAGGCTCTGAACTGTCAGCACAGAGCCTGACGCGGGGCTCGAACTCCATAACTGCAAGATCATGACCTGAGCCGAAGTTGTACACTTAACCGACTGAGTCACCCAGGCACCCCTGAAAAAGTTTATTCTGAAAGAGAGAGAGAGAGCATGCATATGCACGAGTGGTAGAGGGACAGAGAGAGCGGGGGTGAGAATCCCAGGCAGGCTCTGTGCTGTTAGCAAGGAGCTGTACACAGGGCTTGATCTCATGAACCGCGAGATCATGACCTGAGCCAAAATCCAGAGTTGAACGCTTGACCTGCTAAGCCATTCAAACGCCCCCAAACCCGATTACATCTGAAGTGAGGTTTGAGGATGTCTGAGAACCGGGTGTGTCCTGATCTTGGCAGTGCTTCTCCAGACTGTTGAATTCTTCATAAATGTTTGCTTTTCTGTTACGAAGACTCTGTTAGTCTGTCATTCATTCATCCAAATGCTACGTCCCTTCGTCCTCCAGGACTCTGGCACATTGCTGGTGCATGTCCTGGCGCCCGAATTACCCACACATCAAACTGAGTCAGTGCCTTCACCTTTCCTACAGTCACATTACCGTTTTACTTGGAAGTAATCGCACTGGATATTAGTAGGATGAGCCCAATCTTTTTTTTTTTAATGTTTGTTTATTTTCGAGAGGGAGAGAGCAAGAGAGAGAGAGAGAGAGACAGACAGAAAAGGAGAGAGAGGAGAGTGTGGAGGAGGGGCAGAGAGAGAGACACACACAGAATCCAAAGCAGGCTCCAGGCTTTGAGCTGTCAGCACAGAGCCTGATGTGGGACTGGTTCTCTCATGAACCATGAGATCATGACCTGAGCTGAAGTTGGACGCTTAACCAGCCGAGCCACCCAGGTGCCCAGGTTGAGATCAGTCTTATTTTTTTTTTCAATATGGCTTGCACAACTGGATATATATACAAAAGAAGGGAAGAAGCCCTATATGCATCAGCACTTGCTGTTGTTTGTTTGATAAGTGTTTTTTTTTAACCTGACATTTATTGAACATTTTCATGTACCAGGCACTGTGTAGAACATTTTATGTATGTATTATCTCATGAAATTCTCAAGCTGTGTCTGTGACAGAGCTACTATTCTTAGACTCATTTTGTAAAGGACACAAAGGCTCAGCCGTGCTTTTTAACAACAATTTACTAACTGAAATTTATTGAGCACCTAATGCGTTCTGAATGTTATTCCATGTGTTTTTATTTTTATTCACTCACTTAACCCTTAAGTCAACCAAATGAGGTAGGTACTGTTGTTATGCCCTCATTTATACACGAGCCAACTGAGGCACAGAGATTCACCTATGGTTTCCCAGAAGGAAGTGGCAAAGCCAGGCTTGGAATCCAGGCAGTCTGCTTTTGTAGCCCATTGTCTTTCACTGTCACGCCACGTGCCCCAAATTGTCTGGCTGGTACATGGTAGAGAGTGTTTCCAGCCCAGGCTCCCTGACTTTAAAGTGTGGGTGTGTGTGACTGTAAGAAGAGCTTCAGCCGTCTGGAAGAATGCAGAATGGGTTTACATTTTTTTTCAAGTTTCCCAGTTGTGCTAAAAGAAATTGACCTAAGTTGTAAATGTTTCTGTGTTTCTCCAGGATAACAACGGACAGACTTTTGAGATAGTGGACTTCGTTGCCCAGCTTAGTTTGCGTTTTATTACTCTTAATAATGCCAGATCTTATTTTTTATATTTGGTCTGGCTTCTTAAGGAGGAGATACAGTTATTGAATATGTTTTCTGAAAGGGAAAGTCATGGTACAACTGAAGAGAAAATGTTTGTACTATCTGGTGGCATGTTTAGCTAAGCCCTAGAGTACCACATTGGGCATAGAATGCGGACTTACATCAGGCTTCAGAAAAAAGGCTTGTGTTTGGAATCGCCTGATTAGCATGCAGATCTTTAGATTTCAGTGACTTTTTCTACCCTTGCTGACAGCCGGTTTGTGGCCAGGAAGGCAGTAGCAAAGAAAGGACTTAAGTTGTGGACATGCTGGCTTACACTGGTATCCTGTCTTACCATTCAGTGTTTTAAAATGCTTCTTTGCTCTGAAAGTGTTAAGCTTTCCAGACACATATTCTTTGTCTTTTATAAAATGTTTGTATTACTGTTGTTTAAGTTTCAGTTTTGAAGTCATACACTCACAATTGTGCATACCTGTATAACACATCCATAAATACATACTTGTAAGTCTCCACCTTTCTACCGCTATTATTTTTATACACCCTGGAAAAACAAGGTTTTAAAATGGACTTCATTTTTCTTAGTATGATGTTTCAAATGTGAATTTTGGATTTCGTCAATGCTAATATGTGGGCTACGTTTATGTTTAATTTATATTGTAGTATGCCTTGTATGAAGCATACACGAATTCCACAGTAAGTGGTGTCTCCTACATGCTGTCCCTGGGTTTTATTGCCCAGATTATGACTTTAATTATAAATGTACACTCTTTATTACTCTTGGGATTAGAGGTCATTCCATCAGTGTAGTCCCTCAGTCCTGTCACTCTCAGGAGCTTAAGGGCTCAAATTTAAAACTCCCAACGGAGGTTCAGAAATAGCATCTCTAAGCTGGCATTGCAGCATTGGATTGACTCTTTTTTATGCTTTAAATCTTTTTTTTTTAAGTTTAAAGATTTTGTTGGTCAACTTACGTTTGAAATAATAGGCAGTGGGCTTAATTGATGTTAATGTGATATCTGTTTCTCTATGCATCTATATAATTTGTTTTTAAACCTTGTATCATATTGTTAAAGTAGCTGCAGGTTCATCCCATCCTGAACTGATTCACATTGATGTTAATCCTCAAAACAAATGGAAAGTACACAGGCCATTTTTTATCCCTTGTAGAAGTAATCTCTGGGGGAGGGGAAGCCCTCAAGTACCTGAAGTACTTGAAAATAATGTGATCTTTTATTTTATTTTTCTCTCTTTCTTTATTCCTTCCCTCCCTCCTTCCTTCCTTCCTTCCTTCCTTCCTTCCTTCCTTCCTTCCTTCC